>NW_024881276.1:30070305-30670305 GCF_018691265.1 Tyto alba
TGTTCTGTGCCTGTATTTGTAGACATACCTCCCACCCCCTGGGAAGACTTTGGAGATCAATCTAAGGCTAAAATCCTGTCTGTGAGAAGACAGAGAGCTCAACATGGGCTCTGAAATTTTGTATATAGTCATTCCAAGGAAGGCAGCTGACTCTTTCAGAAATGGAGCTCATCCACCTATGAAGTCCAGAGGTTCTGCAAGTTTGTGGTTTTTCTAAAAACCTGTGTGTTTTATTTAGAGTGGTGACATCAATACTGAAGACCAGCTTCAAGTGCAAAGTGGGTATTTCACTTCTATCAGATCATTCCCAACCCTCCTAAGGCCCAGAACTTACTCTTAGTCTTGGTAAAGACTTGTAAGATGTATCTGGCAAGACCATAGCTGTATAGGTATCTTTAAAAGAGAAGAAAACCATCACTTCAGGTAAAACAGAGATTTCCTAGAGTGGGACCTGGGGACCTGGTTCAACATTTGCTATCAGACAAAAAGCTGCTATGTGCCCTCAGTCTCTCCAGAGACCCTTTCAGTAACTCCACTTTTTCATTAGCCATTGCCATGAGGAATGGGGACTTTTCCACCCTCAGAGCCATTTCCTGCACCCCAAATGGGTGTATCTCTAAAAGGTGAAACACACCGACAAATCTCATCTGCCCAGTAGAAAGAAAGGGAGCCAAGGATGCAGAATGTAGCAGAAGAAATATCATGGTCACAAAGCCTTAATGGGAGGTGCCTTATTTCCTCCAGAAAATGTGTCCCTGATGTTAAGCTTTTGGAAGCCTGCTCTGATCTTCCAGAAGTTGTGTCCTCCCCTACATGAGTGTGATGGATACCAAGGGGACTGTGTTTTCTCTTGATCCTAAAAGGCAGAAGGGGAGTCCACTTTCCTTGACAGGAACAAGGTGTATTCACTAAGAGATTGATGAGAGAAAGGTGCCTTTTTGGCACCTGGTGCTACCTGCTCCAGGCCCAGGGCAGGAGAATTTGTGTAGGCTCGGCTTCTCCCCTTGAGCTTCTGCTGGTACCCTGAAATTTCACCAAATTTGGGAATCCTCAAAGTTGCACCAGACTGTGTTGAGAGCCATACTGTAAAAACTGAATTGGTCTAAACCCCCCAAAACCTAAATTCTTGAACCTTAAGAAGTAATTCCTGAATTCAGCAGCTGGTTGGGACAGCTGAGGGGTTTCCCATGTAGGAGGAAAATCTGGCAAAACTCTAATGTGCCTTTTCCAGGAAACAAGATTGTTCTCCAAATTAATGCATTTATAGTTCTCCTTTGTTTATAGAGACCAAGTTGTCAAGAAAGGAGATCTTATGAAGGCTATGAAGGGTTTTCAGAGCATTCTCTGCCAAAAGTATAAAGCCTGTCCCAAAATATCTGGGCTTGGCTATCCTGAAAACAGGTGTTCAGCATACAGCCCGGTTTCAGAGATGTGGCTAGTAAAGGACATACCTGCAGGTAGCTGAGAGAAAGCCTCATTGTCAGTTAAGGTGAAATATTTCAGAGATGGTTTTGGCAGCTTGAGTTTGCCTGGGAACTGCAAACACACTGCAGAAGCTTCTTTTTCCCTACTTACAGTGATAAACAACACATGGGTAGATTCACCAGTTTGGTGTATACAAGAACTGGGTGAGCTCTGTCCTACATCAGTTTGGATCTTGCTGGTGCGAGAAACAGAGGTTGGGTGCTCCTGCTCACTAGTCCGCACGCCATGAGTCCCAGTTGTTGTGATGGCTGCTGGTTTAACTAAACAGAGGGGAAACATCTGGAGAGCTGTATCGGGGAAACCAGTCACCATGTGACCAGTTGGGGTGATTGGGTTGGGTACCCAGGAACTGCCCTGGCTGCAGGTCATGGGCAGAGGCAGAGGTGGGAGGAGGTAAGGTCAGCATTTGGCAAAAGGAATGGGGAAGTCTCCTCACAAGCTTGGAGAGCACGTTGGGAGTACCCGTGCTGTAGATGGAGAGCCCACTTGCAGCAGTGAGTTTGAGGGCTGCTGGCAGGGCACTCCTCTGGGAGCAGCAGGCATGTCCTGGGATATGCTGGCTGCTCTTCCAGGGACAATTCCATGTAGGAGAAATGACCTTGTGTCCTCTGTGTCCAGAAGCCTCACCCAGCACTGACTAGATGATCACCTTTTAATAATGATGCAAAGATTATATTGATTTTCCAGGCTTTAAACACAAGGAATATTTTAGCCATTATGTAGCAGTAAGATTTAAAGCCCTGGTTTGCTTATTTAATTTTAGCAGGCAGACAATTCCCAGAAGATCTGGAAAACTTGATATGTGTCATCTTTTGAGCTGACACAGAATACCCCAAAATGAGGTTGTTTCACCTCTGCATTAATGCTTCCATCTCACAGACTGACACTTACTGGGACAAGAAGAGATCAGCTCACAGAAACAGTCTAGGGAACTGAAAGTCCCAGTGCTATACTTAAAGCCTTTTTTATTGTATATATGACCCCGTAGCATTTACCTAACACACAAAACAAAAATAGGAAAGCAAATATGTTGAAAATAATGCTTCTGCCTGGCTGAAAGCAGGAACATTTGGGAAAGCCTGATGCCCTCCTTCTCCCTACACAGTTCAAGAGAGTAGGGGATAGGTGAGAAGGAAGAATTTTCTGCCTGGGAGAAGGTGGGCAGAGCACACACTGGACAAGAGCATGTAGGAGCCCACAGTATCTCTGAGCACCTCCAGCTGGGAGAGGAGGAACCCAGGGCTGGTGCTGGGCTGCTCTGAGCCCAGAGGCACAGGCTGAGCCCTTGGGTATGGGCCAAGCATGCACACATCTAAAAGGAAAGTTTGGGCAGAATTGATATACTCTTACTCCTGGTCTGTTTTGCAGTATTAAATCTCAGAGAGTGAGCATGATCTGCACGGGCTGGCTTTGTGTATCAGAGAAGCTGCTTTGGTGCAGGAGGTGTTAATGAAGTGGCATCAAATGGGATGAGGCACAGGCCCCCATGTGCCTTTCCTTCAGGTAACCTCTTCTCCCTCTCCTAGTGCCATGTCAGGGGCACACTGATGCCTTCATGACCAAACTAGTTCCACTTGAATACTCCCATGCCAAGAGCCAGTCTCCACAGTGTAGCCTAAAAGGAAGAAACTCAAGACTTTCTGTCGCGTTTCAGACCCTATGATGATTTTATTTTCTTTTTGTTTTAGAGCCTGACTGTGCTTTGTCGAGCTGCCGTCTGTGCGAGAAGAAAGCCTGGCTTCTCCACTCACAAAAGCCCTGGCTCTTCCCTCCTGGCCTTCACGAGCTGGAGTTACTGGGCCCATGGGGTACACGATGGAGTGAGGGGTTTGGCATTTCTCTCAGCTCGGAGTCAACAACAGGAGCAGTGGGAAGAGGTCACCCACCTCTGACAGCAGTAGTTGATAAACAGAGGACAACACCAGTAGTAGGGTGAGGACTGTAGACAGGCTGTGGCACAGGACACAAATGGTGTATGGCCGGTTAGGTTGGCCGCTAAAGCTGTGTGTTTTCCCACAGGAGGCTTTTCAGATGAACCACTTGTTTCTCCAGTGCATGTGTCTGCAGCAGGAGCCACGCCAGAGTGCTGTGCCACAGCTCTCCTTCGCTAGCGACGCAGGTACAGCATGCGGTTTGCAAACACCACCCGCCTGTCTGCTGGCAGGATGTGTGCCGAGAGCTCTGCCAGCTGGGCTCTGCCTGCCTTTGCATCCCTGCTGATACCTCCTTTGGGGGCTACATTGCTAACACAGAGGATGAGTCCAAGAAAGAGATGACATCCACCGACAGTCATAGCCAAGGGGTTGTGACCAGGTCTTACCATGTGCCCTGAAGGGATTGTTCTCCATGGGAACAAACCCTCTGGGTCCTCCAGAAAGACTTCAGTTCCAGTCGGTTGGGATTAACAAAACTGGACTCTTACACTGACAAGATAAAAACAATCTTGGCCCAAAAGCAAGACTCGTGAAAAGATGTAGTATTAGGTTGTTTTGAATTCTGTCCCCGCACATGTAGATGCAAGAACTGTCCTTCCAGTAGAAATGGTGCCTTTGTGCCTTTGGACTCTAACACAAATCAAACCCTCTGAAGTATCACCTTGACCTCAAGAGATTTACTCTGTCCTTTCACCTGAGTCCTCTTTCCAGCCCCCTCAACTCACAGCCATTTCACCAGCTGCCTTCTCTTTCTGACATTATAAGGCCCTATTTATTTTTGTTCTTACGCTTGACAAATGCTACTGTTTGAATAGGTACTTCTTGCATAAATGCCTGCTCAAGCTGGGTGCTTGGAAAACACCAAACCAAGTGGTTAGGACATTTACAGAAATGTAACTCATGGAGAAGCACAATAATACAGAATTTTTCTGTGCAAATATTGTTTTTTGACATTTTCTAAACACAGAGGTGTAGGGCTTTTCACAGGAAAATCTGAATGATCTGAATCTAGCAAAATGGCTGTTTGTTGGGGATTTATGTTTTACTGCTTTTCAAAAATGCAGCCAAAGCTGGAGAAATTATAACAAAATTATAATGAGAATTTTGCACATGCTTCATAAACCCTTTGTCAATTTTATCAGTTTCATTCCCTGAAAACTCTGTTGGTTTTGGGTATGATCCTGAGCTAACTATGACTTTTGATAGATTTACAGAGAAAAATTTCTGCAGTTACAATTTTCTGTTGGTTGATCGGAGAGACTTTGACTTGGATTCAACCTGCAGGAGAACGTAATTTCTTCTGCTACCAGTGACCTATGGGAGGAAATATCCCTAGCTTAATGTCAAGAGGATGAGAATTAGCCCACTTGGAAGTGAGGAAGGAGTGTAACTGGACACAGAAACAGGGATGGAGACTTGGAAACAGGCAAAGAGGAGAGAGAACCTGGGTTTGTGTGTCAGAGCTGAGGTCTGGGGGAGGGAGCCCTGCACGGTGAGACCAGAAATGACCGGGGCTGAGATGCAGAACGTAGATGGGGGTACGAGGCAACAGTGGGGTCAAAACAGGGACATGAAGCCAGAGGTTTGAAAAAGGCTGGATTTGGGGTAGGGGTAGTGGGGAGGGACAGACCAGGACAAGTCCTACCTGAAGATGGATGGTGTGAAGAATTTGCCTCAATGAGATATGTGATGATGCTCAGAGATGCAGAGTGTTTCAGCTGCAGCTCACGTCAGTAGCGGGGAATGCTTTGGACTAATGAAATGCAGGTAATGCCAGAATAGTATAAAACTACAAAGTACCCTGGTTAGTTACTACTTCTGACTGTGACCCTGTGCCTCAGCTCACTCCAGCAGTATCTTCTCTCTCCCTCCGTCTGACACACACAGGAGTGGTGGAGGTACCTACTTGTGGGGCACTCTGACACTGCTGTGCCCAGAGAAAAGCCCATGAGGACACACCTAATTCTCCACACAGCAGAGCTGGAATAGTCTACTAAATAAGATGTACAGCTACACACTGAACAGTGATGAGAAGCTAAATACTGACAGCTGCTCTCTAAATCAGTGTAATCGATGTTGAGTAAGCAGAAGGTCCCTGAGAATGTGTGAAACACACACCCCAAAAGAAATGGGGGTGCCCGAGCATCTTCCCTCGTGTCATGCCACATCTGTCAGATGAGGATGCTCCCCAAAGGGCCATGGTGGGGCTCCTGGGGGCAGCTTTGAGGCATGGTCCTCCACCCCCATGGGCAGGAAAGTCCGTGACAGTGCCCTCTTAGGTCAGGACAGGGAAGCAATGGCATCCAACACCTTTAAACACTGGGACAGGGGTTGTGAAAGGAAATTCTTGTGATGAATTATGTTAAGGCAAACTTTAATTCCAGCAGGCATCTTTTGTGTCTCAGACACAGGTGAAATGGTCCTTCAGTGAAGCTGAAGTCACTGTGGAGAGGACTTGCCCGCAACTTCAGTAAGTGGTTAGTATAATTTTCTTTCTGAAAGTTCCCTTCCTCACATTATCTTTCAACTTTTCATGTGTGAGCATTGATTCCTCAGCTTCAGCTTTATTTCCAGGTCATGTTGGCACTGCCCTGTCTCACATGAACAGTTTGTAAAATCTGCGTGTGGTATTTTTTAATTTTGGGGTTTAATGGGGCTACAGAGCCATTTGACAAGGTGAGTCTGCTGAGGAACAATGTGAGCACATCCCCAGATACCTCTCTTCTCTTTTACATTTATTGGCCCTTTGCACTACTGCTTTGGGGGGCTTCCCATTGCCCTTCCCTCCCTTGGTACATGGCCTGCTCTGAGACCGCCTTTCAGACCCTGTTCTGCCCTTGGCTGTTACAAGCCCTGCTACAAATGTCTCTAAAAATAGTAATTTAGTATATTGTCTACACCACAGCATATGGTTTCTGCTGTTTTCTGCAAACCAAACATACTGAATCTCAGTTAGATGTGGTGAAGCTTGGTGGTGTTTGTCCCATGCCTGGGAAAGCACCTGTCCCCCTGATGCTGGGAGGTAACTGGGAGGAACAGGAGGGCTGACACTGGAGAATTTGGTGACACATTCAGCTCAGTTCCTTTCCTTATAATTTTAAAGTGGTTTTGTGTTCAGAGTTGTGTTTGCTTCTAAAGCAGCAGGCTGTAATTCAGCTGTTGATGTTGAGCACTGCTGCTGCAGGTACAAACAGATTTGTATTTCATCATGTCTCACAGTCTGTAGATATGACACTATCACTTCTGCTCAAGTTCATATATCTCACTTTATGACTTCTCAAAGCCTTGTAGTCACAAGGAATGCTCATGCTTTGACTGGTACTTAATACACATTTTTTTGTCACATTCGTTTTGCACTCCCAGATTGCTAAGTGTTTCTCCTTGCTGCATTACACCAGGAACACGTTTGAGGCTGAAGAGGCTACAGAAACTTCAGTTGCCTTCTCCAGGGTGAACCTGCTTTTTGTCCCGTTGTAAACCTAGACATAGCTGCAGAAAAGAGGTAGAAGACCCAAACCAGCACAACAGTCTCAGTGACAGGAGTGGATGGCAAACACCATGTACGTCTGCACTGCAGTGGTGAAGTAAGATAACTTGCATCAATTTAGCCAATACTTTGTGTACTCAAAGTAAGTGTGAAAGACACTGAGTGATGGATGAATTTTTCCTGGGAGAAGGTAACAAGTGCTGACGTGCTATGTACTTCACTGATGCAGCTCCCTTGACTTGATTGGAGCTTTATGTTTTAAGCATAGAAGAGGGCTGTTTATCTTGCATTTCCCATTACCTCTCTGACATTACCCATTACTTTTCTGACATCACTCTGCCATAGAGCTGGAGCTGTGCTCTGGCCTCTGCACTGGCCCGTGAGAACTGATCTGTACTCAAGTTTTCATACTAATTTAAAACTGTCAGGTTAGAATTAGTTAAAACAATCCGTCCTCAGAAGCCAGACCGATAGCAAGAGATGTGTAAAACTTGCGCAAGCAGTGCCAACGTGGCATTTGAGCTCTACCTCAGCTGTGTTCATTTTTTGTAACCATATTGGGGCAAGCCGTGCTGTTTTGTTACTCAACGCTAATCTGACATCTGATGTCTGCCTCGCATCATTGTCCCTGGCACAGCTGGATTCAGCCCAGAAACACCCAGAGACTTGGACCCTTTAGTACCCTTTTTCCAGCACTTGGTACCTTATTTGCAGGAGGCCAAAAGGGCCATACAAAATCAATCATTTGATACGACAGCCCTTTGCACCCACTTTTCATGGGCAGGTACAAGATGCTGTACAAGGTGTGAGCGGTAGGAAATTGCGCTGCCTCCCGTCCGCTTGAGTGTGGCTGAACTTGGCCTACTCCTACAGTTAAAATGTAGGAGTCAGTTAGCAGGCTTCCTAAATATTATGGCAAACTTGCATCTGCAAGCCTGCTCACTGCTGCAGCTGCTTCCACACCTGTCTATTAATAGCTTCCAAATGATCTTTTTTTTTTTTTTTTTTTTTTTCCCTGAAAGTTGCTGCTGCAAATTCACTTCGCAGTGCGACTTGATTATCCTAGTTATTAGCGCAAATCTGAGTTAGACCTTGAAGGAAACACAGCGAGGTATCAGTTGTTAACTTAACACAGCTCTGCAGCTAGGATGAGAGCTAAGGTCGTGACCTTATAATGGTCCACCAGCCTATTAGTTTAGCAATGCGGGACTCAAATGTCATTTCAGCACCGGTTGGATGCTTGAATTTATTACCCAGAAAGCTCCTTACTTGAAAATGATGGGATTTTTTCCACCAGCTGCTACAAGTCCCCTTTTTAAAAATAATAGCTACAAATCTGCACTTTAAAAGTTCTCTCTGCTCTCCTTAAATGGTAGGGTGACCTATGCCGAATGAGTAGGCAGAGCAGGTACGGCAAATCATTCGAACCTGTGGGCTTCAGAAAAAAGGGGGGAAAAAGGCAAGATAAAGGAAAAAATGCCAATCAAATTTAAATGATGATCCCATTAAATAATGATTTTCATTCAGACCTCACCTCTCACAGTTTTCTCAGTTTATGGTTCTGTCTTACAGGAAACAAATTCTGCCCCTTTATTTCCTTCCCCTCCCCTGCCCCCAATTATTAATTTGTGATATTCTGCGATAATTTTAGTTAAGGAGAAAAAAAAAAGAGAGAAAAAAAGCTGACCAAAAAAATCTTGCTGTATTCAGTCCCCTGAGAATGTTGGGTCGAGTTTTTTGATCCCTGTTGCTCATTGATTTGAGGGCTGATGTAGTGCAAGGGGTCCCTATTAGTGGCGTCTGTCACTGCTGTAATGTTTTTGTTATTTTTCCTCATTTGTTCGCTCTGACATCATGTCATTACAGAATGGTGCTGTTCAGGCCCTGCCTTGGCTGTTCGTTAGCGTGTGTTTAATGAGCAGCTTAATTGAGCTGTCTACTAGGCCACCTGTCACCCTCCGGACTTATTAACATACTAATGGCCTGACATTGTATTCTCTGACAGGCAACAGGGTTTACTGATTTGATGTCTGGACATGGGGATTTTATGCAGGAATGAGAGAGGATATTGGGAAGGAGGTTTAAAAACGCAAATTAACTCTTTGGTATCTATGTATTTATGGCTTGCTTGTAAAAGTTCAACACAAAGTAGCAGGGGGAAACGGCCCTGCTTAGCAAGCCCGACTTTGTCATTGCAATTGCAGCACGTTTCTTCAGAAGAAAATATGCTTGCTGTAAGAAGAGCAGGCTTTACTTCTATTACAGTATTATTGTTGTTGCTGCTTCAAAGGAGAAATCTTCTTAAGCACAGAGGAAAGTTTTGTGACTAGTCTTTTCTCTACTGTGGCTAAACAAATGAAAGGCAAGAAATTTCCAGTTAAGGGATTTAAGTGCACGACATTGTTCCCACCTTTTAAAGCCAGATGAAGACATTCATCGCCAGTGAACACTGTGCTGAATTGTAAAGGTTCAAAGAAATGGCTTAAGTGCATGCAAGTTTAATAAAAACACTTGTTTTGATTTAGTTGTTTTTTGTTGTTGTTGTTGGTTGTGTTTTTCTCCAGCAGAGGAGAAGCAGACCTTCTGTCACGAGAAAACTCGGGTTACCAAGCAGATAACAGATACAGATGGGGTGGCTTTAAGTCCAGCACTGCAATAAATCCACTTCATATGCATACTGCACACCAAGACACGGGGCCATATTTTTGTGTGGTGGGGTTTCTTCTTCCATGCAGGATAGGCTTGGGCTGGGTGGGGCTCACCAGACCTTTGTGCAGGTTCAACTGGTACTTGTTGGCATTTAGAAGAAAAAGAAATTCCACAACAAGCAAACGCAGTGTGAAGGCAAACCCCGAGGACCGTGGTTTGTGCTGCCAGCTGTTTGCTGGTGGGCGACGTGACCTCGCACGGGACTCAGCCACGAGCCTGAGCAGCCACTGGGACCCAGCCACAGAGAAAACACACAGGGTTTTGGTACCACAGCTGCCTGGCACCGTTCTCCTGGGAGCCCTCAAATGACTCAGGACGTGAAGCAAGGAGAAACACACCACATGGGTAAAGAGGGGTCCCCACTGCCAATGCAGAAGGGCTTGTCCATTCACTGTAAACCATCTCAATGTGTGTCCCCCTCCCCCCAGTCTGTTTGATGACTAGCAGCTACTTGTGTTTAAGCATAAAAGGACAAAATAGCCACACTTCCAGCAGCACATCAGAGCTAGGAGAGAGTAGCCTTACAAAATATCACCCAGGGGTGATGGGCTTATTTTATTGCATCTGACTGAATAACAATCACTCAGATCTCTCCAGATTTAATGGGCCAGCACATGGCTAGTTTTCCAGTTTCTCAAACTGAAGTTGGTCACAGATTTTAAGATCAAGGCTTCCTTGTTATTATATGGCACAGTCTCCTGTAAAGCACCGTTTGTAGTACTGCATCCATTGACTTATTTCTGCTGTGAGCTGGTAACTTCTGGCTGAGCCAAGACATGCCTTTCTAAGAGTTTCTCATCATCTGAGTGAGACATGGGGAGCATGCGTGAGAGGACACTGGCAAGCACTCAGATTCAATGAAACTGCCCTAAAGTGGTATAGGAGGGCAGCTGACAGTAATTGTATTTCTTGTCTTGTTGGGAGGAGGTAATTTTGGTTACTTCTGCCAAAATTTGCTTTCTGGAGTCTGGTTAGAGTCCCAGGTCACTTCAGACAACAGCAGTGACCAGAGCAGCTATTTTCCATCTGTCTTTGGCAAAGAGAGCTGCTCACTTTCCTCCTGAGTGTGGATGTTGATGATGTGGTCTGTGTTTTTTGCCTTGTTTAGATTAGATTCTGCATTGGGCTCCCTGCAAAAAAAACACAGAAGCTCGATTACCTCCTAGGCACCATCCAGATGAGCCTTTGGGGCCTTCAGTTATAATACAGAGGGTAAGTGTTGATTCTCAGAGCTGGAAACAGCCTGTGGTCTTCCTCCTGGGAAAACCTGCAGCCCTCATAGTGCTACAGCAGAGATGAAGAGCAGAGGACGGGGACCTGCTGGTGTAGTCCTGTCCTCTGGGGACTCCCTTGGATTTAAGTTCATCTTCCATCACATGGTGGGAAGAAGCCAGATCACAGAGAACTTAAAAGGCAGCTACTGCATTCATAATTTCAGGTGGGTATCTTCATGGCACAGAGGCTTGAAGGCATTGATCTCTGAAAAATGACAGAGAGGAAAGAATTTCTTTGGCTTCTGTCATGCTTGTAGGTATGAGTAAGAAGGAACGTTAATTTCTGAAATATCTCAATTCTTCTCACTTAGATGGGATTTATGAGCATTTAGGATTGTTGTGTGTTACACAGGCTGAAAAGCACAGTCACTTCTTAAGGAGAGGAGCATGCTCCTATGTGACCAGTCGGGTGGCAATTTTTGTTGTATTAGTTCAATCTAATTAAGCACATGTAGCCTTGGTCTGAAGAGTATTTGCTGGTTACCTTGTTTCATATTGTTTGGGCAGGAGTCCCACCTATGCCATATCTGATTGCTGTAACAGGGCCGCACACTGGCCATGGACATGTCTACATGCAAATTAATTCAGGGTCTTCTGAAGATATCAAATTCTGTACAATTCTGGTGCAATGCTCCCAGCAGCCTGAAACTGCACATTTACTTTATTTACCACTGGTGGTGCCTGGTGGGTATCTGGATTATGCTGTGGTAGATCTACATGCAATTTAATGTTTCATGACAAGTCCTTTATGTGTGCTCATTTTTGTATCTTGTATAGGTCTAAATCACACCTTCTGAAGTTAGTGTGAATCAGGTAAGCTCATAAGAGATGCCATGAGACAGGAGATAATATACCTGTTGGACTAAGTCCCTGTGTCTTTATTTTGCACTGATAAAGAGCAAAACTCAGCTGGATGTGACTTTTCTCAGGTTGACATGACTGATGGTGAAAAATCTCACATCATTAATTACTTCAGTGGCTGCTGAAGAAGCAGCAAAAGTCATCATGCATCAGCAATGCATGAGCTTTAAGAGGAAGGCAAATTAATTTCCTTATTAGTTTCCAGCTAGAAAAAAACTTCAGGCTTCACTTCTGAAGCTCCAGATTCTGTATTTTTAGTTTTCAGAAAAGCTGCTCATTGTCTGAACAAGGCGCTTTTGCAGGCAGTGTCTGTCTTCAATTTCCATCAAGGTGCAAGTTCCCTTCTGCCTTCTCCTCTCTTCCAGGATCCCTGGTGTGCCCGTAGGCATGGGGGAATATAGCAATGTTTATGAAAAACCTCAGAAAGGATTACAGGTTGAATATTTAGGATGGTGTTTAAAATAATACTTTTAATACTGAATTGAGGACTATATTTATAGCATCAGTGACAACAGAAATTTGTTGCTGCATGTACAATCTTAGTGTGCCACGGACACTGCCAAAACGGTTATAGTGGTTACACTAGGGGTTCATGAACAACAAAAACTACTCTGCACTGTCAGAAGATGAAGGCTAAAGGATTTAGAGCTGCAGAAAATAATGTTTAACACCACTCAGGTGAGTAGCCTGATCATATATCTTTTCTTTCTGCTTCACTGAGAACTGCTGTGAGAACTCAACCAGCATGTTTGCAAGTCACAGATGGACTGCAGAAGATCACCAAGGGATAGAAGATGGACACAAATCCAACTCTTTGCAGTGTTTGTCCAGGATCCTAGCCACAGATTCAGTGCCTCAATTTGGTAACTGTTTTCTGGGGATCATTTATTAATAAAATAACTACATGATAGAAATATTTTGGTATAAATACATACAGAAGGACATACATGAGGTACTGAGGAGTTAACTAAATCTAACTAAAATGACATGACAGAAATATGTTACCAGCTTGATTTGGAAGAGCACTGAACAGACACAGTGATATTTATCCAAGTTGGCTGTTTTATCACGGAAACATGCCCCATCCCTTTATAAAAGTTTATCTTCTTTTGTTTCTGCCAAGGGTATTTAAGCTATTTTCAGCAGGCTTCTTTGAAATCAAAGAGATCCAGTACTCCCACCACTCATAGCTATGGGCATGGCCAATGGGCTGTGTTGCAAGATGAAGTACCCACCACCTCCCAGGATCCCTGACATGGGATGAGGGATCTGACAGCCCTCCAGGTTTTATAGCCCGTCTCCTTCTGCATCAAAGTGAGCATAACTCATAGGGTCTGATCTGACAGATCAGCAGATGAACAAGTTGCCCAAATCCTTGGGGATCCTTAAGGTTTCCTTGAAGCCCTGTGCTGTGGAGTAGAAAGCCTACAAACCCTGGCAACTACTACCAGGCCTCAAGAAACTGGCACCCAGGTCTCACAGGTCCCATGCCGATGTGATATTTTCAGGACAAAACACTTGAATGGTTTCACAACTCCCAGAATTTCTTGTAGAAAAGAAATGTCTGTTTCCCTTGGATCCAAAACTGAGGGAAATCACCCTCTCCTCATTCAAGTTAAACCACTACCAGAGCATGTTTCTCTTTTTCACAGGGTGCTTTTTTTTTTCAGGAAATGGTGGGTCCTACTCCAGCAGCTACAGAGAGGGTGTCCTATTATCTTTTTCACTGAAAAGTGTAAGCAAGGATTTTGCTTCAGCTGAGCCATTGTGCTCCATATGTTAGAGATAACCGAGTAGGAAACGCACACAAAAGCTCTTCTAGTGTTACAACAACTGCGAACACCCAAGAACACCTTCTCACACAAACAATAGAATAGGCAGAAGTCTTGATTTCCTGGCACTTCTGGATGTATCCAGATGTACCTCGTTAGCTGAAAACAATAAAAACCTGGAAATAAGAAGTCAAAGACAGATCTCATGCATGCCTTAATTCTTTCATAAAATGACACTCTCACTCCAAAGGGCTTCCCATCCCTCTCCAAAGTGGCATGTACATTCAGCTTCTCCAAATGTACACAGAAAAAGGAAGTCCTCTTCTTGCTTTATCAGTACTGTCAGGTTTTTGGCACTGCTTGGCTGACTGTCTCATGCCTTTGGGACAGAATCTGTCTTAGACTGCAAGCACAGGGCTGTGAAGGCAAATGCACTGCCCTGACTGGGTCTTGTGTGAAGGGTTTTGAGGATGTTTATTAATAAAAGTGCTTCTCTTTTTGTTGGATATTAACAGGATACAAATTTGCCTTTAAATTTCTTGCATGTGTCCGGTAGAATAATTTTCCTGACTGTGGAAAAAATCTACCTCTGCAAATGCAGAGTTGGGTTCAGCATGCGTTTCACCAGTTCTGTTAAGGCTTGATCAGCCTCTTTAAGAGGATTAAGGGCCAAGCTCATGCCCATCTTGGGAAATCAAAAGAACAGCCAGCAGGAGCCAGGCGGAGGGCAGAAGCCAAAATGGTTGAGTTGGAGGTCTTTCATCACATCTGTATTCATCTCTTACAGTTGCAAGTTTAGCTGCATAAATCACTGAGCTTCTCCTTTTGTGTATGGCCCTGTCCCTTCCCTTCCAAATATTGCTAATGGATTTGAATTTTTTTCCCCCTAAACTTTTAGATTTGCAAACACATGAGATATATTACTCAACCTCACAGCTGATGAGAAAATTAAGCATGTCATTTTAAAAGAGCCAACATTTCTGTTTAAGGTTATTTGTTTGCCAAAGCATACATTCCTCATTAAAAGAAACAGAGAAAGCAAGGAGCCTAAACTTTGTGGCAGTGCAGGTTATGGGTAATGATGGCAAATTGGCTCAGGAAAGCATAGGGCAAGGCTGCAGAAATGTGTCTTTTTGCTCTCGAAAATAACGGGCAAAGCTCTGAAGCAATGAAGGAAGTACAGAATATTGCAAATTTGTCCTTTTTCAGTGTCCTTGTTTCGGCTTAATTGGACAGAATGCTATTTATCTCTGCTGCTATTGGAAAAAACACATATAAAATATTTTTATGAAAAGAGAAAGAAGATTGTTTATGAATCCACTACCATCGTCTTGATTTTTCACAGGAATTAGAAGGACCCCAAAGCCTTTGTCCCCAAATCCATGGCCACTTACTGCAAGACTGGTTTGAGAGTCCAAGCACAGTCCGAGGGCAACACCTTGGTGGGACGTGTTGGTGCATGAAAACACAGACTTGCACTCCTGTGGAAGAACACAAGTGAAAAGGTGGTAAGGGAGAATGTAAGAGGAATGAGGGGAACAAATGAACCTATGCCTTAGGGAAGAAAACAGTTCTGGGCCTAGGTTATCAGAAAAAAGGCAACTACACTTACAAACTACCAGATATCTGCATCTTGATATAAGATGAAGTTATCAGCTACAAAGGACAGAGGGATGAGGGCTTCCTCACAACCTCACTCATAATAAAGCCAAACAATTCCTGGGCAGAAGCAGGCATGGGAGCTAGGGGATAGCTGCTTTAGCAGCTTGCAAACCTGAGTTCGGCACCCACTTTATCCCACACACTTTGTTTTCCACCAGGATCTGTCTTTTCCTCCCTGATATTGGTGTCTATACATACTCAATATGCTGGGCAAGACCCTGTAAACCTCCAGACCCTGGTCTAGCAAAGAGAGTAAGTGCCTGTGCAGCCCTTCACAAGGCAGGAGGGAGGTCACATACTTAGAATTAAATTCACCTGGCTCATGATCAGCAAAATAAAAATTTTTATTGCTTTTAAAAATCAAATCCTGCAGGACTTACAGGAAACAGTGATATGGCATCTCTTCTTTCCTATGTATGGAGGAGGAAAGAAAGAGACAGGGTCACAGACCTGTTGCAGGTATAGCAGATGGTAAATTTAACAAAAGAGGGAGATCATAGTGCTAGTGGCAGGAGAAACAGAGTTCATCTTTAAAGCTGGGTAATGAGTTTTCATCAAGTATTTTACATTCTGAAAGCAGAGTTGCAAATGTTTAAATAGGAAAGAAATCTAAAATAGAATTTAAAAAAGCAAAAGTCACAGATATCTGAGAAGAAATAAAATTCATGCCATACCTGAGGCAAGAAATACACCAAAAAAATCAGTGTATGATCAAGTGTGGGAGTGCAGAGCTCATGTATACTGTACTTACTTCTGCTTTTGGCTCCTTACCTTCCTGTGCAGCTGTTATGGACAGCCTATATTTCTTCCAAGTGTGATGACATTTAGTTTCAAAAAGATCAAAACATCCATTTGATAATACTGGAATTTTCCTTCGTGAAGCAAAACTGCAGCAAAGTCATCTTGATTGTTTTTTGTCACTAGAGTGGTATTTGTCAGTTCAGCCATTTTATCATATCAGAAGTATGATTCAGCATGTTAATAAGAACTCTGGGTTGCAAAGTACCAATTCACAATCTCCTGTGAGACCAAAGGACATAATGTGTTTCATAAGGGTCTATAGCTTACTGGTATATGCATATTGTACACTGGCAAGCACTCGTTACATTGATCTGAAGCAGATCCAAGTTTGAGGCATGTTCCCAAGCTCATCTTCACACAGGCTCTGCAGCCAGCCCTGTAGCAGGAGCTGCAGAGTCACCCTCTGGGTGATCTTCGAGACTACAGGATAGCTGCATTTCTGTGGTTTGTAGCAGGATATATTATTGCTGGGGGCATGCTGACAGCATAAATGTGTCCGCTAGCTTCTGTTTCTTTCCTAACCGATACATTGCTTTTATTCATCATGTTTACCAAGCAGGAACCTCTGAAAAACAGAGATGTTACCCTGTCAGCTTGGAACACAGTCAGTAAAATTAACAGCAATGAAAGAAGTGTTTATGTGGTTTCCTTAGGGACAAAAATCAGAAGCTAGAAAGTGTAGATTATGCTAAATCAGAAACTTGTCTGTTATTTCCGAAGTGGTAATACTTTAGGAAAAACCCAGGAGTTGGTTAATGGGCTATACTCACAGGCTAAGAAGCAACAAGAACAAGAAAATCCCTGAGAGATGCTGACTGAAAGTTAGTCCATACATTCCCCCCCTGGGAACAGTGTGTTCTTCAGAGAGGTGTGTTTATGGGCAGTCAGGAAAGTGTCTTTCAGAGAGTGTCTGATTATTTTCATGATCCAGGTAAAATTATCCTCCCAGAAAAGACAGCAAAGTTTTCACTGGAGGTAGGATTTTCCCCTGCATAATTTCCCCCTGCATAATTTTAGTATAATTTATTCTTACTTTGTTTTTCTTTCTGTCGACAACACTGGATCAACCTTTCTGTATTCTCAAGTCTGTATGGGGCTCAGATGTGACCCTGTGGTTGGGACCACCTCTGCCCCCTCTCTCTGCTGCACAGCCCCTGTTCCCTTTTCGGTGGGGGACAGCATGGTCAGGACTCTCCACATCAAGCTGTTATCTATGCTCTGTTGTCCCTTTTTGTCTCAAGGGTTTGACACACAGCCAGTCTCTTGTCTTGTCTTTTCAGTAACTAAGTGTTTTTTTTGCCATTGATATAGTGCTCACCCTGACCATTTTCACAGGGCACTTCACCGTGTCCTTCCGTAAGGGCCTCCCATAGCTCCTGGGTAATTTTTCACCTTTTCCTTACATTGTGAAATGCTTCACATTTTTCACCTGCTTGTTGAAACAATATGCTAGACAGCAATCTCCTAGACCAGAATATCTCAAAATTCTGCTAAAAACAGACTTTAGCAACATCCCTTCTTTAAATGGCAGTTCTGGTTTTGAACAGCCACATCCACCTTCCTACAGGAACAGGAAGAATGGCCAAAAGTTTGCAAATGGAGTATGTGTCCTCTGATTTATCCTTTGCATTTATCCTCGAGGTTCAGCACATTTATGAGCCATTTCCATCAGTCCTGAAGTGTCCTAAAGGATGGCTGTTCTTTTCTCCAGGTAAGGCAGTTCATGTTGATTAATGCCCAATGTGAAGTATTTCTGTGGAGTCCAAGGGAAAGCTTTTTCCAGGTAAACTTTAAGGTCACAATAATCATTGACCTGTGTCAGGCATTTCTGGAGAGCCTGTGCTCCTCTTACGTAACATCTACTAACATACACACAAAAAAGGAGATTTGAGCACTTTTAGGAACGCAGTTTGTGATATATTTAGATAAAGCCAGAAATACTTTCATCCATCTGAACTGTTCACCCCCAGTTTTTCTGCTGTATTTCTAATTTCCAGAAGAGGAGGATTACCCCACTAATGGCATGTCCGAGAATTAGAAATGTGCCATCCTGGCTGTGTTTATGGGGACTGGGCTCTGCCCACACCAGCCAGATAATACTGTATGGGGTTTTGCAGACTCACACTCAAGTCATTGATAATACCATGCCTCTTTCCTGATCAGCTCTGGAAAACCAGTTTTCCTCAGAGATGGTTTTGACTAGAAACTGTGCACAGGTCTTGCATGTTGTGCAGTCCAACACTGGTTTGGGACTGCAGATGTGACCTGGACATCCAGATGTTGCAGCTGGAGAGGAGATTGTGGATGGAGGCACATGTGGGTGATTGCTAGTCGCCGTTACAATCTTGGTTACTAATGGTGTCCTGTGGATCACAGCTGGGGGAACCTGCAAGGGGTGCCTGAAAGACCGAGGAAATTCTTCATGACATTTTTCTCATCCCCAAGTAGAGGAAAATCAGAGGAGAATTGGCATCAAGGATCTCGCTGTGACAGATCATCATTGCTTGCCAGCAGCTCCAGGGATTCAGTCAGTGACATAAGTGGCTCTGTTTTGTTGCATGGAACATTCTGGGCAAAGTCTAAGACAGGCAATGCTGGGGAGCAACAGTTTTGTGACCTGGGGATCTTTCTGAATGTCAACACAACAACCAGGGCAAGGGGATGATTTTAGGCCACCATCCTCTCTTATACTTCTGGGCAGGATAGCAAAACCTGTCCCGAAGCACTGCAGTCTCAAATGGACATTTCTGGATTTCCTGCTCCCTAAGGGTTTTTTTAACAGCAACACCACAGCGAGCATCTGGAAATGTCAGTTTAAATCAGCCAGTTTCTATGTTTGCTTCAGTGGCTCACTCTGTTCATGGCAGCGTATTGCACCTGACAGGCAGAGGGCACGTGGGGATCCCTAGTCCCTCGCTGCCCACCTTGTTATGCCTCTCTGCCACCTCTGTGTCCAGGTATGGGCACATTACCCTGCTTATCTCCACCTACCTGAACTGAGGAATATTTTAACAAAAAATGTAAAAAGTCTTTGCCCCACCTCAGGGGCAGTTATATTCTCAGCACCACTTTCCCCAGTCCTTCCTCCTATTTCCTTCCTGGGGATGCTGGATGTTGCAGTCTCACAGTTGGCATGCCAGATGAGACGACACTGCCTCCAGCCTTGGAACTGATGCTTAATGCAGGTGAAAAGATCATTAAAAAAAAAAAAAAAAGTCTATACGATTAGGTGATACTGTCACTCATCCTCAGAAATCTTTCCACTTATTTATGGTAACAGTTGCTGATCTATATGGACACCCATTTTGAAGATCGTAAGTTTATTATAATAGGTAATTCTACACCTTCTTGTTTCTGCAAAACAGGCTGAGCTATTTCTAAGGTCATGGCCCAGATCTGTGTCTCTACAATGAACTTTGACTGGGGTCATGCATTTAGATTTCAGTCTGTCTGCAACTGAATGGACATTACACTGACCCCTGCTAAAGAATCCAGTACTGAAAATGCTGCCTTCAATAATTAATAGTAACTAATTTCGATCCTCAGGCTGGCCAGTTAAGATAGCAGATGTCAGGAGCAGCTAGGGCAGATGGCCTTGAGCCTTGTCCTGCTCACCAGTTGGATGTCACGAAGTATAAGGACTCTTGTTCAAATGTGCTTTCAGTTTCTTTTTTTGCACAAAATAAAATTGTCAAGTGGATAATTATTCTTCCAGTTCCTGTAGCTAGGGAGAAGGAATAGACAAACTCCACTATATTTGGATCTGATTTGGAAGAATGGATGTGGTGGCAGTATTCTGCGAAGCCTGGGAACTGAAATAGGGATCATGATAACATCATAACATACAGAAGACAAAATATTTTCCCACATACATTAAATCCAATAGGATAGAGAAGTAAACTGGCATTCTTGTCTCATTCTACCTGGAGAAGGAAAGAGAAAGGAAGCACCTCCAATTAGTAATGCTTCCCTAGGTATTTCCTTTTTCAGTCTCATTTTCAGTTCAAATTTGAAAGATCATGAAAATCTTGGGGATTATTTTTCCTTCAAAATTTCTTTTCTATCAATTAGAACAGTTCCTGAAATGATGACAGAAGAAAGCATGATGTTTTGCTCCTATCTACAGAAAAAATCTGTGAGCCTTTTCTCTAAAAAGCTGTCAGATTCCCTTTTTTTGTAGGCAGTATATCTTAAACCTAGCAGCTGGTTAGCCTTTTCATTAATGTGAAAGTACACCCCATTGGTCAAATCGCAGCCTTTCAGAAAAGAATAGCTTGCATATGTTTAATCAGACTTGTTAGGTTTCAGCCAGTGACATTCTTGAAGAAGATAAGGGCAGGCTTCAACACCAGACCAAGCCCAAGTCCCTCTGAAACTAACTGGGCAGTACCAGAAGAGTAGAGGACATGTCTCTCCTGAGGATCTCCCCACTGAGAGCTTGAGAAACCTCAGGATGAAAACCTCAAATATCAGAGAATTCTGCTTCTTGCTTGCCATTTCACCTGCCGTTATTTGCTACATTATCACTGAAGCTCTGAGTTAAGTTTTGATTTAATAAATGCCTTTGTTGTGCATATAACAAGTGATGTGTAAACTGGAGCCTGATCCTGCACATCAGTGTACTCCTATGGCCTGCCCTGGCTAGGGGTGGAGTTGTCCTGGTGTCTGGCCTGAGTCTCTCATGGTGGCAGTATCTAGTACAGATGCCAGCTAGCTGAAGTGATTTTATAAAAGTCTGGAAATATGAAACGTGACTTTTTTTTTCTTTTTCAAGAGCTAGCCAGGAGTCTTTGCACATCTACATAGCCCTTGTTAAACTACATGGAAACAAAGATTAACCAGCAAAAGAATGTACAGCTGGGAAAATAATAGGAATTAATATCATTATATGTATCTGGTTTGCGGGAAAATTAAGATAAGGCCATAAACCCTTAAAAAGGCTAGACACTATAAAAATGCAGGGAGGAGGTTATAAGCATACTAAAAAACAGCCTCCATAAAATGATTTATCATGGGCATGTTGTAAGGTACTACCATGCCCTTCCCTCTATGAGATGGTTCAGAGTCTAACAAATGAATGAGGAGCACCAAGCTTCCCGGACACAGAAGTTAAAGACAACAAGATTTACTACACCCATTCATCCCTGGACCCACAAAGGAGCCAGCTCTCATTATTTTCAAGGGGGGTTATGGTGCTAAACACGTCAAGGCCGTCTTCCTCACTTTTGAGTGCCTGCCATTGTTGCTATTGAAAGCCACCGGAGCGGTGTCAGCCTCACCCCCGTGGCTCTGGCCCTCCACGTGGACCCCGTGCTGGCTGCAGATGGCAACCAGCAGCACCCTGTCCCGTGAGCAACAAAGGATCGGGAGAGTTACGGAGTGGCCACTTAACCCTATTAATGCGCTCTCTCTGCTCTTAGGTAGACAACACAATCTTACTGCCTGTTTCTGGATGCTCATCATGATGCTTGAAAAAGCTGTGCTCCTTCATCCTTGCTCCTTGGTCTTGCTTTCCCCTAGTTTGGGGTCAGGTCCTTCCTCCTATTTCGTACCATGAGGTACTGGAGCAGGTCATTAGGAGAAGCAGCAGAGCCTTCCCCTTTGGGAGGTTTCAAGCACAGATTACACAAACCTCTGCCTATGATGGATTTTGGAGACTGACAGTTGGAAGGAGGGAGATGGGATGAGTAAATTGACCTGTCCGGACCACATCTCACCCTGTAAATTCATGCCTGCTGTGATCACCCTCATGGAGATGCCCTAACATGTCCTTACAAGCCTTGCAGTAGCTGCCGAGGGTACCAGCTCCCAGGCCTTCTGTAGCTGGTGCCTCATTTCTGCCTGTGACAGAAGGAAACGGAGTTTTTCAGTGCAGCTCGAGAACGGTGCTGATTAAATCCCCACCCACTCTTCACAGAGGACAACAGCTCTTTGGAGGATCTGTCTTCAGGGTTTACACAAGTGGCCAGAGTGCTTTGGAGGCTCCATCCCTCATCACTCTGTTAGCGACAAGAGCCCCATTTTTAAGGGTCCTCAAGTCTACGCACTAGCTGGGGACCCAGCCCTATGCTTTGTGAAGGCTCCTCAGGATCCGCATCCAGGCAAACCCAGAAAGCATGTCAGGAGCGCTTGGAGGAGAAAAAAAAAATGAGTGTTACCTGTGTGCTCAACACAGTGCTGTGCTGGGGATGCTCACACTTGTTCCAGGGGTGCTGACTGAAGGGTGTGAGCAATGCTGTGAAGCAGCTGCAGAAATGCTGTCCTGACCCTCAGGAGCAGAAGTGACAACCAGCCTGGCTGGCATGACAATGCTGCCTCTTCCTCCTGTCCTCTGCTGGATGGTGTTGGCAAGGCTAGCACAGGAGAGACCCAGCAGAGAGTCCAGAGTGGCTACAACAGGCCAGTGTTTGGTGAGAGAGCCTCAAGGAGAGCAAGCAAGAGAGGCTGAAAAACAGGCTGTGTTATGGAGCTTGACCAGAGATCAGGGTGCTTGTTTGTGTCTCCAATGACGTCTTAAAAAGAAGACCTCATCTATCTGCAGTGGCATCGAAGGTCCAGTGGCTGCTGACTGCAATGCCAAGTTTTGGTGAGCTCCAGTGGGTGATGCCCCTGGGCCCTGACTGAGTGCTGTTTCCTTTCCCATATCTCAGCTGGGTCTGACAGGTATGATTTGCAAATTATTTTGACCGGTCCTTTCAGAGATGATAAAATGCCAAGGAAAAAAGTGCAATTCAATTGTACAATAATATGGTTTTCATATCCATAGCTGCTCATGTGTGTTGCATGTTAGTTATTCTTGAAGGTCTACCACTTGGAAGAAAATTTTGTTTTAACACCACTGATTCAGTCCCTGCTATTTAAAAGAACAATTAATTTTTCTCATGCTGTGTTGGGGCATTACCAAGAAAAACCTATATCTGATTGCTGAACTGAGTTCTGGCTTTCATGGTCTCTATGTACCAGATCGGTACTTTGCTGCTGCAACTAACCTTAAATATGCCTGTGACCAGACTCTGAGTACATATTTTTAATTTGATTATTCAGGAACCAAAAGAATTCAAATTCCCATGTGTTTTGTTTTCAGATGGCTAGGTTGGTATTACCTGTGTTTGGTTACACTGGAAGATAGGGCTGCTTTAAAGTTCCTTTTTCTTGTCTTTTTTTTTTTTACTAACTCTGATGTTTCTTTGAATTAGACATTTGATTTTGTGGAAAGTATTTTGCCTTTTTGCTGGAATCTTTGATGTGTTAAAATGTCTTTATTAGAAACTGGAGATCTCTTTAAGGCTTTTGGTCCTGGTAATTATTTTATTTTTGTCTAGTAGATCTCCCAAAGTCATTGTTTCCAATAAAAGTCACCCTTGTAAAGGCCAGGCTGGTTAATACTGCTAATCATAGGGTTATGCTATAAGGAGTTCTTGGTAGAAAAAAAGAAGAAAACTCCAATATGTTCAGCAATTTCATCCCTTGCTGAGACTGCCTGGCAAGTGGCTCTTATGCTGGGATGCTGAGCTATAACAGAGCATAAAACCATCAAAGGCAGAGACGCCAAGGGGAGCACAGACATAATCAACTCTCCAACTTCCATCTGCCCAGGCTTCTCAGTTAAGGCAAGTGATTGCCTCCAACAGATCCTTTGCAGAGCTGCCAAGTTATCAGGAGCTGCTCAAGGGAGAAGGAGCACAGAAGAGGCTCCCAGCAGCTGAAACCTCACCCACTGCCCTGCAGCCGCAGCCCAGCTCAGCTCCGGAGCACTGTTAGCCCATTTTCCTTGAGGATGGTGGGAGAGGAAGTGAACCTGAGTTTCTGCATGGCTGCCATTTGGTGCCCACATCCGAGTGAGTTATCGTCCGCACAGTTTGGTTTTGCAACCCTGTTCTTTCCTCCCTACAGCCAGACTTTGGCCAACATCTCTTGCGAGGATTTCTCTCAGGCGATCTTCATTTCCTTTCTTCTACCCTCCCACAGGCAAGTCTCTGTGCTTAGAGATAGGAACTGTTTATGGATGCTATCTGATCTTTTCATGGGACTGTCCAGATACATCATAGGGGACATGACCTCTAAAATAAATGGCTTTTAATATTACCTTCAATAGCAAAAAAAACCACTGGAAGGCAAATGTAAGAGGAGTGCAGAGAAGCTGGAATCTGGCAGGGGTATTTGAGATAGTCAAGTAACAGAGAAGTGATGGTGAATATTCAGTTGTCAAGACTTCATTTCCTGGTTATAATTCTTAATGCATGGTAGCATCAAGTCAGGACACGGTTATACCAGGCCACGTACAGACACGCAGCCGCAGTGTCCCTGTTTCAAAGAGCTTAAGCCAAGTCAATAAGATGGGCAACATCCTGACAAGGAGAGGGGCTGCAGAAGTGAGCAGCAAAGTCCCCATGTGGGATAAACCAGGCATGAGCAGGATGGCAGGAGGTGAGGGGGCTGCAATCTCTGTCAGAGCATCCACTGAGACGCTGGAGCGGGGAGCTTGGGCTGGAGCATCTGCCAGTCTGAAGGAAAGAGCTGAAGCAGAAATTTGAGTTGTGCAAGGCTCTGCTAGTAAATGAACGCTCCATCCAGAAGCTGAATGGACAAATAACCTCAGTTTAACATGATTGATAAGTATTTTTTTTTTTCTTGTTCAAACAAAAAGAAGACCAAAGCCAAAAATGCACCCATCAAGCAAAGTGTGGGAAACCTGCTGGCTACAATCCTCTCCTCAGCCAGGAAAATATGATCTCAAAGCTCCTTGGTGTGTGTGTGTGGCGGGGCGGGGGCAGGGGGGGTGTCTCGCTCAGGTGAGTGCTGCAGCCACTGTGACTTCTGAGTAAACCTGGAAGCAGCTCTTCCTCCTGTGATGAATCTGATCTTTCTGATTTTGTACTTGTTTTTAAACTTGAGCAAAATAGGTGAAACCAGGAAAGTAGATTAGCTTACCCAAACCACTTTCTGGTGTTGTTACTATTTGGCAAAACTTAACTCAGGCCTAACTGAGAAAGTTTCTCCCAGACAGGAACATTGGTGTAACCTCATTGCTATTTGTTCACCCCTGGTCATGGTGCCTGACCGTGGCAGGTACCAGGGAGGAAAGAGTCTCTGTCCCACAGAGCAGGTGGTCTGAGCATGGTCAGCTCCACAAGAAAAAATGTTGCTTCCCCTCCATTCCCCTGGGGGTCTGAGGGGCAGAGACAGTGACTTGGTGCAAATCAGGATGGGAGATGGGTTTCCTCAGGGCTCCCCTTGCCCCTGGGTGAGGGGTGAGAAAGAAGTGGAGCTGGGGCTAGGGCGAGGCAGCTAACACTGACTTTAGTGATGGAAATAGCTCCTCAAATGCCTCAAACTGAAGGGTGAACACATCAACACATCAAACTGAAAGGTGACATTAAAATACAATGGGATGTGAGTCATCCTCACTGTCTGAACATGGGACTTCTAACCTCAGCTCTTTGCTCAGCTTGTGAAGAGAGGGGGATCCTTCAGGGAGTTATTCAGAGCTCCTTGGGGGAAAACAATCCCTCCCACTGAGGGGCACATGTTGCAGGTAACACAGGTACATTCTTCCAGGCTTCCTCATGGGTGTCCATGCTGGAGACAGGTGGTGGTACTGTCCCACTGCCACCACGTCTAACACCTTGTTTCTTTCCACTTGAATTAGTGCCTGGATGTGGTGAGGCTCCCTTGGGGAACAAGGGCTCAACCCCTGAGGATGGAAGGTTATGGCAGACAGCAGCCGAGGAGGGGGAAGCAGCAGTAGCTTGTGCTGCATGAGCAGCACGTCTGCAGGTGCCCGGCCACCACCCCAGCACAGCAACTGCACGCACCGAGGGATGTTTTCCCAGCAGGATCACCCTCTCCACCAGCACGAGTGGGTCCAGCCCATCCGAAATGAGACCTCCCCCCACCAGTCAGCCAGCCCACTGCTTGGCTGTTGACCTGCTCGCTGCCCCAAGAAAGTCCCTTTACAACTGCTCTCACCCAGCTTCTGCGTGGCACCTGGGTGGTTGCGCTCAAGCAAACCCATGTTGAAACCCCCAGAGCTGAGCAGCAGCAAAAGCCCTGCCCTGTACGTGCAGAGAGGCTGTCCTAGCCACTGTTAGGAAAATGGTGGTGGGGGGCAGTTTCCTATTTTGCTTCCAGCAGCCCTGTGTATATTGGCCCCCAGCTCCAGGCCATGTTGCATGTGTCTATCAGGTCTAAATGTTATTAGGCGAGGACAAAACCTACAGGTAAGCCTCTCCCCGGGCTTACAATGGCAGTGTGGAGAAAAGCTCAGCCCCTGCTGTTTGCGACACAGCCTCCTGGGGAGGGGGACGACCAGGGTCAGCGGTGGGGACGCAGGCGCCCGCAGCCCGGCACTTGCCCCCATTCGGCACCGGCAGTCATTGTTGCTTCCCACTGACCAGCTGCCTGCGATCCCCCGACCGAAAGCAAAACGGGTAACACAGCCCCCATTCAGCAGAGATTAAATGCCTGAAATGAGCCACACCTCTGAACAATTGCTTCCTCCAGGAGGACCAGCATTCTATAGCCAGGGAGCCCATTGATCCCCTCCATAAAGGAGGTGGGGGCCCGCAGCAGCAAGGTTTCACGCCACCCCTTGCACCAGCTCTCCGAGCTTCCCTGCTCCGACTGCCCGCCTTGCCCGCGTCGCCCCTCGGTCGCGCTCGCCTCCCCAGAGGCAGGCAGCAGTCTTAAAAAACTCTCAACATTCGTCCCGCAAGGCATCGTGTTCCTCGCTGATCGCATTAGGACCATCATCTTACAACTCTCCCTCTCTGACAATTAGTTACTATCATTCACACTGTGCAATCAGCTGTTAAATCCTCATTTATGTTAATTTGAATGTGAATGTGCTGCTCAGCAAAATGTTAGATTGCCATGTTTACAAATATACTACAGGTATTTAGAAATTTAGATGATACAAAACATACTGCTTAAGCTACTTGTGATGCCAGTTTAAATAACTTAAGCCTATTTATCAGTTATTTAGCAATTCTTTGCACATACTACTGTTTTTCTTCACGCCACCCCTTGTCACACAAGCAAAAACATGCTTGCTTTTTTAAAAAATACATATATAATCTAATAACTGGTAATCTCAAAGATAGAATTTAATTACATGCAACCTCTACATGGATAGCACAATTTAACCAAAACACATTTTTCTAATCCGTGAAAGCATCCTTTAAAGCTGGTGCATTTAGAAATAAAGAGGAAAATAGCCTCTTTGGCTTAGCGCTAGTAGAAGCTCTATCTTAGAGAATGTAATATGTCCATGTGAAGTGATTTTCCCAAAGCTATTACAGTATAATAAGCTCAAGAATGAGTTTCAAGTTAAAGTTTATCTCATTATGTGCTCTGACCTGAATGCATCTCACACTTCCCATCAAAAGCTGATTTCTTCTAATGGTTTTTCTTCAATGCAGTCTGCAGGGTTAGGCCACTTAGCTGCATGAAACCTGTCTCTGATGAAGAAATTCTTCCCCTGGTCCTTGCTGGGAGTGAGTTCAGAGGAGGTCCCACCTTCCACAGCATGGAAAGCAGGCAGACTCTCCATTGGATAAACCACTACCTTTCCATCTGGAGCATGGAGGTCAATGTCACCCTGACTTCCTGGCTGAGGGATTTTGGTGGGTCCAGCTGTCCAAGTACACCCATGCTCGTATCACACCAAAATGGGAAGCAGGGTGAGACCAACCTGCTGGTAATCCTCTCTTTGGGAAAACAAGTTGTATCGAATTAATGAGAAGAAGGAATTGCATCTCACTCTAGAAACTCTGTTAACTTCTTATAAAGCTATAGGTTACTTACCAGGTCCTGTGCAGCAATTGCACACTGGATGCTTCTGCTTCGCTTTGTCCCTGAATAAACAGATAACAGCAAGTCCCAGCCTTGCCATTAATTTTGGTTGTTGAATGAATCACCACAGCAGCAGTGTTAGGCTTGCCCTGGCACCCTGGAGTCACGGGTGCTATCTGCCACTACGCATCCTCCAGCCCTTAAGCCATCCTGGAGCCTCTACCCCTGAGAAGGTGGCAATGAGTGAAATTATCACATACTGTTGTCTGAAACAGAAGTGCTTTTGAAGTCAAGAGAAGCAGGATGCTTGCAGTTTTGGGGATGGCTGGCACTGTTTGTAGCAATACACACATAAGGGTGGCAGGACATTGCAGATGGCACAGGAGGTTTAATTGCCAAACACACAGTCTGTGTCTTACCTCTCTTCTACCCAAAGTGCATCTCATCTAGGAGAATAGCATGCACAGAGTCAGATCAGGCAACACGTTCAACATGCCAAGCACGTGGTCCTGAGGCACAGCAGCTCTGCAGGAGCCGCAGGTGAGCATGGTGGGAAGGGCTGTGATGGTACCAGTGGAGCAGATGCTGCCTTGCTGGAGCTGCAGATGCTGCGGGGACGTAAAATGGGTGTGAATGCTGATGCCACGTTCATTCACAGCCAGCTTGTGTGCCCGCAGCATCCACAGCTCCAGCAAGGCAACATCTGCTCTGCTGGTCCTTCGGTGCTGAGAAAGCCCCATGGCCACTGTGGGAAATTTTACCCCAGCGGATGTGGGGCAAGAACGGGGTGCGGTCGTAGAGGGGTAGTTTGCTCTGTTGGTCTCTGCCACCATTTGTAGAGAGTGTGTGTTTCTTTTTCACCTGCAAAACTGAGAAAAAGAAAAAGCAGGCCATTCTTGTGGTGTCTTTTGATTGAGGGATGTAGGGAGGTTTGGGCTTCCCTGGAACTGTAGGCACCTGTGAAGGATGGAAGCTTCCTTTAGGCTCAGGATTCCATTCACACCTCTGGGATTTCTTTGCAGACACTAGCGCCTGCAGGAGGGACCCAGACCCAGCAAAGGAGATGCACAACATAGCAGAGAGTTGCCATACAGAGGAATAAGGAGGGTGATGATAAGAAAAACCTCAGGACTTCAGGCCAGAGCCCTGTGAAGCAGAGCAGGAAGCCATGTGGGTGGCCTAGGACCCATGATCTCGGGTCAGGAGTTTTCCCCCCAGCCAAGATTTTTTTGCCTTTGCAAACTGGTCTGCAGTGTGACTGCCATCCAAAAGTGAGAATAATCTGTTGCTTGCTCCCAGAAGCTGGGATCATCCCATGCCTGAGCCACTGAGAGGGCAAAGGCAGCAGTAGAGAGGCTGCAGGACAAGTGACTGCACTGTCGGGAGCAGCGATGTGGGGTAAAGGCTGCTATCATCTGCTGTCTCCATCCTTCTTGGCCCCAGCCCCAAGGTAAATAAAACCAGCAGTACTCTCTTTACAATTATTCACCTCATTAGCAGGCTGCATTTCAGTCCTGGCTCTGGAGGTGCCTGTGAAGTGCTAAGACCCTCCAGTGTCTAACAGAGCATGAAACGTGCAGATTGCCTGCTGCCTGTACCGCCACCTCTGAGTCTCTGGGTCAGGCTGAAGAGGCATTCCACTTCTATAATACAAGTTGGCTTTGATTTTTAATATTTTGGATATATTTCATGCCTTCTTGGCAGAGCCCCCTTTTACTTCTCCTTAGCAATAGCTGTGATCACCAGGTGACCGTGACAAATAAAGTTACTTTCTATCAGAGACTCCCTCCTTCAGAGAATCCCTCCACCAGTTCTCAGCCCAACAATTGGCACTTTTTGTGAAAGCACTGGGAAAAAAAATATTTGTTATGTTTATTTGAAACTAGAGCTGTCTCCAAGGAAAAAAAATAACTTTTTTTAAAGATGAAAAGTCAGTCGTTCAGACAATCTTCAAAGTGCTCGACTTAATCCGCAAGGGACTCGATTTTGCTTTTCTCAGTGCAGATTTCTTCCCCCCTTGTTCACACACCTTGAGACAAAGGCTATAGTTAAGACTGTGAAGGGGGAGGGAAGAGGGTTTTTTTTTGTGCGGGATGCGTAGCAAATTTATTCTAGAGACTGCCTGAAATAGGCTTCAGAAAATGGATAGAGTGTCTTCTGGAAGAAAAGGCCCCTAAGTAAACTCCACTGCCATTCAGAAGATTTGCTCCAGCACTTAACAAGCGGAGCAGGAAGAAAGAAAAATCTGTTGTCAGGTTTGGGGTGTTTATCAGCTACCCTCTAGACACTTGACCTGATGCCGGGGACCCCCTAATCCGCTGATCTGCATGCGGCGAGCCTTGCAGGATTCAGGCCCACGACTGCCGCTGCAATGGGCTGGAGCACTTGTCCTAATGCGCTGATCCCGCGGCACATTGTGTGCCACTCACCTTCTCCCGCCTCCCGCCTCCCCCCACACCGCTCCCCCCAAATTTAATTCTACTCACAAATTGTGAAATAAGTTGTTTGGGCTGGATTTGTCGAGTGAATTGTCCTCCTAATGAAACAGTCTGGTCATTATACAGTTGTCGAAGGAAGATTTAGCTCTCCCATACCCCAAGACCCATGCAGGTTAACATTTTGCGACGGACGGTTGACAAAGGAATGAATAGCCCAACACTGTCAAATCAGACTTACAAACAGCTTGGCATACAAACAGTTACTGCTTGTGTGCATGTGGATTTAGGGTCCCCGCTCTCTTAATGGCACAGATTTGTAAGTACAAATTGCTCAGTCTTCAAACTGTTTGCAAAGGGAAGAAAATGACCAAAAATGAGTTTGTTTTAGGAGTTGTTTCCTCCCCTCTCCAACATTAAAAAAAAAAAAAAAAGAAAAAGAAAAGGTGGATCGGGGAAGCGCCTACTTCTACGTTTGGCAAAGGGCAGCCTACTTGGGCAACCTGGCTTTGCCAAAAGCCCCTGAGCTGCTTCTCCCCTTTTTCCTTCCAAAGCAGTAAGAAAGACTGATCAAATTAATTCTCAGATCTTGGGGATTTGTAGCATTCATTTCAATGATTTTTAATACCTGCTGATTAAAACTGTTTGCAATATTTTTTACATTTTTAATTGCATTAATCATTAACTATAATTATTTAGATTTATGAACTCTTTTGTTCAGCATCTATGTGTGAACTAGATGAAAACAGCTTGATTTTCATAAGGTAGGGTGACTTATTTTGCCTAATGAATTGAACTAAGCAGAAATCCCAGAGCAAGAGTAGACTGTGGAAAATTTTTACCAGGTGATTTATCACCAGAGGGACACTTTAAATCTGGATCAGTTTTATTAAATCTGCCAGGCATTTATTAAAGCTGGAGCAGGAATAATAGCTGTCTGCAATATCACATAATGACCATCATTCTGCAAAGCCCCAAAATAGCCAGCCAAATATGGTTTTCAAGTAACAAACAAGGATAATCTCAGGACGTGTTTGAAATAACTTGTGAGCACTGGCCTCATCCGACACGGCTTTTGCTCTCAGGGACGTGGGTTTGAAAACTCCCTTCCCCGCAGAAGTGCAGTGGCAGGGCTGGGGTTTAGGCGTGGATTCCCCACCCACGGCTCCTTACTCCCTTGAAATTTGGAGGAACTGAAAGCTGTGTCCCCGGTGATGTGCAGGGGTGAGCAGGTGCCTTGGCTGCTCCCCTGTCAGATGTCCCCTGGGGATGACCCCCCAAATGTCACCTTGCGGGCTTGTTACTGTGACTACGTGGGACAACAGGGACAATCTTGTTTCCAACAGCCCTGGGAAACTGCTGTGAAAGCCATAGAGGCGCCAACACAAAACCTCTGCCGCATCCCTGTTACTCCGATAGCTGAAGCTGCAGGCTGTGGTGCTCAGCCCCACTCTCACAAAACCTGTACTGCTGTGGGATTTCAAGGCTATTGGCAAGATTGTGGCCTTTGACAAGGGTTTTATTTGCAGCAGATGCTGATTTCCCTTGTTAGAAACAGGAGCAGGAGGGATATGGCTCTCCCCTCTCCTGCTCGCAGGGTCATTCATCCTGCTGGGCAACCACTGCCCCATTCTGCAGGGCACAGAAGATAGCAAAGGGATCGTTTCAGCTGAGACAAAGGCCTCTGCTTTTCACAGGAGAGTGACAGGACAGGAGGGGTGCTTTGTGTACACTACAAGCCCATGTGTTTCTGAGTCAGCCAGAAGCATTTTTTAAGGTGACAAGGAATTTTTGATTTGTTTTTCAAAGTCAGTTTGAGGATGCTAAGCTAGTGGCGCAGATAACATCAGGCATCTATCAGCCTGGGTCTGGATTCATGTGGCGTATCTCCCACTGCATCCACCGGGGAGCTGCCAGCTTGCCCTGCCGAGGCTCCCGGCCACCCTGAAGCCCTGGGGCTGCCATGGTCTTGCAGCTGACGCCCGAGTTCACAAGCTGTGCTCTGCCACACAGCTCCTAACTGGGCATCTCTGGAGCCTGTTACAGGGCAAACTCTTCCCCCTTTGCAGAAGTTGGTCTCCCTCTTCCCTGACTATAGAGGGAGCCTGGAGAACGCCTTCAGGGTGGGCAGCTAGCTCAGGTGGATGGCGGGAGGTGAGGTAAATCTCATGCCCTGACGTATCCTGAGGTGGCTGCGAAGATCTGGGTTACAGCTGCTGCTGTTGCAGCTCCGGCAGAAGACAGAGACAAGGTCTGTGCCTGAACCCCCTGAAATGGAGAAAGCACCCAGTAATACCCAGCTCCCAGCCAGCACCACACCAGGGAGAAGGAGGACACAGAGCTGTACCTGTGGTAGCATCTGCAGCCCTGGCTCTCCTGGATCTTGCCTGCCTGGCCACGTCCCTAAGCCTGGAGTGAGCCCGCCGCCAGACATCACTTATTCAAAAGTTGACACAGGTGTACCCGTATTGCACAGCTGCAGTTGCAGGGTGGAGGCATCCCAACATGGACCAGCCATACGGTGAGACACAGGGACCAAGACGGAAGGGTAGAGGAGGTGGAGATGGGAGTATCTGAAATGAATACAGCAGAAAGAGAAAAGTCTGGGAAAAAAGTGTACTGATGCTTTTTGGTGAAAAATCAGGGGTGTGTGGATTGCTAGAGTTTGCAGTGGGGTAGGAAAGTAGCTTTTGGAAAGGACAGAAGGCAGCATCTGCATGGACGTCTGACAAGAGAACTACAAATTCAATGGAGCTGTAGTACTGTTTTGGTTGAAAGTATTTTAAGAAAAGTATTATATAAAGTATAATAAAGTATTTTAATAAAATTATAGTGTTATTGACAACTATCCATCTATCGAAAAATAAAGAGGAATGCACTTTGTTAAAGTATTGCAAATAAGTTCTCTCCCCATACTTTTAGAAATATGTTCATTGCAGTTAAGCAGAATTACTGAGAATCAGGGCACAGCATCTAAAATTGTTCTCTCTGTTAATGAGCCCTCCCTTCCCCAGATCATAGGCCCTTCAGAAAACACAGGACTGAGAGGCTTGACAGCTGAAAGAGCACAGCTCAGCCTTTGGACACCTGGCCATCCTTTAACATACCTTGGAGGATAGAAGTTATGCATGTCCCAGCTTTTATAGAGACACTGAAGGGCAAATAGCATTGTGTAGGTTTGGGGTTTTTTGCCTAGTATCACACCAACAAGAGCTGGCCAAGTTCATTTTGTGTGTGAGAAGGAACAGGGCACTGAAGGAGCCTGGTAACACAGAGTCACTACATCATTTTGGAGCAATTTTCCATGCCGGTTTTGTTGAGCCTTTCATCTTTTAATTTAAAGCATTCACATCCTCTTGATGTAAATTACCTTCTTATTTGTAGGCTCCCTGATATCACTAAGCATCAATACCAGCATATGTACTGTTTATGCACTGTACTACTAAAATATTTGTAAACTGTGTTGCCATTAAAAATGGAAAGACAATACAGCCCAGTGTGGCTATGTTATGTTTATTAGGGTGAGGAAGAAGGGAAAATAGGAATTTTTATTCAGTTGCAACTAAAGGTCCATACACAGGAGTTCAACAGTAAGATTTTTAAAATTCAAAACATAAGAATAAGAGGCACTTCATTGCAAAGTTGAAAGATAATTGTGCAATTAACTGTATGAGGTCAATAATGCCAGAGCTGGATGCTTCTGACAGATAGGGATAATCAATCCAGCCTCTGTATGAAAGGCTCAGAGGTAGCAATGGAAAAATAACATAGCACAAATGTTTCAGTGTTATAATGAACACCAGACAAATCATTATTGACTTTTTTTTTTTTTTTTTTTTACTTATTTCAAGTGCTAGCACACAAGTATCTTCTTTGATTAAATGTAACTTTAGAATTTTGCTTTACATTCTGTGTTTGTCCTGATCTAAGAAAGGACATTAATTTAGAAATGTATCAGTCTTCTCATTGCAGTTTCGGTGTCTACACAGGTAGCCACCATGAAAACTGACAGCAGTGATGTCCCATCCTGGTTTGTTGCAGAGGGGAATGAGAGCTTCTGAGCATTCCTGAAGTTGGTAGGCATCTAGACTTAGGTGCTTCGTAATTCATTTAAAAATCTGTCCCTGTATATGCATAGGTCTGTGGCACCGGAGGCAGAACAAGCTCCAGAACAGCCCTAGGCAGGGATCGGTGATCACAGATTCAGGGAGAAAGAAACATGGAGCCACAGGGTTATGGCTGTGGACAGTGACATCATTTTCCTGCTTAGGTTTTCCTATGTAATCAGGCTGAGCTTTGTGCCAGCATGCCAGTCAGAGGGCCTTAAAGCACCTTATGTGATGGCAGAAATGTGGACTGTAAGCACTGTCAGCCTTCACCCAGGCTTGGTATTTACTATTCAGTGTTGTGACTTGCTTGTACTCACCCCATTAAGCTATTGTCACAGTGGGGGGATGCTTTCACAGCCTAAACTGTGTCCTAAAAGCCTCCTGGGAGGATGCTAATGAATGATGCGAAGCAACATTACTGGCCAAGACTGTGCCATGTCCCCCCATCGCCAAAGTGGCATGGGCTTGGTTGCCTTGTGGCCACCCCAGCACTTGCCAACACCAGAGCTGAGTGTGAACCTCCATGGGGCAAGAAGGGACAGTGACCACAGTGACATGGTGACACCGGGGGAAAACGAAGCTCTTTTTATCCTCACAGTTAAAGCCTGATGCCGCAGGTCTTACCATGACCTCCTCCATGTGCCTTCTGTGCCCTGGAAAAGCGGGAGAGGAGCAGCCTTGTCACTGGAGCAAGTGGAGGACAGTGCCTCTCAAGGCATCCCCTCCACCTGCAGTGCCACAATTTGGCCATTAAAACAAACCTCAGCCTGCAAAACAATTCAACTTCAAGTGATTAAAAGGATTAATTTGGTGATGCTGCAATCAGAGCGACAGCACGTGATTCATTATTCATCAATTAGGGGTCTCATCCACACACAGCTGATTAGGGTACCTCATTGCCTCAAATTAAGCACGAAAAAGATGTTTTAAAGCAACCATATGGTTCTACTTCAGAAGCAGTTAGCTTACAAATTGAGCACATTGACTAGTCCTAACTATTGATAAATGAGAGAACAGTGCACCAAATTTATTTAGAGAGTTCCCCCTCCACTTTTGCTGTGTTTTTTTTTGTTTGTTTTTTTTTTTAATGTGATCTAATGAATAAGCAGAGTCAGCTTTAATTGCCGACTCACTCTTAGATGAAAAAGAGAGCCTCCAAAAGACCCTTTTCCTCCTCCCTTCCTGTATCACTAACTGGAAAAAAAGAGCAGGACAGATGATTTTTTTCCCCCTGGGCTGAAAGGCAAAACCTCAGCTTTCCTTTTTCTTTACTCTGTGGCACAAGGTTGAATATAACCATCACACTGTGGCCAAGCAGGAGTGAGGCTTTACACACTTGTCAAGGTAAGAGATGGGTTTTTTGGCTGCGGTGGGGGTGGCTACAGGGTACTAGAGGGGCATAGAGGGATGCAGCAAGATGTTCTTCTGGGTGACAGGAGGGGTTTTGTGGAGCTCCCACCTGCAATGGCCTCGCAGCAAAACTGGGAGGCAGGGGATGAAAAAGGCAGCACACAAACAGCTTCTTGCTGGAAAGGGTGGCCGGAGTGATTGCTGTGGTGGAACAGTCAGTAGTGTCCCTCAGTTATGTCAGGAGAGGTAACTGGACTGGCTCAGGAGAGCCCAGAGCTTCCCTCTTGCAGGCCCACATGAATGTCTGTAACCAGGGGGACACCAGTCACAGCTAGCTCAAGTCCAAGGAGAGATTCCTGGTGGCTTCACCAGGTGCTGGATCAGGCCCTTAACCACCAATATAGCCAAGGGGGAGTGCCAAAATATATGAGATCAGGTTCCTACCCAGCTTTCTAATCTCAGACTATTAGGGTCAGAAGTGAGTTTCAAATTATAAGTACTATTACTTTCCTTCTTTTTGCAACAGTTTGCTGTTTTCAGTAAAATTATAACCTGTTATTCTTCCCAAGGAACAAGATAAATAAAAGACTCATTCTGACTGTCAGTTTTTAGGACAGAGACTTTATTTCTTGTTTATTTGTACCCAGCTGAAGAAAACATCAGGAACTTAGTTTGTCTGCAGGTGTTTCCCTCGCTTGTTTTGATGATTCAGTGTGCATTGTCAGGCTGCTCTGGAGCTGCAATCACCCACCTGGAACCCAAGGCCATGTAAATGCACTGTGGACAGGAAATGACACTCCATGTCAAGTTAATGTATAGTCAGACATACACTAAAAAGATAAAAAACCTCACCCTTAAAATAATCCCTTTTGTAATTTTTGAAACAAACTGTAGTGATGTGATATTTGGTAATTGATATTTGTTTAGGCTGATATTTGTTTGGATTTTTCTTTATGGAAGTTGTCAAAATTTCAACTTTTTGTTTTTGTTCAGAACTGGAAAACTACTTAAATTGGTGGTAACTCTTGATGTCTAGGTGAACTGCAATACATCCAGGTCTACTTCAATTCAGTGGCTTTGTGCTGTGGTTGCTTAATTACAAAACAGAAACTAATGCAGATTCTCTCTCTTCTTTTCTCTTTTTAATTCAAGGCATGTCCAGCAGCCAGGAATTTATATGTGCTAGAAATATTTCTTTATGGGATCTCCGTGAACAGAAAAGGAACCAGAATCCTTAAACAGTAAGCAAATATTTTCCTCCTAACTATGTGAAAAACAGACATGTTTTTGTAAATCAGAGGAGATCACATTTTCCTACGTGATTTTAATTTCTTTTTGAATTCACAGTATACACTTGTCGTGGCTTGAACTCAGAGGGCAACTGAGCACCGCACAGACGCTCTCTCTCCCCCCACCCCCCAGCACTGGGAAGGCTGCTGCCTTTCCTGAGCTGCTCCAGTGTGAGACACCCCTGTATGCTGCAGACCTCCCAGTGCAGAACTACAACAGTGGGGGCTGCTTCTTCCCCCAGGATCCTGGCTGCCTTCGGGCGCAGCCACCTGATCCCGTGTGGGCTACTCCTCCAGCTGCAGGTTGGTATCTGCTCCGACGTAGACCTCCATGGGTGGCAGGGGGAGGTGGCCCTGCCACGTCACCACAGGATGCGGGGGGGGCTCTGCTCCAGCCCACCTCCCCTCACTTTTCCTCCTCCATTCTTCCACTGTCCTTGATGCTCACACAGATGTTGCAACTCCTCACAACTCCAAATTCTCCTCACAGGTCCCTTTAAATACATTATTGCAGAGGTGCAGCCACCATCGCTAATTGGCTCAGTCTTGGCCAGAGACCGGTTCAACTTGGAGCTGGGGGAGCTTTGAGAAGCTTCTCACAGTGGGCCACCACTGTAGCCCTTCCTCCACTACCAAAAACCCCTGCCACTCACACAAACTGAACACAACTCTGCAATTAATTGTTTCCTCATAAAGCTTTAAATAAAAGGTGGTTTCAAATAAAACATGGCATCCATTAAATTTAATTAATTTCTCATGCAGCTGGCCTGGTAAAGGGGCACCTGCTAATTGAGAGCAGTTTCTAAACTGCAGATTAGTGAGACTACTCCGGTCAGTACAGGGGAAGGCATTAATATTTTCCCCTTGTACACAAGCACTGTGGAAATTGCCATGTGTGAAACTTATTTCAGTCATTTTACATGAAAGCAGTGTTGGAGGAAAGGGTTTTGCTGACAGCTCCCCGGCTCAGTCCCTCTGACTGTCCCATGCAATGGGTATGGCACAGGTGACAGCGTGGCAGCTAAGTGGGAAGCCCTCCAAAAGGGAAAAATCCCCCTGTTTTGGCATCCTTGTCTGTCCCCTGGGATCACCAATGACGCTCGGTCCCGCTGGGGAGTGTTTTTATAATATGGCTTCTTGACCTCTGGGAGTTAATATTCAGCCATCAACCTTGTTTTCACCAGACTAATGATTTTGGAGCCCTCTCACCACCCCTACCAGATGAAACAATGTGAAAAAGGAGTGTGGCTTTCTCTGTTGCTCCATGTCCCCCTTTCACAGGCAGTTGGATCTTCTCCTTGCCCTAGTAAGCTGTCTGGGAACTGGCTTGGCAAGGAACAAGTTCATTTGGCTGATCCCCCCCAGATGACTGCTCTTGATAGCAGCAGCTTCAGTGTTCCAAGCTCTTCTAAAATCATCTGGGCCTCGCTGCGGCTTTGTATTGCTAAGGGTAGCAGCGAGGAGAGTAATATATTGAATTCATAGTATCACAGGCTGTTTTTTCATTCAGTACTCCAGTTGGGAAGACAAAGATGTTAAATGAAGAAAGAAAATGGTAAGTTTAGGACATTATCAAAATATGTACAAGTTTAGGACAGCAACCATATGATGAGTTTTAAACATAGCATGGCCAACTTGGTCTGATATGAGAATTCCTAATCATTTGAATTTTCCCACTTTTATGGCTTGATTTTGCAATCTTGTCACTATTAATGGTGATATTGTCTTATTCCTTTTCTTTTATTCTATTGATGAGGAGAAATAGGAGAAAGGCTTGGAAGGAAAATATACTCAACTGCTTTCACAACATGTCTTTCTTTAGTATATTTTTCAGCCTTTACATCATTAAACTGTTATGGGAATTTTTAAGCTTACTAGTAACATATACACACCACTGCGAACTGTGCATATCTCTCCATTCATGTTATAAATGATCTGGAACTTTGTAAGTATGAAATAATTTTTCATCAATCTTGTATCACTTCACAATTAAGGGAAATAAAAATAAGCAACGCTGATCATAACCGTGATTCTGTGTGCAGCATTGCCATCCTAACATAAACTCTCCCCTCATTTGTGTAACTCAAAGAAGTCTTGAGCTGGCTTTCTTTAAGGTTTCCCAAAATGGCCTCTTCCAGCTGAGATCAAACAGGAAGCTTTAGCAGAAAGGAATTTCTCTGAAAAGCTGCTCAACAGGAAAGGGGGATCAGAGTGGAAACTACGTCGTTAGTTATTACTGTGTTTCCTACCAGCAACTAGATAATAAAATTACAGGGTTGACTTTTTTTTTTTTTTTGCAGGCATTATTCCATAACTTCCAGTCTGTGCTGGTGCCCGTAACAAACAGAACGATAGAAAACATCTTCTGTATTTTCCCTCTTCATAAAATACATGATTAGAAAGGGTTTGGATTTTAGCTTTCAGTTCTTTTTATAAGTGTTTAAACACTCCAAAGATCCTTGAATAAAACAGGCAACATAGAGCAGGAAGCTTTAATCTTCTCCAGGCTGGCCTCTGGAAGGTGAGCAGCACCCTGAGCTGGTCAGGAAGGTGCTGTTGGGATAGAGGGTGGTTTAAAAAGTCAAGAAAATAATGCAGAAAAAAATCGAAAAATTAGTGTGCACTCCATTCTTGCTTCCTTCTCCAAAGGGAGCAGTCTGGCTCACTCTCCCTTTTTTGTTTATTCATTTGGGAAATAGATGGTCATCCTTCAACAGCTGTAATAAACTAAAAAAGCTTGTTATCTAAACGCTGACGTTCTTTAGCACTGTGTTTTGCTGCGGTTTTAAGTCACGCTTTGTGTGAAAACTATGAAATGGCTGTAGCTGAAGCACCCGCTGAGGCCGTGTGGGACCTCCGTGTGGGTAATCAAGGGCGTTAGGAGCCACCATGGTGGGGAGAAGCATGTCATCCAGGGAGAAGAGTCCTCAGGCCATAAGTCAGTCTACAGATCTGTGGAAGATGGGAAGAACATGTCAACACTGGAAGAAGCAAAATGTTAGGTCAGGTCAGAGGTATTCTGTGGTCTTTGCGGAATGTGCATATCCAGCATTCCTCTCAGGAGTATTAGTGAGACTGATCAATGGCATGAGCTGATATTAAAAAATTACACTATTAGAAGTACGTTGATGTAAAAGTTAACATTGCTTCAAAAGCCAAACTTACCAGGTGCCCTGGGTTGAGTGAGTGGTGGAGTTTTTTGGTGGCAGGGGAGGGGGCTATCGGGGCGGACCCCTGTGAGAAGCTTCTCGAAGCTCCCCCAGCTCCACGTCAGCTCCACTTCTGTTTGGAAAATTGAGCCAATAGGCTGCGCCTCTGCGATAACGTATTTGAGAAGGGATGTGGTGACGTGCAGTCGGACTTGGGAGGAGGAGTTGTGGCAGCTGTGTGAACACCAAGGTCAGTGGAGGAATGGAGGAAGAAAGGAGGGGGGAGGTGTGCCGGAGCAGAGACCCCCCTGTATCCTGTGGTGAGACGGCAGGGCGGCCCCCTCCCCGCCACCCATGAAGATCTACAGTGGAACAGACATTTATTTATGGCCTGTTGCTCCTGCTCGGCTGATCAAGGTTCTGTGCCCGAAGAAGGCCGCGGTCTCATGGGAAAAGGTGGCCCCACTGCTGTGATTCAGCGCTGGGAGGATTGCAGCATGCGGGGGAGTCCCACGCCGGAGAAGCTCGGGAAGGGCTGCAGCCGTGGGAGGGAATCCAGTCGGAGGAAGTTAGTGACCCATGACGGAGCAGTGTGGGGAATGCTGCGGCCCATGGGAGGGACTCACGTCAGAGAAAGTTTGTGGAGGACTGTCTTCTGTGAGAGGGGGACCACGATGGAGCAGGGGGGAACAGGTTTTGGACACTCCCCTCACCGAAGATGAAGGAAGTGGCAGCACTGACTGCACCCCCCATTCCCTGTCCCTGTGCCACTGGGGGAGGAGGTAGAGATATCGGGAGCAGAGCTGAGCCCGGGAAGAAGGGAGGGGTGGGGGGAAGGTGTTCTCAAGATGTGGCAATGCTTCTCACTGTCCTACTCTGTTACGTGTTGTTAGTGTCTGTAATAAATGTATGGGTTTTTTTTTCTTCCCCTAACGAGTCTGCCTTTTGCTCGTGATCATAAAAGGGGGAATTTTCCCCCATCCCAGTCCTATCTTGAACCCCAAGCCTGGCTCTCTGTCCCTTCTCATTTCCAGAGGGGAAGGGAGAGAGAGAGGTGCTGCATTGTGGTTGGCTGTCAATCAGGCCTAAACCACGACACCAGGGCTGTTGGAAACACCATAGTGGGAAATGTGTGCAGTCATCTGGTGCACCATAGACCAGCTACTGAAAGCATGGGGACAGCTGCTTCTGGGTCAGGCCTGGGCTTTCGAGATGTTCTCCCAGTTTATTCCTCTGGCTCCCGAGTCCTCAGCAGCTGTCTGCTGCTTGGGACACGCAAGACCTTATATGCTTGTTGATATTTAGTATTTGTTAAATTAACAGAAACATGTCACAATTTGGGATATGTATGTCAGCTACTGAAATTTGTTTTCAAATGAGGTAACTATGTTTTGTGTAGAATTAGTGTATTGAACAACTAATTTGTTCACTGAATTCATGACAAACTTTGATGGTAACTCTGGCTACACTTGAATGAAAGGTTTGTAACATCAAAAATCAATGCTATTAGCCTATGACAAACATCACTCCAGAGCTTACACATAAAGTCAATGCTTTTGGTAAAACTGCTGATGGTACTTGCAAGGAATATATTGTTTGCCTGACTATTTTTGAAATCAAATGGCAGCAGTTTGGAAAATTATGCTAGGTGATGAAACATACTTTAAAAATATTTTAAGTGATGATGCAAAATCCTCTGGTATAATAATGAATTTACTCCTAGTTTGGGGATAAGCCATACCACTGATGCAGAGAGACCTGAGCTAGTGCTAATACTGAGTTAATCAGGGTCTAGCAGGGATTACTTCTTTACAAACAACTTGGATATGGGCATTGTATTCCTGCAGTCAGGCAAAGAGGGGAGCACCATGGAGAGACACCTGAATTAGCATCACATGGTCAGCTCTGGTGGCATCAGGGCTGCCAAGGTGTGTCAGCTAATTAGTCCTTTTGGGCCAAAACTTACTCTGTTTGGAGATATTTTGCTAATTTGGGTACTGATTTGAACCACTTCTACCAGTTATTCCTTAGAGCATATCATCTTTCATTTTACGTTCAAAGCATGTCTCGACTTGCTGCGATCATGAATGTTAGTAGAAACTGTACTTGAATATTTGAATTTAAAAGCAAAGTATTTTGCCAATTGCATCATGCCATGAAATTATCTCAGACTTCACTGTATTATGAATGGACACAAATCACACTAAACATTACTGTTGTCAAGCCATGAAAATAATGCAAAACTATTCTGAGTAATATCAACACAAAAAAAAACAGTCAGTATGGAAATGGACATTTCCTTTAGGTATTATTTATGCAGTCATTTATACAGTCCCATTTCTATTTCCTGAGTGGCCACCAGTCCTCGCACCACCCCTGTGCCCCTGCCCTTCCACCCAAGCTCCATCTGTAACAGGGGCTTTTTGGAAGTGAAATGTCCTTTTGCCCGCTGGGGCAGTAAGTCTCCCTACCTTGGAGGTGCTACCAAGGTAATCAGGAAGCATCTTTCTAACTGACAAAAGTCCAAAGGCTGGAAAGGACTGATGCAGAGGGAAACAATGCACGAAATGCCCATTTTACCAGAAGGCAATGTTTCTGTTAACAGAACCATGAAACCATATGAACTGTGTTTCATTCAGTTAGTCTTTACCCTGTCTCTGTTGGACCGCGACTAATCCTCTTTAGCCAAACAACTTCAAAGTCTTTGATTAGACACCCCTTGCAAGCGTACAGCAGCTGCCTCTTTACCTCCGGTTACCTGCTGGCAAATGCTGCAAGAAAAGGTGTTATTGGTGAGCATCTGATCCAGTGCTTCGGGTCAGCCCTCAGGTTTCCTCCCCCCTGCCACAGGACACTGGCTCCCCAGCAGGCAAACACCCAGGCTGACCAGGACCGAGTTACCAAAGCTGACTTCTCACCATCTCATCTGGGAGGGAGTGGGGCCAGGGGGTGGCGGTGAGGTGGGAGGGCAAAAGCAGCAGGTCAAACCCTGCAATCCCAGGGCCGATTCCAAGAGAGGGTGTACAGCAATGTGTGCATCCCGTGGAAGAGCTGCATGCTGATGTATATGCATTTATGTATTGAGAGATTGAAAAATGTCAATTTGTGCTGGGACCGAATTCTGTGATACAGAGGCATCCATTTAGAGGTTAACTTTATAAAAGTTGAGGATTAGAGTTCCTCACATGCAATCACGCTCAGATCTTGTAGGACACCCACAGCAGTTATATGTGCTGGGCCAAAGCAACATTAGTTCTCAATCTCTGCTTTTCAGCATGATATTCAACCTTTAGTTCTCTCAGCCTGTCAAACATGTTCACTACAAACCTTGCTGTGATACAGGCTCTCCTTACACCAGAAAAATACACAAAACTACAGCAGCATGTAGTCTACTTCTCCAGGAAAATGTATCTTCCACTAGTGAAACTCCAGCCCCAAACAGTGTCTGGTAACACCTTGGTACATACTTGTTCAACTGAAAAGAAAAATAAGAAACTCTACAACTGGGAAGAGGTCTTTTTTTCTTTAAGATTTTGATATTATTGCTACTACTACACAGCTGTATTTACAGGGATGGATGTCTGTTGTCTGTCCTTTTAGTTCTCCCTTATCCAGTCTGTATAAATAAACAACAGTAATGCAGAATCAGGCAGAATCTGACAGTAGCTCTAAACCAACATAAAAGCCCTATGTATATAACTATTCTTTGAGTTCCCTACTTAGTTTTAATTTTATTAGTATTAATATTATGTGAAGGCCAGAGTATTAATAAGGGGTCAGGAACTGGTTACTGCTTAACCATAAAAATCTTAAGGTGATGGCTCCAGAGCTAGTATACCCACAGCACGTGTCTTGTTTTGCAGCACCTCTGATGAACACACGTTGCTGGACATGCCAGATTTACACACCTGTGAACAAAAATCCCTGTGCAAGGAAAGTAATCCCCCATCCGCTGTTTCCTGGCAGTCTGACATGGGGCAAAACCCAGACTCTGCTCCCAACACTTGGTGCTGTGAGGGCATGCACTAAACAATAACAGATGACAATAATCAGGATATTTTCTGTTCTTATGCAAAGATTCATTACAAATTGGCTTGCTCCTAGGGGTGAGCAGTTTTGAGGACAACATGAGACCTGATGGAGATCTCCACTTGATTCACCTTCGCCCTTGTTCAGGCTTGAAACATTTGTTTTCCTTCTGCTTTTCTAAAAAGATGGGAGAAAGTAAAAGTGGAAGAGGAAACAAACAGGACATTTGTAGTGTTTGGGGTGTCTGCAGTACAGCCTCTTCTAAAAGAGGGATGAGGGGGACAAGCAGAACTGATCTAAGATAGGGAAAAAACCCCAGGGAGGGAATGGGGTGTTTCCTCCAGGGAAGAAAGGAAGCCTCCCCTTCAAGCTAAGAGCAGTTTGCTACACAAAATGCCAAGGTGCTTCAGCTTCTGCTTGTGTGTCTTTTGTGTATGGTCATGTCGTGGTTTGAGCCTGGTCGGCAGCCAACCACCACGCAGCCACTCCCTCTCTCTTCTCTTCCAGCAATAAGAAGGGACAGAGAGCCAGGCTTGGGGTTTGAAATAGGACTGAGATGGGGAAAAATCACCCTTTCTGGGCACTGAGCAAAAGGCAGACTTGTTAGGGGAAGAAAAAAAGAACATACATTTATTACAGACACTAACAACACTTAACAGAGTAGGACAGTGAGAAGCATTACCACATCTTGAGAACACCTTCCCCCCACCCCTCCCTTCTTCCCGGGCTCAGCTCTGCTCCCGATAGCTCCTACCTCCTCCCCCCAGTGGCGCAGGGACAGGGAATGGGGAGGTTCAGTCAGTGCTGCTGCTTCTTACATCTTCGGTGAGGGGGGAGCTTCTGGAACTTTCCCCCCTGCTCCATCGTGGTCCCCCTTTCACATAAGACAGTCCTCCACCAGCTTTCTCTGACGTGAGTCCCTCCCATGGGCCCCAGCATTCCCCACACTGCTCCATCGTGGGTCACCAACTTCCTCCAACTGGATTCTCTCCCACGGCTGCAGCCCTTCCCGAGCTGCTCCGGCGTGGGACACCCCCGCATGCTGCAATCCTCCCAGCGCTGAATTACAGCAGCAGGGCCACCTTTTCCCATGAGATCCCAGCCTTCTTCGGGCACAGCACCTTGCTCACCAGGCGGAAGCCACAGGCCATAAATCAGTGTCTGCTCCACCGAAGATCTTCATGGGTGGCGGGGGAGGCCGCCCTGCCGTCTCACCACAGGAGTTACACCCCACCACTCACTCAACCCAGGACAGGTCAGCAGCAGGCAGACTTTCATGACAGGTTTCTGCCTTCAGGACTGTGCAATATTTGCTCCCTACCATTTTCCAAAGGTCAATATTTGCTACAATTTAAATTTAAGATCCAATTAAATTTCCCCAAATTTAAGAAATAAAGCACATAGATTGTTTTAGTGGAAAAAAGGTTATCTGTCTCTGGGAATAATACACCCCATCTCTTTCCTCTTCTCCAGCACCCTCCACAGCTCTAGTATTTAAATGGTTTCCAGGCATGAACTGGTTTATCCTCACAACATACCTGTGAAACAGGGAAATGCTGGCAAACCCATTTTGAAGGGCAGGGAAGACAGAGATGTGCAAGGGTTAGATTTACCACACAGCAGCCTCGATGTGCGGGGGTATGCTTTGTCCACCCCCAATCCACTAAAGCCAACTTCATCCCACCAGTGGTACTACTGCACCCCCTGTGGACTGGGATCCACAGAGCTAAAACAGTTTATAGCCCTGCATTTTTGCATTAAGTGTTTGCAGCCATGCTCTTCCCCTGGTAACCCATGGGAGATGGAAGGAAGCTTTCTGCTCCCTCAGAGAAGGGACATTTGTTTCGCATTTACTGCCGAGTAATAGCCCACTTGCAAACAAATTGCCATGAAGTAGCTGTTGTACTGCATGTTAGTGGCCCAGGTTGATTTACAGCAAATTGTCCATCTGTCAATATCTCTAGAATAGACCCCTCTCTCCAGGCTGTAATATTCATGTCTAGTTAGCACAGCACTTCTGAATTTAGGAGCTGAGACCACACTTGAAATACAATGTCGTTCAGCAGTTAAATCACAAAAAGCGCTTGCTCTGTAAATAGTGGCATTATCAGAAAAGTTTAGAGCTGCTGATTTAGTGCTAGCTAGAGCTCAGTTCACTATAGAGCAACAAAAAAGGGGATTTCCAAAAAAATAATTAAAAAAATAAAATTGGGAGAAAGAAATAAACCAAACCTCAAAGCCAAACCTTTTGCTTTGGTCTAGATCGAAGTTTTTTGTTCCAATTTTAGGTACTTTGGTTTTAGAAAATAAAACAAAAGTAAATTTAATAAAAGAAATGCCTGAGTAACACACAACTGCATTCTCCCATTATAAACAATAAACACTTCTGGCTGTTTTTCCCACAGAGGGTAAGCCTGGCATAAGCTTATGATATTTAGTGGATGTTCTAAGTTTGCATTTTTTTCTTTTCATTCACTCCATTTTGGGAAGTTCTAGAACTAGATAATTAGTTGTCTTATTTATATACTCCAGCAGTGGTTCGTGTGGCAAACGCCCAAGGGCCGTGGGTATGCTTCAAGCACAGCATTCAGAAACCAATACATCGTTAGTTTTATGGTATCTTGCATACTTTCACGCTAGAGTGACAGGGGGAGAAACACTGACCATAGCATTTCATAACCCGAAGATGAGTGCAAGGGAGGTGCAGCGAGATTCGTACGGGAGTATTTGGAGGAACCATCTGGGATTCTCCGAGGCTGGTAGGGGCTGTTGATCCCTGTGATGCTGGCTGTGAACCAATCCTGCTCATGTTTCACAGCAGAAGAATAGGAACTAACTGCTAATGTTCAGTTTCGCCCGAAAAATAATCAGGTGTCAATCACCAGCTGAATATAAGAGAGCTGGTGGCAGCAGGGAGGTTGATCTTCCTACCATATGTCTTTTCTCCTGCTTTGGATCCACGGTGGCATTTGTGAAGTGTCAGTACTCGATTCTTTCCATTACCTGGTTTTAATTAACCCCCTAAAGCCTCTTTGTGCGGCTGGTGATATCAGCTGGGGCTCTGAATAGAAGCCACTCCTGTCAAAAAATTTTGGAACAAGCTCCTCTTGAATGGGCCCAATGAGCCGGGGGGCTGTTTCCTCCTTAATCCCACATTTAATAGCACGAGCTGGGGACAATAGGCAGCTTCTCCAGCTTTTTGCAGCTTGATTCCAGTTTGACATATCCAGCCCTCTTTTGTCCCCCCAGCAAGGACATGCCACCTCCGCGTGCTGCGCACGGGACACCCTCCCCGAGTGTCACTGAGATGAAACAGTCCCCGGCAGCCTCTGACTCTGGGCCTGCCAGGTCCTTCGTTGCCCACAAAGCTGCCTACCAGCAGGGAGGACTCCGAATAGCAGAGCAGGAAAACCTGGATGCTACTGGTTTTTGTTGGTCTCTTTTTTTTCTTTTTTTTTTTTTATATATTCCTGTAAGGATGTGCTTTCATCAAAGAAGTCAAGGATTATAAGATTTCGCCATGGCAACATGCTATTATAAATGCAAATGTAAAACTGGAAAAGGGGAAAGCCTTTATTTCTCATAATTAGATGACAAAAGAGTATAACATTACAATTTTCCATATACTTTGAAACTAGAAAACTAGAAAAATCGTCCTCTCCTCTGTCACCTTTTTTTTTTTTTTTTTCTAGAGAGCTATTTTTCTTCAAAAAGAGCTTTTGGCTGGAGACTATGGAAAAAATAAAATTTTTAAACTTAATTTTTATTTTATTTCTGTGGTGAGATTGATACTTCACCTGAACAGGGGCTAGATCTGACTGGCTGCTGCTGTTCTGGGCAGGCATTTGCTAACCAGTGTGATCATCAGTCTGGGAGCCACATTTTAAATCAGGAGACTTCACAAGCAGAAGCTGTTCTGCCTGTGACCTTTCATTTGTATTTACAGCACCAGGGCTGATCACATGTTCATTAGATATTTCTTCAAATGCCTGCTGCATGTAGAATAAGTGGACTAATTAGGTTTAGTTTCGAAAAAGAAAAGTCCTAGCACATGCATAGTTGGCTAAGCGTAAAACACTGAGCAGCACATTATACAGAGAATACCTGTTAGCATCTTTTTTTTAACTTGCCCATCAGTATTTATCATTTTCACTTATGCAAAAAAACTTCAGAGTAACACAAAAACAAGCAATGACCAGCTTCAGTGTCAGATTGCTCCTACCTCAGGAAAAGAAGAAAAATTTGATTTATAACATATACTACTCCAATCTACTTTTCACATAAAAACAAAACAAAACAAAACAAAAATGCCGTAGAGTCACTGGCCTAGTGCTAGACCAGATTTCCATGTGTAAACAGCAATGTGTGGGGACTCCACTTTTGGATGATGCACTTAGGGCTTTCTTAAACACATCTTGTTTTCACAATAACAAGTCTTTCCAGGAAGTCACAATGTTTTAGGACTGCTCACCAAAGATGAAAACAAATATTAATAATAACTCCTCTAATTTGTCTGTATACCACCCAGTCAGACTTTTTCCCCATCTATTCATACAACACTCTTCCAAGATCCCTTTAAAAATAAATTTCTTTAATGCTGCTTGCAAACTCTCATCCTGACCTCTGAGGATTTTTTGCTAATTTGGTGAAGACCACACACATAAAATCAAATGCTTTTGTAATTTGTTTCTCATCGTACCCACTTTCTAAAAGAAAGCATTGCCTGCATTGTCTGATCATAAACATTGTAGTTCACAATCTGGCACCTTTCCAAATGTTCATTTTTCAGGGCAGCATTTTAGATAATTGTTGAGCTTCATGGTAACTATCAATTATATGACTCGCTGGAAGCACTAGCACACTTTCCTGTGTCCTGACATACCTTATGTTCTAATATTGGACTGGCTCTATATCTCTTTGTGGTTTTAGTCCTCACCAAGTCAAGTAAAGCAGGATTTCATCCTGTGACTTTATCACTTGTAAGAATATCCATTGGTAAAACAAGCTCTCTTGAAAATGGTATTATTAAAAGCTGCATCAATTGGTAAATACCATCGAGAGTTATTAAGCCTTATTTCAATGGCATATAGAAATATTGTATGGTACGTACTTCCAGCCTCACGAGTATGGCTTGTGATCTCAGTTCTCAAGCCAAGCACTGTTTATTCTAGCAACTATTTCCAGCACAAGTGAATGCAGAAGCACCACCCATGTAGGTACCAGAGGCCAAATCATTCAGCGATATGATATCCATTAACTCAACACCTAAACCTTAGACTCCTGGGTCCTGACATAAAATCCCCACTGCTCAGCTAGGTATCTGAGCTTTCTATGCGCTGAAAGAGGTTTGGGTTGGGGATGGGATGCGATCTACCGCAAGCCAGCCTACCCAAGTCAGCCGGCAACATGGGCTGAAACACAAGCTCCATGCACTTGACTCGAACAATCCTATATGCATTTGCACTGTGAAAAAATAGGCCCTCCTGGCATTTGCATGTTGGCCAACTTAATTGCATGACATAAACCCTAGACCACACTATTCCTGTTCTCCTTCCTTCAGTGTTGTCAATATAAGGCAACTCAACCACACTGACTTTCAACTTCTTCCTGACCTGACTGACCAAGAACACGACTGCTGTCAGGCAGACAGCACCCTTGTTGATGAGGTCATTTGTACCTGCTGTCTGCAGAGGGCCAAATATTGTCTGCAGGCCCCTCAAATACTTATGTGTCTGCCCTTTCTCCTTTTCCTTTGCTGTCCTTTAGCTCCTGCAATGCCTAGGTGCCTCACTAGCCTTAAGACTAGACCATAAGATATACTTAATTCTTAAAGGAAAGTAGCTGTTTTTCTTGTGATGATGGACTCTAAGCTCTTCTCTCACACTCTGTAATGATCCTGACATCCCTGTGAAATCTCACTGTTGGTGCCCCACTGCCCAGGTATCATTTTGCTGGAGAGACCAGAAGTGCTGGTGACAGGAAATCAAAGTGCAGAGCCCTCAGGGGAGCTTAGCCATGGCAGACACTCAGGAAGATTCACCCAGAAAAGGACAAGACTATGAAATATGTGGTCAGTGATGGTCTCAAACTATAAGGATCCCAGAAGTCTGCAGGCATAACAATATGAAGTTAAATATATTTCTCGTAATTTCATAGAAATAACTTCAGATTTGCTTAGGGTCAGTATACCATCTCATAGCAAAATAACTATCAGGACAGTAAACTTTAGTTGAAGGAGTAATCTTTAAACAGACAGCTTGCCAAGTAAAAATGTAAGGGGCTGTTGCCCCTCAAAAGATGACAATCTAAGATAATATAATATCATAGTATCATAGAATACCAGGTTGGAAGGGACCTCAAGGATCATCTGGTCCAACCTTTCTTGGCAAAAGCACAGTCTAGACAAGATGGCCTAACACCCTGTCCAGCTGAATCTTAAAAGTGTCCAATGTTGGGGAATTCACCACTTTCCTGGGGAGATTATTCCAGTGGCTGATTGTTCTCATTGTGAAAAATTTTCCTTTCATGTCCAATCAGAATCTCCCCAAGGAGAAACTTGTACCCATTACCCCTCAGCTTTTCCATGTGACTCCTTGTAAAAAGGGAAAGCTTCTTTGTAGTCAATCTTTAAATACTGGAACAAAGTTGTGTATACAGTTATGTATATACTTCCTAGGAAATAATTTGAAAGAATTGACAAATATGAACACCATCCTAACAAAAATTTCTCACATTTCTTCACAAATCCTCACAATTCGCTGCTTTTGAGACAATCTCTATTACTGTGTTGGGTTCTATCCCTGACAAGTAAATAAGGAAAATATGGGATTTCATCCTAGAAAAGAAAGAAGTCTTCAAAAAAGCATTAAATTAATCTGAAGGAATTCAATGGGAAAATGGTTTTCATATTAATAACTGAGCTGATGAAGGCTCTATGAAGTTCAAAGAATTGATATAACATCAGAGCAGCAACAGCATTAGGAGTCATGTGTGCCTCTACACCTGACTCCAGTAATTGTAGTAAAGTCAGTATCATGTTTAGTCTTGAGCTATTTTTCAGGGCGTTTTAGTGATTTTACTCTCGACAGACTGCATGAAAAAAAAAAAAAAATTCCCATGTTTGTAAAATGTTTGTATTCATTTACTGGGATTTCTTAATTCTGAAAAAATAATTGTTCTCCAGAATTGGTCAGCTGTTGCGCTCTGACTTCCAGGAGTAAAGCACAGAGGTGAGGTCCTTTTAGCTAGGAAGCTTCTTTATATCTGAAGAACCAGCTGCTCCATGAAACATGTTGGTTTCTACATCCTTAGTCTGTATTTGAACACCTAATTTTTTGTCCTGTGTGGATTTGTACCAGAAGCCTGGTAGGCAGATGTCCTGGTTTTGGCTGGGATACAGCTAATTGGGGTTTTTTCCTTCCTTCTTAGTAGATAGAACAGTGCTGTGTTTTGGATTCAGTATGGGATCTGATATGAGAAGAATGCTGATAATGTACTGATGTTTTTAGTTGTTGCTAAGGGTTATTAGGAGTGCTGAGGCAAAAGCTAGCCTGCTGATCAGATTTGTTATTTAGTTGGGTATCAATGCTGGAAGCACATTTTGAATCCAATAAACAGTAATAGACCTGAGTCTATTACTCTGAGCATGTAAAAATGGTCACATTCAGAAAAAAAAATACACTTAAGCTAAGAATCAAGCTTCAAGCCTTTGCCTCCAGTGTTCGCTGCTAGGATAGGTCATAGAAGCAGAGATCAGAGGAGATGAAGCTTGCCAGAGGCTCTGCTTCACTGAATGTTTCGCACCTCTTTCCTCTGCCTGCTCTTTCAAAGCCTGATTACACCAAGTTAACGAAAGCCCTTTTGCCTTCTGTAAAAGGATAAGGATTAAGTAGAAGTTTGCTGGTACGGAGTTCATTCAGCCACTCTCGACTCATCTGATACAGAGCCCTGAATGATGTCTGAACAAATTGTTCAGTAGGACTGGGATATTAAAAGCTCTACTGTAAGGCTTCTTTCCTTCATTTTGCATAAGGAGCTATCCTTTTCACTGGACGGTGCATTGTTTTTTGATGGTCAGTGAATATGGGAAAAGAAATTAATCTGAAGGATCCTAAATAGGGACATTTTACACAGGAAACAAGAGGCACTTCTCAGCAAGAAATAAATGTGCTCTATTTAATGCCATTCCTACCTTGGGTAATGAGATAATGGTGTGACACAAAGGGAAGGACACATTATAGAAATCCTGCATGATACTTGGTGCAAGTGTACTACATCAACATTTAAAAATGATTAGATACTGATCATCAGTAAAGATATGATTGTTCCCAGTGTTCCACTTCAAACACAGAAATGTACTAAAAGGAAACTCAGAGCATCAGTAATGAGATTTATTACTCTGAAGGTGAACTTGGGGCACTTGCGGTAAACTGAGAAAGGATGAGCTGAGACGACCTCAAAAAACTGGCAGATAAGTGTATGTAGGAGTGACATAGTTTTAGTCTTTAAGCCTGTTTTTGATTAGATGTTTTTGCAAGAGATTTTAATGGCAATGAAAGCTATTTTCTTCCTGCTAGCATCACTGCCTCTGAGGGGCCATGAATTTTCCCATGAGCATACAGTCAAAGTGCAGTCAGGAATATCTTGCTCTTGCTTAAGCCATCTTCTTAACTCCCATTGAAACGGCTGAGTCTTAAGCTCCTTCTGTTTTGTTTTCCTGACCAAGGCATACCACCATTCCATTGTATCTTTAATATAAATCCTGCTTTTATTTTCATTCCTTGTTACTTTCAAGCATACAAACCAAGCCAGCATCTTCCCTGACCCAGGCTCTTAGGAGAGTAATTCCAAAGGCTCAGGCAGGGAGACAGGTAAGAGGATTCCCTCCCTCCACCCCACCCCCCCTCCCCCAAATTACCCTTGCCCAAACCTAATATGTAAGTTCTCTTCAGCTTCACAGACCTCCCTGTTACTTAAAAAAAAAAAAGGAGAGAGGAGGGAAGGAAGATACGTATGTGATCGGTAGTGGAGACTAGGGGTCAACACAATGCACACCCTGGGCGGTTTGAAACAGGGAGTCGCTCAGAGCACCGAGGTCCTGCCAGCTGCTCTGCCCTCATCTGCGGGAATGGAGAGGGCACCTGGAGAGGGGTATTGCTCAGGAACCCCTCACAGCATTTAGCTCAAAACAGGCACATCTAATCCCTGGCAAGGCACCCCTGCCAGGGCTGGGACAGCCACAGTGGCTCCGTAGCCTGGGACCAAAGCTCCCAGGAATGCATCAGCAGCAGTTACGCTCGGCACCCCTGTCCTGTTCCCCCTGCACCCACGTCCCGCTCCCTTTTTTCCCTGGGGAGTCTGTGGCGAGGATCTGCCCTGAGGAAGGCCAGTGGTCACCCTGGGCTCCCCAGCATCCCTTCTCACTGACACAGCCCCCCTCCGCCGCTGCCTCCTGGTTTTTGATGACAAAGAGCTGTGCCCCAGGCATGCCCGTGGCAGGGAACAGGAGCCACCTGAGGACAGCAGTGAGGGCTGAAGGGAGATCCCAAGCACAGCCAGAATGAGGGAAACTCGAGCCATCTCCGGTTTCTCCCCAGCCATCTGTGTGCCCCACAGGCCAGGGGGGGCTGAGCAGGAGGAGAGCAGGCTATGCTCTCTCTGTGCTGCTGGGGGACTTCCTCCTGCGTGGGAGCCGCTTTAGCCAGTGGGGCACGAACCCACGTCCTCCACAGCCTGCGGCGTGAGCGCAAGAAGTTGCCGCGTTGCAGACGATCCCAAAGTTCGCCACCTCAAATTGCTCGTTAAAGTGGGAGAGATGAAATCTACGACGTGACCTGATCGATACCAGCCAGGAAGGGCGGGTTTGCGGCAGCAAGCACTGGGGGGCGAGGGGTTTGGAGGGGGATGTGGGAGGGTGTGGGGGTGCAGGCCGTTACCGCAACACCACCTCGGAGGACCCCGCTCCCGCTGCCGGCACCTCCCCGGCGCCGCCACGCCGCCAGGCGGCGCTCGCCCTCCGCGGGGCGGGCAGCAGCGCGCCTCTGCCCGCGCGCTCCCGCCGCGGCGGCGCAGGTGGCAAAGCTGCGGGCGCCCCCTGGCGGCCCGGCGGGGCGGGGGCAGCGCAGGGCCGCCGCCGGCGGGAGAGGCAACACACGCACCCCCCGCCCGCCCCGCGGTGGCTCCCGGCCGCTACTTCCCGCCCGTGTCGCGCACACGCACACGCAGGTAACGGACGGACGGGGTTTGCTCCGCCTCCCGCCTTGGGCCGGTGAATTCAGGACGGGGCGCTGTCAGCTGGTCGTTACCTTTGCATGCAGCGTCACTGAGGTCTGAGAAGAGCAGCCTGGCTAAGGGCTTTTGGCAAACCGTCATTTTTTACTGTTCGTTCCCCCTCCACCCCCCCGCTTTGCTCTCACATCTGTGTTTTGCTTACATAAAAGAGAAATCCCTCCTACGGTACTGGAAATCCCTCTTTTGACGCTAATTCCTTCATTTGCTGCTGAGATTTTTGGAAGGTCTGCCACAGCCATTTAGCGGGTTTTTCAAACCACCCGTATGTCCAGGCAGCATTTTGCAGGCAGGTACAAGCTCCCGCTGCCCTCACCCTGAGGCAGCAAAGCAAAAGCAAACTGCAATTTGGCAGTATACTTTCTATCCCTCTGTCCTTCCCCCTTCCACCTCATGCCCCCCAGTACAGCTTGGCACAGCAGCAGTGTTGTCCCTAAACCAGGGTTCATTACTCGGGCTGCAAAAGCCAGTCTCACATATAGAGCCAAGATACCAGTTTATTCCATGGTTGCACAAAGATGGGTGCTAAGGGGTAATTCCACGAGGCTAGCATACTACACAGAGGAACTACAGACTATTTATCTTGTTACATGGTTAGTAAAAACCTAAGTTTACACTCATTGGTCTGTAATTACCATTCCATCTGCTATTGGTTAGTTATAGTTGAATTAGCCTTGCTTGCTGTGTAAATTAGCATGTATGCTCCTTACAGATGTGGGGGGCAAATTCCCTGTTACCACAGATTTTTTTTTTTTTTTTTTTTTTTTTTTTGACTTCATGCTTCTTGGGCAATCAAATCATCCAGCCTCTGGCACCTTCTGGGACAGGGTCTTTACCTCTTACCAATCTCTCTTCTCCTCTTCAATAGCATAGTAGTTAGCAAGGCCTGCTTCTTATCAGACTTACACAATAGAGCCACAAAGTGTCAGGCTTACACTACAGAGCCAGTGATTAGTGGTCCTTGTGCTTGATTAGAAACGTTTGTATGGGCTACAGCAGGTCAACCTCTGGTGCTGGAGGAGGAGCACAGAGAGGTGCCTGCAACACCAGAGCTTCTCCTGCTCCTCTGGTGCCTTTGGACTGTCCAGGTAAACTGGCAATCTGCTTCCCTAAAGATCAAATAGGTTGCTGATTACTAGACTTGGTTTGTTATTAGCTATATTTATTGTTGTAGAATTGACTCAGAAAATACAACTGAGTGCTCTGCAGAATTATACTCCTCAAAATCACTTGTTGGATCGGATGAAGTCAGTATAAGGTCTTCAATGTAAGTGTTTTTAACGGAAGTAGATTTCTTTTTGTTGAGATCTTTTTGTGATGTAAAAATGCTTGTACTGTACGTAGAGCAGTAGCGGCATGCGTGGCTCTGCTCAGGGAAGAACGTTATGTAAGGTGGGCTCCACATTTTGGGCTAGGCACATTATTTTGTCTTCCTTCTGATAAACCAAAGTAAAGTCCTCTGAAATAATCTGGCTATCAGTACAGCTAGCTTCTTTCCTTGTTTTTCATCAGGTTTCTCAAGCCTTAGCTGGAGAGATGATCTCGTTTATGTGTACACAGTCCTTGGCCTGTGGGTTCACATGAACACTGGTTGCTGCCAAGTGTGGAAGTGTGATTTTGGTGTTTGCTTAGAAAAGTTTATCCAAGGTGAGGTTTTGGTGTTCATTTAGGAATGTTTATCCCTTGACCACAGGACAAAACATTCAGTTCCCTTTGTGGATGATACTGAACTGTGACTACCAACCCTAATGGTTAACCCTAGTGAACTCAGAAGCAAGCATTGATTTATCACACCCAATCATCATTCAATTCACATGGGTTTAATACTGCTGTAATATATATATATATATATATATATGCATAACATGTGTTTATTACTAGTCTGTGTCAGCATATGGGATATTATACTATTCCACACTGTGGGATATGTGCTCTGTTCTGTAAAGCCTCTCTGCTACTTAGCCTCTTGCAGAATTGCTGATTATTTTTATTGACTTAAGGCTGTAGGATTTCTGACACACTATAGGATTTCTCTTCACATTCACGGGATAAGAATGCAAAGGACAAGGGGAAAAGGCACCCCAGTCTCAAGCCTTCACATTCTCCTTGGAGGAATACTGAAACTCGGAATAATCTCCTGATTCAAGAACCTACATATATGCACACATGCACATAAATGGAACAGCTAGCAGGTGTATTTTCTTCCTTCAAAGATAAATGGCAAAAGATATCAGTCACCTTATACAAATGCTTTTGTGGCAGTCCACTCTGCACGCAGATGGGAACATGTTCCCATTCCCCATGATGACATACTGAGAGGTGCTGGACATAAGCAGGAGCACTGCTGGACAAAAGCCACTTGACTCACTTATGAGTCCATAAAACAGAGCTGGACTGAGGCAAGGCTGATACCCACCCCTCAGCCTGGCTCTGAAATCATTAGAGGTTTAGAGTCTGATCCTGCAATGTTGTGAGAGCTGAAATGGCAGGGATGAGAGTGCCTGGCATATTGCTGAATCTGGCCTTCAGGGAAGTAATTTACCAATTAAGAGAAGAAGAAATTTCTGTCTAATGGACTGTGGTACTACAGAGATTAGCGGTTGCTCATGGTAGCCCCTTGGCTGAGCAGAATGCTACCCACAGGTAGAAAAGAGGGAACACTCCTGCTGCAGTAACCCTACTAGATGCAGGGAGTCAGAGGGAAAAGGCTTTAGGAAGGCTGAAGGTTGGGCTGGATTTCAACCATCATCTTGGCAAAGCCAAGTCTAAAAACTTGGCTTAGGCTCACCAGGTGACAGAGCTGTTTGTTCTAGAAAAGGGAAGACTCAGAATGACCGTTTCAAAATTTATTTTTAAAATATGTGGTCTTCTGAGAGTGAGGGGAAAGAGCAACTTACTTTATTTGCAGGCTATATACTCAGAAAAACTTTCCCATGCTAAGTTTTATTAAATACTGAAACAAGTTTAACAGGAAGGCATTGGAATCTCTTTAGGTGGAGATTTTAAAAAGATGATCCAAAGTTGCTTAACAGCCTAGGAAATGGCATATACAAAGTTTTCAGACCTCTTCAAGCTCTGCCTTTCTGGGTTTCTGTGATTAATTTGAATGTGTTCAGGAGATGAAGCTAACACATCCACAACTAAAGCACAGCAATGTGTGCAGTCTCTGTGGAGCAGGCACTTACAACTGAAACAGTGAACTCTCGACCAGTTGTTTTTTTTTTTTTTTAGTTTTTGCATAGTTCAGAGACACAGTTGGAATAGTAAGACTTTTCTCCCATGTGGGCAGGAAAGACTTGACAACAAGAATGATACTCCAGGCAGACAGGAAGGAAAAGGTGCTGTCATTTAAATAGCAGAGCCCCCCAGTTGCCCCTCCACCCCACCACATGGCTTCAGGAGCTCAGCTCCTGGGTCCCTGTTTCTTTCTCGACCTTTCAGGGCAGGGGCCTCCTCTCGGTTTGTACAGCAGCTTGCATAAATAGCAGTACAATGTTAGTTGGGCTCAGGAGATGTTACTCCAATTCAGGTATTAATAACTGGTACTAATACATGTTGAAGACCCGGCTTGTGACACGCAGCAGCACATGGGTGGGCTGTATGCCACAGGATGGCAGCCGTGCACTTTGCACCGAGCCATCCTGCAGACACCATCTCTCCCCCTCCCTCTCCCCCTGCTAGATAAGCAGCTCACAAAAAGGGTCTCTTAAAGGAAACCACAGACTTTGAAAGCTGTCTCCCCCATGCAGGCACAGCCAGGTACTAAAATGTCACTTCAAAGAAATTCTCAGCATTTTTATCATAGACCTGAAGCTACCAGGAGTTTGTTTCACTGTGTTGTCCAAACACTTGGGTTTGACAATTCACATTTCCAGAGCTGAAGCTATACAGAAGCCTGAAGCAAAGAAACATGGTGCTGAGCTGGAAGACTGAGGTGATTAGTTCAGTTCTAAGCAAACCAAACTGGGGGGATGAGTCAATATGCTCAAGGGCAAGGCTGTCACTCAGAGAGAGGGACCTCAGCAGGCTGCAGGAAGTTTCCAGGAACCTCAAGAAATTCAGCAAGGACAACTACCAAATCCTGCACCTGAGAAGGAATAGGTGCATGCAATGGTAAGGGCTGAGGACTCACTGGCTGGGGACAGCTCTGCAGAAAACGCCCTAACAGTCTGGGCTAACAGCAAGCCAAGAATGGGCCAGAAGCTTGCCCCGCAGCAGAGAGGGCCAGCAGCATCCTGGGCTGTTTGAACAGGACCACAGCCAGCAGATCAAGGGAAGGGATTTTTCACCATTTATTTGGAACTTGTTGGACTGCATCTGGAGTAATGCTTGTAGTTTGGGGATTTGCTGTACAAGAAAGACATGAGTAAACTGGAGCAAGGTCAGGGGAGGGCCACCAGGACGGTCAAAGCTGGAGCACTTGTCCTATGAGGAGAGACAGAGGGAATGGAGATTGTTCAGCCTTGAGAAAAGAAGGCTGCAGGGGACCTAATAGCTTCCTCCCTGTACCTATTGAGTATTATCAAAAACATAGACCTAGACTTGTTACTGAGGTGCATAATGGAAGAACAAGAGACAGTGGGAAATACAGGAAGATCCAACTTGGTATAAGGGAAAAAAATTCTCAAACCCTGGAACAGGCTCCCCTGAGGGGTTGGGCAGGCTCCATCCTTGGAGGTTTTCAAGGCCTAACTGGAGAAATCCGTGAGAAGCCCGGTCTGATGCCAGAGCAGGCCCTGCTCTGGGAAAGAGGTTGGACCAGGTATCTCCTGAGGGACCTTGCAGCTGAGTGACTGTGATTCTGTGAAACTGCCTACCTGACAGTACTCTTCCGAGCAGTAATGGCTGAAGAGCTGGGGATGCAAAAGCTGGCTCTGTACCTCATCACCTGCATAGCTGTGTGTGAAGAAGATGAGCAAGCTTTTCCAAAATGTCAAAAATCACGTATGCAGACACAAGTGTGTGGGAGTCCTGACCAGAGCTTCCTATTGCTCCCACCTATAATGTGAAATTGCAACATCAACCTCTGTGCAAATGATGTCTAATAAGCACATTGTCCACAAGTTCTCAGCAGCAAGATGAACGCACTCGTAAGACTGTGGACCTCATCCAGTTCTTCTTGAATATCAAACTCTTGGGCATTGCAATACAAAACTTCTTTAGAAATCACTAGAGCAGAAAAAAATAACTGTATTTCACAGCTAGCATGAATGGCATGTGCACATTTTGTAGTATATATGAAAGCAACAAAAAATAAGCATGAGGAAAATCTAATAAACTTTAATAAACTTTTTTTTTACAGTTGACAGCATCTTATATTTTCACAGTGAGGTGCATCAATGAAAGGACCTTTCTTTACTTGTGCCACAACATGGCAGTAGCAACATAAACAAGCAAAGTGGTGTGTCAAGGCGGAACAGCAAGAAACTGTCAGTAACTCAGCTTCAAACTTTCTCTTCATTTGCCCCAGGGACAGCTCAGCCCTGCACAAAGGAAGGATGAGCCAGCCTTAACAACCACCATCTTCTTCTGTATTGCTTGTGCCAGATGATAATATTTTGCAATAAAAGATTACAGTCTGATTAAGGGAAGATTCTTTATTGGTTTACCCTTTTCTCATGCTTTTTGCTATTGAATGACAAGGGCAAATAATGCTGTCTTTTGAGGATGTTCATTCAGAGTTGCTCCAAACCTGTTGGTAACAGGTCCTTGGAGTGGAGGTGCACACAGGTGCCAAACCCAGGTTTGCTCAGTTTCCAGAGCTGGGCTACTGAGCTGGCTGCCAGCCAGATCCTTTCTTAAATTACTTGACAACACCCAACGGACCCACAGGAAGACTGAAATTACCAGAAATAAAGGCACTTTGTGTAAGCCCTAAATGAAAACATTAAAGCTAAGAATGGTTTGGAGAAAAGAGGGAATAAAGGTCTTCCCTTATTAGATGCATCCAAGGAGGGCAAAAAGGGTTTAAAGTTTATCCTGAAATACAACGGACTTTCTGATAAGTGTATAGAGAGTCAAATTCACCACTACCTTACATGTGATATAAATAAGCCAAAGTGTCTCTTGTTGTGTAACATTAGCAACAGAGAAGCACTCTAGTGAACAGATTGCATACGCTTCTCACATTTGCCTGATGCACAGCCCATGCATTTATTACAAAACAGGGATCCACAGAGTACTTCTCCTTCAGGAGCTGAATGGGCATCTTGGGAATTCAGGCATCTAAAGAGACTTCTGATGGGCAGAGCGAAATACTGCTCCTCCAATTCTTGAAGTCTCTCATGTACCAGCTCTTCCAGGGAAAAAAGTACAGTCACAAATTTCAAATTCACATATCAGACAACTTGCTTGAAATATCTATAGTATAATTGGTTGGATTTTTTCCTTCACATTTGCACATGCAATACGCCTTGTAAATGAGTAGGTAGGACTTGAATCACAGCAGCGTTTCAGTGTCTAACCTTCATTGGTTTCAGTAACAATAAAATGCCCAAATACTTCTCTGACTTGGGCCTAAACAACACTCTAACTCCTGGCTTTGGCCAAATGCCCTTACTGAGGTAGCAGCATCAGCACTTCCCAGAGGGCTTTTGGGCATGTAAAGGCCAGGTGTTGTTTTTGAAAAAGCAGCAGATATATTTTCATTTTAATCACAGCAATTCTTACTCTGTTGCTCACAGGGGCCCTGTCAGAGTACCTTTGCCCCCCAGCATGTTGCCTCATGGTTTGTTTTTTAGGATGCTCCTAGTGCATTTCCTAATGAAGCTGCTTATGACTGGCATGTCCTTACAAATAATCCCACTGGTTATTCATGCTAGTTAGTACCAGGCTACCTGTAGAGATTCTAGCTTTTGGTAGGTACTCTCCTGTGGTAACAGCATTGTAAAACATGCTACAAATATGTTGTTTTCCATGCTGGATCATGGAGAAGCATCCACAGCATTTAAGTCATGGTTGAGAGACACGTTTCCCTCTGCTAAGTTGTGACAGAAAATTTCCAGTTACTCCTTCCAGTTGGGTGATCAGGCTTTCAAACCGGATCTGTTTTTTTTCTGTTTTAGACCTACGCACAAAGCCCCTGGAAAGCAGGCAGAGCAGAATATGTCCTACGGGGATGGTCACGGGGCTGCCCAGGTCACGGGAGGGGAGCACAGCATGCCGGAGGTGCCATCTCCCTCCCTGCACACCAGGCTGGCCATCCCCCTGCGAACACGGGTCACCAGCTCCCATGGCTCGGCTGCACTCCAGCTCCCCTCCTAGAGCAAGCAGAGAAGCCGTCGGTCAAGTCAGCATTTCCAGGTGAGCCCTTCGTGTACGGCAGCACACCCGACGGCGTGGGAGCAGAGGTAATAAAACCAGGTAGGGATCCTGCTGCGGTGGTGTTAATGATAGGGGTAGACCTTGGACCGCTCTCCCGGTTGTCAGGGGAACGGCACGGGTTGCTGGCCGGTGAAAACATAAAAGAGCAGCTGCAGCGAGCGGGAGAGAAGGCACTGCCGCTGGCCCCGCAGGCCCACCCCGTTCCCAGCCATAGCCGAGCATCCCTGCCTCGGCCCGCTCGGCCGAGCGGGAAGCCGGGCGGTGGTGAACTCATCCGCCAGAATCTGGAGAAAGAGTAAGTCGCTGTCTTTGTTTTGGCTCTAAAAGGGCAGAGGGGTAAAAAACAGAATATATTTAATAGCTTGTACTTTTGTGAATGAGGAGGTGTCTCTTCTAGCACAATTATTTCCTTGCCAATAACTCTGTTCCTGGCAGGTATTTTTCTTTCAGATTTGTTGTTTTGTAATCACAGTGAAATAACAGATTCTGCAAAGTTTGTCTTTCATATGTTGCAATTGTTTAGACACTGTATCTGTATGCCTTAGGTAATAATTAATATCCCAATGAATGATAACCACAAAGAACAGCAGAATGATTTTGCTCTATTTTGCAAATACTTCTTTAGGCAAATCTTTAAAGGTGACATGAGTGTTGGTGGGAATTATTCCAGCTGACAGGAGTTGAGTCATTTTATTCAGTCAACTGCCTTGAGAAGAGCACTGGAAGCTGAGGATCGGAGAAAGAGCAGCTAGGACTTGTGTTTTATTCTGCCATTTAACTTACCTGTGTTTTAGACCTGTGTTTTATTCTGCCATTTAATTTATAAATCAAGCCAGTGATACAGTAAGGACAAAAGAAACTAAATACACCATCTCTATATAGCTTTGCAGCCTTGATGGCAATGAGAACATCCACTACCCCAGTGAGTGAATGGAAGCCAACATACCCGGCACCAGGAGGCCCTACTCCAGAGTTTCAGCCTCCAGCTGCTTAGTGACCATTCACATTTCATAACAGCTTTCTATTATGCAGCCTTCTCCTCTCACATCTTTTTTTATTAATTTATGATTTGAACAATAGAAAATAAAGTGTTAACGTATACTTTTTATGCCATTTTCATTCATGAAGTAAGCACTACACTTTGGGCTTGGAAAGTCTTTAATTTAGTGTAATGCTTAACTTGAACTTTTGCCCAGGTCAGGTTAGAAAGGACACTGGGAAATAATAACAGAAAGTTGCAATCAAGCTTTCTTTCCTGAAGTTCACTCAGTGTAAGTACCCTTGCTTCAGGGAGTAGTTGGTTTGACATAAAAAAATGAGAATTTTAGAAAGTGGTTTTAAGATTAATTTTAGTACCCCAGTGTTCAAGTGCTCAGCTTGAGCCACCAAGGATAATGCTGGTTTTCAGGCAGTGCTGACCACTCACCCTTGGGACGCCTCATTTCCCAGAAGGTGTCCCTTTCTGAGGACAGATGAATAAACAGGGATGTGATGGCGTATACCTCACAATTATAAAAGTACTTGTATGAAAATGTGATGCACTTGTGCATTCATGAGCATATGAATTCATTCTTTATGCACGTGTACACACTTTTGGGTTTTTTTGAATACTCAGACTTTAATCCACAGAAAGCACAACCCCCCTAGCATTGTAGCTTACATACATTCCATGCATTCAGAGTCAGCACTAGTACTGAAGGAAATTGTATTTGCTAAGGCTTCTCTTTTATAAAATTAAATAAAATTAGCTTATTGGAAGGCAAAAGGCTGGGTCGTTCAAAAAGCAAACAAGGAAGTTACTGAAAGGTACTGATCTATAATTTATTTCACAGTGTAACATATAACTTTACTCTCTGGGGTTTTTCTTTAACACAAAGACAGGACTTGATTTTGTATCCCTGACAACTTTTTGGTACAGGGCTCTCATAAGCATCAGGAGAAGAGTTCAAGCCGTTAGTGCTTCCGTTATTTGAAAGCTGCAGAAGGCACTGCAGAGAAGTACCAGTCAACAGACTGGAATAGCTGCCTGGTTAGATAGCAACAGGAAGAAACTTATTTTTCTGTAATGCCTTCCCTCTTAAAGCACTTCATAACCCCTGAATAGAAAACTAGACTTCTAGTCATAGATTGTACTAGTTGGCAGGATGGACACACACTGCTGTAACGACACTGCTAGGAGTAAAAATCTGATCTTTCATCTCATTAGATCAGATTTATACCACTGATTTCAATCCAGTTACACAGGTGTAATGACAAATCCTGCCTATGGCACTCGAGTGGGTAAAATACGTTTGATCTGCTGCTGCTTTGTAAAGCTGTGCAGAACAGTGCTCTCCTCCCAAGTTGGTAAAGCTTTGTATCAGTTTCTTCTCACTTTTCATTTATGTAAATGCTTATCCTGGTGCAATTCAAAGGTGAATACCGAGATCAGTGTGTGTCAAGCCTTCCTGGACAGCATGTACTGTGCACACCTCCAAGCTGGAATAGCTCCAGGTCTGTTCTGGCAAAGCAAATCCTGCCACCCATCTTGGTCCCCCGCTCTTTATTAGGAAAAGTGCAGACTGCATGTGTGAAGCTGGGCATGAAAATGAAGGCCTTACATATGCATCCTTTATACCCACTCAGGTTGGGAATAATCAGGCTGTGACCTGCTGAGAGTGACCTTCATCGGGAAAAAGGGAGATATCACCACTCCCAGTTCTTTGGGACAATAGGACTTCCTCCTTTCTCTTGAGTTTTCTCCTATTAATCTGCATCCTTGCAGTTACATGTCAGAACTTTCCCCACTGTAATGTTTGCCTCCAGTATGGACAGAAGCTTTGCATGGGATGGACAGGCTTGATGATTTTGCAGAGGTGTTTTTAGATTAATGGTCTGTCCCAGAGTCTGTGTACACCTGAATACCAAAATACCCATATGGGAACATTTTCACGGGCCTGTGTGTACTTCAGGGAAACAGAACTGCCTATTTTATCTTGCATTTTTACCATTGCTGAGAAAGAATGTGTTCTGCTACACTTGACGGCACCACTGCTATGGCACTGGCTGCTTAGCCTAATGACAGCAGCCCAGGCTTTTGCTCCACAAGCAAAAGCAAATACAGTTTTCAAGACACACAGATTGCGCTGCAGCCTGGAAGGCTGCAGAATGTCATTTTTTATCACAACGTTATTTTCCTACATTTATCTGTGGAGTAACTAAATAATTATGGTAATTGTTTAAACAAAGAAATGGAAAACAAAATACCTCTCTCTCTGCCATCAGCCCACTTAGGGAACTCCTAAACTCCCACAGAGTAAAAAGGTCAAATCCAGCATTTTGTTTCCCTCAATGCATGAGCCTCCCTAGGGCTTCCTGGTAAGATAATGTAGCTTGTCTGTAGTGGAGACTCAGACTGTACGTATTAAGGGACTGACTCTTTGCATTTTACATAACCCTTTATGTTTTCCTGTAATCTTGTAGTTTAACACCTGCTTAGTTCAGTAGATGTTAAAAACTAACCTCACCCTTTCTCAATGTGCATACCTCTTTGTAAAACAGGGATGTTATTTTTTTCAGTTACAATTTAACAAAGGGTTTTTTTCCAGAAGATGTGATAGGCTTTCAAGCAAATTGTTAATATTATCTTTCAGGGGAAAAAAACAAACCAAACCAAACCAAAACAAAAGAAGTTCATTTTACTTTTTCAAATGCCAAAGAAATTGCACTTCAAAAACCTCCATTTAGTCATGATGTGAACACAGAACAGCCACCCAACTGTAGCCCTGTGCAGTCTTTAAAAAACCCTTTATCAACAAACATCTTACAGGTTATACTGGTATTAAATATCACCAAAAAAGTACACAGATGAAGGCAAGCCTCGGGCATGCTTTGCTCCTCGGAATAACAGGAGCCTGTCTGTGCTCCTCTTCCCCCTGGCTCCCTTTTGAGGTTTCTGAGTGGCAGGTAAGTAATGCATCAGCCCAGGTAAGATCAGCCCAGTTAAGCTGCTCTACCTGCCTCCTTGCTGCCACCTTCACTCTGAAATGCAATGTGTTTTTTTACACATCCCTACCATACCTACATGCAAAAAGGAAAAGAAAGAGGCCGTCTTTGTAGTTCTAAATGCTTTTGGTGTCCAGCCTTTCATGCTATTTTGATCTAAATTGGGTGGTTTTGGTATTCATCCTGTGTACATTACTCAAGCTGCACAAGATTATATGGATTTAAGCTCCTCTTTGCTTAATACAGCACTTTCACATAGGCACATGTTAACACAAGTGATCAATGAGGGGTTTTAATTAGTTTTTTTTTTTTTTTTCTGAATAGAGAATGGAAGAAAGCACCCTGTGAAGAAATTAATTGTATAGGCTTGGGACTTCCATTGAATAGGATTAACTTTCCTTGAGACAGTAGCATTCTCACACAACAGTCAAAGGCTTTTTATTGCTTTTTTGCAGTTTTCTTAATACATAGATCTGCAACTAGAAAAAAAAAAAAAAAAAAAAAAAAAAAAACCAAACCAAAAAACAGTGGAATAATCAAAGCAAATTCAGAAACCTAAAATGACACTATTACTAAATAAGCATTGAAAATCTCCTTTAGCTATCAAAACACAAGAATTAAAATGAGTGGGTATAGAATCTTGTTCTCTAAAACTTTTGGGATAATATGCAATATAACAGGGGTTTCAATGCTGGAAAGAGATAACACATCTAAAAACATGCATGGCTGAAGCAATCAAACTGGACTAATTTTCTGCTGGTATCTGTGTCTAATCCAATTTTCACTTGGAAGGCCCGCCACTCTGGACAAAAATGAACAAATTATTTACTGGATTTAGATCACTCAAAATTGTTTAATCAGAAACAGGTTACTGCTACCGGAAGCAAGTAAAATTTCCCTACAATCACTAGGATTTTTGTTTGCTGCCAAGCAGAGAATGCAGCTTCTCTTCTCCCCTCCCTACTGCAGAGATCCCAGCTCCGGAGCAGTGGCCGCCTTCCCCCTCCCCAGGCCAGCACTGCAGGCTGGAGGGACTCCAGAGCAGCTGCTGGGATCCAGTCTTTTTCCATTTTTTGCATAATAGGGACAACTTATTACTGAACAACAAATATTGGACTGGATATAAATCACACAAATCAGTAGCCAAAGCAGAAGCAGAACGGGTGGCTCTTTGGAGAAATGTTATTCCTTTTCTTTTACTTTCTGTCAAGACATGCTTGTAAAGTTAGCAAAAAACCTGCCTCAGGACCTCAGTTTTGTACCCCTTCTGTATGTTCTGCCCTCTTAAAGAACTTCCTTATTTGCTGAGGAAGGCTTCGTACTCCTTTGTTCTCCTCCTCTCCTCCACCCCATTTCTGGGCTGCACTAGCTTCTCCTCCACCCAGCCCCTTATCAACCCTTTTCCTCCTTCTCCCCACAGCTTCCACTGTATTCCACCATACAGGTTGCTTGGGTTTCCTCCTCACCCACCTGCATCTGCTTGGTCTGTCTCTGAGGTTTTGGTATTGTGTCCAAGTACTTGCACATCCAGATGTGCTTTACTATACACTCATTTAGTTGTTACAGAGTTGCCTTCGGTGCGTAGAGGAGACCTTTTCTCCCTGTTCTCCAAGTATTCAGCTAAACAGACCTGATTACAACAAAAAGTTCTCCAATTTGGGGTGATGCAAGAGCTTCCCTTTAATGTCAAGGAAGACTTTTCTAAAGGAGTCTATGAGGAAAACTGGATGGTAGCTCTGGACTTCAGGAAGCTTAAATGCCAGATGAAAACCAAGACGACACCAATCACCAAATCCTTATTGTTGATTAATATCTTCAGGCCAACTAAGAATCTCTTGATCTTGAACATACCCTGCTTCTACCCTGCTATTTCCCAGAAAGCACTTGCAGTGGCAGAGTTTCCATCAGTACTCTTTTTCTAATCGTTGAATCTTTGCCTTCTGATACCTGAACTGAGGTAGCTCTTCAATTTATAGAAACCAAAATCCACACTTCAAAACCTTCCTGTGGTGTTTTAATGTTGTAATTGGAAGGCAACCATTGGGGAAACACTGTAAACTGTGTGGAGGAGAACTGGATCAACTATCAGTAATTCCCATCAGGTAGTGATACTCTACCACTGCTCAGTGAAGTTTAGTGACTGCTTACCCAGGCATAAGAAAAAGCAGGCCTAAGAAAAGACCTCTGGGGCAATACAGTCTAATTACTATTCAAGGCACTGAATCATTCTCATACACTGATTTAATTTTTCACTTCATTCTCAAACACTAAATGCTTACTGCACTGTGACTCTGGACAGCAAGGTGGTGTGGGAGTATGACTCAGCAGCTATTTATCTACTAGTTTTACTTGCCTCTTGTTTTTTCCAGAACTGGACTATGTAAAGATGGAAAGGGAAGGAAAGTAGGCTTTACTTCAAATTTACCTATGCAGGGGGTGAATTTGTTGAAGGTTGCAGATTCAGTAACAAAAACTGAGCAGTAACTGATAAAAGGAAACATTGCAATCACAGTGCATCATTTCAAAACACTGTGTAATTGTTAACTGGCTGTATGAGACCAACTTAGAAAAAGTAGCAGTGCGGTTGGGTGAAGGTCGTGTTATCATATCACACCTATGCCTCATTTGAAACATGGTTATTTGGGTTGTTGTTAGAAATGATACCACCATGAAGAAACCATGTTATTAGAATAAATCACCATCTATTCAGACAAATTATTTCTTCGCTTCATTGGACAAAGAGATGAACCCAAGGTGGTATTACTTCTGGAAGTCATCTTCCAGCCTGGTAGAGCTCTAGATTATTCTACTCAAACGCTTAAACCAAACCTTCAGCAATAGCACAAGACTCCAATAGCACATACCACATTTAGGTTACAGAGCCATTCTGTGTTTCAATCAAAATGTATTTATCAATCAGCTCACTACAACTGGATAATGAACAAGTTCAATCACTTCTGGTATGAAAATGTGCTACCATTTTTATTACTCCAGCCACTCTTAAGGACTCATGAGCATTGGATATAAGATTGGACAAGAATTGACTGTCTAAATTAGCCAAATTGAAGAATTACATGGAAATAAAATGCAGACCAGCTCCTTCTTACCTTGAGCTTCTATAGATAAAGAAGTTATACTTTGCACCAGAACAGATACGTACAAGCAGATGGGTTTTGGTTGCCCATCTGTGAGGGAAGAGCATGCAGATAATTTGCCAAGTTCAGATTTGACATTCTGTTCTCATTTCTTGAGTTCAGCAACCTTCTAGTATAAACTGGAAAGCTAAAAAATGTTTATATGATTTTTACAGTACTTCTATACCTGCTATGCTATGTTATGCAAGGAAATGTCAAATGACTTATGGAAACAAGCTATAAAATCCATTGTGTCAGGTGGATGAGTCTTTAAATAGCTATAGATTTCAAAAGTTTTAAGTAGAAACAACACCCACAGATGTTTTCTTCATAACTGTATGATAAAACTCCGTTTTCCAAAGTTAGTAGCATAGTAGAAGAGTAAGGCATAGACTGAGTCTGTTGGGTTGTTTTATTACTGAAATGTTGTCTCCTAGCCATAATCAAGGAAAAAGGCTGCAGAACTAACTGGACACATGCACATTAAATGCATATGATGAGACTTGCTTAGTCTCTGAATATGTATTGATGATACTGGAAGTCTAGCTAAGCTGATTTGAAAACCAGGGGAGAAAAGAAGCATACCCAGCAATTTTTCCTCTAAAATTGTACAAAAATTCTTGACATTCAGCACAATCTGATGCATTCTTTGGGTTTCTATATGTTACATCTAAAAATATTTTAGTGAGCTCAATGGATAAATTATTTTTGTTAAGGGGAGTGGGTAATGCTCAGAGAGAGAGCATGGTGGGAAGATGTATCCCACAGGCCAAATTCTTCAGTTTTCTGAAGATACTCCATTATTCTTTGAAAATTTGGAGGTGATGGAGAACACAGACCCACAACAGGCAAGAGAATCACCCCATATTTTCCTTCAGCTTAATGGCAATATTACAACAAAGGGCTTTTGTAGGCATCCTTGTATCTTTGCACTACAAGCAATCCAAAATATAATGAATCTCTGCAAAGGAGGGAGATTTTTGGAAACAACTCCACTAGCTTTTGCAACTTCAGAAATACTTCCTGAGAGACAAACACTTTATTCTTTGTGTAGCTCACCATGACATCAACGCACCAAATTAAAAAAAAAAAAAAAAAAAATCAGTCCTTTCCATGATTAAACTCAGATCACCTCACCTCAATCATTTTGCTTCATAATAATAATATGTTATACTGCAGGTGCATACATTCAGGCCCTGGCCCTGTTTTTCAGACCCATGCTCTTCTATGGTCCTCTTTCTTTTCCTCACATCTTCTACCCTAGCAAAGTCCTGTTCCTCGACTGCCATGTGTGTGACTTTTGCTTCACATTCTTTTTTATTTTCCTTACTGAAACTCAGACTCTTCTAAGCCACTCTTAGAGAAGACAAGCTAATGACCTCTCCCCAGACTTCTAGTGAAAAGAACCTCTTGATAAGGCGTGACTCCTTCCCTCCTAACAGTGCCTTGACAGCAGTAAAAACTCAAAAAGATACAACTCAGAGCCATTAAGCTAGCATGGTTAAGTTTTATCTATGCTTTAACTCGCTTCTTCTTTGCAAGGCAGCTCCCCCTACCCCTAAAAAATTAAAGCCAACTTTTTACCAAAACTCAACCAGTGCAGGCAGCAAAGTAATTTGATTCAGAGCCATATAATGCACATTTTTCTGTAGATAATTGGTAGCTTAAGTAAAGGTGCATAGCAGGTGACTTTGACACTTCACAGACAGGCAACCTGAAATGTATATTTCACTGCTTGCATATCACCCACCAAAGCCACCCAGAAACTAAGTACCAAGAACTGAACTGATAGGAATGTTTCTGTATTGCAGGGAGCAGAAGAGGATAGCAAGTATTTCTGGAGATAACATTTCCTGAAATGCCAAGATTTAGAATTTTGTTTGGGTTTTGATGGGTGAAGCCCAAATGCTATCAGCTCAGCTAAACTTGAAAGAGAATTTTCTCTGGCTGGCTGCAAGACAGTAAAGAACTAAAGGTTCTCCACTCTTCAGGTACTGAAAGAAGATATGAAGAGGAATGAAGACTTAAAACTAATGAGGATGCATCAGAGTATTTTATCTAATGTTTTATGACTATTAAGTCCTCACATGTTATATGGAAAAAGCAGTATCACCCCTTTGATGCAGGTGGGAGTTTGCAATCCAAAAGTGCTGTGTCTTCAAGTAAAATCTCTTTTACTAGTTCAAACTCATATTGTTAACATTCGCTAGGAATTCTTCTTGCAAATATTACCTCCAAAACAGATAAATCCAAATAATTTCACTGAGTTGTGAAACGGTTGTGATATTACAGATTTCTGATTTATTACAACTGTTAGCCACAGTTAAGGACAGAAAATAAGCACAGTGTGGAGGCTTAGTAATAGCATTTTCATTGTGATGCATGAATAGAGGCTTAGATACTGGAGACCAAATTAATCTAGCAGTAATGACACCAGAACAGCTACCGCTTGGATGAGTCTGACCTTTTAAGTTAAACATTAGCTAACAGTTTGACTGGTATTTCTGGTATGTTCCACAACATGGATTAAATATTTAGGCATTAAAATGTCTGTACCCTTCACTTAAGAAAACAACATACTAAATTCAGGAAGTACATACAGAATTAAATCACGTTTGACTCAGTTTGCATATTTACACTACAGATCTTGTATAAGAATGGCCATAATCTGTCAGACCAAACATCTATCAAGTCAAGTAGCCATCTCCATGTGCAGCCATAAGAAGGTTCATAGGATTTTGAATAGGACAGCGACATGTGATACTTACATGTGGTAATTTTCTTTGCCTCCAATTATTTTCAGCACAGGGCCTTCTGTAGTCTGGTGTGGTGCCTGTGTACATAATAACTACAGTGGACTTCTCCTCACTGAACTTATCCAGTCCTGCCTTGAAAACGTGAAAACTTTTTGCGTCCCTGACATCCTTTGCTAAGGATCAACAAGTCAACTGTGACTCTACTGGTTTCATTTGAGATGTCTTGCTCTTGTTCTTGGAAGAAGCAGTGAAGAACTGATCTTTACCCACCATCTCCATTTTATTTGTGCTGTTATAAGTCACCACCACATCCTGCCTCAACCATCTCTTTTCCCACCTAGAGTCCTACTTCACCTAGTCCCACTTAAAGAGAAGCCTTTCTATATCTCATCACTCTTGTTGCTCTTCTCTGAACTCCAGTCCTGTGGTATCCTTTCTGAAATGGTGGGATCTGAACTGCACACAACAGGCAAGTGTCAGCAAACAAGTGATTTATGCAGTAGCCCAAAAACATTGTCTCTTTTTTCCCATCATTTTCAATCTTAACAATTTAATTACTTTTTGACTGCTGTTAAGCAATGAGCTGATATTTTAATGGAACTGTCTATCACAACCTGAAGATCTCATTCCTGAAAAGGATCCAGTGGTAATGTCTGGCCCAGAGTCCACCATTCTTATGTGCAGATATTTCCCCCATGTGCACATAACTTTCCCTTTTCTTGTTTTTCCCATGGATGACAAAGTCCTGGTCATTTATGAACTATCACAGTTTCTACAAATTCACTGACAGGAGACCAAACTTCAAAGAAAAGAAGGTGGACTAGAGGACTATATCTTCCATAAGTGAGACATGTAGAAAGTAGGACACAAACTGTTCTGTCAAGATGCAGTTTTATGGGTTTTTAAAATTCAGTATTAGTCAAAGGACACTCTCATTTGAATTTTCAGCAAGAATTGAGCTTGGCAAACTACCATGCATATGATAGTGCTAATGAGTAAGAGAACTTGAGTGTGCTCCTAAAGACACTTTCCTTTAATTGTCTGTTAAATGACCATGAAGTTATAGCAGAAGATTCCATTGTCTAATGATGGAAGATTGAATAACAGACAAAACCAATTTGTGTTTTTATTATAAATACTATTATTTTCCTTTTTATCTGGTACGTTTTTCCAAAACTGTAGGTGCATTGCCATGTTTATTCCGGTGCTGGAGACAAGCATTTTGGACATGGATGAATCTTTTCACATGCTTAGGACCAAATTCTGCCCAGGGCATGCTCTACTGCTGCCTTCACTTGGACCTTCCACCTTTGGACAAAATTTGGCTCTAATGTCTCTTGGTGCTTCAAAAAAATTACAGTCAAATCAGACAAACTTTCCAACATCTTATAGTTTGTGTTGAGAATTTACATTCTGCATTGTTGCTTGTATCATCATCTAATAGTACACAACGAGTACCCAGATGCACCTGGTAGGATCCAACGCTGCTCTGAAAACCAAAGGGCTGGTAGCTGAGAATTCAACAGTCCCCAGCAAAAGCTCCCAACCATTTGAGGTGGAGCACGGCTGGGATGGAAACTTGCTCCATTGTCATAAACGCGTGGAAGTCCTACTTTGCTTTGCCAGGGTAAACGAAAGGGGCAGAGCAACCAAGAAAGCCAAGACCTATCCTATGCTAGTTGCCATGCAGACACAGTGAGAGATGGTCCTTGGTCCCCAAAACTTACAGGCTAAGGCTGAAGCAGACATAGCTTCAGATGGATCAAAAGCAGGTGTTATCAGCACACCACATAGCTCAGAGGGGCACGTGCTGCATCCAGCAGTGCTTCTGCTCTTAACCACCCTTTCTTTCTTTCCCTCTGCCCAGTATATCCCACACTCAGTTTAAAAGGAAGGTTATCACAACCCTTACTTAGCAATTCAAGTGTAAAACAGAACACTTGTCTTTAGCCCTTCTTAGACTGCCTTTCTTGATGAAGTGGAGAACAGGGTCATTTTTCACCCCTATCTGTTGGGAAGCAGACAAAGAGAAAACAGGAAGGACAAATAAGCAGGAGGACTCCTGCCCTTACCTTCACACTGGGCAGGCTGAGGAGCTGCCTGGATAGAGAAAATGGTGTCCAAGCTGACCCATAAGCGGATGAAAACATTTAGAGGAAAGGAGGAGTAAAAGAAGGGTCACAAACATGAGTCACAATTTTTTGAATCAGTGTAGCTGTGCTTCCTCTCTAATGCAGGGCAACCTGCAAAACTACCATATGGTTCTGACAAGATGAGACAGATAATGAGTGGGAAAAGTGAAGCAATATTAACTGCTGAGTGGCCTTTAGTATAATAAAGAAATTGTTTTTCCTCAGTAGGTAAAGCCAAGTGATATAATTCACTGAGTAAAAGGAGGAGACACCTGGCAGCCCGGCACCAGTACTAATGAAGCCAATAGCCTTCTCTGCTTTCTCCTTTTGGCTGGCTCTCATTTTGGCTGTCTTCCTTGGCATACACATCACTGGCAGTTTTGTGAGAAGTCAGAAGAACCATACGTTAATTTTCACCAAGGAAAACACAATTCGCAACTGCAGCTGCTCGGTGGATATCCGTGATTGTGATTACTGCCTGGCAAACTTGATGTGCAATTGCAAAACGGTGCTGCCTTCTACCATGGAAAAAAATACCTACACTAGCCATCTGACCATTTGGTTCACGGACACCTCTGTGCTGGAGATGCTCCTCAACTTCACAAGGGTGTGGGATTTGAAGCTGTCCTTCTGTGGCACCACTCTTCTCCCAACAGAATACTTGGCCATTTGGGGACTTCGAAAGCTCCGGGCAAACAAGATCAAGGGACGATTTCCAGAGCAGAGTGTAACCATACACAGCAGCAGCAGCAGGAATGAAAAAGAAGACTCACTTGTGGTACACAACAAAGACAGGCAAATGCCCGTGTATATTTCTTTTCTGGATACCTCGCTTTTCAATGGATATTCTTTGCTGAAGTCATACAGTGTGGAAAACATCTCTAGTATCACAGAGTACTTTCCCAGCCTGCTGTACTCTGATGTTTTCTCAACCTCAGATAACAAGAGCTATGTTGTAACATTCATTTACTGAGTTACTTAACATATTCAGTGGTCAGAGGCATGGCAAACTGCTAAGAGAGAGATGGGACTTCTTTAAATCTGTTTGGTTTGGCCAGGAGGAGCTGTTACAGGATGGACAGTTCTTACTGTGACAGCACTCGACAAGGAGGTGCTTAAAGTAAGACAAGACTCATCAGACTAATTCAATAAACGCTTTCTTAAGGAACAAAGAAAATGTGAAACAACTGTTTTAGAAAGCATTGGCACAAATTCTTTTTATATATTGTAAGCTAAGAATTGAAAACTGCTGATAAATTTTGTTTTAAGGTTATGCCTCAAACAGAGAAAGATGTAACTCTGTACCTCCAACAAGAGAAGGACCTGAGCCTACTGCAGAATCACTCGGGTTAGAAGGCAGCTTGGGAGCTCTCTAGTCCAACTCCCCGCCCCAAGCAGGGCCACCTCTGGGATCAGACCAGGCAGCTCAGGGTTTTCTGCAGTCGGGTCCCAAAACCCCCCAAGGATGGAGCCTGCACAACCTCACTGGGCAACCTGCTCCACTGCCTGCCTGTCCTCACTGGGAAACTTTTCTCCATGTAATAACCCCAGCCTTCTCCACGCTGAGCAAGCCCAGTTCCCTCACGCTTTGCTCACAGTCACATGTGCCATCCCCTGACCACCTTGGTGGCTCTCCATGGGACCACTTCAGTTGATCCACATCCTTCTTGCACTGGGGGGGGCCAAAACTGAATGCAGTACTCCGTATGCATTCTAGCAAGTGCCGGGACAAGGGGACTAATCCCTTTCCTCCATCTACCAGCTGTGCTCCTGTTGACACAGCCCACTGCTGTCTCGTTCCAGGGGTACGACGTGGTTACAGGCTGCTCAGACTGGGAGTGCCGAGTTGTCTTTTGCCCACTGGTACTTGGTCAGAGCTGGGAATCCTCCGGTCAGGCTGAGTGACGCAGCCTCCTAGGAAAGCAGGGACGGGCTACGCAGGCAGCCTCCACCGCCAGCGTACAGCCGAAGGTGTGACTGGGGAATGACTGGGAAGCTGTGTTCTCTGCCAAGACACGGCACACACCGTGGGAAAGCACTGGGCAAGAGGCCACCTGACAGGTGAGACGCCACGCTCACAAAAGTGTTTTTCCCAGGGAAAGGCCTGTCTCTTGCACGTTGGGTGTGCCCATGCCTGCAATTTCCCCAAATGCAAGGAACTTCACTTCATCTTTTGTGACAATGGCAAGCTCTGCTCATGTGCTCTGAAAAACATACATCTGGTCTATTTCTATAGCCCAAAGTCTGCTCCTTGCCCACATCTGTAGGATTTGCATTCTATGAGAGATGATTAAGGCTGGGATCCACCCGTATAGTACATTAAAGACTTTGGAATAGCAAGCCCTAACAGTCTTCCACTGTCAGCAAAGGATTACCTGAAATTGGGATAAAATATGTGTACTGAGGGAAATGACTATCAAGATTCTGAAGAACCAATGAATTGATTTAACAGCTTTAAATTAAGAGTTTTTCTGTAACTGTAATCAATGATGGAGCAGTTTTGCTAGGAAGCAAAACTTAATTTTTCACAATACTTGAATACATGCACACCTTCCATTACTGTGAGCTTTCCCACCAAAATCAACAATGCGGTAACTATTGAATTAATGGGGTCTATTTGCAATTGTAAATTAACATATTTAAGCACATGGGTGCTTGTAGGCTGGGGACTGAACTCAATTTAACTCAACCAGAGAACTTTTAAATCAGCTGTTATAAAGACGTTGTTTCCTTTGCACCCTGGCAACAAACCATAAGCCTCCTACTCAGATCACAAATATTTCTAGTGATACCTCTCATAATTGTGTCACAAGTTACAAAATGGTTAGGAGCTGGAGCTGGGCTGACAGAGACTGGAAGTGGGGCAGGGGGGAGGTGTTCTGAGCATGTTACATGCCTGGAATATATTACAGACACAGACAAATAATACATATTGTCTGCCCAGGAATCCCATGTTCCAACTGTCAGTGCAAACGTACTAATGTTGCCTTCACAAACTGGCTAGTCACTAATCCTGCACAGGATAGTGTTGTTAAAAAAAAAAAAAAAAAAAAAAAAAAAAAAAGAGCTGGCAGACACAAATACGTTGATTTCTAAATGTCACCAACTCTGTCTTTAAAATCTGGGAAAATCAAACCTAACCAATCCTCAGCAAATTCACTGAGTTTCTGCTGCCCTCTAGTAAAAAATGTGCTGAATAACACAGTACTACCACATAGCCGTAACAGCAGCGGTTGGCTGCTACTACAGTTCAAATTTCACACGTGCAGCAGTAACTGAGAATGTATGTATTCCGGCCTTCTTGGGAAGAAACCATGAGATTAATAAATCCATGGACTTTCTAATATTGCAAATTACAGTTTCAGTTACTTTTACCACTGTAGTGTTCTGAATAAGGCTGAAATAAAAGACCTTTTATTCCTGTGCCCAAGTAAGCATTGCAAAGATTTTCCTGGAATCAGGGAAAAAACCTCCTCTCCATTGCATCTGCAGCAGAAATCCAGCAGAAATCCACAGCACTAATATTGCAGTGATCTTTTCGGCTCCCCTGTTTTTTCTGCAGCAGATACCAAAAACCAGATTCTCCCAGTTTCAATTTTATGACTTTGCCACATGAAAGCACTTCATTAGAAGTTTGCAGAATTTCTTCAAAGCAATGCATACAAAACATGTACCTTGTATATTGTTCTATCAGTTCTATTGGTGGAAGTATGTCTGCATGTAAACCATGCAGAGGCACATTAAGCATCACTCTGCAGAAATAATGATGTGATTTTGTGAATTTGTTTTAAATTCTAGTGTAAGATATGCTTAACCACACTCAACACTCTATGGCATTTCCTCCTATATTTATATCAATTAACATTTATATACACAGTGGTTTCATTCTCTACGTATCAGGTTCAACCTGTATGTATTCAACACTTTAACCTTGATGCATGATTATGGGATGTGCCAATCAATGGAGAATGAGGTGATTTTTTTGTATCAGAAAAAAAACAGAAATAGGAGCTGTAAATTTATTTTCCTTCCTACTAGAAATTCTGGTGTGACTTTGGGAAGTCAGTACAGATTGCAAACAGCACGAAACCAATGCGATGCTTTCTACAGGAGATCTCGCTGTGCAGCTGCAGTGAGAGGCTGCGGGAGGCCAGCCAGGCCCCCTGCACCTCCTCCTGGGCAGACCCCCAAGGCGGCTGGCAAAGATGGGCTGCACGGGACCCTGCCCTTCCTGATCCGGCAGTGTCACCGAAATTGGGAATGAAAACTCCTTAATGCTGCGCTTAGCATTAACTGGCAGTCATTTGCTTATTCAGCCAGGGACGTGGAGGGAATCATTCCACCTAACATGTCCACTGTATGTTACAACAGCCAAAGCTTGTATCACTCTGTTACATACATAGTCATCAAACTCTAAACTTGTTATATATGGGTCTAAAACTCATTATATATATACATAGTTATTACAGGTGTGGTTTAACTCTCTGAGGGGCTTCCATGGGGGTCTCTGGTGGTCTTAGGAGAGAAGCGCTTGTCTATACTTTAGAATTGGCCTTTCTTTGGTTTATGCCTGCACTTCCTTATCTCCTGCCTAGCTTCAGCTAGTTTGTTTTTCAGAGGGCCTTTATCTTCAAGCACAAGGGCTTCTGATTACAAGTCACGCCATTTACCCACGGATCCTCTCCACTTACACATTCCTGAAGAGGTGCTTATCATGCTTGCCTAGCTCAAGGACTTCTGTGCAACAGACACGTCGCAGGTGTTCAACCGACTGCTTAAGTTCTTACACTACCCTAAACAATTTTCTTTTTTCTTCACCCATTTTCCAACAGCAGGAAGGCTGAAAACAAGTCCTTCCAGTTACCAACACTTGTACTTGAAGAGATGGTCTTCAGAAAGGCCAGTGATCTTTTGGCATCTGCCACCAAACCTGCAGTTTTTCTTTTAGTCACCACAGTGGCCACTGAGGCCGGCTGGACCGAGTCCCGAGGATGCCCCCGGCCCACATGAAACCGAACCCCACACTTAAGACGCTACTGTTTCACATTAGCGAAGAGGACCACCACATTATTTCTCCTCTCCAAGCCGGAAGCCAAAATTTCTTCGGGGAGGGCAGGGGCTTCCTGGCAGAGGCCGCGCAGCGCCGGGTAGCGAGCCCCGACTGAGGCGAGCACCCCGGCCGCTGAGAAGATGGCGGGGGCTGGGCCGCTGCGCGGGCCCCTGCGCCCACTCCGGATGCGCGCTGCCGCCGTCCCCAAGCTGGCTGCGGAAAACAAGCCCACGGGGATGGTAAGGCCGAGGCTCAGCGCCCCGCTTTACCCCCGCGGGGACCACAACCACAATGCCCGCTCCCCAAAAACAAAACCACACACCCCCGACGGCACACTTCCCCAGGGTCCGCGCCGCTTTCCCCACACAAGATGGCGGCAGCCGGGGGAAAAAAAGGGAGGAGGGCGGCGCGGCGCGGCCGCTCTACCCTCCGCCGCCGCCGCCTCTCTATGGCCAGGCGGCCGCCTGGCCGCTGGCGGGCGGGCGGCGGCGGGCGGCGGGCGGCAGGGGGCGCTGTGGCCGGCGGCGCGGCGGCTATCATGCTCGGGGAGCCGGGCCTGGGCCGCGGCGCGGGGTGGCGGGAGCGGGCGGTGCCGGCGCCGGTGGGGCGCGGCGCGGGGGGTCGGTGCTCGGCGGGATGTTCCGCAAGGCGCGGCGGGTGAACGTGCGGAAGCGGAACGACTCGGAGGAGGAGGACGAGGAGCGCGACGAGGAGCCGCCTCAGGAGCCGGCGCCGCCGGCCGCCGGGGCGGCGGGGGAAGGGCCCGGCGAGGCCTCCATGGCGCTGGCGGCGGGCCCCGGGCTCCTGCCGCTGCCCGCCGGCTGCGTGCCCCTCGCCCTGCCCGGCAGCCCCGCCGCTTTCGCCTGCGCCGCGGGCTACGGCGCGGCCCTCGGCTTGGGGCTGGGCTTGGTGGGAGGCGACCGGGCAGGCCTGGGGGCTCTGCCGCCGCCCGCCCTCCTGCCCCCGCCACCGCCGCCGCAGCAGCAGGGCAACGGGCTGCCGGCGGCCGGGCGCCCCAAGGAGAAGAAGCGGCCGCGGGAGAACAAAGAAGTGCCGCGGGCCAGCCTGCTCAGCTTCCAGGACGAGGAGGAGGGTGAGGCGGGGGGGGGGGGGGGGGGGACGGGACGGGACGACACACGCTGCCCGCCCGCGGGCACCGGGGACGCGCGCGGCCTTCGGATCGCTGCCGGCAGCGGTGGACGGGCCCCGGAGCTGGGCAGCCCGCGCCGGGCCCCCGCCCCGCCGTCTGCGCCCCTCTCGTCCCCCAAGAGGGCCGGGACCTTGGTTTTATTATTGTAGGGTTTTGTTTTGTTGGTTTTTTTTTTTTTTTTGGTATATTTTTTTTTTTTAAGGTAGTCGGGTTGTCCCCAGTGACTCGGGGGTGATGGGGGGCGGCACAAGAGGGAACGAGCCCGGCGGCGCGGAGGTCCCCGTCCCCCCCCCGCCGCCTTCGGCCCCGCTCCCTTCCCGCCTCCCGGCACCGGGGCGATGTCCCGCGGGTTTAATTCCGGTTCAGCGAAGTAGGTTGCCTCTGCTGCGGTGTTTGCCGGTGCCTGACTGGCACCCGTGTTGCCCTCGCTGCAGCTGGGTGGCTTGCTGGGCCTGAGCTGGGCTTTAGCCTGAGCTGGGTTTGTGCGGTAGCAGGTACACCCCCCCCCGCCTACCCCCCCTCCGCCCTCCCGAGCCGGCAGCCCCGGGCGAGGCGCATCTTCCCCGCGCCTTCGTGTCGAGTTTGTTTTCATCCGCTCGGGCTGGCTTTCACAGGTCATGTCAGACTGCCTGTTGTCCTAGCAAACTCCGTGTGAAGCCACGGGTGTTTTGTTGCAGAGTTGGTTCGTCTAGCTGGCCGCAGGGTTTATTAGATTAACTTTTACAAATAATGGAAAAAGAAGTCGAGCAGTTTCTGGACCTCAGCTCTTGGAAAAGTATCGTAGTTGTGTTTGTACAGTGCTTCAGCTAATAATTCTGATGTATTCCAGCTGGTGCTGCAGTTATGAATTGGGCCACTCACACTCAGATAATCTGGTTATGGATAGTAGTTATTGCATATTCCAAATGATCCAAAAATTATCAAAACCCGCTCCTCGAACTTCAGAGTTCATTGCATCTCAGGAGTATAGGGTGAATAAAATGGGGGGCTTATTTTTGTGATACCTTTTGTCAGCAGGGGAGTTAGTGTGCATTTTGAATTCTGTTCAAATGAATTCTCTTGTAATCACTGGAACTTGGATTCAAAGACTGGGGGTTTGAAATCTTGACAGAAGTACTGGAAACATGGAATTGCACTATAGACTTTAAAAAATCCCAAATACTTGCAGATTTCCTACATCAAACTGTGATTTTTTTTGCTGTGCTATTTAGTTCTGTAACTTACTGTATACCTTTTGTCAGGTTGTAGTGTGCAGGCATTTGAACTGGTAATACAACCAAAACCAGTAGTTCACTTACTCATTAGTTGGATATATGTATGGCTGTGAAAAGGCTGTTGACCCAAAATGTTGGGGCTTCATGTTGTTTTCTTGTAAATTTGTGGTCACGGTGAAGGATCAGCTGTATTTTGTTTGTTTGTCGTCTGATTTGTTTATGGTTTTGTTTGTTTTTTTAAGATTATTGCAGTCAGATAAAAGCAGGCCATTTGTGTATGCTTTTGTGTAACTTATGCTTTGCTTTTCTGTGACTACAGGATGAATAGGTTTGAAAATGAAAAATGTTGAGGTAGTTGTTACTCACATGAAAGGATATGGGACTGGTTTTGTTGCAACAGTGCAAATGTAAAGTCACATTAAATTGTGGTGTTAGTGGCATTTATTAAGTCCTAGGTACAAAATTAAGAGATTTAATTAGGTAAGTATACTTCTTGGCAGGTCTAATGTAATGTTTTCCAACTTCTCTTTTAAAGAAACTGAAGAAGTTTTTAAAGTGAAGAAATCAAGTTACAGCAAAAAGATTGTAAAACAACTGAAGAAAGAATACAAAGAAGATCTTGAAAAGTCAAAAGTTAGAACAGAGGTCAATTCTCCAACAGATGGTAACTGCAAAACTAACAGTAACTTTTGTAATGGAAAAGGTTAAGTATTGTAAATACAAATTACTTGTATTCAAGATGAAGTGTTAGTCTTTTTAGAGGATTTAGCATATAGAACTGACGTAAAGCATGCATTAAATGTGTTCATTCAAACATTACAAGTGCTATTCTGAAGCTGGTGGAGAGTTCTGTATTTCAGCTCTGTGTCAGATGAGTTCCTTCCTACTGAATTAAGAAGGAATTAAATTAGTTTAGAACTGCATGGTGCTTATCTGACAGGATGTGTCCTTGTAACACATCTTCTCAAAAAGGAAGATTTTGGGGGTGAGCAGAGTGATGTTCCTTGCTATAAAGTAAATTATTCAACAGTTGCCTGTTTCAGGACTTGGGCCTCAGGAGTAGACTTGATGATTAAGATGACAGGATGAAAGTGTTGGAGCAGAAGGATCTTCTAACAGTGCACAGTCCTCCAGAGCTTGGAGTAGAGCCTGGGATTTCAATTTCATTGTACTTTTGCTATTGGTGTTTGGCAAGCTCGTTGTTAAAGCATAATGGTTCCTGTTCCAGTTAGGTTTTTGTGTAGAGTAATAGTTTACAACACCATGAGCACAAGTTGAGAGGCTTGTGATCTAAAGATTGCTATGATATAACTGAAGCATATGAGAGTTAAACATGGTCCTATGCAGAAAATTGCCCTTTTTAAGTTAATTAAATTAGTCTTTTAAAAAGGATTCATCTGCATTTAAAGAACCCACGAATTCTTTTTTATTAGAATCTTTTAAGTTGCCTGTGCAGTGGTATGTGGTGTGAGCAAAAGCAGAAATGATAATTTCTGTGGCTAATATTAAGGTGATCTGTGGAAACCTGTATCTTAATTCTTGCTTCTGTCACAACGATCCTTAAAAAATTGCATTTTGTACATGGCTAGTGTGTGCATATATTCTGTTTGTTTGTTTTGCAGTCTCTATAGTTGTTTTAGTTATAGTGCAAAGACTTCATGGCTGCTACTGAGTCAGTAGCCCAGATTCTCTAAACAAATGCTAAAGTCTAAGAACTCGGGTATGGACAGCTTGGATTGGATACCTGGATTTAACATGCATTTTTTTACGTAATACTTGTGCCTGCTGCTTATATGTATGTTATCCACCTCATGTAGGGTCATGTTGCAACCAGCCCAAGAGGAAAATGAAGGGGTTCTTTTGGAATGAGTCTGTTCTTGTGGAAAGATATGGTGTAATGCAGGCAGTGCTTTGTAATTACATATATAAGAGGCTGTGTGAAGGTTGCATATATGATCTTAATTATTGAGTTTCCTCATTTTTTTAATATTTGGTAATATGTAGGATGTTTAATGGTTGTTGGGGTGTCTGCTTTGTCAGATTTTATTTTGAGAGGATGTCAGTGACTTAATCACAATTAAGAAGATGTATTTTACTAGATCTCAAACAATAAATTAGCACTTAACATTTTCATTTGATTTTTACTTTTGCTTGTTAGACCTTAAAAATATACTTCTGAGTAGTCTTTATGAAAGGAGTAAAACATGGGCTTTGTTGTCTTCCCAGTCGAACCACCACTAGAAAAGGCAGGACAAATTAAGGATTTAGGTCAAGAAGATGGGACAGCAAACAGTGAGCATGGTGAAGAAGAAATGGAAGTTGAAAGTGAGAAGGAAGAAGAAAAACCAAAATCTGGTGGGGCTTTTTCAAGTGCTCTGTCATCACTGAATGTTCTCCGCCCAGGTTGGTTATTGTAATATGTCTGATATGTTAAATGCTTTAGCCAGTGTCCACAGCAGACTAATGTATATTGAGAGAATAGGAAGTATTCTCCAGCAATATATCCAAAATCTGAAAATTCAGGAAATGGCTATTTTCCAAAGCTGTTCATTTTACCAGCTTTATGAGAGAACATGTTTTACTACAGAATGCTTCATCTTGATGTCAAAGGCAGAAATTTGCCTTTCAAAGTGATTACAACCTGTATGAAAACCTAGATTTGGAATAGGTGACTTAACACGAATTTTAACTGCTTTCAATTAAAATTATGTCTTCAGTTCAAATGTCTCTGTTACAGGTCTGCAAGGTATCTCAGATGTTTTCCTATCTCATGTTGTCTAATGAGGTTCTCGTCAGGCCCAGAGGCCAAAGAAATCAGTCTGAGAAAGTATTTCTGAAACTAGTTTACTACTTATTAGCTAGCTTGTGGTAGCCTGCTCCTCACATAGAAGATGAATGTCCTGGGGCCACAGACCTAGCCTAGAGGAAGAGATTTTCCTAGTTGACTTGCAAATCATTTTTCCTTTTAGGGGTAATTGCAGAGTGGTGTGATATGTACGTTCCTGCATCTCTAAAGATATTTTGGGCTTGAATGGAATATGTTATGTCAAGTGTAAAGAGAATCTGAAATTTAACCTTTTGTGCATGCCGAACAAAGTAGTGGTAGGAATTATTTATGTTTCAAAAAATTTATTTTGGGGGACCATTCTTTATATGAGTTATGTAAATTGTATTAATTTTGTGCTAGGGGTTTTAGATTTTTTTAAATTCGATGTGCTCTTCTTGTTTCCCTTTGATTGTGTACAGTCTTCTCATATTAGTTTTGTCAGGTTTGGTGTCCCCGTAATCTCTGAGCTGTTATCTGTTGAAATGGACAAGGGTTTTTTGTTCCCCCAAAATAAGAAGAGTTGGGGGCAGTATCAGGGCAGGAAGTGACACAGTCAAGCACCTTGTTTTCTTCCTCACTTTGCAATATTCAGCTCCTGTTAAGGGCTTGCTCTTCTTCAGGAACATTTTGCGTAGGAGCATTAGGCTTCTGCTCTTAGGGCACTTAAGGTGCTGGAAGCAGAGCCAGACTTTCTGGGAAAGATCCCAGCTTTGAGTGTTTCTGATCAGAAAGTTTGCATGTGTAGCTTAGAAGTTGCTTGCAAGTGTTTCTGTGAGTATGGATTCTTTTCCTCTCATTGTTTTTTCTGTTTGCAAAGATGATCAGGTAGGGTGACAGAGATAAGTAAGAAGAAGTCATAATACCTGTTTTGTTGCAGTGCTTGTTTAACGGTGCAAACATCTGTCTCTAGGAGAAATTCCAGATGCTGCTTTTATTCATGCCGCTAGGAAAAAGCGTCAAATGGCTCGTGAACTTGGAGACTTTACCCCTGTTGACAGTGAACCAGGTAAAAGCCGCCTTGTTCGAGAAGATGAAAATGATGCCAGTGATGATGAAGATGATGACGAGAAGAGGAGGATAGTTTTTACAGTGAAGGAAAAATCCCAAAGGCAAAAGATTGCTGAGGAAATAGGTAAAACCATTTTAGAAGGATAGCTGCTAAATATTCACACCGTTTTCACTACAAGTACTCCCATTCAACATTTTTAAACAGGCTTGAATCTGGACTGTATTCTGTTTCTAAGGAAAAGTACTGCATAATGGAATTTGCATATAAAATTTTGAGCACAGACTCTGTTCCTGTGCTAGAAGCATACAACTGCTGAATCTGGTAGAAACTTACACTAAGGGTCTACTAGTATTGTTCCTGCACTTTGTTTTTTAGGAAATATACAGTTGTGAAGAAAAAAAAAAACAACACATCAGTTCTTTGATATATCATGCTTCTTGCAGGTAAAATAACCTTTTGGAAAAGGTCAATTAGTAAGATATATAGGATTTTAACATTAGAGGGTTTTACCAGCAGTTAATTGCAGATTTATCCATTGGATTTTTAAAGTGGCACCTCTGTGATAATAATTCACAGGCTACCATCCTTAATTCCTCATGAAGAGGAAAGGAGAATGCACTGAGATGTTCCCACCAAAGCATGGTCTCTCAGGTTTTTGAACTCATGGCCCTTACAATGAATACTTTATCTTCTTTTTGTTACATGTCTGTTTTACTCGTATTAAGGTATTGAGGGAAGCGATGATGAAGCACTGGTGGCAGGGGAGCAAGATGAAGAACTCAGTAGATGGGAGCAAGAACAGATACGGAAAGGAATCAACATACCTCAGGTATGTATTTAGTTATGAACTCTTTTTCAGTTTGTTTCTGTATATATGGCTAAATCTGTTGCTAACTTGAGTAATTTACAGAAGGCTGGTTCATCTGAGAAGTTCAGTGTGTAAACTTCTGATATTCTTTAGAGAAATGAGAGGTCAGATTTTAAGTGTCCAGTGGTATCTGTCTCATTAGTCTCCCTGTTCTGGGTAGATACTGATTGTTGTGCCGTTAGCCAGCATTTATTTGCAGCCTAAAACAGAGCTAGAATAATGCCACTTTGAAGAGACCTCTGTTGTTTATTATTGGGTTTGTAGAGTCTTTGTAAACAGTGTGTGTTTCTTGTTGTTTCTGTACCTTGTGTTGCAGCATAGAGTTGGAATTTGTAGCAGGTTGTACCATATGTTGTCTGTTCATTGGTAGTGAAATTGCCACTCAGTTGAAGAGGATAGTTTGTTTTTTTAAAAAAATAAAGTAAAACATTTCAGCAAAATTCCAAGCAAACACACTGACTCTAAGAACCTATGTCATTCTATTAAATAGTCTTAGCAAAATTTAGTATAGTCCCAAACACTTGGTTATTCTAGGAGTTAAAATTGTCGTTTAAAAACTTGTTATAAGTATAAATATTTAGAATGAGAGTGATACGAAGAGTTTGTCCATTTAAGAAGATGTTTCTGAGGGAATTTTTCTTCCACCTTAGGTGTTGGAGGTTCTACACTTAAATTCACTTGATAATTACATTTTGTAAATGTACCTGCACACGTTTTTCACTTTATAACATTTGAGATATGAAAACCTTATTTTCTTTCATTTCTTTAAAGTCTTAATTTAGTACAATTGCATTTCTTTCTCCTTTAGGTTCAACCAAGTCAGCCTGCTGAAGTGAATAATCTGTACTACCAGAACACTTACCAGACACTGTCTTATGGTTCATCATACGGCATTCCATACACTTATGCTGCGTATGGATCATCGGAAACAAAATCTCAAAAAACAGATAATACAGTTCCTTTCAAAACTCCCAGTAATGAGATGACTCCTGTTACTATTGATTTGGTAAAGAAACAGCTTAAAGACAGGTAGGACAGACCATCTTTTTAGACTTAAAGACCTGTACCCTAGCTTTCTGTTCCTCAGGCATCTTTTAGTCTCGGTGAGCAAACGCAGAGTTTCATCGCTGGAAAAGTACTGACTGGCACATCCATTAAAAAAAAAAAATAAAATAAAAAGGCAAACAAAAAAAAGCTCAGAGTGAAGATGACATTGACACTTTGTTCGAAAATCTCCTCGGATTGCTTCTCTGGAAGTGAAGCTTTAAATATGAGGCCATTGATCTTGTTGAAGACAGGTCTGAGTTGCATCTTCTGGACACTGCACAGTCTCATAGTCAAGAATTGAAAGGCCAGTGAGGTGTTTAGCGTATCAAATTGCATTCTTTCAAACTGTGAATCAGAATTTTTTCCCTTCAGTAGATAAAGAGTTAAAATTTTAGTCTATACAGGGTGTTTTTTGGTTTAAACACTGTAATCCTCTTGTCAGGTACGCAAAAGGTCCTACTGAATGAACAGCCCAATTGCAGTGAGAAATCACTTGTAATGAACAACTTGCACTTTACATGTCTTCAAAATTGGTTTGTATGCCCCCTGTAGTGTTACAGCCTTTGAATCAAGTTAGTAGAGGAATACGACTGCTTTGTATAAGCTGTAGTTCTCCGCTCCAGACCTTCCCCCCTGCCCAGTCTTTCCTCCCAGTTCTACTTTAGGGCCAGCCGTGTGCTATTCTGAGTGCTATCAGTTCTTCAACTTCTGTAAAAATTTGTGGCAGTGGGCAGTGCAATGCACTCAGCATAATTATATAACTCAGCAAATCAGTTTAAACCATTAGCCTTGTTGTTTCTGTAGAGAGCGGAGAAAGTGACAAATGAAAGTTAGAGAACATGTCTTTGCAGTATTTCCCATATATAGACTTGGTACTTGCACTGTCTGTTTAATATCTCAGCGGTCTGAAACATACAGACTTTTGGATGTAAATTTGCTATTTATCCGTTGCCCTTCAGGTTGGACTCTATGAAAGAATTGCACAAAGCTAATCGGCAGCAATATGAGAAACATCAGCAAAGCCGAGAGGACTCTACCAAGGCAATTGAAAGATTAGAAGGGTCTTCTGGGGGTATTGGTGAACAGTATAAGTTTTTGCAAGAAATGCGAGGGTATGTCCAAGACTTGCTTGAGTGTTTCAGTGAAAAGGTAAGGATGCAAAAACATTCATCTTTTTTCAAAAAAAAAAAAAAAAAACAAAAAAAAAACAAACACAAAAGAAGTAGGGACTCTTAGTACATGCCAAACACCACATCTCCTGTTTTCGAAAAAAGTCCCCTGAGAACATATTCTTCTAAAGGTTTGGTTATTTGAGGGTTGAAAAGATAACTTTTCATCATGCTAAGCTGGTTATCAGAAACCTCTTTTTCACAGTGTAAGAGATCACTGACTTTAGATTGCCTAAAAACACTTCTAGATTATAAGTCTCCAGGATTTTGGTAGATACTCTGACATTTCCACTTTACTCAGATGCTGCTTTTTATTTGTGTTGGATATCAGGTTAACAAAAACAAGGGCTGAATTACAGCACTGCTAGTTTCTGGAATGCTTTATGAACACAGTGACAAAGACTTGTACATTGTGTGTTACTATAAACTTCCTCTTGCCAGGCAGTTTCACATACTTGATATTGCTCTAGTGTCTGAAGGAGAAAAGCTTTAAAACTAGTGTAGCTGTCTGAAGACACCCAAACTTAAAAATACATTTCTTTCATGTAGTGTGATACTTCTCTATGTCTAACTTGTTTCATTCTTATATTATTCATTATGCTCAAATGACTTCATTGTAAATATTAACAGGAGCTCCTGAATATATATATATATATTTACTTTATATATATATATATATTACACACACAGGAGCTGTAAAATTCAGTTAGCAGTATGTAAGCTATTTCTTTGTTGTCTTCTGACTTGAATACGATAGTATCTTCTTAATATATTAGCTGTCAGAATTACTTGAGGAGTTGAAGCTACTGCCTAGCTAGCTTGTTAGGTGTGGGAGAGGAACATAAAAGCATTGTGGTTGCTAATCAGTTAGACATTAAATAAATGTCCAACATTAGTGGTATTGGGAGAGTCCCATCTTCAGTCCTGTAGGTTGAAGAATAGCTATGTCATGAACAAACCCAGGAAGTGCGGACTAGTTAATTCACCCAGCTAATTGATTAGTTGCAGTAGATAATGTTCACTGAAGAAGCAGTATTTCTGAGTCTGTATTGGCATTAGCTGTTGAGGGGTAGTAAAAGTGCTTTCCCTTGCAGCTCTGTCAGTGCTGGTCACCCAAATGCCTAAATTCCTACTTAAAGATAACTGTTTATATTCTTTCTCTGAGATAAATTTGTATTTCAAAAGACATGTTAAATACCTGTATTCAACACTTGCTTTCTAAAGATCTCTTGTTTAATTTCTTCTGTAGTAATTATAAGCCATGTCTGGAAGTTCTCTTTGATAGCCCATGCTGTTTTGTTTAAATATTTTCTTCAAACAAATTGTTTTAGAATGTACCATTCTAAGTATAAACCAAGTCTTTTAGTCTCCCAGATTTTGTATAAACCAGGAAAACTTACTGTTAAGTAACAGTGTAGCAATTCCAGTTCAGTTTGTAGGAAGGTCAGTGACGTATCTAGCTACAGTAGTAAATAAATCAATTCCAGCCATTATACAGCAAATTGTCTGCTGATAATTTAACAAACATGCTGATTAAAGTTGCTTTGTTACAGTGTACCTTTACTTTCTCAGTAGTTGGTCTTCTAAGGAGTCTGCATACCTGGATACCTTCCTCCCCCTTCCCCACCCTCCCCATACCCTACCTGCCATGGCAGTCCACTGAGCTTTTAAGATGTGAGTTTTATAATCTCATGCTTAGGGGCATTGACTGAGTTTTGCTGTTTTCAGTTGGAGGCTGCTGCAGTACCTGTATGTACAGTGAGTTGCAAAATTAGGAGGTGACGTGGTCAGTTTAACAGGAGCATTTCATTTATTATGCTGTCCTGTATATTCCTCAGTTCTTTGGACAGATAATCTGTTTTGGAATTCAGTGCTTTCAGCATGACAAAAGTACTATCAAATTCAAAAACAGTAGCCCACAGGACACTGCAAGGTGTTCTAAAAAGGAGACGAAGGGAGGGAAAAAAATAAAGTAATAAAATCAGTATCAGTGTGTATTTAAATTAAATAATGAAATGCAGCAGGACAGTAAATTCTTTTTATCTTCTGAGTCTAGAGATAAATTGCCTTCATCTTTTTTGTAGAACCTTTAGTGCTGACTACTTAATATTTAAAGTGTGTGTGTGTGTGTGTATAATGTATAATGTATGTAGTTGCTATAATATACATAAGCATATAAAATGTGTATCCGTATGTGTAATAACAATATTGTGTGTGTATCTGTGTATATATATACACACATACATATATGAACACATATCCTAAATATGTATAAAGCTAGGTCCCTCCATATCCTTTCAAATACAATGCTTTGATGCTTTCTTTTTATTAGGACTAGTCATGGTTATTTAGTCAAATTCACATTGGTACTGATCTGAATGAGAAAGTGGTTTGCCAAAGAAGCACTAATGGGTTCACAACATACTTACCCACTCCAAAAGAGTCCATTCCCCTAGAGTTTCATTGTATGTCTGTTGATTTAGTTTTGGAGAACAAAAAAGGTCATCATACATTAGACTTTCTTCCCTGTGCCACCTTATTTCTGCACCTATTCACCATGCTCAACCCTTCATGACCCCCCAACCAAGCAAAACCATTTTGTTTGTATTCTGTTTAGAAGAGATTCTAAATGTTAGAAACACTTCACTCGCTGGTAAGGTGCAGTGGAGAGTATAATGAGACAGCTATTATGGAAATTTTAGAAAGAAGCAATAGAAATGTCAAATCCTTTGATTTTATTTTTTTTTTTCTTTCCCCATAAATGATAAAACCAGTGGAGTGGAAGATGCTTGCATGACTTCCTTCACAAGTAATTACTGTCAAAATTATGCTTTCTGAGAGGGCTAGAAAATAGTAATGGTGTCTTTACATTTTGAATGTAGGAATATGCAAGGGATACAGAAAAATTAAATTGTTCCAGGTGTATCTCTGACAGCACAGTTAGATGAACTGTTATTTTACCTGCAAAAGAAAATTATCAAAACACACTGTTAGAGAAGGAGGGCTGTAGGTTAAAATTATGCTTGTCAACTAAATGTTCAGAGAGCTTTCAACTTTTCCTCTTGCACTGTTGACAGTAAAAGTGAAGAAAAAAAACCCAAAACATTGAATTCAAGGTATTGACTAAACAAAACACAGTGAATGAGAGCTGTAACTTTAACAGTAGTCAGTGAAATTGTCAGCCATTCCTCAACCACAGTATTGATTATAAAAGAATAACAGTTTCTAAGTCTCTTGTATTTTAAATGGGAAATATTTTGAGTGGATTCATATGTCTGAATACATAGTGAGTTTTTTAAATCTTGAGGCAATTATAGAAGGAACCTCTAGGGATGTTTTGAAAATTTTTCATTTAACTTTTCAATTTTTGAATTCCTTTTACACTTTCAAGAGAGGAAGCTGTATTTTCTGTAGTGAACTGCAGTAAGACTAGTATTTTTTTTTTATTATTTCTGTTTTCAAAATTGCCTTAAATACCGAATATACACTTCCAGCACTGGGATATTCTCTCCTCCTTTTTCTCTCTATTATGTTTTCTCCAAAAGAAAGTTGTATGTATTTTGAGTTGGTGCAGAGTTGCTTTCATTTTAATCCCTGTAGCCCAGTTTATACCAGAAAGAGCTAATATTTCTTTCCTTTTAGTATCTTCTCTGATGTGTGTGTCATTCTCAGGTAGCTGAAATGGCCCTGTAGCTATAATCTTCTATTTTACTGGAGGAGGTTCTTTAATAGCTGCTGAGTCACATTCTAAATTACATCAGGAAACAATTTCTGATTTTAGCTTTTGTTTTGAAAAAAAACTTAATCCTGGATGGTAGGCAGCAATGAGATATTTGAGCTGAGACTGGAAGACTGTGGACTAAGCATATGTCTCAGAGGTAAGGAGGATATAGCTTACGTGTTCATACCAACAGGACTTTCCTTTCCAAATTAAGAGATTGTGAAAAGTTCTGTTTTGCATTTGATTATAAATAATAGTCTAATCTTAACTTGTCATAGGAAATTATTTTTTTTGCAAAAGTGAGCAGTGAATCTGCTGTTTAATGTCAGGAAATTCCTAGTGGTTATAAAATCCATCTATTTTTGTTGTAGTTGCTACTGAAATTTAGTCCACTAAAAAAAATGACAGGTCTGATCTGATTTAAGTCTATATAGTTCAAAGGGTATACTTCATGCATCACTCTCATGAATTGTACAATTTTAATGATAGGCTAGAGTAACACTTTATTGATTTTAATTACCTGTTTGCATAATATGCTTATGCAGTATTTTATTGCATTTCAGTAATACTATTTCAGCATATGCTAGTAAGAGTTATAGCAAAAATACCCACTGGCTTCAGGTGGTTAGATTCATGCTTTGTTTTTTTCACTGTATACATACAGTCAGGTTATTTTCTCACTAAAGTGTAGAATACTACTACATTCCAGTTTAAAGATAGAGAGGAAACAATGAGGTCTGAGAATTGGAAGAACTGTAACACAATGTGTAACGCACTTGGTAGAGAAGACGGGGACTTGAAATAACATTTCACACTCTCTAAAATGGTTGTCTTACTGCATAGGCTCATTCAATCAACAGGAGTTACTTTCAGAATGCTACTGCCACAGTTGAAAGCTGTCAACGTTGTTAAATGCATGCATTTTCTTCACATTGAAATATTTACTGGTCCAAATGATACAAGTGGGTAAAAGGAAACAGTTTGTGCTGCTAGAAGTACAGTGACAGCATTATGCTTCGGAATAGTATGGTACCCCAGAAACTAAGCACCTGAAGAATTTGATATTACGTAGTGTGTTGTATTTTTACAGGTGCCTCTGATTAACGAACTTGAGTCTGCAATGCACCAGCTGTACAAACAGCGAGCTTCCCGCCTTGTCCAAAGACGACAAGATGATATTAAAGATGAATCTTCGGAGTTTTCAAGCCATTCAAGTCAGTCCATCTTGAAGGTTTTTATTATTCATTAAACAACCTTGTTTACTTAGTATGGCTTAATTTAAATGTAAATGTTTAAAGTATGACTGTGTTAAAGTTTATCCTTACTCTTGAGATAGGTAGAAGCAAGTTTAGATAAAAGTTCTCTAATTGGTTTTATTTTAAACTCAAAGCCACTCTGACTTCAACTCTCCTTTCTGTTGCTCTTAACTATATTTTCTCTTTCTTAGCACTGAAAATGTATGCATGGTGGCAGTGGTAGCCTGTGACTTCCGATTTTCCTCTTATATCGGGACTTCTGTTTTGTTTTGCTTTGGTTTTTAACCTACTTGAATCTATACATTTCCTGTAACATCTACAGTTAACTGAACAAAGCCATGAAGCACTGAACTAGAGTTGGCTTCTGTCTAATGCTCTATTTTGTAGACAGCATAAGTATTTCATTTCAGACACTTAATTGGTAAAGCTAAGAACTGCAAGAGACTGGTGCCATTGTTAAAAAGTCAGACTAATATAGAGAGACCCTATATGTAATACAGCTTAAAATCAGCCAGTTAAAATACCTGCTTACTGTGAGTGTGTGGATGGGGGATTCTCACTGAGTTTTCTTGTGGTGATTACTCTTCAGTATGTAAAACTCTATACAAAGTATAAATGTTAACTTGGATAGAAATACACGTTCCTTGGTGGAGGTTTTATTCAGCATGTTAAATAATGGGTAAAATACCATATTAATAGTAGTTGTCTTCTGCTTTGGAGAGCTTCCCATTTTTAAAAATGGCTTTGTCTGTCCTATTGCTGACCTAAAATCCTGTAATAAAAGACATTTCCTATTCTGTCACAATGAATCCAGAGGTGAAATTTTGTTAATACCATTAGGTAGAACTTGCTGAGGCTGATAATAAAGCATTAGGGTGTCAGAGTTGGCATACGTTTTCCCTTTAGGACTTTATTTGAGCCCCAGGCATCACAGGCAGGCCTTGCAGTCTTACCATGAAAATACTGTTGTGAGAATTAGAAACCTAACGTACTAGAAACATATTTTCTAAAAGAAGCTTAGAATGGATTAATTCAGGCTGGAGTTTAATGGTAGGTTGGGAATAGTTGTCACTGTCAAGGCTGGGTTTTAAAGAGAGATCATATTTAGTATCTGGGAGTCTTGAGAATGAATTTTACTGTGTCTAGAAATAGTTCAGCTCTGTTCCTCAAATTATCGCAGAAACTAGGAATTGGCACCAGCTTTTGATTTGATGTGTGTTGCGGACATAGATGATCTGCTTTTCATCATACAGTGTCAGAACACTGAAGGGCTAGAATTGAATTTAAGTTTATCTGCCAAATTTTGCTTTACTTCTGTGTAAAGACAAGTAGCTCAGCTTTGAATAACATTTAAAAAAATTGGACAGTTGATGGCTTCATCTGTATGTGAAGGATCTTAGTGGTTTTGATATAGAATTGGAATACTGACATAGAGCATCATTAATATTTTTAATGATGGATTTGTGAATAGATTTAGTTAAACATGTAAATTTACTCCTGAAATTTGGGTAGGTTTTTTAAAATTTGATGTTTATATTATAGAGGATGGACTTGAGCACTGGCTAACATTCAGTCCACTTTTAAAAATTTAGCTGAAAAGGATGAACTGGAAAACAGTCTTGAGTCTGCTTTCTGGTTGCTGATCAGCTTCACTGGTTAGCTGTGTTGTTTTCTATAACGAGGAACATATACAATGAATCACAGCTTAAAAAGAGAAGGGAAGATGATTTATTCTCCTGTAGGTTTTGATGTGTTTTAAACTTTAGGAAATCTAAAGCATATAAACTTAGAAAACATTATGACTAGAACTCTGAAATACCATATATTCCTGCTTCAGTCACTCTTCTCTGCCTTTCTTTTTGTTCATTTTTCTTTTCAAAAGACACATGGTGAACATGTTCACATAAGGAGCACTTTTTGTCTTGGAACAGTCAATTTATGCAATTCCTATTACAACTGTTGACTTTTATATAGTTGGGCACTGTTGTGAGAGGGACAAGAGGGAAGTATGGTGAAAACTATTTGACATTTAAGTGGAGATTTTTCCAAACTTCACTACTTCCTCTTTTAACCTCTACACTTGGAAATTCAGACTTCTGGGTGCATCTTTTGGAAAACTTCGACTCTCTACTTCAAATTACACTTAGTGTAAAGTAGGTAAAAGGCTCTTATGAAACTGCCTACAACACATTTTTATCATCATAGATGAGCATTTTAATTTTCATCGATGTAATTTTACAGATAAAGCACTGATGGCACCAAATCTTGAATCTTTCGGACGAGACAGAGTGATCTATCAAGAACAAGTAAAGCGTCGGACTGCAGAAAGAGAGGCTAGAAGGTAGAGTACTGAGATTTCTTGTTCATTGGGTCTTTTCCTCCTTGCAGAATACTTTTGTCCTGGGTGACATACTAACATAAGTAGCAGTGTTTGCTTCTTTCCTACAAAGGGAAGAAAACATAAGCTGGTATGCTGGTCAGGGGTATTCTTATATATCCCAGTTTATCATGCCAGTGTACAAAACAAGGCACTGTTACATGATACTGATTTAACAATACTAAAAGAAAGCATAGTAACCCCATTCCATATCTATATGGTCTCTGCTGGTTTCTCTTCTTTGCATTGCTTGAGGCAGCACTGTAGTAGAATGTTTGAGGGAACAACATAGTGAAAGTTTTTCTCAGCCTGGATTTCCTGCATTAAGTCACGACAAGCTTAGCCAGGTCTGTTCATTGTATGGGGTGGGAAAGGTAATAGTTGGTTCATACTGCTGATCCTTTTCAGAGCTCGTCGTAGACAAGGAAGAGAGCAAACTGGTAAGATGGCAGATCACCTTGAAGGCCTTTCCAGCGATGATGAGGAAACTTCAACAGATATTACAAACTTCAACATGGAGCGAGGTTAGAAAAGCTACAAAAGCTTTATGTAACAAAATACAGAAAGTTTGGCATGAAAAAAAAAAAAAAAAAAGAAAAATTGATCCAAATTCCACCCTGTCCTTATATTTCACCATATTTTGGAGAAAGTTTAGGACCTGTTCCATGCTGGATCATCAATGTGACCAAAACAGTCTCTTTAGCCAACCTATTGTACAGTTTGCAGCTAACTAAATACCCCATCCTTAGTGAGATTTCTTACTTAATTCAAACGTTCTTTTGCTGGCAAGCAGTAAGCTTCTGTCCCTTCAGTGGATACTAAATTTTCCTTCTGATTTGTAACATGGTTTATCATTTGTCAAATATCTGTTTATTTTACATGTGAAATTCTGAAAACCTCAGTGCTTTAGAAACCTTTTATTACTTGATAGGAAGTATTTTCTGGAGTTTTGCATAAGCATCTAGAAATGCAATGACAGAAGTTCTGTAAACTTTTGTTACAGCCTGGCACACTTTGCAGATGACAGAAAACAATGTTGAATGCAAACATTGCAGAAAGATTTTGTGGTACTGACTTGATTTGAAATTCATCTGCAGTTTTATGATGGGTTGCTCAAAGTAACCATTATTACGCAATAAATGGGGTTGTAAGTTAAGCCAATGCCTCTAAAGCACTGCGAGAACTGCAAGAAACCTGAGATTTGGGGATGTATGTGTAGTTTGATGGAACAGTCATCTTTTACAGCAGCAGTTAGAAGGCAAACAATTCTAGTGGTTACTGTGAAACCAGTAGCGGTGGAAGTAGAACATCACTGTAGTCATCCTGTTAATTTCTCATTTTGAACCTGAGTACAATTGTCATTCTCTCTGATTAAAGATAATTTAATCACATTAGAAGAAATGTGAAGAAGGGGAACATCAAGGATCACATATATAGAATTGCTTATGTTGTATGTGAGGAGGGATTAAACAGTTTTAGACTCCTCAGCTAGGAGAACGATGTTGACTTTTCACAGTATGAGAGATAGGAGGCCTGCAATGAAGTGATAGGATAGGCTTAAAGTAAACAAGTCACTTCCCACAGAGAGTGTAATAAAAATGCCAAAGTCATTGCTGTAGGTGGTTGTGGAGACCCAAAATATGAACGAATTTAAAGAGCAGTTTTTAAGGATGATCTGTCTAGCAGTTGGATCCTTCAGAAGTGCAGTTTCCACACCTTCAGTTGCTGGCTGACTTACCAAAATTGTGGATGCAGGGAGAGCTATTTGATAAACACAGTAACTGTTTAGGGTTGTTAAGTGCTATAATTAACTTTGCTAAGTTAAATGATCTAGATTAAAAATTCAGTGTGGCTGAATTGCTCTTTGTAACTTGGCACTTATTTGTGTAAAAAAGCCTTTTGTAGGAGTTTCAGCAATTTCTGAGTAAGCATAGTATTTCTAAAGCTTTTTTTTTTTTAATCATTCATAGCTCTCATGTTAGTCCAGTATCAGCAGTGAGCTATATGGAACAGAGGAAAGCACACTGGACCTGCTAACTTCATCTGTAGCCTCTTCTTGATGCCTGTGTGAAAAGTGTGTTTACGTGACACAATCTCATGTTCCTTCAGCCCTGTCTCTGCCTGCTGTGAGCATGAGTTGTGCTATCTGTGTACAGGTTACTGCTGTAACTGTACATTTAGAACTGTGGCTGCAGCAAAAATGGCTGATTAAAATGAAACTAACCCTGGGAAGTAGACAAGATGAAGGAAAAATAATATATAGAGAAAAAGTCTTGGCTGCATAATATACTGGTACAGGAAATACAAAAAAATGGAAGGAAGATGCTAAGAGATTGCAATGGCTGCCCAGTACTAACAGTCATGTTATGTTCAGCAGTTTAGCATGATATCTGCTAGGACCCACTCTGTCTGAAGTGCCAGTTCAGTGGGCTTATCTGAGATACCCTCTGGTATTTATACTTGTATCTTGGATGAATGAAGTTGTAGAATAATTTGGGTTGAAAGGGACCTGGAGATCAGATGTTCCAAACTCCCATGCAGAGCAAGGCCAGCTTTGAAGTTAGATCCACACTAAATACAGCCCAATACATCAGCAGTCCAGTGTCTGGTAACTGAAAATCATTGTATGAAATGTTTAAAGCAAGACCTGTGATAAAACAGTATATTGGAGAGTACTCCAATATGCTTATGTTTTTATTGCTTTGTATATTTGAGGCAGAAGTAACAGAACTTTTAATTACTCTTTCTCCTCCCCCACCAGATCGTATACTGAAAGAATCCAGCAAAGTTTTCGAAGATGTTTTGGAAAGCTTTTATTCAATTGATTGTATTAAGTCACAGTTTGAAGCTTGGCGCTCAAAGTACTTTGCTTCTTATAAGGATGCTTATATTGGCCTCTGTTTACCAAAGTTATTTAACCCTTTAATCAGACTTCAGCTGCTTATCTGGACTCCTTTGGAGGTAAGGTCCTCTGCAAGCAACTTCTGCATTAGCTTCTATATAGTGGTTCTTTCATACTTCTGCAGAGCAAAGTAAATTGCACTTTTGATGTATGCTTCTTGTAAATGCATGTTCTAGGCATGAAATTTAAAATGGGCACCTTTCTTGGGGTGAAGCTTTTCTGGGCTGTTTCTGGACTGTTGTCCTCAGTGTTCCCAGCAGGCCATAATTCAATTTGGAAGATGCCAGTACCTTCTCAGTGAGTGGTATAAACCATAAAGCCAAACAGCTTCTTAAATAATACATTTAGGTTTAAAAATACTTAAGAGAAAATTGTGATTGTTGAGGTGTTGTTTCTTCAGAAGTGGAACCAAGAGGCCTGTTGACTTATAACCCATGTCTCTAATGTTATACATCCATCTTTGTCACCTATACCTTCGTACCCTGCAGAAGAACTCTGCCTGGCAGTTTCCAAGTCTTCCCCCTAGTACTTGTTGCCCAGTTATTTGGTGGGGAACAGGAGGAAAGCAGGACAGCATTGTTGCTTTTGTACTATCTCTGGCACATGTTCATTGTCCAGCTTGCGTAAGTGTGCTGACGTGAGTAGCCATCAGGACAGACAGTTTTGGGTAGCTTTTGACTCACCCTGTTCTTCCTACCAGTGAAAGCTCTTGTAAGGTGTTTCTGCTGCAGTCAGGTGCTTATTTTCACAGTACTGGTAGGAACTTACTTTTTTATGCTATGTTAGCTTTTTCTGGGAAATGGGAGTAGGTCAAAGCAGAGTGAGTGCAATTGCATAAGCTCTTTTTTTTTTTTTTTTTTCCTTCTTGGGAAACTAGGCTAATAAGGCAGATTGTCTTCTGCCCTTTCAAAATTTAGCTCATCTACAGCACCATCTGCAGATGTGTCAGCATTATCTCACAAATGACTGAATCTCCTTTCTTCAGAAGTGTTTTTTTCTTAACTACTAAGAGAATATTTTTAAAAGGGTATCTTCTGTTGCCTCTGTTCTGATTGCAGAGGAAGGGAAACATGAGTCGTCTTCAGAGAACATTCTGAGTATTTAATTTGAATAAACAAGGGGAAAAATCTGTGAAAGGTGTCCATCCTCATTAAATTTAAAACTGTTTTTATACATTTTCCCTTAGTTGAAGACATCATACAGAATTCTCAAATATAATAATAATATTCACTACTCTTGGTCTTGTTAAGCATTTTAAATTAGAAAAATTACAAGGTATTCATAAAAAGAGGTTTTTAATCCAGAAAGCATAATTTTGTAATGCAGCACGAATGAACTATACTTTCTACTTTTACCTCTAATCTGTGGGCTTTTATTTGGCTCAGGTGTAATTGGAAGTTAAAATCTGTAGGGCAACAGCTGCCAAAAAAAAAAGCAGTCTTACTTCCACTATTTTCACTTCCTTTAGATCTAGTGATTGTGTGGTTGTAGAGTCAGTTGGTTCATTTGGCTGATTTATGGAAAATTGAACTTGCTCCTCATCCTCTCTCAGGTTTTGGTTGGGTTGGGTTGTCCATATACTCTAATCTGACCTGTGTTGGCATGATTGGTAGTGTCCAGGCAGAGACAGAACATATTCTCATTGAAGTGAACTTGTGTTTCTGAAGGAAGTAGTAATCACTGCTTCAGAGGTAGGAGAGCCAAAGCAGGTGCAGTAATTTGCCCATCCTTGTACCAAATTAAGAGACTGTTTGGTCTTAAGGCACTATATCCTTTTTTTTTTTTTTTTTTTTTTTTTTTTTAATTTGCATTGCAGATGAATACCTGACACATAGACAAAAAGGACTAAATTTTTGAGTTGTTGTTGTGCTCGGTTGCTGTTTACCCTGTCTGCTTAGTACACCCGGTAGAGTGTTTTAAAGTAGTTTTGTTCTGTTTTGTGAATGTATCACACTTGAATATATAATACTTTTTTTTTTCTTTAATATGTTGACTTCAAATCTCTGTTGAGGAATCTAACCTCAATTCTTTCTCTATTAGGGCAAGTGTCGAGATTTTGAGACTATGTTGTGGTTTGAATCGTTGCTGTTTTATGGCTGTGAAGAACAGGAGCAAGTGAAAGATGATGCTGATATTTCACTATTGCCTACCATTGTAGAGCGAGTTGTCCTTCCTAAATTAACAGGTATAGTCTTAGAAAGAAAATGAGGGAAAAAGAGTGCGTGTAGATGTTGATGCTTGTTTGTTCTTTCAGAAGTTACTGGTTTGTAAATTATTGTCTGACTCTCTTAGTACCTGTATTTGAATGTTTGCAAAGTGGAGTAATTCTTTAATCTCTTACAGTGATTTCTGAAAACATCTGGGATCCTTTTTCTACCACACAAACATCTAGAATGGTAGCAATTGTACAGAAACTAGTAGATGGATATCCTTCAGTTGTGAATGCAGAAAACAAAAATACTCAAGTAAGTTGTATTTTTCTTAAATACCTTGCATAAGTTAAGGAATTTGGATGTATTTTTAATACACTGTTGGCATGGTGTAAAACTGGCCAGCAGCCAAACACCACACAGCCACTCGCACACCCTTCCCCCTCCCCTGGGGGTGTGGGGAGAGCATTGGGGGGGTTAAGGTAGACTCATGGGTTGAGTTAAAAACAATTAAATAATTGAAAAGAAATAAAATAATAATAATGATGATTATAATAATAGAATATACAAATGAGTGATGCACAATGCAGTTGCTCACCACCTGCTGACCAGTGCCCGGCCCATTCTCAGCTAGCGATCCAGGAGGAGAGAGAATCCCAAATTTGCAAACCTGGAAGGGAGCTAGCTTCCCTGCCAGCCCTCATCTATATACCAGGTGTGGTGATGTATGATGTGGAATATTCCACTGGCCAGTTTGGGTCCATTGCTCTTGCTATACTCACTCCCAGCTTCTTGTGCACCTGCACACTAGCAAGACATGGGAAGTTGAAAAGTCCTTGATTTCTTACCAACAGATAAAAATGTCAGTGTATTACCAACATTATTCTTGTACCAAATCCCATACTGAATCCAAACCACAGCACTATTCTAGCCACTAAGAAGAAAAATCTAGTTCTATCCCAGCTGAAACCAGTATAACTATTATGGAGAACAGAGCATGCTCTAGTGAGGAGCAAAAAAGAGAATTTTGCAATTATTTGATGCTCTGCAGCCTAGTTATAGAAGGTCAAGAGGGTCAAATGCAGTGATAAATTAGGAGGAGAAACTCAGTGAAGTCTCCCCGAAATAGATGCTGAAGAGGTACCAAATGTACTGAGTCTTGTTGGTCTGCAGTTTTGCCTTAAGGGTCAGCTACAAATAGTCAGGCTTTTTTTTTTTTTTTTTTTTTTTTTTTTTTTTTAATCTTTGTAACCTTTTGCAATGCGTTGCCTTAAAATTTGATTGTTTTACCTTCTATGTATACAAGAACTGATGTCATGAGGTCAGGTGCCGTAGCTAATGCAATATATGCATTGCCTTTAGAATAGTAGGAGATAGGCCAAAGTGCACGTGTATGGGGAAGTTAGCAGAAAGTTAAAAATGACAAAAACCCTGGCTTCACAGAAGCTAATTATGTGGCCAAGCTTAACCATAAAGTAATTCTATTGCCTTCAGTTTTTATTGAAAGCGTCAAATTTCAGCTCTGTTAATTATTATAGGCTTGCCTTTTACTGTTAGGTTAGGGTCACAAATGTTCTCTCTGGCTTTGAAAATCAGTTTCTGAGTGGTTAACTACTAAGCAGTGCTGCGGACACTTCTAAAAAAAATTTATCTGTTTCAGATGCTTTTAAAGGCATTGTTGCTAAGAATGAGGAGAACACTAGATGATGATGTATTCATGCCCTTATACCCAAAAAAGTAAGTTTGCTTTCAACTATGGTGTTAGACCTTTATTAGCAAGTCGGTGTCTTCTGTCTGTAGTTAACAGGGGTTTTTTCCCAGTATGGTTCACTGGCTGGATACAGGAGATCTTTCGTTACCATGCTCTGAGGACTTAGCAAAGACAAGCAGGATAGAAGGGAATATGTATAGAAATGCACTGTGTGGGAAGGAGGAAACCAGCAAACTCCAGACAGAAGTGGTCTTGGTTGCTCATTAAAGAAATCTCTTACTTTCCAGCATCTTAGAAAACAAGAACTCTGGTCCATATTTGTTTTTCCAACGTCAGTTTTGGTCCTCTGTTAAGGTAAGTCAGTAAATACATCTGGTAAATCTTTGGTCTAGACAGTGTAGCAATAAAATCCTCTTCAAATTTGTGGAAAACGGTAGATGGAAATTGCTTTAACTTTATTTGAAAGAACTGTAAATTAGGATTCTTAGTCTTTGATAATGCACTGTGCCCTCTTCAAAAGATTGCCAAGTGAAAGCACTGTCATTTTAACTTGTATGTTGTGGGTTTTCTTAGCATACTCAACACAGTTTTTTCAATGTTGTTGTGCTTGTCAGAATAAAATATGCTGCTTTTATTTCACTTATGTGGGAATGAGAGAGCTTGGTTTGTGGGTTGTTGGGGTTTTTTTCTTTATATATATAGTCTGAGAAACTCCATGAAAATAACTTAGCCCCTTTTGGAAAGCTTACTGCTATTTGTAAGGTATAAGCGCATTTGTAATTTTAGTTATTGAAATGATAGAGTGTGAAAGAAAAAGTCTCTGTGTGGAATGTGCAGTATAGAGTTTGCAACGGTCTGTAAGAAGCTATGACTGTTGTAGTTTATTTCCAGTAAAAGGCTGTGAAGAAAAGTAACTCCCCAGCTAAACAGGAAAGTAAAATACAAGACCCATGTTGATTGAAGTGCTGATCTCTGAGATCATGCAAACAGAACTCTTATCTGGAATTTTCTGTTTAAATTGCAGCAGTGAGGGAGACTGTATTCTGAATAGGTTAATTAATTTAAAATACTTGGCACAGAATTCTTTCACTTTGAAATAAAAATAAACTTCTTAAATGCTGCCTAGAGGAAAAAAATGCACAAAGCTCATTTATTAAAATGCTGTTTTTAAGAGTTAAACTGATTGCTTATTTAGGGCTTGTGTCTCTTTTTAAGAGTGAAATTGCCTGCTTCTGGCAGTGTCTGTAGGAACCTGGGCAGTTTAGAGGTGCACATGCTGTTACCCCTGTTTTATTTTAGGGAAGCATTAAAAACACAGCTCTCTTGCTCTAGCAAGTCAGTTATAGCATCACAGATGAGCAGAAATAGAAGCTGGGAGGCAAGTGCTTGTTTACTGTTTCCTGATGATCTGCCTCAACAGTAAACTGCTGGCTGCCTTCATTTCTACGAGGCTGGCAGCAATTCTCCACAGGCCCCACGCCAGTGGGGAACAACAGCTTTATGGTTGGCTTAGCCAGCACTCCCCCATGACACTTCTCCTGTGTCTCTTGTGTCACCGTGCCGTGGAAATAAGGGTATGCTGGCAACATAGCTGGGGATTTCATTGACAAGGGGGCTGTGAATTTGCCCCCATACGGCATATGCTAGACCTCACTTGGCTTGACACTGACATTGGATTTTGAGACCAGATGGCTTAAAACTTTTAATTCTTTTTTTCTGATTTCTTGTGCAGAACATGAGCAAAGTTGAGGTGGTAGTGGTGGTGGTTGTATGAGAATTCATAACACTCTAGACTGGTACTTTATGGATTCTGAACAGTTTTGAAGCCAACGGAAGGCAGATTTCCACTGCTTACTTTGACCATGCCATTTCTTTTGAAGAGGCTCTGTAGTGTTTGATCAACTTCTTGGTTTCAGTACGTTTTTAAATACTTATTTTCCTTGTGTTGTATTTGCAGTTGTTAGGAAACTTTCTCCAATGGTATGGAATCCTTTCGAACAAAACCCTCCAGGAACTGTCAATAGATGGTCTGCTAAACAGATATATTCTTATGGCTTTTCAAAACTCTGAGTGTGGAGAGGACAGCATTAAGAAAGCTCAAAGTGTAAGTAAAATCAAGCAATGTTTAAAATCACTTGTAATTCACAAATTTCAAATGAAGGAAAAGTGTAGTTAAAACTTGAGGTTACCTATGAGTCTTGGCTTTGATATCTCAAAGTTCTAATGTCAGTGAAAATTAATATTTTTTTTTTTAAACACACAAAATAAAGAAAGAACCTGCTCTGTCTCATACCTGCAGATAGTCTAGGTGTGGTGTAGGTTTCAGTGTTTTATTGGTTGAATTTAGGAATTTTTTGTTTGTTTGTTTGGTGGGTTTCTCACTGTTACACTCGCTTGGGCCTTGTGACTGCAATCTTACCTGGCAGTCTTCACAAATCATGTTAGATAGCTTTTAAAATTTTCTTATGTTGTGTTTAACTTTCTTTTTCCTGTTATGTCTAGGTAATTGCTTGCTTTCCTAAACAGTGGTTCACTAATCTAAAAGGAGACAAGACTATTTCTCAACTAGAAAACTTTTGTAGATACCTTGTTCATCTGGCTGATACAATTTATAGAAACAGCATCGGTTGCTCTGATGTAGAGAAAAGAAATGCGAGGTAACTTACTTTGAGTTAATGTAGTTGCAGTTCTTGTGCTTTGTGTTATTTTGCTGATGCATGCAAACATGGGTAAATATTTCCATACTGCTGCATGTCTTTTAAACCTCTTTGAATTCAAACTTTTAAAATGTTATGGTGTGGTAAATAGGGCGATTTTGAAGGTATCAGAAAACAGCAACTGCTGGAGACCTTTAAATATTCATAATCTATTTTACACTACTGCTTAGTGTCACTGATTCTGGCAAATTTTGTAGCTACTGGCTTTGGATTGTTCCACCTTGTGAGCCTGTTGCCAATTCCTGCATAGTGGCTTCTAAATTACAAACTGTGCTTTTGTATAAAGTTCTGACTTTATTTACACAACCAACTAGATGAACCTGTTTTCCCCTAGATCAGAGAGTCATTTTACTTGTATCTAATAACCAGCATAATTAAAAGTTCAGATTAGATGCATAAATGTTACTGCTGGCCAAGTAACCTGAAATGCTATGGGTGTATCATTTTAGGCAATGATAAACTTAAATTGCTGCACTGATATGCAGGAATATAACAAGGCTGGAAGATCGTTTATTCCTGTGCTGCTGCCTGAGAAGGAACGGTTTCAAGGTCAATAGTTCTGTTGTTCCAGCAAATACGAAACTTGGAAAGACGAGCCCCCTTGCTACCTACATTAGTCATTCTTGATAGCTGAACTTGCTTGAGCCATTGTTGAGTTACTCTTCAATTATTGAGGCTCTCTAGGGGATTAGCTCCTTCTCCCTTTTTGATCTGATGCTTGGAACTGAAACATAGAGACAGAAATTTCCCTTAAACTGTATCAGAAAAATCTTGATTAAGATGTTGGGGTTTTTTCTGGTATTAATTTTTTTTCCAGTTGCTATGTTGGTTATTAGACATTTTTCTGTCTTGAGTCACTTTTGGCTGTGGTGTATGAATCATCTAATTTTCAGAGAACACTGAGCACACCCACACTGGGTTGTGCTCAAACAATTTTCTGTCCACTCCCAGGTTATGCCTCAGAAGTTTGTGTCCAAAGTATAATAGTAGTGTCACATAACAGTTTAAATTGCCCCAGGATTCAAATTCAAAGTAGACTTGTTACTGTTTCCTTTCTGAAATCAAAATGCCTAGCCTAGCACGATACTGGAACTGAAATGAAGGAGTTGAGAGAGAATCCAGCAGATATTAAACTTTTTCTCCTTTTGGTAGCCTGTTTCTAAATTTGAAAGAACTTTCTTTACTAGCTGAAATGATAACTTGGTAAAGCTTTGTATTGGAAGAGAAACATCCAGTTTATCCTTTTTTTCACAGTGAGTTCTAATTTAATTTCTATCTTCTGTCCTCTTGATTTTTACCAACATTTAACAAAATCTGTTGCCATTGCCCCCATTAAGCAGATAAAATAAGTCTGCAACAAAAATACTAGTTTTTATAACAGAAGAATGTCATGTCTCTTCATATGAAACCTAGTACAGTTGTTTGAAACAAAAATGCATTAATTTCTGCCAAGAGTGAAGTGTATCTTTATGTCTGGTGCTAGTTTTACAAATGCTGGATGCTTTTTCACAGATCAGTTAGGTTCATTTTTAAGATTAATTTTAAACTTCTAGTATTTTTTGTGAGACTGGTCTAAATTTCACATCCATTCTTCTAGCACGATAACAAAATTGTTCTTGACAGCCAAAGATGTACAGTCCTCCTAGCAGTTTGTTCATTTTAAGATTCCTGAATTGACTCAAATTGTAATGCAGTTCATTGGTGGCAAGCTTCCTACCTTTTTAAGGCATGCGTTAAAGCATAGTTGATGCCTTGATATCTTTTTTTTTTTTTTTAGCTTAAACATTAGTTACCAAGAGCTGTGACTCATTGCACAGTACCATAAGTAATCCAAGACTTCCCCTGAGATGATACTGCATCTAGTATTAAAGCATGTTGTATGATTAATTCCTACTCCCAAAATAAATTTTTCAATTTCTCTACAAAGCTGAAACTAATATCAGGGTAGGCAGGTGGAGATTTGAAGTTTATCTGAAAGTAATTTGCTGTATGGATTAATAGTGTTGAAAGACTAATACTTGTACATGATTGTTTAATTCCTGTATTGACTTTTCCTTCCCCTTTTTTAGGGAGCACATAAAGCAGATCATAAAACTTCTAGCAAGTATCCGAGCACTGGATCATGCTGTGACAGTTGCAAATGATCACAACGTAAAAGAGTTAAAGATTTTAATAGAAGGAAAATAGACTTTTCAGACAACTCATTTTGAGCTTTAAAACCATTCCTGATGTGTAATTTATGTACATATGTAAAGTTTCTTAAACTGTAAAGTATTGATCTTTGTTTTAATACAAAGTGCATTCTTATATACAGCATCCTTAAAAAAAAAAAAAAAAAAAGACTTATTTGAAAACAAAAATGGAATCCCAAGATTGTCATCTTTCCAGAAATCAGATTTTCCTGAAAGTTTCTCAAAATCTTGTTTACAAAAATACTTTGTACCCATGATTAGTAGTCATCTACTCCTGTTAATTGTTCCATGGTTAACTGGAATGTGTATAATATATTATGTGTAATACAATGTATGCATATATTTATACCACCATGTTGCTTTCACACTGGATATAGGGATCTTGTACTGTTGGAATAAGCTTTTCATTTGCTAAAAAATAATAATTTTGACAATAAAATGATCATAGTATTGTTCAAAAGGGCTGGCAAAACATTCAAATATATGAAAATTATTTGAGCTAAAGTCCTTTAAAAAGCAGTATTTGGAATATGGAACTCTTAAGGCTGTTCTTAGAAACAAAGCAGAAAGGAAAACCCAAATCAATGCTTATTTTTTTTTTTTTTAATACAGGTATACAGTGAGAACTTACGATTCTTGCGCAAGTATACATGACAGCACTCCCTAAGCCCCAAACACCTTTCATTTTGTAGGAATAGTAGTTTACCCATGAACTCTGGGCCCTTGTTCCTTGTGCACGGTGGTTATTTCACTGTTTGTGTTAAGGTTTTTGTTTTGTTTTGTTTTTTATTGTAACTTCATACATGGAACCTGTTTCTTCTGATTGGTATGGCTAAAGATGTCAAACAAAATGGAGGTGAAGAAAAATTGATATCCTATGATTTGAAGTATTTGTATTTTGGTAAATATTGTTACACTTCCCCCTAAATACTGTCTAAGAACAGTCTTGCCAAAAAAAAAGCATTTAATTTAAATGTAAATTATAAAGAAAACACTTTAAAAATCTGGTGATTTACATTGGAACACTAGTGACTTGATCTTGGGGTCCAAGGCATGGGAACAGCTGTAATAGCCTTGGATTAAGAGCTATTTCCAGGTGTGCCCTACTTTTTTGGGGAACTGTAGCAATAAATTGGCATACTGAATAACATAGGAATCATTGTATTTTATGCTCATGTCATGTGCTATAAATGAGTATATTAAAAATGTACTATTTGTAACATGCACATTTCATTTGGACACCGAACAATTGTTTTTCTGAACTGTTGGGATTGGAATATGTTCAGAAATACCTGCTTTTAAAAATTGTTTCAATAAACTCGTCTGTCAAGGAGCTGTTGCAGTGCAACTTGGTAAGCTTTATTTCTTTAGGAAGGTAGTAAAGGAAATGATACGTGTGCTGGCTGTTTCAATATGTCAGAAAGAAGGTGGATTTTTGGAGTGAACAAAAGTGTCTTTACTCTGAAAAAGCAATAGGATAAACACTGGAATTCATACACCTACATAAAAAGTAGTTAAGATATTTTGAAATATTATTGTGCTGGTAGTTACGTGATTTAATGGTAACAGATTTGACCTTTCCTGTGCTTAAAATTTTACTGATTTTTAGTATTTTGTTAGACTGAAGAGGATACAAATAATCCATGCTACCACTGTTTCTAAAAGACTATTTATACTTGATTGATTTATTCATGGAACTTGTAGTGTGGTTCAGGGACGAAGAAGGGAAGGAGCAATCAAAAATATGCTAAATGAGATGTATTTTTATGAGGAGGAACAATACTGTAGAGAGACTTTTCTGCATTGTACTGCATGCCTGCCTTCTAGTCCCAGGGTCTCCGGGGTGAGGATGCATAGTTCACACACCTTTTGCAGTCTAGTTTGGCTAATCTTTCTAGTCTAGCCACTGCAGTATAAAGCTCAGTGAAGGTTAAATTCCTGGCTTTGGATAAAGTCTTTAACACAGGCTTTTACGGTACAACAAAACTACTACTGGTATTCAGAATAGCTGCTACCCTTACACCTGTGATTATAACGGGGGTGGGTATATTCTGCGGATGGAATAAAATATGCTCAAGCAGTTCTAAGACCTGTGCTGCTAAATTAGGTAGGTTGGTAGTTAGTGTTACTGTTTGCAAATTAATGTAAACATCTAGTATTACTGCAGGGATGAAAAAGTACTTTCTTTGGATATTTCAGGCAATGAAATTCCTTCAACTGCTGAAATTACTGAAACAGTTGTAAACGTTTAGAAGTCTGTCCTGAATATATTAACATAAGTGCACATTGTGTACTGTCAAATTCGCTCAGAATCACTGACTAATAAATGCCAAAACTTGTCACTAGTTTTTCTACACCCAGAATTTTGACTGCCATCTAATGCTGAAGCCACAAGGTGGCAGGTTCAAATATTTCAACACTGGAAAATAAGGAAAGCATTTGACCAGGAGGTGTCAGAGTTTGGATTTTCAATTATAAAATTTTTCGGACACTGGGGGTAATAAAGCTAGAGAGTGCAGGAAAAGGGTTGGAGTCAACTATTGGTGCCAGGTGCCTCTGTTGAAAAAGGTGGCCTGCTCACAAAAGGTGGTCAGCAGTAACCTTTCTGCTCTGAATACCCTCTTCAGCCATGCTCTGCTGTCCATCCCGACTCCCTGTGGTGGTGGTGTGCTGGGTTGGGCTAACAAAACATAGTATCTGGATTTGTTTTGGAAATCATGTTTATTCAAACTCTACTGCCTCCCTGGGGAGTATACTTGTAAATAAGTCATTCCCACACTCCCTGGATGTAGTTCAGGGAAGACAAAAACTATAGGTTCAAGCTATCGGCTGTCATCTCCAATTTTGCTTTTCTTCTAATTTTATATATATATATATATATATATATATACACACACAAAGCTTAAATGCAGGTTCGTGACTGCAGTTTCAGTAGGTGTGCACACTACAACTGGAGCTCCAGACTAGTGGAGCAGCGAAACTCAAGACATATTAAACATAGAGCATTTTGCTCCAATTTGGATTTTTGACTAGGACCGTAAGGGAGGGAATTAAGAGAATGTCTTCCTTGTAACCTCATTATAAATGATAGCTACAGAGAATCTTTTTCCAAGCTAGCCTGTAGTCATTTTCCTAATTAACTGCTGCGGAAGACCCGCTATTCATATCACCCTTAGCCCATGCTCCTTCTACCATAATGGCACCCCCAGGCTATTCTGTCTGAGCCCTGGCACACTGGAGGATTTTCGCCTTCCTATCACCATACAATGTCGCATTTGGAGAGCAGTTATATGAAGAAACTTGCAGCAAAGTATACTTATGGGTGATGAGTAATCTAACTTCTCATTTGGGGCAATGCGACGCCTTTCCTGTATATAAATGCTTAGATTTCTATAGGTACTTAAAGACTATGTAAACAAGGTTACCCAATTTTATGTGAAAACAAATAACCACTTGCACTTCTACCACTTCACCTGTCTCTCATTTATTGATGCGAATTAAATGCTATTAGCAAAGTGGTCTGCTTTAGGTAATGATCTTTAAACAGTGTTACACAACTGCTGCTTGCTTGAGGTATGATCGCAGGACAACTGCTTTAACATTATTCTCCCACAGTTTACTACTGTCAAAATTAACAAATAATTATAACATGTTAAGCGGCAGATGTCCTGGATGATGACGATGAAATCCCATGTGGTACTAACACATTAAGTGACATGGCAATCTTATTTCTGCTCAGAACTCTACAGGGACTCGAGAAAGTCTAATAACCTCTTTAGTAGTTAGCATTGTTTAGGAAAAGGAAAGATGTAGAACATGTAAGAAAAAAATTTATGTAAAATTGTCAATCAGTGATATTTTTATGAACAGGATAACATATTACAGAATTATGACAGTTATAATTTTTTTATTATACAGTTATGTATGATTACAGTTATTACAGAATTACCTTCACCCTAAAGGTCACCAACAGCAAAGGGAAAACCTTGTCCTTTACTATAAAGGAAAACAAAAATGAATTCTGAAATGTGTAATGGAGAAGTCTGAGGAAAAATTGTGCAGATATGGGCAACCATATGATTCCTCTTCCTCCTCCTTTCAGATAAATCTAATTTTCTGCAAAAGTTTACTAACTGGTAGTTCTGCTTTCAGTTCTCCCTAAGTTAGTCTACAAAAAGGCATTTTTTAAGAAAGAACCCTGAATATATATACTGGGGGAGGGGATATGCACCTGCAGTTTTGATGTAGTATACAGCTTCGGTGGAATGACTTGGCGAGGTTTGTTTTAACAGGCTGAACTGTCCCCCTATGCATGGTGGTGCTTAAAAGTAATAACCCTGTAATCTTAGATTTATTAGTTGTCCAGTGAAAATTAAATGTCCTGTGATCAGTGCTCTAAAAGGAAATAACAACACCTGTGATGTGACCATTAGGCTTTACCTGTGAAGTCACAAGTGAATCACTCCTGCAAGAGTTAGTAGTGGTGTGTACAGAAAAGACAACTTTGAGAGGGCTTCAGAAATGATTGCTGCAAGGAGGGAGGATGGCTGTGGTTTTTTGAGAAACTCACGCGCAACCAACAGGATGAATCAGAGTTGAGTGGATTTGCCCTAAATGTGGTACTCCAAACATAAAATTCTAGTAGCCTTACAATTGTTAAATTAGTCTGTCTGCACAATGAAATAATGTAGGATTTTTTTGTCCAAGAGTACTTAATTTCTGTATGTAACTAAAACTCTTGCCCTAAATATGCAGAAATAAATAAATGAGGATAAAATAATTGCATGTAGACAAACTTAATAATACAAGGGCCTGCAATTTAAGGCTCTGCTTCAAACAGACACTTCAGCATATGCGTTTGTTCGAATATGTGAACTGTCCCATTGACTTCAGTTACATTACTTTTGTGTTTTATGTGCATAGTTAAATGTTTTCACAGAGCAGAGACCTGGAGTGAAGAACAGATGTATCTCCAAGATTTGGCCTAGTATTTTCCTTACATGATTAAGCCCAAATTTTCATGGCCTAGATTTCATACGAATTCTTGAGTATTGTCTATTTACTGTCATAAGACTTTTGTGATACCTATCTAACAGAAAACATTAAGTGGGATGTAGGTTGTATGACTATGGGCATCACACACCCTGGGGACATGTGGATTAAAATCGCTGTACTCCACTTTAAATTACATATTGCCATCTTACCCAAAAGCTCTGATCAGGATAAGACAGTCATCGAACTAAAGATACTAAAATTATAATGTACACACGTGGTTACTACCTCAAGGAGTTGGCAGTTCAGAGAACCGGCATCTCCAAACAAGTGGTGGATAGAGCAAACTCAGCTTTAAAGACTTAATGAGTGGTGGGAGTTTGCAGGAGTAAGGCCTATGATAAGCACTAGGAAGGATATGCAAACCAAATATAATTTCAAAACTTTCATTTATTTGCTGTTTATGTGCCAGTTTAGTGATATACAGCACAACAGATGTCCCTGAGAAAATGGTGGTTTGGACACTTGGTGGAATGGGTAAAAGAGGCGGTGTGGCCCGGCAGCCCTGGGCCGCGCCGCTGAGGTGGGGCAGGGTGCTGTGTGTGAGGCTGCTGATACTGCTGAGGCTGAGCCTTGCCCTCTCCCCGGTTTTTGCCATTGCTGCTTTTTGCACTCCTCCTCCCAATTTTGCAGCAGGATCTGCAGGCCCGGAAACCTTCCTCTTCCCCTTTCAGGCATCCTAATTCTGCCTTGACACTTGTCTTCCCTGTGACAGGCACAGCACGGCCCTGGGCTTCCTCACCTTTTGGATACCAAAGGCAGATGTTGCCTAGGTTGCTGAGATGCCTTGAGCCAACTTGGCTTTCAGAAAGCAAAGAAGTTTAAAACAGGCTCTGCTCTGAAGCCCAGCGAAGTCGTGGTGGGTTGACCTTGGACTGCAGCCAGACGCCCAGACAGATGCTCTCTCGCTCCCCTCCTCAACAGGGCAAGGTGAGAAAATAGGACCAAAAAGCTCATGGGTCAAGATAAAAGACAAGGAGATCACTTGACAATTACCACTGGGGGAAACAGACTGGACTTGGGGAATTAATTTAATTTACTGCAAATTAAAATAGATTTGGATACCAAGAAACAAAGACAATTAACATGAAACCTCTACCACCCCCACCCCCAACTCTTTATCCCAGGCTCTTCACTTCTTCATTCCCGACCCCCCTGCACTCCAGGTACAGAGGTATGTCTCAACATTTCCATATATTTAAGGTTGCTGAGATTCTGAAATTCAGTTGGCAGGTGAGGAAAAATTACCAAACTCTTTCATTACACAAAATTGAAGAACAAATCAAACTTTGTTTGTAATAAGCTTTGCTATATAATGTAGTATATTACATTGGCAATTAGTTAGAATCGAATATTTATTCTCATTTTCCATTAACTTATGAACAGCAGTATTTTCTGAAGTTAATAGTTTTATCAAAGCTCCCACTATTGGATAGCAATGCATTTTTTACATTCTCAGCTGATGTAAACTGATACTGGTGGATGCAAGGTTGGACATGAGCCAGCAATGTGTGCTACCAGTTGTATCCAGGGCTGTGTAAGAGGTCGGATGGCCAGCAGGTCGAGGGAGGGGATTCTCCTGCTCTGCTCCACTCTGTGAGACCCCACCTGGAGTCCTGTGTCCAACCCAGGGGTCCCCAGCACAAGACAGACCTGTGACCTGTTAGAGTGGGTCCAGAGGAGGGACACAAAAATGGGGGCCTCGCATTTGGGAGGGCTGGAACACCTCTCCTACGAAGAAAGGCTGAGAGAGTTGGGGTTGTTCAGCCTGGAGAAGAGAAGGTTCCAGGAAGACCTTATTGCAGCCTTGCAATATAAAAAAGGGGATTGTAAGAAAGATTCAGAGACACCTTTTACCCAGGCCTGTAGTCACAGGAAAAGGGACAGCAGTTTTAAACTGAAAGAGGGTAGGTTTAAATTAAACGTAAGTAAGGAATTCTTCACTGTGAGGGTGGTGAGACACTGGCACAGGTTGCCCAGAGAAGCTGTGGCTGCCCCCTCCCTGGAAGGGTTCAAGGCCAGGTTGGACGGGGCTTGGAGCAGCCTGGTCTGGTGGAAGGTGTCCCTGCCCACGGCAGGGGGGTTGGGACTGCATGATCTTTGGAGGTTCATTCCAATCCAAACCATTCTGTGATGTTTCAAAAAGTCACTAAGCAAATAATGGAGTTGTCCATTTTCGACTGTGTTACAATGATTAGCTATCAGAAAAAAAAAAAAAAATATCCTGAGGCAAAATATATGTGTTCATAAGAAAACAACCACACGTGCCAGATGAATCTATTTTATCTGATGAAAAAATGTGAACAAACTTGATACTTCAATTGTATTACGCTACAAGTACTTACCATTTTAGCCTTGGGTGTATCTTGTAAAACAACCTTTAAATTGTTGTACCTGTTAGTGATCTTTATGCATGGATAAGACCAGAACACAGTTGCTTTTCCTCCACAGCAGACACACTGTCATTCTTTTATTTTTACATTCTCAGTAGTAAAAAAGTTTCATGAGTTTCTTTTTGATGCTATGCTAGAGATAGCTCAGTAACGTCAGAGTTTACCATGAGCAAGTGAGAAATAGCATAAACTGTAATAAGCTGTTAGCAATTATGCACTTTAGTAATTTCAAAACCCATGAAAGTTATCTTTAAATAGTCTTTTAAAATGTCATACTTTTATTTATCTATAGAACATTTTCAGTGGGGTCATCATAATGCCTGTAGGAAGCTGGCCAGCTAAAAATACATTAAGATTATTTACACTGTATTTTACATCACAAATATCTGCTCTGTGTTCTCTCTCACCAGCATACTCCACTGAACTGGTACTTACCGTATGGTAGATAGGTGGGATAAGACCATATTTAAATATCAGAAGATTATGTATACAATCTATGATTTCACTAGAATAGAGTAGAGCTATTCAGAGAGTATATCTAAAACATAACATTTTGTGTTTTAAGTTTGTAAGAAACAAATAAAGTCTTCCCATTTTTAATTTTTATCCCTCTGTCCCGGTTTTGGTTGGGACAGAGTTAATTTTCCTCCTAGTAGCTGGTGCAGTGCTGCGTTTTGGATTTAGTGTGAGAATGATGCTGATAACACACTGATGTTTTAGTCATTGCTGAGTAGCCTTAACCCAAGTGAAGGACGTTTCAGTTTCCCGTGCTGTGCCAGCGAGGAGATGCCCCAGAGGCTGGGAGGGAGCACGGCCAGGACGGCTGACCCGCACTAGCCACAGGGATATGCCAGCCCATAGGCCCTCATGCTCAGGAGATAAACGGGGGGGAGCTGGTCGGGGGGGCTGATCGCTGCTCCGGCATCGGTCAGCGGGTGGTGAGCAATTGCATTTTGCATCACTTGCCTTTACTTGGGTTTCATTTCTCGCTCTTTCAGTTTTTCATCATTTGTTTCTTCTATTTCAGCTCTCCACTCAAACTGCCAGCATAACCCGAGGCGCAGCAAGGCCCACTTCTCTCTTGATTTTAGCACGCAGCTCCCCAACCTGCCTCCTCGGCAGCTTGCAGCCCGTCACCAGCGCAACACCGCACAGCTCCCGGGAAGCGGTCCGCACTCCTCCTCCCCTTACAGCCTGCGCAAGCTGAATGGAAATTTCCAGGGAGATGCCTACCGTCTGTCCCTAAAACTTTGGGAGCCTGCCTGGGGAGGGCGGGCGCTCGCCGCCATTCGGAGCCCCCACCCGGCCCCAGCCCCTGCGCGACCGCCGGCACCGGCGGATTCCGCGCCCGTCGCGCCTCTTCCGCTGCGAGGCTTTCCAGCGTGCACCGCCCCTCGCCGCCCGACCCCTAAGAATCTTCTCCCTGTACGTAAATAAAGAAAGAACCGGGGCTGGACCCTGCACCCGCAGCACGTTTTTTTCAACCCTGAAGCCTGCGAGCCGGCGCCGCCACAAGACGACGCGAAGGGAGAGCTTCTCCTGAGAGCTCTCCCTTCTTCCTTTTTTTCCCCTCAGCGGCCGGGGTTTCCTCAGGCTGAACCCCACCCTGTCCCCTGGGCTTGCCCAGCGCCCCGTGTCCTGCCTCACGGAGCCCACGCCACGGCTGCTGCTGACGGGGAAGGCGGGTCCCCGCTGCAGCGTCTCCCACCGACCCCGCTCCCCCACGGCGCCTCCCCACGCCCCCCCATTCCTTCCCCCCGTTCTCCACCCCGCCCGCCGCCGCCGCCGCCGTCCCCTCACGCCCTCTACCGACTTTCCGGCGGCGGGAGGCGCAATGCGGAAGGGACGGCGGGGCCGGGGAGGAAGTGAGGTCCCGCCGGCTCCCGCGGCACGGAGCGGAGCGGGCGGCCGTTGGTGGCAGGTGGCGCGGCCGGTGAGGGGGGCGCCGGTACCGGCTGCGGCCGGGGGTGGGAGCCGGGGGGTGCCCGGCGCCCGTCAGTGCGCAGCGCAGCCGGCCCGGCTGTCGCCGTCGCGGGGCTCGGGCCGCGGGGGCGCCGCTGGCGCCAGACAAGATGGAGGCTCTGTCGGCGTCGTGGGTACCGGCGGCACCGGGCGGTAGCGGGGCGGGGATCTGCCGGCTCCGGGGCTGCCCCTCGGCCGGGCCGTGGGAAACTCGCGGGGGCTGGGTGTCCCGGCTAAGGCAGCGGGGGGCCGGGCGCGGGGCCGGGCCGGGCCGGCGCCGCTGCTCCCCGGGTAGCGCTGGAGGGCGGCGCGTTCCGGGCCGGCGGCCTGACGCCCGCGGGTTACGGAGTCTGAGGGGAGAGGGGCGGGAAGCCCTGCTGCTGGCTTTCAAGAAGCTCCCCTGGCTGTATGTTTCCTGAGGTTAAGCCTTTAAAATTTGGCTACTCTCGTGTTTGTTTATAGTTTCTTATCGTTTGGGTTCCTTTACTGTTTTAAAGGAAGATCTCACCTTGTGGCTTACAGGCGGTTTCACGAGTACGATGCCGCAGTGTTTCAGTCGTCAGCTGCTGCAAGGGAGGGTTTAAATACAAACAGAAACCTGCCTTCGTTTAAAAAAATAAAACCAAAATAGGTTAACGTTTTTTGTGTGATCTTTCAAAACGTCTTAACAGCTTTAGTGTTTAAAATATACTGTCCTTTTGCACAAGGTCAGAATCAGTAAAATAGATCTAAAAATTGAAGTGTGCCCAGGCTTCTCGTCTTCTGCATTTGGCATTAGTTTATGATTAAGATAGATGCCACTCTTGCATATTTGTGGTGGCTAGAGATTTTTTTTTTTCCTATGAAGAAATCCTATTTGTGAAAGAAATTTTTGTTGTCTCTGAGAAGCTTTTAAATAAATCCTTTATTTTGAAAGATGTTTCTCTGGGTAATTGTGGTTTTGGAACATTGTTATGTTGTCTTTAGATAGTCCCTCTATTCGTTTTGGAACATGAGGTAAAATAAGTCTCATGAGGTAGAAAGGGGGAGCAGGTCTTTTTTTCATTATTTGTTTTTGTTAAATATGTAAATCCCTAGGAAGGGATGCAAGTCAGACCTGCTTTGCAGAATGTATTTGGAAGCACAAGAAGGTTTCACTAACATCATCTTGCGTTGGACAGGACTGCCTCTGGTAAAGGCAAAATGGCTTTCAGTAAAGGATACCGTGTCTATCACAAGCTGGATCCGCTTCCATTCAGTGTGATAGTGGAAACCAGAAACAGAGAAGAATGTCTCATGTTTGAATCTGGAGCTGTGGCTGTCCTCTGTAAGTTGATATGTTTTGATAACTACAGTGTACAAAGTTGGCAGGCTTGACATTGTGTAAGCTGTTTATTTATGGAATATAAAGAAGCAACTATTCTGTTTTGTTATTTGGTAATGGAGAGGCTTCTGATTTAAATGAGAGGGGAAAAAAAAGATGTTTTCATATCTTCATCTGTTGAGAGAAAATTTTACACATTTCATTATGTTTCATCATGCATGTAGATTTTCATGTATACTAAATCTTCTTCTAAGAGCTTCCAACAACATCTACTTATTTCTTTGGTTCTGAACAACCTTCTCCTTTTGAATACATGATAACTCATTGAAAAGCTAATTCTCAATGCTGTATTTAATAATAAAAATTTCTATATTTTGAAATGGTATATCATCTTAATTTGTTTTTCATCTTATTTTGTGTCATGATTTTTGTTGGCTTTTTGATTTTTAGCTTTATTTTGTCCCTGTATTTTCACCTGCCTTGAGACTCTGTATTGATTTGTCATGTAATAAAACGAGTAATATTTGGAGCAAGGTGTCTTGCATTGCAAAGTTATTTTTACATGTTTTCAGTGATAAATGCATTAATTGTTTCCCTTAAATTCTTTTGGGCCCCTCCTTCCTTTTTTTTTTTTTTTTTAAACTCATAGTTGAAGGCGGCCACTAGAATAAGTGCAGAAGAGATCCATGGAGCCTATACATAGGGTTTTAAAACGTAAAATGTTGTTTGGATTGTATTCTTCAGAAAGTCAGCACCTGGTTGCATAGTGTTTCTAAGCTTGTTTTTGACTCTTTTATAGAAGGCTTTCATACTGCGGAAGTATTTTATTTTTTTTGTAGTCAATAACTTCTTGATTAATTCATTCTGATGCCTGTTTGTGGTTTTCTAGCCTAGTTGTTCTGAGCACCCCATCACATAATGGGAGATTTGATTCACTGCCTGAAGTGCATCTGAGTGGACTCAAAAAGCTACCTTTCAGGAAGATACTCTGGCTTTGAGACCATGGGGTAGGCTGAATGGTGTGTGTGTTCTCTAACAAGACTCAGAGTTAGAAATGCGATTTCCAGAGAAGAGTAGAACTTGAAATACATTTCCCTTCTTCGATATTTGCAGTTGGCTCCTGTACATGAGTGTGCCCCTTGGCAGTGTCATGGTTTCTTTCTGAGGCACCTGACTGTCCCTGTGTCTTGTGTAAGGTACTTAGAAGGCAGGCTGTAGAGTCAGCTGTACTGGACAGGCTGTATGAACAAGAGCTTTCTAGCATACAGCTTAACTGGCATCTTTAATGTGCGATTAGAACGAGCTGCCATTAACTGTTAGAGGCCTAGCAATAGGATGTGCCTGCATGACTGACACTGTAGCTGCAGTTATATGATGGTCCAGGTGAAAAACGATGAATGCTTTTCTCATATTTTTGAAAATACTTTTTTTTTTTTTTTTTCTGATAGTTTCTTTTTAATATGCATTTAAGTAATCTCATTGACTTTGTGACCAATATTTGAAAGGTGTTGTGTGGTACGGACTGGGTTGGGAATAAGTGTCCAGTCATAAAGCTAGCGAATAGGTTTAGTGAAATCTGTAAAATGGGGAAAAATGCTTAGAAGATCTGTGGAAAACTTTATTTTAGTGTGTATTTAGTAACTACTGAACAAGCTTAAGCTACTTAAGGAGTAATGTATTAAAAATAATTTATTCCTGGAAGTTATGCTTAAAAAGGACAGTAAGCTTTTTGTGCTGTGATATACTGCAGGCACCTGGATGAACTTTTTTCTCTAAAAATTAAAAGCTGTATCACAGTTCCTGCCCTCTTCTATGCCTTATCTTGTTACCAAAGAGAGGAAGCAAAACCCAAAGGAAGTTTGAAAGCTTCTCTCCTCCTGCATTCTGTACTTAGTAATAGGATGTAAATCTGTGAAGGTTTGTCCTTGGTATTCTTGTTGGTAGGTTACGACATAGTAAACGCTCATACTTAGCTAGACGTAGTTACTCTGAATATCGTTTACCTTAACCAATAAACCCCTCACTCTTTTTCTATCTGGTAAATGGGTGTATTTTCTCAATGCATGTTTAGCAGTGGCATTTTACTTTAGGCCCCTTTTTGCACCTAAACTCTTCACGTACTGAAATATGATTCTTTTGTTAATGGTTGAATGATCACAATCATACCCTTGAACTGGCAGCAGAAAAAGCACTAGAGTTCCCTAGCTCAGGAATTTATTTTTTTTTTCTTTTTCTGCTTGCTGCTTGCTCCTGCTATCATTTTAAAAAATATATTTAAAGAAGTACAAATATTAGTGCTTGGAGAAGATTTGTAAAGTGCTACTTCTTCATCTCACTAGTCATGCTACAGAAACCAATCAGAAGATTCTAGTTTGTAGTCATACAAACCTCTGGATATTGGTACAAATCTAAAAGCCAGAGTTAATGATAGACTGGCCCTTGGGGAAGATTCCCCAGGTGTTCGTAAAATCCGTGTGAATAGATAGAAAAATGATCAGAGGAACTATATATCAATTTAAATCCAGAACAGCATCACTTTAAACTGTTAAAAACACTTACTTTTTGCTGATGGTGCTAACACTTTTTTAGACTCTACAAAAATTGACAGTACTGATCTCAAACTGTTAGGCATTTTTCAAAGTATTTTAATAATTACTGAAGATAAAATAAGATGTTCAACCTTGTTTATACCCAATCATAGTTCTTACTTGTACATAGGATATATAATACAGGCACAACCTAGTGAAATACACTTCACCGTTAAAAGTGATTCATGTGGTTCACTTCTGAGAGCCTTAGTGACCTGCATCTTCTGGGTATCCATATATAGAAATTTGGATTTGAAATGGGCTAAGAGAAAGGAGTGAAAGCTTACAGAACCTTTAAATGTCATCTTAAAGGAAGTACATCTGTCATTTTGCAGAGGGAAGGATAATGGTATTAACCTTCATCAGCTTTACATTCAGTGAAGCATTGCAAGATGATTCAGAGGGTTTAGTTAGGCCTCTGTGTGAAATGCTATACAACTCCTATTTAGTGTGATTTTCGGTGCATGTTGTATGTGCACTGAATCTGTTATTCAAGTCAACAAAATAAGATGGAAGAAGGGAAAAGGGATGGTTCACGAGGTGGTTGTTGAATAGTCATTCAGTCTTAACATGGAAGCAGCCTCAGCCATGCTTCAGCTGAAGTGTTTGGTGTACTGCTTGTAACGTGGATTAGCCAACATTACTGTGACCAAAACTTCTGAGAAATACTTTGCCTGACTTTATATACTTAATACCTCTTTTATTGACTCACTCCTAGTATTAGGTTAGCCCAAGATATTGAAGTCTGAGGGGATCCTGTGAACTCGCTTCTCAAGACCTTGTAAGAGCACTTCATTTTAAATGTCAGCAGCTTCACTGCTGATTTGTTTAGAATTTAGTGGGAGGGTGTCATAGACCTATTTTTTCTTATTTGACATAAAATAGACAGTATATTTATTCTTTGAAATAGGACTCTAATGAGATATCTTACCTGTAAAGATTTCATTGACTGAGCAGGAGGGTGTTCTCTCTCCCTGTTCCTCAGTGGTGAGTCATAACGAAACAAGTGGGAAGCTGTCTTTACTCCTGCCGCCTGTGATGAGTAAAGGAGAATATTCTGTCGTCTGGGAAAATATTGAGCCCAGAGTGGAGAGAACAGGAGCTTTGTGCACGTCCTTTGACTTAAATCTTAAGGTAAAGGTGAGAACAGAGCAGGTGTGAACAGGAGGAGGCACTGTGCTCACCCTGAGCTTTCTGTAGAGCTAGATAAAATAAGGGCGGTAATAACCTGTGTGCAGGAGACATCCTGGTATTCATAGTCATGTTTAGCAATGCTACTCTATCACCCATTCATATTCCACTTCTTTTTAAAAAGAAAATTCTTCTACACTGCATTCTTGGTGGGGGGAGGGGAGCAAGTATGCTATAACCTATCCATAGTAGCAGATGGGCTATAATAATTTTGCAAGAAATTTTAAGTTGATATGGTTCTTGAGGAAACTTAGACACCCAGAAAAGAAACATACTGGCAGATACATTTGATGAGCACCTGCTATATGTACATAATTATAGAGGAGGATAACATTCTGTCTGCTCACAACCAGAGTTGTTTGTTTGGTTTTTTTTTTTCCCCTTGGTGTTTGCTGCCACCAGTAATAAACTGCCACTGTGTGATTCTGGTAACATGTATATGTTACCATGGACATGTACATGACTTTGTGAAGTGAATAATTGTACTTTATAATTTTGAACTAGCAAATAGAGTGGGGGAAAAGAATCGTCCTATTATTTGAAAGCAAATATGTAAATTGTGTCAGATTTAAATACCAGCTGTTGTCCAGTTTTCTGTGCATCTATTTGTAACAGCAATTTATCAAAAGTAATAAAATGGTTTCTCAGTTGGTTGATTTATAAGTGAAAGTGGTGACTCCACTCTGATTTTAATGTCACCTATGTGGTAATACTGAAATGTTAGCTTTAATGTACCTACCGAAAGTTTTAACTGTCATAATTGGACAAAAAGCTTAAAAAACTCAATCTTAAATACTCAAAAACAAACTATGTAAGAAAAGTTCATAGATTTTTCAGATTTTAAACTTTTGAAGTGACAGTAGCATGAGCTTTTTCTCATCTAATGTAAATGAGAAGTCTTGTTTCTGAAGGAACTGCACATAATTTCAGGAGAGTGTCTGTGTTCCCAGCTCAGTGTCTGGGAATTATAGCCACTAACAAGGTCGTCATGGCACTTTGAACCCACCGAGAAGAGAACATAACTGTAGAAAGCCTAAATTATAACCTTTAATGTGTTTTTTAGTTTTATAATTGTTAAAATTGCAAAACTAATTTCTAACCTGGAATTAAGCAGAATACATGTTGAACCAAGTTGTCCTGAAGACAGAATTTTTAACAGAGTTCTGTTTGTGTAACAGTAAGAGGGCTGACATAATCCCTTTAAATAAACCTGTCAGTCACCTTTCTTAGTCAGTGATTGATAAGATATGATTATTACAAATGTACACATGTGATTTAACTTGGAATAAATTAGATGTTAACATATAAAAATACTATGACATTAATTTTTAATGAAGATTGACTTAAAATTATTTTATGCTTTTGCTCTTGACACTGCAAATGAGGCTTGCTGGATTTCTGCAAGAATGCATTACAACTTGACCTGAAAACCACAGTATAGGTGTTGTGGGTTTGGGGTTTTTTTGTACTGCTAAATAGCAAGTCATTATTTCCATTTTAGAAATTAATCAACTTGAATCTAATTAATGCAGTGGGTTAAGCAGAAGCTGCTTTTAATTTCCTTTCTGCTTAACATCTGAATTGACACAAAGTAATAGAAGAAATACTGCCTCATAATGTTTTGTGTCCATCTTTATACAGAGATATATGGATGCTTGCATTCTCTACTGTTTAGTGCTTCTCTACAGTATAATTTAAAATCTGTTATGTCCAGTGTTGTGGATGAAAGTTCTAATTCCAGCTGGTAGTTTCTGTCTTCAGAAGTTGCATGTCTTAATTCGTTCTTCTTAGTGGGTGACTGCATTTTTTTATTCCAGACAGCCTTAATTGTGTTTGCTTACTTCCAGCTATTTAAAGATAAATGAATAGAAAAGTCAATTTCTCAAGGAGAAGTAGCTTCATTAATTTGCAGGACTTTATGTTTTTCTGAGTACATATTTATGTTAGCTGTATTTTTTTTCAAGATATGGAGCTCATAAAGTCAAAAGGGTTCTCATGGCTGCAGGCCAGCCTACCACTCTGGGAAGAGATGTTCTCATTCATTAAAAATGTTACAGAGGAAATGCTCTTGGAAATGTTCTTTCCTTCTGTCAGGGTTACCTTGCTCTTCCTGTAGTTTAACTTCCTCACCCAATTGGTAATTTCAGCTATTCATAGAGGAAACTGAAAGTTGGTTTTGCATACACTGAATATAAGACATTATAGTGATGAGGTCTTAGTCATGTATTTTTGTAACTTCAGTGGCTGTTGCATACCCAGCTGTATCTGATGACTGCATGCTGAATGAAGTGAGAGAGCACAGATCTTCATCAAGCTTACTGCTTTGGTGAAGGAGGAAGAGTTAAATATTATAATTATGGGGAGAACATGGATGGTTTCAAAGCACTTGTTATTCACACTGTTTGATATGGAGTGATGTGAAAACCTGCAAATTTAATTTTGGTATCTTCAGAAACAAGAAATGCCATGTGCAGTGACAGTAATAGATTACAACTTGGCCTGAGTGTCTGGGTTTTTTTATTTTAGCATCCATAAATGAAGGGCAACCTTGTGGCTAGCACTGGTGGAGGTGCTGTTCAGCAAATTCTTGTAAATGTTTGGACGCCAAATGAACTTTTGATCTAAACCAGCTGTACAACCATTTGCATGTTTTCATAGCATTACTGCTTGTTCACGTCAGAACCCTGAGGACACCACAAGCCCTGACTGTCCCTGCCCGGTCCCACTGGGGCTTTCCTCACCCTGCCAGCAGCCCAGGATCCCATTTCAGTCCCCTCAGGGCTGTCAGTCCTTTACCCCAGTGATGCTGCAGCAAAGTGCTGGTCTTCAGCTCTCCACAGCCCTGCCCAGCCTGGATCCGGGCCTTGCTGAGCTGGGCTGATGTCCCAGCCCAGCCTTGGCCTCTCCCTGTCCCCACGGCCTGCCTGGCCATCCTGGGACTGTATCCAGCCTCGGTTCCTCTCACCAAGCCTGACCCTTGCCCACAGGCAGACATTGTGGTCTGGCCTCAGCCCATCCTCACGGAGATGCCTGATGTCCTGGGCTGGGGCTGCTCCTGGCCTGCCCTGCCTCCTGGGGGGGAGCCCCCGTGGCTATCAGTGCCCTGGCCCCCAGGGAGATGCTGCTCCCCACGGTGTCCCAACAGTTCAAATGGAAGAAAACAGAAAGGACTGTGGTGTAGCTGTGTCTTGTTCTTGATTTCATCTTGGTTTTCAGAAAACTTTAGTGCTTTTCCATAATATTGTATCACCCCTGATCATGGGAAGTCCCTTACTGTGCATTACCCCAAAAGCAGCCTAAACACTGCTGCAGTTGGCCATCCAAACCATCCCTGTGTTGCGTGGGTTGGTGCTGCTGTGGTAGGGAGAAGGCAGTGGTGCGGTGCTGTGGAGTTGCTCCCTTTTCTGCTGTCATTGGTACTTTTGTGACTGCTTTCTTTTTACCTCATTTTCGTAAAGAAAAGGAGGTTTATATGATAACTACTTTTTATCCCTCTGTGTTGGCTAATATCAGTCATCACCAAATCTTGTAATTCTTTCAGGTTTCATGAATGCTGATGGCTAGAGGTTTAGATGGATGCCCTCAATGAAGGGGAATCTGCCTTATGGGTTTGTGTTACAAAGTTATAACTTGTAGCACGCATGATGTGCCTTATGAGGGGGTGGTAGGAACATGTTGCAGGTAAGCTCTTTGGTGTCCTGGCTGCCTGCTGAGGGGCCTGTTAAATGTACCTTGCACCTAGACTTGGGTTCTGCGGAGGCAGTAGCTGAAATCTGGGGGTAGGTGAGGATGGGCCAGGACAGGATGGATGAAGTGAACCTTTTGAAGTGTGTGATGCTTGCTGTTTTCCCATGTGAATTTTGGCCTTAAAAAAAAAAGGGAAAAGTGAAGGCAGTGTGAGATAGAAATACTTAAATGCTCACTGTGGAAAAGCTTTACTCAGAGTTCACACTGTATTAGATCTAATGTAACTGAAAAACATGGCATGAAATGCTTTTGGTTGGTGCTTGGGTACTTTGTAAAGAGAATAATAACTAGCCAACAGTAAGTTTTTCCATTTCCATTTTCTTGGTTTTGCAACCCTTTTCTGCTTTATTAGTGATGGCCTTTTTTGTTGATCTGAATTTGCAAAGCCCATGTTATTTAATTTATTTTGGGCATTTACTTATTAAGGCTTAGCAAGGAAAACGGTTGTTCTGTGCAATGGAAAAAGAGACTAAGTCCATAGAAGACAGAAGAACCATTGTTCTGAAATGTTACTGAATACTGGCAGGCACCTTTAACAAAAATCCTGTAAAAAGTTTGAAACTAAACCTCATCTTTCATTAATAATTTGAAATGTGAAATAAGAACATGATGGTTCTCTGGTTACTGAAAGTTGAGTTTTAGAAGAATGTTGACATCATTAAGTGCTTGCTAGAAAAATGGATTGAAAGAACCAGGTTTTGAAGTTTAGAAGTTGTTCTTTCCAGCCTGATGGTGATCTGGTTAAGAAAAACATGGTTTGGTGGTGCTGACAGAATCACTGTCTGTAAGCAATGTGGTTATATTGGCTGCAAGTCTTAACACCTATGGGTGAGGACTTTGGAAATAATCATGCTGCTGTAACTGTCTTATCTTTAGCACCTGGATTACAGGAATACATCATATCAATGCAGATAGTTAAGGAAGCTTTTTAAAAATGCACTTAGAATATTGAATGAGCTTAGATTTCAGACTGAGGTTAAATAATTGTTTCATCTATGTTGGTGTTCCTGATCTGCTTTAATAATAGAACTGGCAGACATTTGAACAGAAGGGGTAGGCTTGTGCACAGGCAGGGCTATGCCAAGGTTAGGGAATTATCACTAGAAAGGTTCACAACAGCAATTCTAAAGAAAATATAACTCATGAGAGAGAGCACTGCAGAATGCCAGGGCAATAGGTGTTTTGATTTATGCTTTTCTTTATGACAAGTTCTGATTTTTTTAGTGTCAAAGTGAAAATTAAATTGGCGTATCACTTCTGAGGAGGGAGAAGGTGCTGATCCTTGGTGACCCAGAAATCTCAATCCCTGTGGGTCCAGTGGCACAGCTGGAATTGCTGGTCTTTGTGCTTCAGGTGCAGTCTCAGTCATGAGCAAAAGCTCAGGACAGGTGGGATCTGGTTTCTGCTCTGCAGCATCTGTCACCTGGCTCTGCAGTCAGGCTTGTGGGCCTGGTTTTTCAAGTGCTGATTAAAGTTCTAAAATGTGCACTAGTAGTACCTCCCAGGTGAATAATTGTACATATACTTTAATTTCTTCTAAAGTATTACAATTATTTTTTTCTTTAATGTTTATGAAAATTGTGTTTTCCTAAGCTAAGACATGGCTTTTAAATACCATTACCCTGTGGGCTTACAAGTGTTTTGATTTTCTTGGAATATATCTAAAACTAGTTAAAATGCACTTGTGATAATCTTGTTTACTTATCTGGAAATAATACTGCCACATCATGGTTTTATTCTTGGAGAAAAAGGGTAATTTTTGTCATAAAAAAAAGCAGCATTTAGCACCACTCTAATTTCAACTAATTATGGAAGAGCATTCTCATGGAACTCATTTGCCTGTGTTTTAGCTGCTTTTTATATTGGGAGATGATGATGTTAAAAATGCCAGCGTTCTCCTTTAATATCACTTGGAGTTTTTGCAAGTCCTTTTTTTGTTGCCTAAAAACATAGCATGATCATACTTGTCATAATATCAAATACTTATTTTCCATTATAAAATGCCATATGCTCATACATTTTGATTTCTTTCCAGAAGCTTCAAGTAAGCACTACTTTTGTAATCTCTTGGATTTTCAGTTTAGAGTGGAGTCATTCTGCCTGCCATAGCGTATGGTCTTTTACATTATAAAATCTTATGCTGTTTCTCCATAGCTTCTGCAGAAAAAGACACAATCAAGAATACCTACTCCAAAGTAATGGATGCATATGGGCTCTTGGGTGTATTAAGATTAAACCTTGGTGAGTAAAATATGTAAAACCTTAATTTTTAAGTTGGGAGGAAAAATTATGCTGCTTCTGTAAAACTGCACAGCACAGGATTTTTGCAACAGGAACTGGGCTCTTTTTAAATTTTTTTTTGTCTTTGTAGAGTAACTTGCAAGTTTGGAGCACTCCCAGAAATGAGGGAGTGGACAAAAATAATTTCCGTTTCCACAATCCCTGTTATTTGCAGCATAGTTTCTCCTGTTTGCATTTCCTTTTCTTCTGTAGAACTTGAGAATGGGTTCTTGATGTTGGTTCTGTTTTGTACTTTTTTCAGGCAAACTGGGGAGAGACTGTTTGAATTTAAGCATATGAATACATCAACACCACACTCCACTAAGATTTATTCTGTTACTTGTGCCTTTTATTGTTTTACAGGAGACACATTGTTACATTATCTGGTTCTAGTAACAGGATGCATGTCTGTGGGAAAGATTCAAGACTCTGAAGTTTTTCGAGTTACCTCCACTGAATTTGTATCATTACGAATTGATTCAACAGATGAAGATCGTATTTCAGAAGTGCGCAAAGTTTTGAACTCAGGAAACTTTTATTTTGCATGGTCTGCAACTGGTGTCAGTTTAGATCTTAGTCTCAATGCTCACCGCAGCATGCAGGAGCACACCACTGACAATAGGTTTTTCTGGTGAGTTCATGATGGGTTTTATCAGACATTATACAGAATAATGCATGCCTGTACAAACTAATCTGTGGCAAGTTTTTATCCTTGTTTTTATCAGCTCTTAAATGTACATCTTTGTCCCACAAATGTCGGTGAGATAGATTAGCATTATTTTAACTCTAAGGATATAAATATGTTATTAATGATACAGCGTTTCCATGGCCACTTGGAGTTTCTTAATTGAAAACCACAGATTTTCACTGCTTATGATATTATACTTTGATCTGAACAGTTGTTGTGATGTTATGTTTCAGCCTTGGTGTCTCTTAATTCTTCATCAAGTGTGTCAATTTTTGAAAATGAGTGTGGTAATGGAGCTGTAAAGAAAACTTTAATCTTTTGAACATTCTGGTTTCTAAAATATTGTGGTGCTTATATATAGTTTCTAAGAGGGTTTTCAAGATACGAAAGGGCTTTTAAAACTTGTATTACACAGATAATTGTCACGTTGTTGATTTTGCTGAAAAAGAGCAGGTAGGCTATGCTACAGTGCACGTTGCTTGGCTGCTGAACTCACTGTCTTTTTACAGAATATTTTAAAATAAAGCATAGGCTTTCACTTAGAGAATTCTTGGTAAGAGGAATACTGCTGTTTCTGCAAATAAGCAGCTTTAATAATGCCGGTGATGCATACTGTTACGTAGGAAATTCTGCTTCCCTATTTTCAGCCTATGTTAAAAAATGGTGTATTTGTCCATGAACCTTGGAAGGGTTCTGAAGATGTGGCAGTATGCTGTTAGAACAGATGAAAAGCTACATCTTCTCCCTTCTTCTGTCCAACATACAAGATGCCAAACTAGCTCTGACATAAGTGCCCAGTGCTGCTCTACTCTTTGCCACTGTTTTGGTCAGATAGAGGAATAGGATCAGATTGCTGTATTAAGACAGAAAATAAGCGCTAGTTTTCAGAAACACATCCACCTTGATGTAGGTTTACAGGAGTTATAGGAACCTAGCTCCATGTCTCTCTCTGCATCTGGAAAAAGACAGGGCTCTCTGTTAATGTCAGCATTTCAAGGCTTGAGAAACGATGATGCCTGTTGACTCTGTCCAAATAAGCTTGGCTGATTTTGATCCCTGTCACAAAACTTCTTAAGTTATCTGGCTTTTTTTTTCAGTAGAATCAGTCCTTACAGGAGGTAGAAGGAATGTCCCAGATTCCAGGGTCTAGAAATGTAAACACTAAAAGTCAATAACAGAAAATATTCTGCTTGTGCACTTCAGTAAACTTTCTTGGGATTTTTCTATTCAAAAGTTCCAGTCTCAGTCTGCCCAGGGAAAGAATATTGTTTGCTTTCTCAATCTCCTATTGTATTGCCTCTGTATACTTTTCTGTAAAGTGAATGGATATTTGATTCACAGGATTTGAATCTTCATTAATGATTGAACTGAGGTGTTTGATAAGTTGCAGATTTTTTTTTTTTTTTTAAATTGGAAGTTTAGGTTAAGAAGGCTAAAATTGAAGTGAATAGCTTCAAACTTTTTACCAGATAGGCTATTTGCAATGATGGTAGAATTTTTTGGGTGGTGACAAAACCAGCCATCTTACTAGAGTTTACTTTTCTTTGCTATGCAGAAAACTTTACTTCCCTTTTACCCAAATGAATGTTTCCAAAGAAGATCAAAAGTCAAGCCCCACTAGAGTGAGGTGAAACAAAAAAAAAAAACTCACAAACCCCAAACTTCAGTGTTCATTGGTACTACTTAATGCACAGGTATATCCAAACTGTGAATCTTTCTTTCGTTTGAGCAGTAGTTGATATTAGAGAATGGTATATGCAATATATAAAGTACCAACGCTTAACCCTGAAATTGATATTTACAGAAATTTGAAAGTATGTTGGCTATTAATGTGTTCCTGGAAGCTTGTCTGGGAAAGTGATGTGTTATGATGACATATAATAGAAATAATCAATGTATGTGGGCAAGAATTACTGTCTTTATTTCATGGTGGTGTGAAATTGAATGGTGCTCTACCCACCACAAAAGTAACCCTGTAATTGGAATTCTGGCTTGCTTTTCCAAAAGTCTGTAATCTTTGGCTTTTCAAAGCAAGTCTGAGTAGAGAAATATAAACAAGTTTGGAGTGTTGTTTTTTACTGGGTGAAGAGCAGAGGCTATAAGGGTTATTTTTTTAATGTCATTAAAATTCATGGCTTTACCCCATATTCTAATTGTGCAAACGTTTAAGGTGTTCTCTTGTAAACTTTGCTATTTCAAGTATGTTTAAATAAGAGTTATATCATAAAACTATAACATACATATTTTCATTTTCTTATTTGTAGTAGTGGGTGTGAAATATAAGAAGTCGATAGCTGGTTTAACAATTTGAGCTGTATTTTATTTTGTTCCAGTTATTTTTATTTTTTTTTTTTTTCTTTTCCTGATAGGAACCAGTCACTGCATTTACATCTGAAGCACTATGGTGTGAACTGTGATGACTGGTTGTTACGTCTCATGTGTGGAGGAGTGGAGATAAGAACAATTTATGCAGCTCACAAGCAGGCAAAGGCTTGTCTCATTTCACGACTAAGCTGTGAACGGGCTGGCACCAGATTTAATGTCCGGGGAACAAATGATGACGGTCATGTTGCTAATTTTGTTGAAACAGAGCAGGTATGTTATGCTACAGTGCACATTGCTTGGCTGCTGAACTCAAGATAAGCATGTGAGTAGATAGTTTTTTGCCCTGAATCAACAGATCACAAGTCAAGTCTGTAACCAACAAATACTGGAGTAGTTCCTTTGCTGCTAAATAAGGAATCTAAGTAGGTTACGTGATTTGATGATCTTGGTTTTTAGTGTAACTTAGGGTAAGGGCATGCATGGGTCTGAGTTTCAGTAGCTTAAGAAGCTGTTATCCATCAGCTGAACTGTTGTATATGGTTGTACTTCCTTTTAGCCTCCTGAGCTGTGGGTGAGTGTGTACTTCATTTGGCCGGAGCTAATAGTAAAGTAAAAGACCTCAGAAACAATCAAAAGAGATTTTTGGCAAATACATGGTACCTTGTGGTTCAGGAAAGATAAAAGCATTCCTATGGCTATTTAACTCAGCTCCTCTGAAAGGTAGTTTTGAAAGCCACTGTAATTCTGCTGCATTTGATTGCATATCTTTGTCCTTATACAGAAATGCAAGAGGTTATTAAATTCTTTGCTGGCTTTTCTTTGCTCACTTCTTACGATAACATAGTTACCAAGATGTTGTTCCTGCAACTGTATTTATGTGAGTAGATATCTCTGATTGACTCACTGACTCTTTGCCAAACCTAGGTGACTTCAGTAGGATTTTATTCAGGTAGGGCTTCGCTTGTACGCATCCAGTTTCAGGAGTTTAGTCAGAAGACTGTTGTTACAGTTTCTCTGTCCGAGTTTCCTAGCAGGCTAATGTCACAAGATGACTGTGACATATAATTCAACTTGAAATTTTCTTTCCTGTATACTTAATAGACCACTGTAGTTTGGATTCTGATGCACAAAGTCTGTGCAGGTCTTCTGAGTAGGCTGCATTGTTATTTTCTGTGCCCTGGTGTACATTTTAACTGTTCCTACAGGAAGGTCTTACAAAGTTTTTTAAAGCAAGTTGCTCTTAGCACAGGAGTCATTCAGGCACAAATAATAAAAGCTTGCTGTATTTTTCTTAGATGTTGTGAATCATAATTCTACAAGGAAGCATGATAGTGCCTGAACTTGTTTTATGAATTGTTCAGAAGAGTTAGAGAGATGTTTAACCGCAGCCAGCAGCTAAGTCCCACCCAGCTGCTCACTTACTCTCCCCTGGTGGGATGAGGGAGAGAATCAGAAGAGTGAAAGTGAGAAAACTCTTGGGGTGAGATAAAAACAGTTTAGTAGGTAAAACTAAAAGCCATGTGTACAAGGAAAGCCAAACAAGGAATTCACTCACCACTTCCCATGGGCAGGCAGGTGCTCAGCCATCTCTGGGACAGCCAGGCTCCATCATGTGTAATGATGACTTGGGAAGAGAAACGCCATTAGTCCGAATGTTTCCCCCTTCTTCCTTCTCCCAGTGTCATGGTTTGAGCCTGGTCGGTAGCCAACCACCATGCAGCCACTCCCTCTCCCTTCTCTTCCAGCAATAAGAAGGGACAGAGAGCCAGGCTTGGGGTTCGAGATAGGACTGGGATGGGGAAAAGTCACCCTTTATGGGCACAAGCAAAAGGCAGACTCCTTAGGGCAAGGAGTCATTTACATTTATTACAGACATTTATTACAGACACTAGCATACATACATTTATTACAGACACTAACAACACTTAACAGAGTAGGACAGTGAGAAGCATTGCCACATCTTGAGAACACCTTCCCCCCACCCCTCCCTTCTTCCCGGGCTCAGCTCTGCTCCTGATATCTCTACCTCCTCCCCCAGTGGCGCAGGGCCAGGGAATGGGGGGGTTCAGTCAGTGCTGCTGCTTCTTCTTCCATCTTCAGTGGGGGGAGCTTCTGGAACTTATTCCCCTGCTCCATTGTGGTCCCCCTCTCACAGAAGACAGTCCTCCACCAACTTTCTTCAACAGGAGTTCCTCCCACGGGCCGCAGCGTTCCCCACACTGCTCTGTCGTGGGTCACCAACTTTCTCCAACTGGAGTCCCTCCCACGGCTGCAGCCCTTCCCGAGCTGCTCCAGCGTGGGACACCCCCGCATGCTGCAATCCTCCCAGTGCTGAATTACAGCAGCGGGGCTACCTTTTCCCACAAGACCCTGGCCTTCTTCAGGCACAGCACCTTGCTCATCCAGGCGAGAAACACAGGCCATAAATCAGTGTCTGCTCCATCGTAGATCTCCATGGGTGGCAGGGGGGGCCGCCCTGCCGTCTCACCACAGGATACAGGGGGGGTCTCTGCTCCGGCACACCTCCCCCCTCCTTTCTTCCTCCGTTCCTCCACTGACCTTGGTGTTCACACAGCTGCAGCAACTCCTCCTCACAAGTCCCACTGCTCGTCACCACGTCCCTTCTTAAATACGTTATCGCAGAGGTGCAGCTGATTGGCTCGGCCTTGGTGCAGAGGCAGAGCTGACTTGGAGCTGGGGGAGCTTTGAGAAGCTTCTCGCAGGGGGCCGCCCTGATAGCCCCCTCCCCTGCCACCAAAAAACCCGCCACTCACTCAGCCCAGGACACCCAGCTCTATATGCTGAGCATGACATCATATGGTGTGGAATATCCCTTTGGTCAGTTGGGGTCAGCTGTCCCGGCTTTGTCCCCTCCAAACTTCGTGCGCACCCTCAGCCCTCTCACTGATGGGGCAGGCTGAGAAGCAGAAAAGGCCTTGGCTCTGTGCAAGCACTGCTCGGCAACAGCTAAAACATCCCAGTGTTATCAACTCTGTTTTCAGCACAAGACAGAAGTCTAAGGTACATGATACTTCAGCTTGTAGTGTGGAATATGTAATATTTAAATATGTTTTATTTACTCTATGTTTAGCTAAGGCTAAGAAACCACAAACCTGAAATCTCTGATACCTATTAATACTATGCTGTTTGGTTTTTTTTTTTCTTCACAGGTGATATTTTTAGATGACTCTGTGTCATCTTTCATACAGATTCGAGGATCTGTTCCATTATTTTGGGAACAGCCAGGCCTGCAGGTAAGCAGGAGATAGATTTAATTATACAGATAATTCTTATTCATGTCTTTTTAAACATCTTACAGTAGCATTTAGACTCTTCTGTTAGGATGAGATTATCCTTTGGGAGCAAGTTGGTGCTATTGTTTAATTCACCAAGCCTGCTACTCTTGAGCCTCTGAATGCGGTTTTGCACAAGATTTGAATATCTGTTGCTCTTTACATGTTTTCTCTTTGAAATTCTGGGGTTTTCTGTTTTAATTTAAATTGCTATTTTAAAACAGCTTATCTAAGGGCATCTAAAGAGCATGTTTTCTTCTGAATTGTTCTTGAGGATAAGTCTTTTCAAGTAGTGGATATAATATAAGTGGATAAGTGATATAATTTAGATATAATTACTGTAATATAATTTCATTCCAGTTTTCCTGAAAGAGGGTTTGTATCAGCAATTACTACTCTGATACAATTTTTACAGGGAAGATTAAAAGAAGTTCATGCCTCACAGTAACTCTAGGGTCTTTAAACTAGACATACAAGCATTTTGCAATAGAACTGCTGAAACATTTACATGCCTTCTACTCAAAACAAGAAGTAATTAGATGATATGACTAGGTATATTGAATAAAAAATGTGTTTTTTTAGGAAAAAGTGGAATTTAAGAAAAACCTATAAAAAGAATGCACATCATAGCAAGCAGAATAAATTTGGGAGGTTTCATTTAGAAAGTGAAATGAATTTTTAGGCCACATTTAGGATCAAAACAGGTCTTTGAAGAATGGTTAATCAAAAGTGTAAAGGCATAATTTAACATAATCTTCATGTCATAGGTGGGATCCCATCGTGTCAGAATGTCAAGGGGTTTTGAGGCGAATGCACCAGCTTTTGACAGGTGAAAGAATGTCTTAAATTTTTGTTACTGCACTACAAAGCTCTGATAAGTCATGCATCAGAGGGATGGTATATGTTATTCCAAACAGGAGGCTTTGTGTATAGAAACGTGTGATTCAGGAAAGCAGTGAACTGCGTGGGCAGCTTTTTCAAACTTTTACAGAATTGCTTGTACTTTTGAGTGCCTTGTTGAAAAGTTTGAAGAAAATTTAAAATAGCGAAATACTTTGTTAGATTTAAACCAAAAATTACAGCATGTTTACATTGAATAATCTGTATTTGTCAGCTGCTGTATCAAGTTTATATTTTGATTTTATTCCTGCCATGAAACTTCAGCTTCACAACCTTACGATTTTAACTAAATGTATGTTGTAAAATTGGTGCTCTTATCCTAATTAAATAGCAGTCAGTGGTTGTATGCTATTATTAAATTATATTGATTTGTTTGGACATGACTTAATATAAGGCTTGCAGCAGTTATTAGAGTACCCTGTACATTTCTACAGCCTCTCAGTCAGCGTTGCAGGTGTTTGTTAATTTTTCTGCATGCCAGTAGATGAGCATGCAATTTTATTTCTGTTAACAGGCATTTCCAAACTCTTAAAAATTTATATGGCAAGCAAATTATTGTAAATTTACTTGGGGCAAAAGAAGGGGAGCACATGCTCAGCAAAGCTTTTCAGGTGAGTATGACAATCCTCTAACTGTGCATATCCTTGGAATTTGCTTTTGTTTGCAATGAAGCATTTATATAGCCTTTGAAAAATGAAACAGATATACTGTGCTCTGGAGCCAACTACCCCTTGTGGTTAAAATTTTATTTATCATAGAAGCACTGCTTAAGATACATAACATGAAATTAATTTTCAAAAGGTCTACATACAATTAGTGTTTGGTTATGTTCAGGTTGGTTACTTTACTGAAAAATTAGAACAGCAACATAGACAATATTGAGGGATTTTCAGTTATTTTCATATTTCATGCTTACTAGTGGTTTATTTAAAAAGTAAATCTTCTTTGCTTTATAAAATTGGTGAATAAAAAACTTATACTTTGTGGTATTTAATACTGCGATGTTTCTTTTGAAAATCATTCCCTTGGAATTCCTGGATATATTCCTTAATATTTTTTTAAACAAATCAGAAATTAATTTATCAACTTAAACATAAAAGCTACTTCATAATTGAACCTAAATGTTTGTTCGGAAGATGTAAATTGTAAGTGGCCATTTTCATGAATTCCCACTGGGTTAAAAATAACTGTCATATTGTAGTCCATAAATACTGACAATTTGAGAAGTTCTGTCTGAAGCCAGAGAACATGTCAATAGCCATCTGTTATTTTCCTTTCCCTTTTCCCTTTGTATTATAATGGTTGAGTATCTTAGGCTGTTCACTAGTATCTTCCCTGTACCCAGCTATCCTGGTAGGAGATACTGGTGTTCTCAGATGCATATTAATGCCCAGTGCAGATCATAGCTTCGCCAACAAAGACTGTGTGAGCACTTCAGGATTTTTTCAGGGAGTATTAGGGAAAGTTTCGCTCAAGCCACCCTCCACAACAACCTAAATAATTTGTCTGGTTTTTTCAGTAGTAGTTTATGGGGTGTTTACTCAGTCCCTGTTACTGGCAGGTATGTCTAAAATGCTGACTGTTAGTGAAAGGGGTTTCCACTGAAACAGCTCTTTGCGAATCAAAGCATTTTGACAGTAGAAGACACTGTAGACTTTCTTGATGACCCCTAGTGTAGTAAGGAAAAAACTGACCTTGATTGTGACAAGAAGAAACAAAGGTGAAATATTACTCAGTTCTGAGTCATTTGTTGAACAATAGTAATAAAAACGGTTTAATTTTACCTAAGAGAAAGCATGTAATAAACAAGATAGCTAATAAAATAGTTTTAAAATATCTGTAGACTCTTATTTAGCTTATAGTACTATATGTGCAGATATTGGTATATTTATACTTTTTTCTTCTCTTTTTACGTCAGAACCATTTGAAAGCATCTGAACATTCAGCTGATATCAAAATGGTCAACTTTGACTATCATCAAATGGTTAAAGGTGGAAAGGCAGAAAAACTACACAGTGTGCTTAAACCTCAAGTCCAGAAATTTTTAGAGTGTGGATTTTTTTATTTTGATGGAAAGGAAGTTAAAAGGTTTGTGTGTATAACTTCTGTAAATTTGTTCAGATTAAATTATGGTTCTGGGATGCTTCTCGAACCGTAGCAAGAAGATAAGAGAAAAAAAATGTTACTTCTGTTACTGTGTTTTTATTGTGTCTAAGATGATGTTCAACAACTGAAATACAAGTTACTTTTTGAAAATTTTGTTGTTCTGAATATGCTCTAAAAATCTTAATGGAAAATATATCTGAGACATTGATGTTGCATGACTTAATTTCAGGCCTTTGACCTCATGGTTTTGGTGAAAATGGGCAATTGTCCTTTTTTTTCTTGTGTATACCCACATGGGATTAAAGAATGAATATTTTTCCATCTGTCTGTATAATATTATTAATATTTTCCTCAGCAACTAAGCATGTAATTATCTGTTTATTATAAATGCTGATGTTCAGCGCAGTCTTTTTCTAAATCTGTTTGCATCTGAATCCCCCATTTGAGAGATTCAGTTCTCCACAAAGTATGAATGGCATGCATGTTTTCTGCCCTGCTTTGTACTTCCCAGTCCTGCTGTACTTGTACTTCTGTCCCTATTTCCCCACCTCTCTTCCTAGAGCAAAGGCTGTGTTTAGCTCAGCAGGAAAAAGGAAGCAGGGCTAAAAGTAGGCAACATTCTTGCTCTTCTCCCTTCCACATCCTTCCTCCTTTTAATACCAGAGCAAACTGCTGAGTGAGGTTTTCCATGAGGAAGAGAATTGTTGAGTGAGGGGACTGTGCCATGTGCAGTGGGGTTTCATCTCCTAGTGCAGTGGGAGAGAAGAGGGTTCCAGTACCACACTGTGCTCTAGCATGGCTCTGGGATTAAATCACTCAGGGGCAGGTTTTAGTAGGCCTGAATAAGATTAAATTTAGTGGGAAGGTGCTTAAGTCTCATCTCCACCTCAAAATGTCACTGACCATTCTCCAGAAAGCTTTAAAAGTGTTGTGACACTGTGTTGGGAGAACACCATTTGGTCTTGATGGAGATTCAAATGATATTATCACCCATCAAAAAAACGGACAACAGAACAAAAGCAAAATAGGCTGTGGCTTGTTACAGCTTGAAGAATTGTATTAATAAAAGATACAGTGGTAATTTTTATAAGTTCATGGACCATCTCCTCTGTAGAGTGTCAGGGTTTTTTCTAACACAGCAAGTTGTTTTGTATTTAAAATCAAATACAGAGATAGTAATGAGAAAAAAGTAATCTTGGAGAAACTTCTTCAAAACTTTCTGCAATTTATGGTTAGATCTCCAAGTAAATGTGATGAAGCCTTACTGACTTAATAGCTCCAAGTGTGTAGTGGGAATGACGAAAGTAAGGAATAAGTGTGTACCATTGGGAGAGCCAGCAGAATTTTGTACTCCTAGCCAGGCAAGAACAACATGGATGTTGTTGATACGATCCTTCTGAGAGCCCCAGAGCATGAGTTAATGGGCTTCTCCCAAAGAACGGGGAGCAATTCAGAGTGCCTGAGGGCCTCAAGCATCTGTTGAGCTAAGGGGGAGAGGCTTATTTTTCATTTTTATTTGGGGAGGAAAGAGAAAGTAATGAGTGGTTGAAATTGGCTTTAGTTTTATCACAAATTCTTGTTACTTTTAGTTTAGTTAAACAAATTCAAGAACTGTCCCAGTATTTTTTTTTTTTTTTTAATTTTTGTTTTAACTAAGAGTTATTATTTCCCTCTGTGATTCTTGGGAAGTGTGTTAGTTGGATTGTTTGAAAAGAAGACTTAATGCTGCATAACACTTTAACCAAGAAGCAAGGAGAATTGAGAAAAACTGAAGAAGACTCATGTTATTTGGAGAAAATAAATTAGTTTTGTATAGTGAACACTGCTGCAAAATTCACTGCTGTTATTGGAGCTAACCCTCTATTGCTGACGTATTTTTAAACATACTTGTCAGTGCAATGTTACTGTCATCACAATACCCTGATTTACTGTTCTGGTTCAGATCTTGATGTCCCTGTCTTTGTTGATGGTATGTGCGTTAAATGAGTTATTTCAGTTGTTTTCTCTCTCTGTCTCTCATTGTCCTTGGCACAGATCTCAAAGTGGTACTGTCAGAACAAACTGCTTGGACTGTCTGGATAGAACAAACAGTGTGCAGGCTTTCTTTGGCTTAGAGGTAGGAAAACCAGTGTCCAGATACACAACTGCTCTTAATGCTTTTGTAGCCGTTAAGCTGTAAAAGTAGGATTACCTTCCCTATGAAAGATGAATTCAAATATTTCATGTATGGCAGTTTGATTTATAGCGTGATACTTTTTTTCTTCTGGGGCAACCATATCTTAGTAGTTACAGAAGCAATAGTTGTATAGTAGTTGCAATTAAACAGTAGTCATGCAGCATTATGAAAAATGTTCATTCTTTTTTTTGTGTCCATTTCTTATGTCTTTTAAGGTTCAGTCTTGCAGTTCTAGAAGCGGTAGTAGTGTTGCAGTCCTTCACAAAAACACTTGCATTCACAGTTACTCTATTAGATTATGTTCTTCCACATATTTGATTATTGTTCTTAGCATCTGCCAGTGCTGTGTATTCATATTTTCACAGCATTGTACTGTGAATTCTTCATGGGACAATACCATGGTTGAGGCTTTGGCCACACTCAGATTGGGTAGTCGGAAAATAACCATGGGATTCAGTCCTCCTGCAGGGTTGTGCTTCGGCGTATTGGCTTGCTATTGAAACAAAGGTTCTAACCTCTAGGCTTATATAGTAGAGCTTGAACACATGAACTTCATAGGAATTGATGGAGTAAATAGTACTGATTGTGTTAAAAGAGTAGTTCTTTTGCGTGTTGAGAAAGGAAAAATTATGGGTGCTGTAACATACAATTTAGTAAAAGGATTATTCTTTTTTTTCTGAATTTTATTTAATTAAAATGCTCTTGTTTTAGTGGCTATAGGAGGAATTTCTTTGAGAACTGCAAAATCCATTGACTGCTATGTATGCGTTTACCAAGTGAACACTGTTGCCAGTTCATGGGTGTTTTAGTCAAGCAGAATACTGAACCGTTTACCCTCATGCAAATACTCAGAAAATTTTTCTCTTAACATTCACCATCAGTACATACTCTAGCAGATACAACACAGTTTGAGAGACCTAGTGCCTTTTTTCTTCATTGTTTCAGATCTGCATCTACCATAGGGGGTCTCACCTTTTAATTACTAAAATTAAGAAAAATAATTCTTACTCTTTTCTTTAGTTCATTGTGTGTTGAAAAGAGTAGTGTCATGCTTTGAAAATCTCACAGCATTGTATTGCATTAAATAGTTTGTATATCTGTCCATCCTGTATTGACCTTGCGAGGGGAGAGACAAATGATTACCTTAAAGTCTTTCCTGGTCCTGCACCTGTTTGCTGGAGTTTAACACTTCACTGCAGATAGAAATGCAAGCTTGAAGTAAACCGTTAGGCTATTTTAAATGAGCCATGAGAAACATTGCCTCTTGTATTTTATTGGTAATACTATAGTTTTCTATAGCATAAGAATACATCTTTATACACTCTTAATGAGTATAGTACTTACATGGCAAACTTAGCTTTGCAGCTCTATTTTATCTTTCTTATCCTATTAAGAACTAAAAAAAGAAAGAAAAAAAAAGACAGTATTTAATCCAGATTAAATACTGTCTTTTTTTTTCTTTTTTTTTTTAGACCAGGTGTGCCAAATCTTTCCTTGGTGAAAGCTAAATTATGATCTCAGCTAAAATATGAGAGCTAAAAGTATAAAACTAATTAAGGAAAATGCTAAATCCTCATGAGCTGCTTACATGAGATATTTAAATTCCTTTTTTAACATGATAGATACTTGATATAACAAGTACTGAGCTCTGGATGACCACCTACAATTACAAGATGAAGCACCCAATTTCTGAAGCTTCTTTTCGTGTTTATTTCTACTTAATTTTGTCTGCAAACTTCCTTTTCTAACTTTTGTTAATTCCTGCCCAAACTTCAGAATTCTACCTTTGTCATTTTATGTTCATCATTTTAGACTCCTTCTTGCCACTGGACACATCCAGGTTTTAAAGATTTTTTTTTTTTTTTGAAAGCTCTTGAAAATAGCTCTTTTTTTTTTAGTTCTTTATATTTATTTTCAGTATTACATTGGTAACCACAGACACTAGGAAATAACTTGACTTTTTAAAAATAATCGTGATTCCATAAACCAGGATTTCAGACAGGGTCCAATGTCCCATTCTACATCTGTGAGCATAGTGCTACATTTAAGTAATGTATTTAAATGAAAATGAATACATTTATAAGTATTATATGTATACAGTTTAAATGCATTTAATGTAGACTGTGCATCATGGAATATTTATGGAGGCATATTGATTGTAAGGGTAAAGATTGCAGTGTCTTATGCATGAAAACAGAGTGAAAGACAGAAGCCGTTGCTGTTTCACTGATCATAGAGCTCTGTTGCTGCTGCATTTGATAATAGAAGTCAGTGTGATGTTACGCTTTTTTGGGAAGAACACAAATTTCTCTAATTCTAAATTATGTAAGTAGAAAGACTTGAGAACCAAAAGTAACTTACCCTGTAACTAGTGAATTTTTAGAGGAAAATATTTACATATCAACTACATCATTCTTTTCCCATATTGCTACCTATCTTTAATAGAAAATGAAATGCTGGTGCTAAAGTTACATGCATGATGCAGCCTTTCAAATGTGACATGGTGTCAGTTTGTTTAGAATTCCAAAGATTTTTTTGTTTGTGTATATATGCTGAAAAAATATAATTTACCTTTTAATAAATACATTTAAAGATTTTTCTTTTGCGAATGTTGTCTTCAACTGTTGCAGATGCTAACAAAACAACTGGAGGTATTAGGACTAGCTGAGAAGCCTCAGTTGGTTACTCGCTTTCAGGAAGTTTTTCGATCCATGTGGTCTGTGAATGGTGATTCTGTCAGTAAAATTTATGCTGGAACTGGAGCCCTTGAAGGAAAAGCTAAGGTAAAGGACATTTTGTTAAAAACTTTAGCAGTATCCCATATAGGTTTTAAAGAATTCTATCAATAATATAACAACTATGAGATTTTCTTTTTTAAAATGTGCTTTTGTTGTAATCCTAAGAAAACAACAAACCAAATAAACAAAACAGTAACATAAAAAGGTTGATTATGTTGATACGCCAGATTTTGTTTCAGTTCATCCTTTCTCAGCCATGCCCTTGCCTCCCACATAACACCATCCTGTAGGAGAGGATGAGGCTCAAAGCTTCCATTTCTTTAGGTCATAGTTCAGAAAAATCTATATTCAAAACAGTTTTAGTTTCTTTGAATATTTTCATTTTTGTCTCTGTACCTCTGTCTCCTATTGTTTTCGTTTCATTTACTGTATCTCCTTTCTTTTAAAATGTGTTTCACTGGATGTAGTTGTTTGTGCTTTTAGTGTTTATTAACAGTGTTAAAATTAAATGGGTTGCATCTGGGTGTTTTTTGTTTGCCTGTTCCTCCAGCTATTTCTGTTTAGTTTTGCAATTACTGGAAAAAACCCAAATTCTGTTTCTACCTTACTTTCTAATGTTGTGTAACAATTCCATACTACTTGACAGTGTAATGCTTTATTTCTCTTCAACTTGCTTTATCTTTGTTGATGCTTAAATTGTTCAGGTTTTCTAATGCTATCTTTTATTTTTCTTCTAACAATGTTGCTTTTTTTTTGTTTCCATAATTCTCTCTCTTATCAGTTGATACCTGTCAAGACAAACAAATGTTGAACCATAACAATTTTTGCCCTAAGTTCTTTCAAGAATTTCTTTTCATACCATTCTTTTTATTCAAGAATGTGATTCTTCTCATTCCATATTATATACTATTTACTCATAGTTGACTGGTTTGTTTTTCCATCGCTTGTTCATTCAAACCGTATCAGGGTCCTTCTCTGTACAAGGCATCGCAGTAAGCTACTTAAAAGGAAAATAAACAAAATGGACTTGTTGCTTATTTTACCCTTAATTTGTGCATGCAAGACTTTTTAATTTGGGAATTGCTTGTATTTATAGAGTGGAGTTTGGTTAAAGATGTTTAATTTTATTTTCTTACAAAAATGTCACCCAGACCATTAGTAAAACTACAGTAAGTATTTTATGGGATGTTTCCCCTTCTCCTGACTTTCTCATTCAACCTTACTAGGGTTTTTTTTTGTAAATTAATAGTTTTCTACCATTCATTTGGCTACTTATATTTTTTACTTTGAAAAATCCATTTGCTGTATTTACACTTCCATTTTTAATGTTTACAACACAGAGTACATTTACTCTGTTGTCTTTGTGATAACACAGGATCCCTGCCCTGGTACAACTGTTAATGAGTACCATATCTCATAAATCAAAGACAGCGTCCCTGACAGAAGTCCATCTATTGGAAGAGGATCTTTCATACTTGCAAAGCCATATAATACTTCCCATTGTTTCAGTGAAACCTGACCAGGTCACTACTCAATATCTTCTTGAGTACTCCAATAATTTATTTTGAAATATAGTTTTTAAGTTGTTAGTTGTATTCTCATTTCTCAAATGAAAAGTTTGATGGTTGAAATTTCTTGCTCGTCAGTTTGAATCTTCAAACTCCGAGAGTACTTAGAAGTAAGAATATGGAAATTCAGGATAGGAGAAAATATATTTTAACCTTAAATGTGTTAATATATATTTCTATACTGAAAAACAGTCCTTTTTTAAAGTTTTATAATACTTGTTACATCTAACTCTTTACCTACTCTTTCTTTTGCTTTCTCTGGGTTCCTTTCAATTAATTGCCTCATATGTGAATGGTGAGTGTGTTTTTTGGATCATAAGTTATACATTGTCTGACAGAAAGGGAGCAGCATCCTATTGCAGTAGTATGCTCCCCAACACCTCATCCACATTGTCTTCCAAAAATCATGGTGCCAATTTACTACTACTTACCCTTGACAAGAGAGTAGTTTCTTTCTTGTTGTTTAGTACAATTCATAGAACCTAATGATGGATTATTTTGTAGTTTTCTTAAGCTTTTGGGTTTTTTTCTTACGCATTTAAGAGACCTGCATGAACAATGCAAGCTGTAAACTTGGAGTATTTTTTACAATAATATAATACCATGCAGCATCCCTGATGGATTATGGTCTGTATTTCATATAAATGCAATAGCATATGTTTACGTACACCTCTCAAGCAAAATACACTTAATGTGCCTAAGACACAGTAAACTATGTAATCGAGAAAATGTCTTTGTGCTTGTCCTTGTTAGTGCTGTGTACACAGATTAACACTGCTGGTTTTTGAATCAAGTATGAGACTGCATGAGATGTTGATTACATTATCCTCTAGGTGTCTGACCCACAGGGAATATCTGTTATAGCCACGTGTGTGCAGTGTGTGCATCAATGTCTTTGTATGTATGTAGCTATAGAGTAGTGTGTGTGTTCCTTCTGGGATACTGCATGAGACTTGCATGTTATTTTAAAAAGTTAAGGGGTCTTAGTAAGTTGAAGCTATCTCTTTTTTTTTTTTTTTTTTTAACATGGATATTTCAGAATGTGTATTCTGAACTAATATGCTCATATGTGCCTATACATACATATTCATGTATCATGACATTTGGACTCAAGTGCTTACTCATCTCTCACTATTTGGGGAAAAGCCCAAAATCCCGTATCATGATCTAAACATGGCACTATATCAATTTAATTTTTGAAGTCCAAGAGTTTAGGAAAAAAAAAAACAACTTATTCCCCTCCCTGTAGTATTTTGTCTAATTTAAAAAATTTAAATTGGAATAATTTGGTTGTTAGATATGCCTTAAGGTAATACTGTGTTGTTTAGCATGTCAGGATGGGGAGAAAGCACACATAGTACAGTAGGCTCGGAAGACTTCATTTAACACTTAAGGAAATTGCCGTAGATTTTAAAATCATTAATGCAGTTTACAGATATGTTACTGAATATTGCCAATGTTATTGTAAGCATTGTCCGACATAAAATATTTTATACGTGTTCCTCCCTAACAGGCTGGAAAGCTGAAGGATGGTGCTCGTTCTGTGACCAGAACGATTCAAAATAACTTTTTTGATAGCTCCAAGCAGGAGGCCATTGATGTTTTGTTATTGGGAAATACCCTAAATAGTGATTTAGCAGATAAAGCACGGGCTCTCTTAACCACCAGCAGTTTACGCGGTATGTGTCTTTCAGGATTTTAATCTGTCTGATAACTATTTGGTGTAAGAAAGCTGTATGGAGTCTGTTTTCAAAGCAATATTGGAAAGTATAAATGCTATTTTATGTTCTGTTGGCTTATTAAAAGATGAAAATTACTTCTGCTTTACTAATATTACCAAACTAACCTTCTGCAGTATTTTCTTTACTGTTTATATTTTGTTGATGTCTGGTGGTGTAATAAGTAAATAAGAGCATATTTGTCAGAAATTCACTATAGATTCATGTTAGATGTGTTCTGTTGAGTTCTTCAAATCCATTTATAGCACGTGTTAACCATGACAATTACATGCTGAAATTGGGAAAAAAATCCTGATTTATTAAGATACTAGATTTTTTAATTGTTTACCAAATGTCTTCCTTAATTTGATCTGTCATGTCAGTGAAGAAATTCTCATCATGGTCTTAACTAGATAGAAAGCATTTATTATTTTCTCAAGCTTAAGAATGTTGGTATTTAGCTTCATTTTGGTTTCTAAGATACTGAGGAACAAAAAGGGTTTTGCTAATGGAGGAAAATTTGAGATAACAGCTATCAGAAAACTTCTGATGAATGATTTTCCATTACAAAATGTTTTTTTGTGAGAAGAAATTTTTCCCAGGAATGTGTGCACCACAAGAGCTTGTCAGGCTGTAGGTGAAATTCTACATCAGAATCAGAGAGATTTCAATAAGAAACTCTGCTTAGGTGGAGTAGCCATGTGGGACTTGGGTGGTCTGGTTACAGGTCAGTGGTTCACGTAATCAGAACAGGGAGCTGAACCACAGCATCCTGCATCCCCAAACAGAGATACAGCCTTCATAGCTGCCAGGACTACAGTCATGTCCCATCCTTCTGCAGGGAAATAGTAAGTGGGCCAGGTGTAGGGCTATGTTTTAGAGTACTCTCCTGGGGTATAAAAAATAGAGGAGTTAATTCTTGGGCAAAGAAGGAACTTAAATTTGAGTCTTCTTTCCAAGATTCCAGGTAAGACTGTCCTAAATGATGGGTTATTGCCATTTTGGGGGTTTAATAACATTCTTACTTGTCGCTTTTCTTTTTTTCCCCCCCTTTCTCCTGAACACTTCTCAAGCTAGAATGAGAAAAATGTTTCAAAGCTTCAGTGCAAATCTGTGGCACAAGGAAAAATATTCTTGTCTAATTGTAGTCTTCATCTTGTAGTTATTTATACATTTCCTATGTGGAACCTGAAGGACTGTTTTCCTCTCATTTCTTTACCACAAGGTTTCACGTATTGTAACTTTTCCTGTATCTGAAACCTGCTAAATCAGCCTTACCTCAAAATTAGTTGAAAGTCATTTTAGTTTCTTCTCACTTCCTCTGTGAATGCAAGCTGTCCTTTCAATTTTTGTGGTTTCTGTCAGCTGAGGAACATTAATCCCTCTTCACTGGACATAATGTCTGCATTGTCTACTAGGTGGTGAATGAACTAGTGAGATACTTCATCATATGTAAATCCATTATTAATAAAGTAAGAAAAGAAAATTTGTTAATACTATTGTGGAACTTTTTAGATTTTGCAGCATAATAGAAGTGTATTAACTGATGCAAATGGTTAGGTGTAATAAATTGTATATTACAGCATGTTCTCTCACATATTGTTGGAAAATTTTAAAATACAATTGCTTGACTAATTTTTTTCTTGTTTCCTTCTTACTGCATCCGTAGTTTCAGAGCAATCATTACAATCAGGTATAGTATAGTAAATTAAGCTGTAAATATCTGAGCAGCTCTTATTCTTCTCTGGCTTTTTTCTTGTGCCTATTTGCATAATATTTGGTTGTGGGCTCACATTTTCCTAGTATGTTTGGATCTGTCATTCCTGTGCCCCAAAATGCCTTAATCCAGGAAAAGCTCTTTAATACAAGAAAAGTGAAAATATAAAGGGTGAAAAATGTTGCTAGTTGTGGTTGGGTGTGAGTTATGAACAGAGGCAACCATTTCTTTGGGGTTTATTTTTGCAAATGTTTTATTCTAGCTGTAGAAGAATTTTGGGGTTTTTTTATGTTTTGGGAGCTTCTGTATTTTTGTTTCGTCTAAACATTTTGTTTAGGATAAGAAGTTAAATTCCTCAGTACAATTTAAAACTTCATCTTATTTGCTGTTAGAAGACTCTACCTGCTTGTGTTTTTGCATGAGATGGACTGGTTTTGTAGTATCTCCCAGCAAAGGTCAATGTTGTACTGGAATAATCTGAAATAACATGCTGACACTTGCGTTTTGTGGAGCAAAAGTACAGTCTAAACCACCAAGATATGGTTACCTTGGCACGTGACACAAAGTGAAAGTATTAGACCATCTATTTAGGTAAAACTCCTAGTGAAGAGAAGGTCTGAAGAGGGAACTTTGCAATTAACTCCTAATCTACTTTGAGATATTGCAGTAATATCTTGATCAAAGTCTGTGATATTTGGCTTAAAATACGAGAGGTTGGCTTTGGAGGATTCATCAATACTGTGAATGTAAGGAAGCGATATATAATAAGAAGAATGTGTAGGGATGAGCCAGACAGGGCAAAATGACATGAAAGATCTCTTCAATTTAAGAAGCTTCTGAAAACTTAGTTATTGTCATTGTAAAATAGCAACATAAGCAACATAATGCCTTTGCAATTTGTTTTCAAAATTTTCTAATTCTTAGTGGAATTTCTCCTTTTTGTTGTAAATTAAGCTGTTTACATGAAGCTGCTCCGTTTGGTGAGATGCTATATATACATATTCCATATTTTTAAGGGAGAGCTGCAAGTACTTGTCAGCTGTGCAACACTTCATCATCTCCTTGCAAAGTTGTGCACAGTACACCCTGAACCTGTGTGCTCGGGTAGTAGCCACTAGCCTGGGGTGCTGAAGATTATCAGGGGAGGATGCTTGGAAGAAAGCATTAGAATTTGTTGTTGGCTAGACTGTTCAAATATATCTGAAGTGTTTAAAGCTTGTTTTTGTTTTTTTTTTTTTTTCCCCCCTTGGAAAACCACTTCAACTGTAATGGTTTTTTTGAGCTTTAAACATTTTTTCCCTTTATGTTCGTCTCAGCTTTGCCTTTCCTATTAGTTTTACTGTATCTACTTAACTCTTACTGAGTACTTCAATAATGAAGTCTGAGTTACAAGTAACACACACCTGAAATAACTGATTCACTGTCATTTTGTCAGTGTTAAAAACTGTTTATTGGAATAAAGAGTCACATTGTCATTTATGGTGTGACCATCTAGACTATATCAGCCTAGTTTATAACTCATGAAGAGTCATACATGTTAACTATTTAACTGATGTAACATTTTGCTGTGGGTAGCATCTGGATACAAATTGCATAAATTGAAACATATCTATAGTAATTTGGATGTTGTAGTATAATAGTTCAATCAAGTTCAGTTGCACAGAATATCCCACCAAGAATTTCAAGTTATATTCCCTTTGTAGAACTGATTTCCAAATGTCTGCCTACCTAGAATGGACAGCAGTTAAAGTAGTTTTGCTGCAAAATAACAGAAAATGTAATTGGTTGGATTTTTAACATTGCAGAGTGAGACGCAATTTTGTTGAAAAGATAAATAGCTAGAAATATGTAGGAAAATAATGTATGCGGGAGGCTCAGGAGCTCTGAAAAACAATTGGTTTACCAATTATTTTGGAAAAAAGATGAAAATATTTTCCTTCTTTTTTTATTTAAGCAAATTTAGAAAAAGAGTAATTCTACAATTTAGAAAGCTTGCTAGTTTAAAGGTATGAATTTTATGTTTGTATAAGGCATGTTGCCAGTTCACTTCTAAAATTATATTCTATCTGTGTCAAATTTTTCACATCAGGGGTTCATGACAATGTCAGGAGTTAAATAAGCAATAATTCAATTTTGCAGCTTTTCTTAAAAGCTGCTTGGTAACAAAAATTAATTATTCGGAGTAACTATTTAAAATTAAGCTGAAAATTGCTAAATTTGCAGACGTAAAAGAAGGAACTGAAGTGGAGAGAATAAAAGTCCAAACTCTGCTTTTAAACTTTCTCAGAGCACTACAAAGGCTAATCTGTGCATATCTTCAAAGCTGACTGTGATGCTGTTTTGAGTTCCTTGGGTTCAGCTAATCTTCTGGATGATTTGGGTACTTGTATATATGGTGGCTATGGTTCCTGGATTGGTTTCTCTTCAGTGGTCAGGTGCTTGGGTAGCTTCTGTCTTTGACCCTCAGAGGCTTTCCTGGAGTTTGGTGGACTTCTTGACTTGACTGTCACCTCTAGTGTGTAGATACATTCAGAAGTAGACTCGGTATTTGGCTCTAACCTGAAGGTGTAAAGTATTCTGTTGGCTCCTTGCTGTTTTCTTGACTTCATTTACCTGGATTATGACAAGGAAATCATACCCCCAAGCATGATCTACTTGTAGTATCCCAAGGAGACACCAGCCGGTTAATTGTCTTTTATATAAAATTAGCCCATAAATGGATATGATTTATTCAGCAGTGAAAGAGCTCACAAACAACAAATACAATATATTATTTTATTCTATTGTTTCCAGTTTGTTTCAAAACCATGAGGGCTAGAGAATCCTTGATTTTTGTTTTAATTGTGTAGCCAAGATTCTGTAGCAGATTTAAAGGTGATAATGACTAAAAAGACAACAACAGCTCACTAATCATACTGTTTTGGGGATTTGAGTGAAATTATTCTGCCCAGTAGCTGACCATTTTGCAAGACAGCACACAGTGAAGGAAAGAATTTCACGTAATAATGTTTATACAATTCTCACAGTCTCATAACCATGACAGTATTCAAAATAGGTAAATTAATATCACTTAAGTACAATTCAAACAATATCGTTTACACCTGACAGAATTTTTATTCCACTGAGATTAAAGAAAAAAAGGAGTATAATTTAAAAAAAATATTCAAATCTGTCCATTTGCATTAGGAAATATATCTCTGAGTATATTATGCAGCTGATTTATGAAGGGACTTTTAAAATCTCTGTAACTCCAGTGTATGACCATTGAATAATCCTTTTTTGTTTGTTTCTCACAGTGCCCTTTACAGATGGGTCATTACTCTCTCTGCCATCTGGCAGATAGAAACAAGGCACAGAGAAGGGCTGGTGTGACAGAGGAATTAGCTTAATTGTTTTGAATCCTAGCCTACTTTCCTCACTAAAGCAGAATTTTAGGAATTCAGCTGACCCAAAAAATAATTCAGTTTTGTGGTTTAAATAGACATACTCTAACATGATAAAATAATGTACCCTATCTATTTTAGTAAATGTAGTATATCAGTCATTTTTACACTTCTAGAAATTAACATATCTGTAAGTTGGTTTTGTAATGGAAATTGAACTTCATAAATGTAGTCTGTGAAAATGAGGTAGATATCTGTGCTGGCACGTATAAAAACTAATGGTTTCCATAGAGAATCACAGATAGGGTGAAAGAATGACAGATATTTATAAAACATAGAAATGATGTTTCTTTTATATATTATTTTTATATATATTACTTTGAACAAATTACTACTGTCTTTCATTCAGTTAGTATCCTACCCAGACAAGTAATATGTCTGCAAATGTACTTTTCCCTGTGAGCAGCTGCATTCATCTTGCTTTCACAGTTTAACTTTCTATATGTCTGTGCATGGATTTGTTGCCATTTTTTTAAGGGAAAGATCTCATTGCCAAGTTTGCTGAAGAAACATTCTATATAAAAATAATGCTTTTTCAAATGTTTTTACAGCATCTGTAAAAGTGCTAAAGAGTATGTGTGAAAACTTTTATAAGTATGCAAAGCCGAAAAAAATTAGAGTCTGCGTCGGGACGTGGAACGTCAATGGGGGGAAGCAGTTTCGAAGTATTGCCTTTAGAAATCAGACCCTCACTGACTGGCTTCTAGATGCACCAAAGTTAGCTGGTATTCATGAATTCCAAGGTAGGATTTGTATTCTGTCAATTTTTTCTTGAAAACTCTAATTTTCATAATTAGATCATAAACATTAAAATAGATATACGAGTTCTTGATTCTTAATTATAAACAACAAAGAGCCTTTTTAATATTTAAATGCAGATCGCAAAAGCAAGCCTGTAGACATATTTGCCATTGGATTTGAAGAAATGGTGGAGTTAAATGCAGGAAACATTGTGAATGCCAGGTAGGTGATACAATATATACAATACTAGTTTAGTTGATAATCACATTTTTTGAGTAAAACATTATTTAAAATTCTTTTTCTCCTGTTTTGTAATGGTTGGGATTGGTCTGGATTAATTTTTGACTGTATTCCAGTTCTCTCTGCCAGTTTCTGTGCCAGGATTGCAGGCTTCATCACAGATTTCTCTAGCAAAGCTATGATCACTTAGATCATGTATAATGTAATCTCAAGGATCCAAACAGTCAATACTTGACCATATTTTGGATTGCACCTTCAGCAGCCCCTCAACTTTTTCCTTCATTTAACACTTTGGAGGAATTTACTTCCAATGCTCATAGTGTTCTGCAGTGTCTGTGCCTTCCTACTGCTGGGAGCAGCAAGTCCTGTGAAATTCCTTCCAAAAGCATGTATTGTTGGTATGACTTTTATATAGTGTGTTGCATCAGATTTTGATCTGTGTAAAGCAAGGCTTCCTTCCATATTGTCAGTTTTTGCTGTCATTCCGTGTATCACATGTATCTATCATCATGGAGTTCACATTTTTTGCCCCTAGAGGAGTGGGTTATGAAAATATATTTTTACTAGTGATTGGTGATACCAGTGATGAAGTCTTTATGTGTAGTCCTGGGACTGTATTCACTTTGTCCATGGTTTTGTCTGCCTGTTTTGCATGTTTTCTGGTGTTTAGCAAGCTTCAACACAGCCTTTGCACAGGCTTTTGTCTTGCGGACAAAGTGGCAGTTTGTCATCACCTAATTTCACACTATGACTAGTTAACGCCGACTCCAGGTCTGATGTTTTTCATTTATATCCAATGTTAGCTCTGAAAACCATAGTCTACTACGTCTCCAAGGAAATTTTTTCTTGATTTCTTCTTCCAGTATTGGGTGAGCTCTGGGCTAGGAAGTAACTCCCTACAAAAATTCTTAGGTTTTGCTCCTCTAGTCAGAAATACAGGCTCCTAACATTGTCTGTGGTATAGAGAAAAGTAAGGCAGCATTTTACGAAGCTGAATTTGAAATGAAGGTGTCATGATAGTCTTACAGCCAGTGTCTCTGTTAAGGAAGCATTTGAGTACCATTCATGACTTGGCTTTGGCTCACTATCCCAAGGTTTAGTTAAGATTTGTATGAAGTTATTCAACTAGATCAACAGTTTATGTACCTGCTTAATTTGATTTCTTTTAAAACTGGTGTTTTTTAAATCTCACTGGTAGCACAACCAATCAGAAGCTCTGGGCTGCTGAACTGCAGAAGACTATATCAAGAGATTACAAGTATGTGCTGCTGGCTTCTGAGCAGTTGGTGGGCGTCTGCCTTTTTGTGTTCATCAGGCCCCAGCATGCTCCTTTTATCAGGTCAGTGAACATACAGCTGTGCCCAAGCTGGGTCACCTTCAGTTTGCTTTGTATTGCAAGCTAACATAGAAGTGTACTAAGAAGCATATGGGACTCTGAAAGAACAGTTCCATCTTCTGAGGAACTAGTTGCTTGCATTTTTTTATCGTAGTTTCTAAATGCCTCATCAATTGCCAAGAAAGCTTGAAAAGCTGAAGTGTTATATTGTTACCTGCTCAATAGCTGTTGGCATTTTTAAAAAATAGCCCAGTGGGCTTGCTGCTGAAAGAACAATGTGAAAATGTTCTCTTACCAACACAATGTCATAATTATGTCATACATACTTAAGGCTGTTAACTACTGTGCCATTGTATTTGAAGGTGTAATAGTTGTTTAACTCTTTCAGGGATGTTGCTGTTGATACTGTAAAGACTGGGATGGGAGGAGCCACTGGTAATAAAGGTGCAGTAGCAATTCGGATGTTGTTTCATACATCCAGTCTTTGCTTTGTCTGCAGTCATTTTGCTGCAGGTCAATCACAAGTTAAAGAGAGAAATGAAGACTTCGTAGAAATAGCTCGCAAGCTTGGTTTTCCAATGGTAAGCAACAGTGTTCAAATTCCATAATGAATGAGAAGTTAAACCCTTTGAGCTCCAGCAGTGTCATCCAAAAGCTCTGTTTGGTTGGTTGGTTGTTTTTTTCCCCTCCCCAGATTCCTGTGGAAATCAGATTTCCTTGAGTGAGAAGTCTCAGAATTGATCAAGTTCCCACAATTTTTATTAAAATAGATACAGAAAGAATAGACCTTTCCAGTGCAATGACTGATAGAGATGGAGAAGTGTGAATTCACGTGCATTAGGCATCAAGGATTTACCATAGCAAAACCACTATAGGATTCTATGTGAATCTATAAAGATTTATATGATATGCAGTAGACTGTTGTAGGCACCGGAGCTAATCAACTATGAGAAAAAAAATCCATGGGAAACAGCACCATTTTCAGGACACAAGAATGATTTTTAACTCATTTTAACTTCTTGTTTATTCATTTTTGTCAAGTTGAATTGTACAGTTCTGTACTATATTCTCATAAAGAATTATCAAACACCAAGTAAACACTTGATAATTTTATCAGTGCAACGAAATGCTTCCTTGAGACTTAAAGCTGTCTTAAATTTTGTAGTCAAACTGTCTTTTGTTAGTTTCTATGCAGGAGCCTGACATTGTATTTTACAGGGGTTTTTTAATTTCTAAATTTGTTCCCATGGTTATGTTTCAGTTTTTCTTGAAAGTACTGCATTCTTATGGTCCCCAGAAACAGCTTCCTAAATCTGCTTTGATTTACTTAAGGGCAATGGAAAAATCAAACAAAGAGGGAAGTGAAAGTTCTCACTTTAAACCCCAGGCTTTGTTTAAACTAACAGAGCCCTTCTGTTTCTCCCTAGCCATGAAAATTGTATGTAACTGAAAAGTCGTCTTCAATTAAATCTGAATAATAAAGCCCTTGATTTGCAGTTTGTCAGGATATTGTGCCACAAGATCCCAGGGTAGTGTTTTGTTCTCCTTTGTAACGTCTTTGTGACACAGGTAGCAGTCATCATCTTAGAGCAGACTTCTAAAACAGGAGTTGAAGAGTTTTAGAATCCAATTCAGATGATTCATGTTTCTTTAGAAATGCAAACTACATAAGGAATGTTACTTCTTTCATATTCTGTATGTGTGAATACCATATGGTTGGCTATGTTGTTCTAACCATATGAACACTAAATACTAACATATATTTCAGTTGTCCTCATCAGCTAGATATGATGCATATTTTACAGTTAAAATCTGAACTTCTGCACCTGGAAGTAGTAAATTTGTCACTTGGTTGTTTTTAACTTCACTGTGTGTTTCTGTTTGACAGGGAAGGATGCTCTTTTCCCATGACTATATCTTTTGGTGTGGTGACTTTAATTATCGAATAGATATTCCAAACGAGGAGGTTAAGGACCTAATACGACAACAGAACTGGGATCCCCTTATTGCAGGAGACCAACTTATCAATCAGAAAAATTCTGGACAGGTATCTTAAAAATGTTACCACACTTAAGAATGCTTCAGTTTTCTTTTTGGCTTTAGGAAATTTCTCTGGTGCTTCTGTAAATCTGTATCCTCCTCAGCATGTTTTACTTCCCACTTTTGTCCAGGTAGTGGTATGGAAGGGTGGGACACAGCAACATTTAGTGACTTACTCATAGTAACTGACCTGAAGAGGCAATGATACAAATACAGTGACTAGCTGTAGGAGTGAAGCTTTTCTTTCTCTCCTGAAAAAAAAAGGGAACTCTGTCATTTCTTTAGAACTTCCAGTTGGAGTTTACCAAATGTAATATTTTTTCTCTTTATCAGGTGCAATTATTTTTAAAAATATTTACAGAAGTTCTTCTGGTAATGTTACTGTTTACTTTAAATTGCTGCAGTAATAGGTCTAATGCTGTTACTGTCATTCTGTTGGAAAAAAAAATAATCCGAATGGTAGCCTTTTTACTTACAAAGGGCATGGAATAACAGTCTGAAGAGATCTTCAGATTTACGATTTTTAGGGTTTCTTGCAAGGCAGCATGTAGCAATTAAAGGAATATTTGTAATGAATCAAATTTTGTATGAAAGTGTATATTCTTTCTTTCCAGCTTTATGTGGGAATGCTGTAGATGGTAAAATGAGAGACAATCCTCTGTTGTCAGTTTTGTCTGCTTGCCAGCACTTTGATCATAAACAGTGTTTCTTCTGAACTAGAGTTTTCTTCCATTTGTGCTGGTGTCTTGTGCACCAGAAAAGGAGGCAAAACACTTGATAATTTGTAATTTTTTTTTTTTTAAATAGCCCAGTTCCTAGAGCAAGAGAGATACATGTTCAAATGGGCAGACAGCATTACTGTCTGTTAATTTGGCCAAAACAAGAGGTGTAGAGGTCTTGGGGACACTTATAGCAGTTCTAAAGTTGGAAGGATCTCTGTAAACTACAGGGACATGGAAAACACTCCAAATAGTCTCCTGGCTGGGGTGTGAAGAAAGGGCGGTATTGCACTGTTCGGGTAATATTCCATTATTTGGAAGTAGCTGGCTGGGCGGCAGGGGCTATCAGCTGGCTGGTGAGGGTTGTTGCACGTGGCTGTTAACCGGTGTATCTGCTGTGCAGGAAAGGCATTTATACAGCCACTTTCTTTGTAAAAGTAGGTTAAGAAATAATTACTGTGAGGCAAAGAAATTAATAAATTGTCTTAGAAGTTGTGGATCTTGACATTGATTTTTAAATTGACTGGATTTCATTTTATATTTCCAACAAGAAAATCAGGCTAACCTGTCATTTGATGCAGACTTGACTGTAGGATCTAAGTTAGATTTACATTTTACAGCTCTGATAGGAAGTAAAACTGCCTATACAAGATTAAACTTGAGACTGGAGCTGATCAAGTTAACTAAAGGATTTTAGCTTATGTATAGTTTAAACACTTAAAGAGTGAGCAAATCTCCTGGCTTTCTAGGGTCTTGTGTCAGTTGACTATATCTGTTTATGTTGCAAAGTATGTAATCAATTTTTCTGATTCCTTTCAACTGACTCTGTATCTCTAAATACCGTATGTACTCTTGGTAGATAATTTAACATGATACCTCTTTTTATTCTGTTTTCCTATTCAGCTGAGAATAAATGGTGATACTATCTCTCTAATCTTTCAGTTCATATTGAGTGTATTAAGGACTCTCTTTTTTTTTTTTTTTTTTCTTCCTCCCTTAACTCCTGTCTATTTGTGGGGCATCTTGTGTCAGTTTGGGGGAATGCTCTGCATGTTCAGATAGGTACATAAAATACAAACCTTCATTCCCAACTTTTGCTGACATGAGCAACTAACCAACTAACTAAAATTCTGTGGACAGCACCTGTGTTCTGGATGACCTCAAGTTCTGAACAACATTGGAGAAACAGTAGGTTGCTCGTGAGCCTGGGTTTAAAGATATAAATGTTGACACACCTCTGTTTAACGATGGTCTATCTGGGTCACTAGTTAGTCTTAGTGGCAACTGTAGAATGTTTTCAGCAGATAAAATTTGGAGAAGAATTCATATTATCAAATTAATTTTTTTTTTTTTTTTTTAGATGTGTATACAGGTTTTCACTGTTAGAAAAGAGAATTCTCATTAGTTTCAAGCTGTTTCCCATCTGTTTTTGTCTTCTGGCATGACATATAACTGCTTTGTTTCTTACAGATTTTTAGGGGATTTTTGGAAGGGAAAATAAATTTTGCTCCTACATACAAATATGATCTGTTTTCTGATGACTATGACACCAGTGAAAAATGTCGCACACCGGCCTGGACAGATCGTATTCTTTGGAGGAGAAGAAAATGGCCTTTTGACCGATCAGGTTTGAACGCTTCCTTAAATTGTTTAAAATATTCTTTAACTGTCTTACAGAAACAATTTAGTGAGATTCACAGTGCCAGTGATTCTGAGCTCCTATCCCTGACTTCGTATGAGGCAGAAAGTTTATAACAGCTTCTGCAATAAATACAGTAACACTGTTAGAGATACCAGTTACTGATATTTCAGTAGTTCAAAAGGAACTTCTGTTTTTTTTTCTGTAAAACAGTGGGTTTGGTTTACTTTCTTTTTTCTCTTTTTACAAATAGCTTATTTTTTAAAGCATATTCTTACAATCACTGTATTTTTCCCTTTTGTTTTCATTAATACTGATTGCAGCCGAAGACCTGGACCTTCTGAATGCTAGTTTTCATGATGACAGTAATGTCCCTTATACGTGGAATCCTGGTACTTTGTTGCACTATGGAAGAGCAGAGCTGAAAACATCTGATCATAGGTTTCAGTTTTATTTTATACATAACTTCCTAATCATTGAAGATTTAATATTCATGTTATATATTTTGTTGCTCAGATACTCTGCTTACAAATTTTTCCTGTGTATGTTTTTCCAAGGCCTGTGGTTGCACTGATTGACATCGATATATTTGAAATTGAAGCGGAAGAGAGACAAAAAGTTTATAAGGAGGTGATCGCAATGCAAGGACCACCTGATGGTACTGTAATGGTCTCCATCAGAAGTTCTTCAGCAGAAGAAAACTATTTTGGTGATAACTTGATTGATGATCTTCTTCAAAAATTTGCAAGCTATGGTGAAGTTATACTTATAAGGTTAAAAAGACTTTTTACTTTTAATCTCTATCCCTCTTCATTATTCCCATCTATTTCCTGAATAAAGTTACTTTCTTAGCAGGCATTTCAGTTATGATCTGCTTCATTTTTAAGATTTAGATTTCAACTTTAATGTCTGTGCAGTAAAAAATTATTTTTACATACCTGAATATGTCTCACTTTTCAGACTTAATTTTTCCAGATACTCTTTATTTCTGAGATAGAGTATCATACTGACCTTGTTAGAAATCAGAGTTAAAATTTGTTATTTACGTGATTTTATACAAATTTTGTATTCTAAAACTAGGTTAGTAGTTTTAAATGAACTGAAGATGAGAGGATCCCCCTGAATGTTGAATTTTCACCAAGCTGTTAATTGAACTATAAGTATTGTGGTATTTTGTTTGGGTTTTGTTTTTTTTTTTTTTGGAGGGTTGATTTGTTTGCAGAAGACTAGGAGCATAGTCCCAAGTCCATAGTGTGATGTAATGTGGAACACCTAATACAAATATCTAACCTGTAGCCACAGGATTACTACTGAATGTGTAACTGTAGTCACATAATTTTTAAGAGGACAGTGCTTCCTCTGTGTGATATTTACCTGGTTCTTGTTTGTTGTTGTTGCAGGGATACATTCATTAAAGCTTATTAGCCAATTATATATATTTTAATGAACTCAACAATTCTTCTCCATCAAGTGAAATACTGAAAAAGCTTTAAGATAAGGGGCTTCAAAAGTTATTAGGTAGGATAAAGTATTTTAATTATTGTTTCCAATGGACTTTTCAGGTTCGTGGAAGACAAGATGTGGGTAACATTTTTGGAAGGAAGCTCTGCTTTGAATGCTATGAATTTGAATGGTACTGAGGTAATGTAAAAATTACTGAACCTGCATACAGCAAGAGAAAATCCAACTTTTTAAAGAATATTTGGCTGGGTTGGGTTTTTTGTTTGTTTGGTTTTAATTCTTAAAACTTTTTCATGTTTCATACTAGTCTGTTGCATCTAATCTTTGGTTTTTACTTTTGATAGCCACATTGCATTATTTTGAGCTTCAAAAGCCAGTTGAGAGAAGTACCAAACTTAATTTATTTTTTGGAGGAGGACTGATAGAGAAATGAATTCTCTAACAATTGAGGGGCATCTTCATCAAATGAGGGATTTTAATTTTTTTTTAATGATTTAAAAAGCAGAGGTTTTTCCTTGAGTTTGTAGTATGAACCAGTTTATCATATTTATAGCTTGCAGTTATTTAAAATTCAGCACTCCTGTACTGCAATCACTTAAAAATGTCAAAAATTCAGCTGTCATCTACTTCCGTTGGGACAGTATTGAAACTCTGTAAAAATTTTAGTTTTGATCTTCAAATGCTTAATGATCTATGTTCCTGTTAGATTCTGTAATGTGAGGATCCATCTGCAAACATCACATTTGCTGAGAGTTTCACTGACAGTCCATGCAGGATAGGAGCTCAGTGTCATGTGTCAGTTTTCAGAATGAAGGCGTGCTGTTTTATCAGTCTCTAAAAATGACTTTATTCATGTAGTTTATAAGCAGGTCTGTTTTTCTTTACAAAAAGTAGTGTTGCCATTGAAATAAAGAAACCAGAAGCTTTCATACTAACTGAAAAGGAAAATTTTAAGAGACATTAGTTTTTCTTTAGAAAAATATTAAATAGTTGTAATTAACAGTTTAAACCACACAATTTCATTTTGATAATTAAATACATTTAAAAGCATAATAATTTTTGTGACATGTCACTGTCATTGTTTCATTCTAGAAATTCTTATAACATTATTTGTGATATTTTCAGTAATATATATTTTTTTCTTTTTAAATTTAGTATGCTGAATGATAATGTTCTTACTCTTAACAATTTCTGGTTTGTACATACCTTTTTGGAAATTCAGCTACAAGGAAGGACTATAAATATAAGCTTGAAAAATCCCGATTGGATCAGAAGTCTGGAAGATGAAATGAATCTAGAGAAGATTAATATTGGGCTGCCTTCATCGACAAGCTCCACTTTACTTTGCGAAGATGCTGAGGTTACTGCAGACTATGATATGGAAGGTTTGTTGAAATAAAGTATTCCTTGTTTTGAAATGCTTACAGTCCTAAATAATATGGTTAATTTAATGCATATATCAGTACTTTAAGAAGTTTACGCCTGTATAAAACATATAAATTAGAAATCCCATTATTTCCAACAGTATCTTGAACACTTGTTGAGCAGTGTCAGTTTGCACTGTATCTCTAGGTTTTACTAATTTGCTGACATTCTCTATTCTGCTGACTTTATCCTGTAACTTACACTCTCAGGAGCACTTCATTCAAGCAACTTCTGTTGTTCATGGAGACACCCTATAGGCAGGATATACACAACTTCATAGAGCAAAGCAATTATTTTTTTTGCCAATACACATAATAGATTAATAGGACTAAGGAGCTCCCATGCTAAGTGTTGATGTGCTTACCCCCCCCAAGTACCTCTTGGTGTCCCTTTGGCAAGGAGGCAAATAAGAGTCAGTCAAGGAAACCTTCATCCTCAGTTGTTCCTTGGAACAAGCTGATCTTCAGCACTGATGAGTTGCTGGTTTCTGTCTGTTTTGGATTTTCCCTGAAGGGTTTTTATATCTTTTAATGTCATACTTTTCTAGCGGAATCCTCAAGTTGCTGAGTATCACTGTTGCAGCAATTGTACCTCTGCATTTTGCCTTTTCTTTACTTGCATGTTTCTAATCCATGTACTTTGTCACAACTTCTGTTTTTAATCTATTAACTAATTTGCTTTTATGAAAGGTCTGCTTCGCTCTCTTCTCTACATTAAAATATATTCTTCTTATCCTTGGCAAATAAAACAGCTGTTTTTCAAACAGCAGCAAAAAACCCACACACACCTTACCTGCTGACTCTTCCTGTGTGTATTGCATTTCCAAATGTATTTTACAGGGTTGTTTTTTTGTAATTTCTTGAACAGATGCACTTTCTAGATGTAGTAATTGTGTCTATATTGATTTATTCTAACCTTGAGTAGTTCATTTGCTTTGAATTTCTATCCAGGCTTCTTAGTGGCAAACATGTTGCAAAAGCTTCAGGGAAAGATATGGCAGCTTTGCATACTGGAAAGAGTAGACTGAGGGTTTTTTTGTACAGGTGTTTCATAGAGGGAGATACATTTTGGTAAGGGTACAGATGTGGGAAACCTGTATGAAAAGCTGGAATTTGCATTAGTCTTGGTGTCATAAGATACTTCATCTGTTTTCCAGTGCAGGTAGGAAACATAACAATTTAGACACCTATGTGATTGGTTGCTTTTTTTAATAGTCCTATGTGAAATGGTATGATTCCCTTAAAATGTGACATCTCAAATCCCACGAGACTCCTCTTGAGTCAAGAGCTAGTATCTAATTAGCAGCCTGGTTACTCTGTTACTGCTGAGCAGTGCAGGGTTGAAGCTGGAACTTCTGTAGAACTTTGTGTGTCATTCATGTACCTGAAGAGAGACAAGCCTAGGAGTTATGGGAGAAAGGATTACTGTGGTCTTAGTGGAGTGTGATGGGATAATTGTCTATTTTAGGCATTTTGAATGTCAACATAAAAATATTCTAAATTGACAATTTACTTTTTAAAGGCATGTTCATGTTGAACCTTTTTTTTTGAACATCATTCCACCTTTTCAAACAGAAGATATTACAAATAGCAAATATCTTGGAATCCTCTGCCCAGCCTTCTGAAGAAGGATAAGACAAGCTTGCCATCTGTTGCAAACCAGGGAAATAATTCTTGCAAAGGTCTTTGTAAAGCTAACTGTTTCTTAGATTAAGCGACATTACAGTTGCCACCTTACTATAATTACCTATAATATATATTGTGCATTTGGAGTATTTTTAACTAGTTTGAGTACAGATGCATTCTTCATGTGTAATTTTATGATGCGAGAATCATACTTTGGTTGTTGAGCTAATTCCTTGGAACTTGAAGGCTTTTTGCAGTAAATCTCATGCCCAGAATCAGTTTATAATTTCCCCCCTTTTTAAAATAAGTAACTATTGTTCCTTTTATTTTACATGCTTTTTCTTTTTTGGGGTGGGGTTTACTATTTAGGAGACATTGATGACTATAGTGCTGAAGTAGAAGAAATCCTTCCTCAGCATCTACAGCCGACTTCAAGCTCTGGTCTTGGAACCTCCCCAAGCTCCTCACCACGTTCCAGTCCCTGTCAATCCCCTACGCTGTCAGATGGACCTGCGCTCCCAGTGAGACCAAGCCGAGCACCAACAAAAGCTCCTGGACCACCTGTTTCTACACACAGTGTGTATTATTACCTTGCTCAACCACTGCTATTGCTCCTCTGCAGTCTGGCAGCTGTATGGTCCGGTGGTAGAATACTAGCTTATAGGTTATTTTTGATAGAGCTTTTAGATTAATATAAAAAGCTATTCTTGTCATTATCTAGCATTTTAGGCATAAGTGGCCTTGGGGAAATCACCTCATTCTTTGTATCTCAGTTTTCCTAATGGACAGTGGAAGAGCTTTGTTTTCTGACTCTTATTTAGTGTACAGTCCACTGATCTACGCTGCTGCAAACTACATAACGCACTCTAGTTCTTCAGCATTTCATCATGAAAGAGACATCTCAAAAAGTTATGTGATTAATGGGCTTTCTAAGGCAATTAATTTGAAAGCTCTGTTCAAAAATTCTGTTGCAATATGTCAGTATAATCCTAGTTCACTTTAGTCATATTCTTCAAACACAGCCTATTTCAATTAATGCTTCTGTCAGCTGTAATATGTAAATTGTAATCAGTAGATTTATCAATTGAGTGTATGAAATGGAATACAAAAGCTTCTGTTTAAACACAACTTTATTTTAGTGACAAAGTGGACATTTAGAATTAGTGTTTGGAATGGCTTCTAGAACAGTTTATTTCAGTGTAATTTGGAGTAACTTTACATAGACTGCTAAAATGCCTTCAGAATTCCCCTTGTGACATTTTTTCCCAGAGCACTTAGTTCATAGATAAGGATCAAAATAAAAATTTGGAACTCTGCAATTTGTAAAAATGTTCAGGATTGCATGAAAAGCATGTACTGATTAAAGCATATGAGACAAAAATCTCTGTTTAGGAAATCTGCTTCTTTTCACCATTGATTTATTCCTCTTGTTTTCCCTCTCTCGCATACTTCTGTATCATTGTTTCCAGGGCTGGGGACAGACTGTCCTCTCTGTGAAAATAACTTGCTATTAGAAAAGCTTTACTGTCATTAGAATGTACAAGTGATTTATTTTTGCACTGTCTTCTGTCATGTTCTTCAGCTGAATTTCAGCTTGGTCCCCAGCAGAAAGAGCCTTCTCAGAGCTTGGAGCCTAAGCGTCCTCCACCACCTCGCCCCGTTGCTCCTCCTGCACGCCCTGCCCCACCACAGAGGCCGCCTCCGCCATCAGGTAATGTGGTGATGTATATCAGGTGGTCAGGAATATTTTGTTTCAAGTCTGTGAGATGAACTTTGAAGTCCACACCCAAACTACATACTGTATTGTTGGTCTGGAGCTCAATGGAACATACCATTTTTTCATTAAAATATTTAGTTGGTACATTTAATAGCAATAACAGCACTTTTCTGTTCCATTTATATATTACTGTCTTTGCTTAGTGAATAAGTTTTAAAATTTTATAAACTTGTTTTAAAGTTTAAAAATGTGGGCTTCCTACATTAGTGTTTACTCAACATTTTCATTTTTATAGCATCTTCATTTTTAAAATAAAAGATAAATAATCTTGTGCTTTCATTGGTTTATATTCCTTTAATTTTGGCATCAATATGTATGCATTTTATCACGTTCAAGTTTTTAATATAGAGTTCATCTGGATCAACTGAAAATGTAAACAGTTGAGCACTAAGTGAAACTGGATGTTCAGAAGCATATGGGCAACATCGATAATAACAAACTGACCTCTGTCATTTTTAACTTTCTCATTCTTTTTCTTCCCTCTTACTGTACTGATATTTTTCATTATTGCTGCATTCATTTCTTAAATACTGTAAGGCGGTAGGAGTCCTGCACCTGCTAGAAAAGAATTTGGAGGTAATGATTTTAATTGTTTTCGAATATGACTACGTAGAAAAACTACTATGGTGGTCTGTTGTGACAATACTTAATATGATGATGTCCAAAAGTATGAAAGTGGGTAATTCTTGAATGTCAATGTAATTTCTTTCTCGGGGTTTGTATCCCACTCTGAATTACATTTGACTTTTTAGTGAAAAAATATTTCTCCAGAAGTTGGTACATTATAGTCAGAGAGATTAAAGTGGTTCCAGGCTCTTATTACTGTGTCCTGGTCAAAATACACCCAGCTAACTTTTCTGTGAAAGTAGAAACCTGTCTTCAGTTGTGAAGAGGCTAGCTTTTTTTCCTCACAGTCCATGACAAGGAGCATTGTAACATGGATCGTGAGTGTAGCTACTTGCAGCGATTATCTGTTAATTAATTGTTCAAGTTGAAACTACTGCCGGTCTGGCACAGTCTTCCCCAGATGATCACCAGTTAACAGAGAGCTCCAGATCACTGAGCTATATTTGTCTTTAAGCTGAACGCTGACATATGGATAGCTTCTTTTCTGTTTCCAAGACTGGAATGTGCTCCTAAGCCCTTCCTAGAGACATGAAGCATCTTCCATAGTTCTTGGAACTAGCACGTACTTCAGACACGCAAACTCAGCAAAGGAATTTATTCAGTTAGTTCGAAGGCACTCAAGAGCTACAGGTCTTTACAAAGTAACAAAATCCTGAAATAATTCTCCCCTAATTCCTTCCCTTTTAATAATGCTGAGGGTCTTATCAACCATTCAGGCTAGTTTTGTTTTTTTCCAGTGTGATCTGGTTTTGCATGTAACAATGACTCACGTGTTCTGAGAAGTGCTTCTTCTTGACACTGATCTTTGTCCTTCTTTGTCACACACTTCAGTCTAGCTGTCCTGCTTGGACTTAAGTCAGCTCATTAATATATGGGATAGAGCGAGAATAGTTAGCAGCTCTGAAATACTTTCTTAATGGGTTTTCAGACACTGCCACTCAGGTGGTAGGAAAGAGGGTTTTTGAGAAATAATTCAAAAGTTTTGAGCAGTCTCAGAAAATGAGTAAACTGTTTTACGTAGTACATGAATACCAGCTAACTTATTCTAATGTCAGGCGGAGATGTGCATGTCTCTCAGATACAGTTGAGGAGGTTATTATGCCAAAGGCATAATATTTCAAATTAGTTAAAATGCGTAAGTTTTTGAAAATAGCCAGTTTATACATAATGCGCAACGTACGTGAGATGTAATTCATTGTACTACTTCAGTCCTATATAGTTTTATGTGCACTGACATAATCCTCTTTGCCTAGTTCTTCTCAATTGTGCAAAGAGTAGCCTTCTTTTTTTACCCTCTTTTCCAGCATAGCCTTCCATAAAGAATTGGAACTGGCATCACACTTGCTTTTTATGCACTCTTTTAAAAGAGATTGTAGTTTATTTTTTCATATATTGTTCTGACCTAAAGCTCATCCCACTTTTTCTGTCTTCTTCATTTTCCACTCATGGCATACATTTATAAGGCATAATGCTTTGCTTTTCAGCGGTACCTGAGCTTAACCCTGAGCAAGCTAGCACAGGACTGGAAACAGTATAAATGTCACAGTGTGTTATTCTGCTTGGGGAAATGGCATCTGTTTCTCTTACCTAGAATGAAGGCTCCTAAAGCACTGTGAAAATATCCCTGTGTACTATATAAGTGTATCAAACTTTGTTTTTAGACTTCTGTATTACATGTAAAGTGACATTGATCATGTCTTTAAAATGTTGTGCATTTGAAATGTTGGTTTTTTTTTTTTTTGCTCATGTGTTAACACTTTTTTTCCCCTCTGAGTGCTTTACTCCCTTCAGTGCCCATAACATTCCTTCTAATGGCTCAGTATGCTTTGAAGATGTGAGCAGGATTTGGGCATCTAAGTTTTTTTTAGAGTTTGGTCATATTGTACAACAGAAGTAACTTGGAATTCAAGGAAACAAGTCTATGTACTCATTGCAGGGCTTTGTAAAGTGTAGGCTTTTCTCCTGCTACTATAAAAGATTTCCAGTGAGGATTTTATAAGCTCTCTGTTTTTTTTGTAGTTAAAAATTAAAATGTTGCACTCTGTTTACCCAAGATTTTTTTTTTAATACATTACAGAGTAAATTCTTACAGGACATTAAAAATTATAAAGCCTGCTAATTGTCAATTATTTGAAGTCAAAAAATAACATTTGTTTTGTTTTGTTTTGTTTTTTTCTTTAATTGTATTAGTCAAACTTTTCCTGATTAATACAGGAAAGGCTTATAGTTGTCTTTTGTCATTGGTTGAAACTGTTAAAATGGAGTTAAGATTGAGAGAATGCAGAGTATTTTCAGTATATGCAATAATTTGGGTAAAATGCATTATGTTTGCACTGTGATTATCCTCCAAATAAATGAAATAAACCTAGAAAATACAGTAATAAAGTTGACATTAAAAGAAATGCATGAATGTTAAGCTATGAAAATACATGCACCCAAGCAGCAAGTACTTGTTAGTGTACACTGATTTTTATAGTCACAGATTAAACTTAGCCTTGCAATAACCATACAATGTCTTTATTTTTCCCTTGTAGCTTTTTGGGGTTTTTTTCAGAGGAGAGTTCAGGTTGTTTAGATGCATTAGGGTATGGCAGTCATTTTGAAAAAAGGTTTTTGTTTTGTTTTGTGGGGTTTTTTTAAATATGGAGAGCACCTTTCCTCATTTCTTGCTGAAGAAGGAATGTTCAGTAATGGAAGAAACAAGAAGCCTTAATGCTAAAATAGTAAGTGTATTGTTCAAATGTAGGCAAGTGGCCTAGGTTTTGTATAGATATAGATGTATATACATATACGTGCACATGTGTGCATATATGCATATTTTACTTTACAAGAAGTTGGGGTTGCTTTATTTTCCATTAAGCTAATGTGTAAACATAGTCTTTGCAAAACATGCAGCTCTGTCTAAACAATGTCAGGGCATAAGTTACCTGTTGTTTCTGTTTAAATCTAACCCCTTTCCTTAAAACAGTATTTAAAACAAGTATGTGATAACTTTACTTGCAAAATACTGTTTTGAACTGCAATAGAGATTTCAAGCTATATGCAGACTACAGTGACAGCTTAAAATGATACCCAAAAATGTGTTTCTGATTCACGTGTATGTTTTTCACTATCCTTAAGTTTAAAATCTTCCTATAATGTCAATTATGATAGCATTATCACAGCATCATAATTTTGCTATATTACTGTTGAAGAGTCTTATTAGTAAGTGAGATTTGGGGTATTTGACCTTTATGCCCTTTCTCTCCCATATAATGAATATTTTAAAATTTGCAAAACCTCTTAAAATCCTCATGCACAGAAGCCTTCCCCTGTACAGTGCACCAACACAGGAACATGTCTATGTGCTATGGTCAGAGAGGTCCTCTGCCTTCCTTCTCCTGAAAGGAGTTGACCTGATTAATAATCTTGCATAAAACCAGATTGGCTCAACAAGAGCATCCTGAAAATACCGATTCAAAGTATGGGCTAAGTTGAGCTTTGGGAGGAGAAAGTGCAGATGATCTGTGAAATGAACAGGCTAGTCTCCTATTCTTGGAGAGGTTTATTGTGTCCATTTCTATTAATGCTCTGAGACGAACAGTTAGCTTTATGTTTCTGTAAACACAGAAGGTTCAGAGGAGTGTCCTGTATGCTGTTGGGCTGCTTTCCACCTCCCTTTATTTTCCTCCTGTTGGCAGATAGTCTTCTTATAGCTTACAAATGACCACTGCTTTTTCTGCCCCAGGGTTCCTCTGGGTTGCATGGGAGAAGGGCAGCGCTGGTACCTGAAAGCAATGGAATGTTCTCAGGCAGTGCTCTCCTCCTGTGCCCTCTCCTTATGAACATGCTCTGTTCATCCCTCCTCAGTGCTCCTTCTCTGGCAGAATAGTTCACTGTCAGAAACTTTTGCGATAGAAATCTAATGTCAATTGGAAGAGCCTGGAACCCACCCAGAATATATAACATATGCTAGTATTTAACATCTTTGAACCAGATGTTCAGCAAAACCAGAGATCTGACATCTCTGGAGAGAATCACACACCAGCCTCATCTGCAACCTTCACTCTTCCTACTCTGAGTGACACCTCCACCCATATCTGACAAAATTCACAGCACTCTTTCCAGATCATAGAGAGCTCCTGAGCAGATACCACACATTGGCACATGATGAGAAAGCATGAGGCTGTGTCATCGCTAAGGCAAAAGTTGCTTTTAAGGTAGGCTTTTTGAACACTGGCTCCCTTTCCTTCCTCTATACTTGAGCCACTCCAGAGTTGCCAGATATTACTGTTACTTTTTCCTATGCGCATGCCTTAAAGATTTCTCTTTGCATACTGTCTAGTTTTATCTGTGCCCTGCTATGTTTTTGCCATACAATTTTATGGACCTGGTATATGCTTGATCATACTGCAGAAATAAAATAATTCTGCATGGTTATGCATGATTGAAAATCTTCTTTCTCTCAATCTGAACTGTAACATCTACTGTGCACCAGTTGATACATCTTTCCCAAGTACAGAGTGCTGCTTGGAGATAACTTAATGATACATTTCTGTAGGATACAATACATTACATATAGTGGGAAACTTATTGCTTCCATAAAATTGCTATTCAAATGTAGTCTGGGCAGAAACATACTATGTAGTATTCTCCTCAATTACAGGAAGCAGACTTGATGTTGCAGGGTATAACTGATGTACCTGTTTATTTTCAAGTGTTTGAGTATAGGTATGTGCTCTGCTTTAGAAGAGTCTCAAGACTGACATTTAATATCATTCTGAATTTACAAAAGTTTGTGGAAAGTGGATACTGAAGAAAGTAAATTATCTTTTAACTATAATGTAAATTTGAAATAACAGCATGTTTCTAAACATGATTGTATTTTCTGATCTCTAATTCCTGTCAGTCTGGTTTCCCAATGCTGCTACAAACAGTTATCTCCTACAAGTAACCTACAATCTAGCTAGGCCATTTTTAAATTATGTAAAGCTGTCTTGTGGCAGTGTTCTTTTCTGGTTTTACTTTCTCAATCTACTGCTTTTCTTATGCAATGTACAGCTTCTCTTCTTTCTCTGAAAAGGTCTTGGAGCTCCTCCCAGTCCTGGGGTAGCTAGGAGAGAAGTAGAAGGTAACATAACACTTTTTGTATTATAGAAATGGATTTCTAATTTAATACCTGAGTAATATTATTGCCCTTGTGATACTAAAGGTGGTTTCATGAAGGTTTTTACTGTGTAGGATCTTTCTTCTTTGATATAACATAGTTTTCAGACAGTCAAGCTGCTTCCTGCTTTTCAGTGATGGTGTGAATTGTTATAGAAGGCAGTCTTCATTTATGAAAAATGAAGTGAAAACTTAGACTGCACTAATCAAGAAGATTGCTTTCAAGGCAGACTCTCAGAGGAAGCTGTAGCTGAATGATTGCAAGAGTAAATCCTATACCTGTAACTAAATCGGGAACCTAGGAAGCCAATATGTTCATATATTTTGGGGAGATAAACTTCCATTTAAATAATTTAGCCTATAATTTAATATTTTGTCTCTTTCTAAAGAGCACAGTGTAGGTATTTTGTTTCTGATACCTAAATGTACATGCAACACACTTACGAGAAGCATTTCTCTTGCATTATTCTAGTTGGAATATGTGCGTATAATGCTGAATGGATCCTGTTTTAGCTATGCCAGTAGAGTCATGTTTTTGGGTTTCTTCTTATCCCCTCAGGAATGTGTCCCTTTGTAGCAAATACAGGTATGGTAATAGAAATACTAATATAGTGACAGTCAAGATTGTCCTCCTGTATACTACAATTAATTTTGACTATATTGCTGGATCATTTTTCTAAATTGGCAAAATCGCTGTATGCATAGAATAGTTCAGGTTGGAAGGAAGCTGTGGTGGTTATCTAGTCCAGTCTCCTGCTCAAAGTAGGGTAAACTGGCACCAGGTTGCTCAGGGTACAAGTTGCATTACAGAGAACTGTACCCAGAAACCCATTCTAAGTGGTTCTAAGAAAGCAGGCTTGTCTGACAACTGGAAGCCAATTTGATAAACTAAGTGTCTTATGTACCACATAGGTATTCCTTCCAGTTACTCTAACTGACATGGTGATTTTACCTTCCTGGGAAATAGGCAACAGAAACACAAACCAGAATCCTAAAGCTCTTTGCCTGTTACAAATTGTGCACTTGTCCGAGGTAAAGGAAATTTTTTAATATCTTGCACTTCACAACTTGAATGTTGCATACAAGGTTGTCATTAGCATCAGCATGTAAATGTTGAGGTTGGTGCTGTAATATATTTATCCCATACACAAAGAGAGTAGGTTCAGGAACTTTGATGTAGACTCTGTAGATTGCAGAGCCATGTATAATTACACATGTACTCTTCTGATCGCATGATTTCTTGAATCAGCATGTTACATCAGTTCTTTTTGTTTTAAAGGACTCCTGTTAGAATATTTGCAGAATATACTACAAAACAAAACAACTTATAGCACGATTGAGAACACAGGGTACCTGCACAAGTGGGTATCTTTAGCTTGCAACAGATAGGAGGTAATTTGACTTAATTTGTAATTAGAAGGGTCAAATTACTTCACATGTGCCATGGGATCAGAGTGTGCTAGAGCAACAGCTTAGCTGATGGATAGACTTCAGTACATAACAATTTTGAAAAAAAAAAAAATCACTAATGTCTTTTTGCTGCCATTTCCATTAGTGATAATGTACCATTGTCATATAATACCTGTTTGTTGTAGCTTATCTAACAAAGATAATTAATTTTTTTTCCATGCTTCAAAGCACAAAAAAGTCCTGGAACACAAAGAAAGGATAACTTAGGTAATACAGATACATGCTTTGTACTAATTATAATACAGAAAGAAGTTGATTTTGAAATATGTTCTAAGTCAGTCATCTCTAATATCTGTTCCAGTTCGTAGTCAGCCTCCACCTTCAACTGGAATATCAAGCACAGGAACTGCTGGATATGGTACAACCAGACCGGTAGGTATTCTGTCTTTAATTTTTCTCCTAAGTTTCTACGTTTTTTTATGCTGATGGTGGATTTTTATAAGTCGTAACAGATATAAGAAAACTGCAAAATTGACAAGTCATTTTACAGCTTATATGAGTTAATTTCCTCAGAAATTCTTGTCTGCTGACTAAAAATACTCCAGAATATATATACTGGACATGACTTTTATTGTTTTGCACTCTATGCAGTCACTTCACAGGCTTCCAAATAATACCACATTTTACATCCACTTTCAAATAACTGCAAACTGCAAAGTTGTTCTTTGTATTATATGTTCCTGTTGACTATGTTGCTGATTTGATATGATAAAATGCATTATCCTCTGTGCTGAAATGTATATCCTGATGGCAGTTAATTGCTTGCAGGCAGTTGATATATTATATTACTGATTACTTGATGTGTAATGGAATTTTGTACCTTGTTTTAAAAATTAATTTTGGTAAAGGTCTTCGTGTAAAAATGAAACGTTCCACTGTTTCAACAAAATATTCAACAAATGTTAGTTCTGCATTTCATTCTTCTATTGTGGAAAGGAACTGCAGGAAGTGAATGAAGGATTTGTGGGTGCTTGAGTGCTTTGTGACAAGCAAGAAATCAGGAGATGGAAGACATCTGCCTTATTTCTCTTAGCAGCAAGTAGGAGCCTTGCGTTAGAGAAGGAATAAATGTTTTAATTAGCTATAGATCATCTTAAAGAATTTATAAGAAATGGTATTGTTCGTTGATAATTCTTTAGACTTTGCAGCATATTTCAGAGAGAATTTTTGCAGCAGTACAAAGGACTTTTCTTTCTATATCTACATCAACCACGTTATTTGTGCTTAACTTTGTTCCCACTGTTGTGGCAGTACCAAGCTTTTTGACTTAGATTGTACCTCTTTATACCTGGACATTTTATAGGCTAAAAAGCAGCAGAAGTTGGCTCTTTCTTACCAGTTTTCTTGGTCATTTGGTTTCCTTCTCTAAGGCATTTTGCTATTCTCATTGGGATAATGTTCACAATGACACGGTCAGGATGGAAAGCACACCTGAGTCTTTAGTAAAGGCTGAAAAGCATTCTGCTTGCATAAATGTCAGTGTGATAGATACTGATGAGGTTTCTGACCTATCTACAAATACAGCACCTGTGCTTTAATTTCATAATTTTCTTTCAGGTAAAGCAATAGAGCAGCTGTTGTGAATGAGAGAAAGAGTGTGAATAAGTCATTAAAATAAAGATGCAGCTAACCACAAGAGCTTAAGTTACATCAGTACAAATTTGTTTTATAAAAGGTTGTAGAGTCTTTTTCCACATTTTAAATGACCAAGAAACAAAAGAATGTTGCCAGCTGTGCAGAAATATCAGAGTTCTTGTAGTTCTTGTAGAGCTTAAAGGAGTTGTACCTTACTGGTATTGCCATTTCTATTGTGCTCTTGTACAGTATTGAAATCACTGAAAACTACTGTTGAAAGCCACCACTGAAATCACATTTTGCTGATTCATTTTTCTCAAAGAGAATGATTCTCACAGTGAACAGTTCTTGATCTTTGAACTTTTTTGTTATTTTCTCAGAAATGTAAACCACCCTTTTTTTAAATTTGGGTAAAGAAAATATGGTATACACAGGAGAGAATGTATTCATTTATTACCATGTGCCTCACTTGTTTTTTCTTTTTTTTTGTAGTCTCAAGCCAGCACAGGAGTTGCCATTTCTAAATCAAAATAATTCAATAAAAAAATTTGGTGTACAGAATTGACTAGAATCCACCAGTATCTTGGAATTGGTATAAGTGCAAGAATTTTTGTTCATATTGTCAAGACAGAAAAAAAGCAGTACTATTCTCTTGTGCTGTGCTTTTCAACACCCGGGCTGGTCTACAGTTAGAGCTGCTTGAAAATTTCCAGAAAGAGCCGTGGTGCTGCAATTGCCAGCATAATTTGATAAGACAAAGCTGACTGCATCTCTTAATTTGTAGACGTTGAGATTTTCTTTAAAAAAAATCCAAGCAAACCAAAACAAACAAAAAAAACCACAACAAACCAACCAAATGAATGTAATAGAAGGTCTGAAAAAATGTCTCCTAAGATCTGCTTGGCTTTTCAAGCCTTAGCTCAACCCTTGTTGAATTTCCTGAGTTGACTTCTTTCCTTTTTCTTGGGTTGGTTTTGGGGCAGCATTTCATTTCTAGGATTTCAGGACCAGGGACAGTAGCCACGGTGGGCGCTGCTTCCCGCTCACCGCTCCTGAGGATTATTTTAGACTTCCTTTCTGTTTGTTTTCTGTTCTTTTTTTGATGTTTTTGGTTGTTGTTTTTTTTTTGTTTGGTTGGTTGGTTGGTTTTTAATACATTTTGGCAATTTAATCCAATCATTTTTCTGCCTACCTTCAGAATATTCAAAGAAATGACAAAATGCGTCTTGACAATTAAAGGGAAGACGGGTATTTCAGAGGTTAGGTGGTTTAAAGCATTTAGAATGTTGTTAAATGGACTCAGCCAAGCATAATGAATCGGCTGTTATACAAAGTCTTCGAAGTAGACTACATACATCTAGTAAGAGTAAGATCAAGGATGATACTTGTTTTGTAGTGGTGAAGTTTCTTTGCTTTTTTTTTAAATCATGTTTGTGTAGGGAGATGTGTAATAGTACAATGGAGTTTGCTCTGAAAACTATTTTGAGAACATCCACTATGGCTAAGATCATTTCAGAATATATCAAGTACACAAAAATTTTACAGGACTCAAATCTTACAAACTATCTTGCCTCATGATATTTTTTTCTTTTCCTCCACCTGAAATATGTCATTTTCATTCTAATGCTTTACATTCAGCTTTCAAGTGTGGTGTTTGTAATTCACTCAGCTTCAGTTGCAATCTGGGGTAGTTTCCTATTTCTCTTTAAATACTGATGTAGACTTTTAAATTTTGTTTTATGACAGAAATTCTGTTCCCAGCACAGTAATTTCTATTCCAGAAAGTTTGGGAAGACTCCAGCCTTCAGATGAGGCAGAATGTATGTTTCATTAATACTGTTTGCTGAGGAACAGGAGTAACTGCCTTACAGTTAGCAAACATAAGTTTCAGATAAAAGAATTAACCATGGTCTTTTATGCATATCTTGGACTTTCACTATATAAAATTAACTGTAGCTGCTGTTTGAAAATGTCAGGCTACAATTATAGCCTAAAAGGTAGATGGTGTCTACGGTCTGCATTGACAGTGGGTTATCAATGTGTCCTTACAAGATCTCCAAATAAAGTAATTGCTGCTGTTGATTTTGTTGCTTACAACAATTTGCAGACTTTGGTAAAATTAACTTACTAATACTAAGAAAATATTAAGTGTTTCTAACATTGTTGCACAGGTATATATTCATATAGAGTTGAAGACTGTTGTAAAAATCCTTGGCTTTGAATTGAACACACATAATGTTTTGAGAATATATTCTTTGCTTTTATATGTGCATAAAAAAATAGCTCAGCAACTCTTACCAAATGATTTATTTTTCACAGGGTCCTAATTATCTTAAATCATTTAGCAGTAGATAACTACAGATCCAAAATAGAACTAAAATATTTTTTTAACAATTATTATGTCAGACTGTTCCACCTCGAGCTGGAGTTATTAGTGCACCACAAAGCCATGTCCGTCCCTCTGGGGGAAGACCAGCACCCGAAACTCAGACCAAACCAGCTGAACCACCAAGGGGTATGTTTACTTTAGAAGTTAAATATAAATGTCACTATTCAGTGCAGAGGTTTTGTTTGGCTTGAATGCTTTGTTTTCAACAGAAGTCTTCATTTTTCACGAGAAATTGAGATTCTTGAACGTAGTAACATTTGGCAGTTTCTGCTAATCATCCACAAATATTGTAAAACCTTATCAGATAATAGGCAGCAGTCAGATGAGATCTAGACCCATAGATTTCACACAAGCAAGAGAAACTTCGATCAGATTGCTGTGTTGTGGTCTGAGCACCTTGGTGTGTCCTATCGCATGTTGATCACGGGACCATTCTCTGCACTGGTTGCTTTGTAATCATAATACCTGGAATAATGTTTATGTTTTACTCTCAAAGCGACTTCCTAAACTTAAAGAGTTTTTAAAATTGTCTTAATATCAAAATATGCATTTTATAATAGTGTTTTAAAATACTTTTAAATACAACCGAAGTACATTTTAAAATGACATGGTTCCTGGTTCTCTATTTTGTCTCCACAGTAACAATTTTTAATGGAGATATGCTGGGCTTTTGGTAACTTCTACTCTAGTTGCCATGAACACCAGCTGTTCTTACAGCCTCTTCTTCCACAGTTCTGTCTGGTGCTTCAGACAGAACACAGCCACATGTTCTCATTCATGCCATTCTTAAGATTCCTATTTCAATTCTTCACAATGAAAACCACTGCAAATATACTTGCAGGCTCACCGTTGCTTCCTGAACCACTAAAGCCTCAGGCTGCTGGACCAGCTCAGCCACCACCTGCGCTAAGGATGCAGGAGCCTCTGATACCTGTGGCATCACACCCATCTCAGACAAGTGCCCCACAGAGTCTGGAACCCCCACAGCCGCCGCCTCGTAGTCGATCATCTCACAGTTTGCCTTCTGAATCTGCTCCTTCACAGAAGCAGGTAAGTAAAAAAGACCTTATATATATATATGTTTTCTCATTATGTAAATTAACACAGCTTGTACTGAGTGCTGTAGATTTGTGAAAAACTCCTAAAGCAAGCAAACAACAAAAATAAAGGCCAAAAGACTGGATTCAAAGATTATCAGGCTCTAGTAGGTTAACACTTAATTGCCTATGTATTGCCTATGGATAACTAACATCTTAAATACTAAACATTTAACTTAAGATTTCTTAAGGAAGACTTACAACTTCTGGACAGTTTGGTCCTAAAATTGTGTTGTCATTTGACATTTTTTTATGGAAAAGTACACAGTCTAAGAAATTTAATTTTATAATGATACATGCATGACTTGAACTGTATAGTAACTGCCTAACACAGGTTTTGATTATAAAGAAAACTTAACAGATTGCATGATGTGGTGCTTTGTGGTGATGATAAGGAAGACAGTACTGATAGATATTTAATTATTTCTCCCCATTCCTCAGTGTCAATTAAAATATAGAAACATACCAAAATAATATGAAAATTTAATCCAGTAACATTACCACTCTGTTCTGTGGGACTATTTAGAGTGTTACTTTCAAATAAAATAAAAAAAAAAAAAAAAAAAGGAAAAGTCATAGTTTCTTACTACTGTTTAAAAAGCGCAAAAATAGTTTTTCAGTGTTGTCTATATATACATAAGGCTAAACTTCTTCACCAAAGGCCAGTGCTGTTAGTTTTCACATCAGGTGCTAGGCCAGACAATACACTACTTGATTAAAAGTACAATTTATTGAAGCTGATGGATTTGTTCTCACTTCTTACCAAGAGTAAATTTCTGGTTTTGTTTTCTGGTGTTCATTTTTTTTAAACATAAACTCAGCTGTGGATATTTACGACTACCTAAGTTTTCATCAGTATTTTAGGTTTTACCTTATCTCTACATCTGAAGCCCATTTTCACTAAAGCAGTTAGTTAATACCTATTTTGTAGCACAATGAAGCAGCCAAACTCAGTCCTCGGTGCTCTTCCTTTCTTTCTGCTGAACCTCTCTGTCTGCCTGTTAACTTCTTTCCATTTTGGAAACTTAAGCCAAAAAATGGAGGATATTTTTGAATATACAGGTAGAATATCAGGACTTTTTGTAATTTGTTAGCAAGTACAAAGTGTTGCCAGCAGAGAATATACATGGAGGCATAAGGTACTTGAGAATGCACCAATTTTGGGAAGAGAAACAGATTGCATTGTGCCACTTTGGAAAGCCTCACCTTTCCTAAATGTAGTTTTACCACTGATCGTTTTGTGAAAGAGGTGCAAGCAGTTCTTTCAAAATTATGAAAATTACATTTATCTGTGTGTATACAAAGTGATCAAAAATATGTTTAAGAACACTGTAAACTGGTTATGGAGCTGTGTACTGCTATGGCTATATTGTTATCAATATCCAACCCAGATAGTTTAAGACTAGTTCAAGGAGCTATAATTTTCTCTGCAATCAGATTTCTTTGATTAATGCAGGCTAAGCAATTACAAGGATGACCCACTCTGAGCTTCATTTATTGTCTCCAGCTTAGGTTTTTTATTTCCCTTTTGTTTTTTGTTTTCTTTTAGTTTAGTTAAATAGTTGATAATCAAGAAATGAAATAATTTGTAAATATGAAGTTTTCTCAGAAAAGGTCTTTAAATAAATACGAAGTCTTTTGCAAGGGAGTGGATTCCAAGCCCATCTTTTGATTCAAAGATTGATTGTGATATTTAAGATCCTAAATCTCTCCTTATAAAAATAATTGCTTGTATGTTACAGTGTGAATACTTGGGACTCTATAGGTTACCAAACAATACATTAGAAAACAAAGGTAGCTACTTTAAATAGATTTTATTTATTGTAAATTAAGGAGATTTTGGTTTTCGATTGAATGAGAAGCCTTATTTTTTTTTTCAGCATGAAAAACTATCACTATAGATGACTCTTTATACCAACATGGTTCCCAGAATGAGGGCTATAGTGCTTTTCATGTTAATAGGTAGATGGTTAGCATTAGACCATCAGTAGTCAAATTCTTATAATCAGTCTTCAAAAAATTGCTCAATCAGCTGCTCAGTGAATGTCTGTATGGAAATAACATTAGAATTGGCTTGAGCTGATACTTGACTCAATGTAGAGCTTACAATTCTTACAATAGAATACAACATAAATCAAAAATTTAATATAGAATGTAATAAATATTTTTGGTTTGTGTTCATATCTCAAAAAATGGCTTTGTGAAAGTACTTTTAACATGAGGTTGCTTTGTTGTTACTTGGATTTTCTTCCTAATTTTCTTTCCTTTGATGTCTGTTTCTCTTTCACAAGCAGGAGCAACCATCAGGGTAACAGGTATCTGACTATTTACCAATCTTGTATGTGGTCTCCATCTATTCAAGCAGAAAAGATGTATGAATCTTGTTTTCATACATCTACAGTCTCATCCACGTTAAAAATCACCTGTCTGTGTTAATGAATGACTGTCATACCATGGTTTGCTTTTTCCTTTCATAATGCAATTAAAATTGATACTGTTAACTATATTTATTAGCACCATAGCAAATATCTTGCTTCATCTTTTATGGAACAATTGGAACCTCACGTATGTTGTTGAGTCACTGCTGAACCTCCTGGTCTCAGTCTATTTAGAAAAAAATGAGTAGGTGTTGGAGTTAATATTCTTCTCTAATACAAATAAATCTTGATGCAATTACTCTGCCAAAGTTTTTTCAAAATAAACCCCATATTTCATATTTCTCAAAGAACAGAGAATTTACTGTTACCCAAAGTAAAATAGACTGTTTGTTACAATTTTAAAAGCATTTGCTGCCAGAATTATTCAGGCAAATTTTTGCTTACAATAGAGAGCAGTTGGAATTCATAGTTTCTGTGGGATCTTGTACTTTTTGATTAGTTGGTTAACAAACACAGGATTTAACCAGCTAGTGCCAAGCTACATTTGATTTACAATTTTTCACATTTCCCCCCTCAGTTACTTGATGCCTTTGTTTTAACATCTTCCAAATAATGTTAAATTTTCCACTTAGTATATACATATAAAAATACCAATATTGAACTATTGTATTTATGGTTTGGTCACATTAGGCCTCATCTATTTGAGAAACTCTCTGATGTAGTAGTACCAGAGATGCATGTAACCAATGTTGTTGTTTCAAAAAAAACACCAGAGCAAATGCGTTGCTGCCAGCATACTTTGTTTCTCCTGCCAACCAATTCAAGCTACAACTGCAGGTTTTCTAAAATAAATTGCTATGTTGAATACATTGGCAAAAACTTAAAATAGTCTTACTATTTCCGAGAGTTTCTAAAGCCTGTAGACTACTTTTGCATAGCTGCTTATGCAGTAGATATGTGGAGACATACCTCAAGCTATTGACAGTAAATGCAGTTAAAACAAGATGTTTAAAGATTGAGGTTAGGCTATAATAATATGGATTTTAGTTGATAGTTTTAGCTAGCGTCCTAGTTCAACAAAACATTAGTTAACAGAATTTTCATGCTAAATATCTAAACTATTTGGGTATATTAAGGTGATGTGTTAAAATGACAAATTGGTTTGTGAAATTTGAATTCTCAGAAGGTGTTTTGACTTAAGCTTAATTCCTTGCAATCATTTAGTAAGGGGAAGCTCCAAACTCTGTTCTGTCAGTGTGGTAGCTTGAACAAGTTTATATATTCTACATTTTTGGGCAGTTGTTACAAGGTATAAAAGTTGCATTGTTGTTGTTTGAAGAAATTTATAAAAGCAGGGATATTTTGTTTTTAAAAGATGAGAAGTTCTGTGGAGAAAACTCTCTCTTCTCCATTTGGTATTATTCTAAACAATGATAACTTGCCATTTTAAAATACTACAAACCGATGATTGTACCTTCACATGTCAGGCAGCACTGGAGATGCCTACAGGTGCATATGTCTACACAGAATGTCTGAAGTGCATATACTAACAACACTAATTTTTCCTTTCATTGTGATGCTTAAATATTGCTTGTAACATCAGTGCTATAAACTCTCAAGCAATGGAACCTAGAGCTTTTTATTTCATATTTGTGCTGGGTTATCACTTGTTTAGAATACAGCATCATTTCCCAGGTTTCTTAAAAATTTTCTTAAGCAATGTCTGCTTGTGCTTTTGGCTAGGATTCTGACCTGCATGAAGTAGATTCAGGCTGCATCAACGAACAAGGGGGGAAACTGTGTTTTATGACTAGTAAGCTTTAAGAGAGAGAAGGGTCTAAGGGTTATTGTTTTTCAGAAAAGAAGGCCATCATTCTACTACAAGTGCATTGTACAGGTTAAAACTGAATTATATTGAAGTTTGAGTTTAAGACCAAGAGCTTCTTTTCTTCTCTTAGAAGAGTGAGAAGTGGGGAGTTAGTAATAATCTTAAAATGGCCAGTCACATGATTACTAAGCACCCTGTTTTCTTTCCAGATTAAAACAAATGGAACATACGGCACTAAACTTGAAACACAGTTAAACAGTGACCCTTTTGAAGATTTGTCATTTAAGCTGCTTGTGTCAAAGATGCAGAGGTCTGTTCGAACATCACCTGTTCCGACTTTAAACCAAAAGGAGTTGATGCAGTTGCCTTCAGCAACACAAAGAAATACTGATGCTCTGAATACTGTAAATTGCATGCCAGCAATGCCTCCTATTCCAACCTTTAACACATCGCAGGAACATAAGCGCAGCTCTCCAAATCCATTTATTACTGGTCTGAACTGCACGAATCCATTCACTGAAAGAACTCCTAATGCTGGAAACCCATTTAGAACGGAAACACAAGAGTCTGAAATAACTTCACATTTACTAGAAGGACGTGCCGCTTGCAATCCTTTCCCTTCTCTAAATCCCCCCAGCTGTAATACAAGCAAGCCTGTATTTTCTGTTGATGCATCTGAAAACACTTCTTGCTTGCGAAGTAAATCTCTCATGGTAAAAAACATACAGCCAAAAGGATGGGTAACATTTGAGGAGGAGGAGGAGAATTTCCATGTAAAGCTAAAGCCATTTAAAAGTGTTCCAGATTTTAAGCAACTCAGTTCCAGGAGGTCAGCTGGATCTCCAGATTTGCTGGACACTGAGCAAAAGACTTTTCTAGGTTCAGACTTCAACTTTGATAATGACTGGAATAAAAGCTCTACTGATTGCTTCTATACAATGCCAGCAAGAAGACCACCTGCACCTCCTATACCATCACGAATAACCAGCAACAGGTCCCCCACAGATCCTTTCACTTCTTTGGCACCTAAGGTGTCACCAACACAAGATTTTACAGAAAGATAGATGTTCAAAAATATAAGAGGCTATATTTGTTGCTACATTTATCCAGTAGAATAATTGGGCATTTGAGATTATTCTGTGTGCAATAATTAATTGTCAAATGCACTGAAATTTAACTCTACTCATAAACAGCCACTATTGTTTGTGTATAAATTTTGAATATGTATATATGGTAGAGCACAAAAAATTGTCTGCAATTTATTAAAATCCCGATGTAATAGTATTTGAATAGACAGAGAAAAAAAAGGATGAGCTACTAATCTCATTAAAATATACCAATCTTGGAAATAGTTTTTGCTTAGGGAGCACTCTCATTTCTGTTCCCCTTCATGGAATTTCAAAAATAGAGTCTCCCTGCTGGTAGCCTCCCCACTCCCTTTTTGCTGTTTTGTTAATTGATATTTATAAGTATTTACCAAAGAGCTGCCAAAGTTTATTGAGATTTGAATGTTGACAAGTATTGTTTAGAAGTTGTTTAATTTATAACAGAAGCTATGGATATTTGTAAGGCTTATATTTGAATTTGAAGCACAACAAAAAATAGTTTAATTTCAAAATACAAACAAAACTTTGCGTATTAATATATTCAATATTTGACTTTAATTTTCTGTGTCAGTACATTTCAGCTATTAAATCTTATTGTGACATGTACTCACTAGCATTACTTCAGAATAGTTGTTCCACATCATCCATTTATTCATCACTATTTAAAAGATACTTTTTTCCACAAATCAGAAACAACTGATACAACACATTTTCCCCTCAACATCTGGAAAAAAATTCCCCTTGGGTTTTGGAATACAAAGCAGTCTTTACCAGTTGCAGACAACATATTGGGGTGGGCTTGTCCCACTCTTCTCTTTTGCACGTTGGAAGGGCTTTCTTGTCCTATAGAAAGACCTGAGTGAAGGGATCAGCAGCCAAGTTACAGCATCAGAGAAAGAGAAAGTCATCTTAGGTGATTGGGCTGTCTGCTCGGCATCCTCCCCAGCTACTAGACTTACTGCTGTATTTTTAAAATCTTGCTTTCAAAGAAAACAGGAGAACAGTAATTCTCTGAGCTGAACAGTCACCTTTGTGGTTAATTCTGTCACTTCTGCAGTTAAAACTAAATGAGTAACAACTCTTCATCCAGAGACAGGGACCATCCTCTGTGTGGTGCTGCTTTGAGGCTTGTGAAGGTTAAGTCACAGTTCTGCGTATTACGCCATAAAAACGCAACTCTTTCTGCTTTTATGATTTTTCTCAAGCTCACACGAGATTACATAAAATACAGTATGTTGTTACCTTGAAGCAATTTGAAATAACTGATTTCCTTAACTCCATTTATGAATGCTATAAAACCCTGCAGTTCTCCTTACGATTCGCAGTGTCTTAGGACATAACTTGTATATGCAGCTGCATACTTTCATCCAAAGCAAAATGTGTCACAACAGTGTCGCCTCTCGGGGGACTGCAAATATATATGCCTACACGCATTGGCTTACTTGTGAGCAAACTGCACTGGTTCTGCAAAACCAGGGACTGAAACACAGCATACTAGCAGCGTATTTATATCAGCAAAATACACAATGACAGCACTTTCTTTTTTTTTAAGTTCTCAAATGCTATCAAAACATTATTTATAAAATAATCCACTCTTCCTTTAAACAGTGTATATGGTTAGCCATGAGCTGCAGTTGTATAGAGGAGTGAGGATAGTGAGTTTTATATTGTGCTTTTTTCTGTTCAGGTCATTAAACAGTACTTGTGCATTTTTAACAGCAGTGGTACTGTACTCTTTGTGCTTCAGTATGTGAATTACCTTGTTTTAAACTGTTGCTATAAACATATGTGTGATTGGTGTTTTGGTATATTCTTACATTAGCAAAACAATTTTTGGGGGGAAACTTTTTGCTAGTGGGAGTTACGTGATAAATATGTTCTCTGTTGAATATTTAATTACAGTGATTAAAAACTACTGTTTAAACTAGACCTGGTATACAGCACCTCTACACTTTACAGGATTACGGAGATTGACAGCAACCTACTGCAAGGATCGCAAGAAATGCTCCAAAAATATAGTGTGTATGTCTGTGTATATATAGCTAACCGCTGTAACGTGTACTAATGAAAATAATTACTAGCAGAAGTTCTGAAGATACAAAGAATTAAAATTAGAAGCGCTCAAAACTTTTCTCATGAATTCTGTGTTCCCTGTGGTAAATTGCTCTGTTAAATGTGAGGATGTTCCTGCTTGTGGCGCACATATCTCTCTGGCTGTACCCTGCGCCAGAGCTGCAACATTCCGTATCTGCCCGCGGGAAGGCGGTGGTGTATTCCTGAAATAAACGTATCTGCTCTTTAAAAAAAGAAAAAAAAAAAAAAAAAAAAAAAGGCAAGCAAGCGCTTTTTCTCCGTTTGTACCGTGGGCACGTCCCCTCTTTAGCGCCGAGGCGGGAGCGCGCGGGCCCTTTAAGAGTCTCGCATGACGGCAGCGAGAGGGCCGGAAGCGGAAGCGCGGGCGGAGATCCGGCGGCTCGCGGCTCTGGTCCTTCCCTTCCCGCCGGCGGTATCCAGGGACGCGGAGCCGTTGCTGCCGGGGCAGCGGCTGTAACGGCCGCCTCCTCTCCCCAGGGCGGCCCCGGCCCCGCCATGGTGCGGCTGCACGTCAAGCGCGGCGACGAGAGCCAGTTCCTGCTGGAGGCGGCCGGCAGCGCCCGCCTCGCCGAGCTGGCGGCCCTCGTCGCCCGCATCTACAACGGGAGGCTGAAGGTGCAGCGCCTCTGCTCAGGTACCGGCCCGGGCGGCTGAGAGCCCCTTCCGATGAGGCTGAGCTGACGGGTGCGGCCCGGCTGAACTCTGTAGCGTATGAGCCCATCCCGAGGCTAACCCGAAAGTAAAAAAATTCCAAACCCCAGACACCGTGGTCTAAAGCACTCACTCTTTCTACGGAGCTGCTGCAGTTGCTCCGCAGTACTTGCTAATTTAGTCACAGCCTTTATGGTTTTGGGTGGGCGCCTGTATTCCCAGCCACGGGAACAGAATTGCTGTTTCTTGGGGCATTTCTGGTGTGTCTGTTGTGAGGTGGATCTGCTTTCGTTAGCACGGTGATGGCAAGGAGGCTTGGAGGGCCTTCAAGGAAAGGATGCTGTCAGGTGGGCTGGCGGCTGGGTCAGTTGTTTTGGGGAGAGGAGCAAGTGCAGCTCGAAGGCCACGGGTCTGACGCTGTGGGCTGCGTAACAGGGTTAGGAAACTGCATCCACGCGCTGATCTCCCTGCTCGAGACTGTACATTGGTAACCGGCCTTTAATTCTAGCTGAGACAACAGAGAGGTGTGATTAGACATAAATTACTATAGAGACTTTTGTTTATTTTCTAATTGATACTGGGTGTGAATCTGACTCTGGGTCGGATGTATGCACAAAGCTATAGGTAGTCCAGTTACATATTTTTTCAACTTCAAAGTTACTGTACAACAATAAAATGTTTTTCCATTTTGAAAAATGTTGCTTTCCCAAAAGTACTTAGAAAAGGGAATACACAGCCAGCTAAAGCTGACTAAGGAAATGCCAAAAAGAAAAAGCTGGTGGCCAGCAAGTAACATCTAGGTTTGTGTGCTTGCACTGTCATTTGTTACATTGTTTCGTATGTATGTGAAATGTGTGAATTGTAATTATAGCACATATGCCTATGCATATGTATTTATATACCTTATTATTTATTCCATATACTTAGCTCTTTAAAAACTGAAAGCTAGGAGTGAGGTTTGCCTGCATGTACATAATGTGAAAGGCTTTTGTAACCTCTATGTTCTCAATAACACAGACTTTCAATCTTGTTCTCTAAACGCTTTAAAGAGATGGAGGAGCTGGCAGAGCATGGTGTTTTCTTGCCTTATAATATGCAAGGACTGACAGATGAGCAAATTGAAGAACTGAAGTTAAAGGATGAGTGGGCAGAAAAGTGTGTACCAAGTGGTGGAAGTGTCTTCAAGAAGGATGAAATTGGGCGAAGAAATGGACATGGTAAATCAAAAGTAAATGTTTGTTTCTTTCCCTGCAGACACAGATAATGTATAATACAATGAGGAACACAAAAACCGTAGTTGTGCACCTTTCACTTTTACCTCACTGTCCTGAAAGAAGAAAAAAACCTAGTAGATACTAAGTATATGTTTGATTTTAGGCCAGCACCCTAGGCAGCTCATGTTTATTTGCTAATTATAAAAACTGTCCTATAAATAAACTATTAAACGCAGTTGTAGATTAAGTAATAGCTATTTCAGGAGCCTGTTTTCACAATGGATTAGCTAAACTATCAGTTACGTATATCTTCTGTCTTGGATTAGGACCTGGTGTAACGTTGATTAAAAAGCCTAAATAGTAGTTTATCTCTTGAGCACATGTGCTGTTTAACTTTGCAACAGTGGTACTTGGAAGTGAACTCCAAAGATAAGTAAACAGATATCAGAAGCAAGTTTGACTGTTTCCCTTCAATTTATTCTCCCCATTTGTAAATGTATACTTGAGTACTGTTTTCCTCCAGAGGCTCTAAGATACATTAACAGGCTGTTTTTCTAATATTTCTCCTTTTTTCTCATCGACCGTGACTCAGACTTACGGAACTCACTCCTGTCACTTTTTCTTTCTGCAACTCAAATGGCTTTGCTGTAGGGATTGGGATGTGTGTTGAGCACCACTTTACAGACGAGGGCATGAGGACTGATTGCACAGAAGAAACCACGATTGTCTTCCTGCTGTCTGCCCCTGTACTCCCGACACCACGGCAGCCCTTTAGATGTTGATTGCAGGGCAGCTCAGTTAGGGAGGAACCTTTGAATAACTTAGCCTTAACTTGTCATACGCAAACAGCTTTCTCCAAGTGTCTTATTTTGGGGAAAAGAATTCTTCTAGCACGACATATTGCCCAATCAAATTTAAGCCTTTGCTGAACTTGATTAAGAGCTTATATTGTAGCTAAATGCTTTCCCTCTTAACTGTGTTTTTGGAAATAGCTGAGTGTCTCGTACGCAGGCATGTGACAAAGCCTGTCTTGTTTGGCATGGTTCTTAGCAGTGGCAGACCTTGCAGTAAAAGTCTGCAAGTAACTTTAACATAAGGACAGTACCGCTTTTACTTGTAGTTGTACTCTGGCATTTGTTTGTTAGTGGGAGGACAGCTTTGTAATATTAGCAAAGTTAACTGAACAATGTAAATGTGGGCCAAAGTAAATACCATCAAATGATGCATTGATGTGTTGAGCTGTGAACAAGTATGATTTAATTGGATTTTTATATTTGAGGAGAGGTTTTTAAATAACAATTAAAATAGATAACTATGATATGAAATGCACATCGTATTTGCAAAACTGCATTTGATGTTAGATTGAGATTTTAATTAGAAAAAAGTCAGAAAACTCCAAGCTATTGTCCCCAGTTAAAGCACGTCGGCCAGTACTGCCCACAATAGTCATAAGTATGGCATGGGAAAGAGAGTCTTGTTTTCAGTTGTGGGGAGTGTGAGATTATGGCTATTGCTTTCTACTCAGTACTTTTGTCCCAGATTAAATTCCAAAAACCAGTCAGATGTCTCTGTGGAAAAGTAAGTTTGGCTCTCCCGTGAGAAATACTGTTTTGTTTCTTAAGTTAGTAAGAAATACAGCAATAAACTGTCAAGCTTGTAAATAGATGGCAACTTAGTAGTGTCTCTCTTGCTTTGTGATTTACCAGTGTTTCATTTGCTTACGGTAGAGAATAAATTGGACAGGTCCTTTGTTTGGTTTCTTTATAGTAAATGTAGACTATTAAATATGTGTCTCTTATTTTTAGCTCCAAATGAAAAAATGCAGCAAGTTATAAAGAAGACAATAGAGGAAGCCAAGGCATTAATCTCTAGGGTAAGTTTTCTGAAATGGCATTTGTTATGTGGGACTTTCTTAGTAGGTGCAATGTAGTTGAGCACCTTAAGGAAAAAATAGGCTCTATTCAGTGCAAGGGCTGACAATTTTTGAGTCATATCATGAAGTGATGTGAATAGTCTAATAAAAACTCACATTTCTGTTAATGATTTTCTTAATGGCTTTTGGCAAGCTGGTTCAACAAGTTAAGGAATTGGATATTAAAACTCCAAGTGAATGCTGGCAGCCGAGACCACATTGAATGATTAAATTGCATTTAATTTTATCCACACACTCTTAATTTGCTATTGGTGCATTCTTTAGGTGAATGCTTGTCGTGTTTTCTGGTGAAAAATTAACTGCATTCTGTGATGTTCCTGTAATAAAATACCTCTTGCTTATTAACATAGTCTTTTGAGCTTTATGCATAAATAATTGAAAAATGTGTTCTAATCTCTTAGATAAGGTCTTGGTTTTACAAGCACTTGGACTCATGCTCAGTCCCAGTGAGTTTGTGTGTTTAAAGCTAAGAGTGAGGGGGTGCCCTGGTGGGACTATGGTCTCGGTTATTCAGCTTCACTTTACCAAATCTGTAGATGCTCTGTATTGCGTTTCAGCTTTCATATGACTTTGAAACACAAATTAAGTGATATTTATTATCTGATTTTTAAGCATCTGAAAGTCATTTTCTTCTCCCTACCCTTACAGTGCTGGGAATTGGTATGTGTGGAAGTTTAAAACAGCTTTAATCCAGTTATGCAAATAGATAGTGTTACTGAAGTTTTAGTGTTGCCTGTGCACTTAAATTGGCTTTCTTGGCTATTTTGTTGCTGATAACAGTGTCCCATCAGTCATTTAGCCTGAGCAGCTCAGTGTTTCCAAAGGCCTGGTGGAAGCAAGCAGGGGAGCTGCCCTGTGGCCTGGCACCACTTCCAGGGCGCTGCGTTGCAGCAGACCTTCCTGAATTGGGGCAGGATTTCAGCCAAACCGTTCTGAGTCATAGCAAAATCTACGCAAAATGAGAGAGATGTTTCAGATTAAAGCTTCTGGGCTATAAAGATTTTCTCCAGATGGACTTTTTTTTTTTTTTTCTCCCCCTGTTGAATTGCATTTCATCAGCTCTATTTCTAAACAGGGAGGAAATTTACAATGTGTAGGTTTACTTCTTGAGTCAAAAATATTTGCAGATCTGGTCTCTGCTTTGCAGGTCTTCCTGGGTGAAACTTCCAACTATATACCATGTTGCCATTTACAATATAAAGTTACAAAATTGCCATACTGCATGCTGAATTACTCTCAAAATTACTGCCGTTCATTGGTGAATGAAATTAAGGACAGTTTGGGAATTAGTTTGTTACCTTCATCGCTTTATAATGCTGAAAATGAAGAAACATGCCAGTGTATTTAAAAAAAAAAGAAAAAGGTTGATCATCTGAGATTGAGAAACCAATCTGTACTTTCCAGTTAACTAACTTAAGAATGTCCACAAGGAGGCAACATCCTCTTACTCTCTTTTTTATAAACCTTGTTACTTAAAATGTTGGAACTGTTAAAACCATAAGCAAAAGCTTTATTTCTTGTCTTCCAGATGCGTCTTGTTTTTCCTCTATCCATTGCGGTAGGGTTTGGAATGATCTCAAGTACTTGATCTTACAGACCTCTGCATATGCCGTGCAATGTGCCAAGCTTTACTCTTCTGCTCACATGTGCTCTATATTTTTTTCCTCAAGTTTTAGGCCCCTTCTCTAGCCCCCACTTGAATTCTACTGTTTTGAATCTTGTTCGTGAACCACAAGTTCTTGCAACAAAAGACTCCCCATCCAGTTTCTGTGGTCATATGTGTACTTGTTGGAATGCCTGTATCCCAGAGACATTTGTTACTAAATACCTCTTCACAATTTAGTGAAGATCTCTCTTTTTTTTTTTTCATTTATTTATTATATCTTCCCCCCAGTGTAAGCAAGCTAAATAGAGGAGAAAAAAGTGGAGTGATGTATTCAGAAATCAATATTCAAACAAGAAAATTTGTGCTTCTAATATCTTTGTGCAGTCAGTTAGTTTTGCTCAAATATCCCACTGCTGAACCTTTGAACTGACTACAAAGCAAAGTCTTGCTGCATGTTTTTTAAAATTACCAGTGATCCCTGCCTGTATTTCAGAAACAAGTTCAGGCCAATGTGTGTGTTAATATGGAGATGGTGAAAGATGCATTGGACCAGCTCCGAGGAGCTGTGATGATTGTGTATCCAATGGGATTGCCTCCACATGATCCAGTTAGGATGGAGTTTGAAGATAAAGAAGACTTGTCGGGAACTCACGTATGTAGTAACGTATTTGAATTCTGTGTAGTGCCTGGGTTAAATACGTGCTATGCAGCTCTCCATCTTATCAATGAAGGTTGTTTTCATTTCATGACAAATTTGGTTTAATATTTTTGTCTGATAGTTTATGTGAAAGCACAACAATAGCTTAACTAGAAATGAGATGAATGAAGCTTATTTCACATGTTACATACAAAGTTCAGGTAAGTCTGGGACTCATTTTAAATAGCTTGTCATTTCTTTCTAATGCCAGTATTAAGAATTTATTGCCCTAAGTGTTTATGTTAGGTCAAGACTGAATAGAATATGAATGAAAATGCTGTAGATTAGTATGAGGAGAATAACATAGCAAAAGTGTAGTGTAAAATTACACTGGCCTTTCTGTTAGGAATTCCGTAAAGACTTTCCCAGAAGACTCTTCTGGCTTGGAAAAAAAGCAAAAAACAACACCCCTGCAACACTTCACCTTGTTTGTATTTATTTGTCACAGGCTGGACTTGAAGTTATAGAAGAATCTGAAGCACAATTATGGTGGGCAGGAAAGGAGCTGAAAGAAACAAAGTTGCTCTCTGACTATGTAGGCAGAAATGAGAAAACAACCATCATTGTCAAGATACAGAAAGTAAGTATTGCTGGGAGATTTCTTTGCAAGCTATTCACCTTTAGCTGCCTCATTCTCTGTGGAATTGTCCATAGGTATATAAAATGGATTAGATTAGTTCCATCTTGAGCGTCTTAAAACTGTACATCTATTTTAAGGTTTTAATATACTGTATTCTAAATTTTCCTTAAGTAATTCGTTTGCCTGTAGTTAAATAGTATAATTGCTATTACTTGCTCCATAGCACTTTTCCAAAGTACAGCAAAGAGCTATTTAAAAACAGATGAAATACAAACTGAAAAGTTTAAAAAAACTCTGCTGGCTCTCTGTTCCATCTCAGTGCAGAGCGCTGAACAGACCCAGTCATTCAGTCAGCCCAGTTTTTCTGACTGTACTTGGGAATGTTTTTCTCTCTGTATTCTGGCCTTTAAAAAATGCTGTAGACACCTCTCACACCCGTTTCAGCCTTTTGTGTGTCTCAAAGACAGTGTCTAACTCAGTAATGTCCTGACTTGCTTGATGGCAGGTCCTCAAACTGTCTCGTCTGCCTTGCAAATGTGGACATGTGTCTTCTTTGAGAGGACTCTGGTTTTGGAAGAGCCTGAACTTAGGCTCTTCCAAAGAGCTCAGTGAGAACTTGCTGAGCGCTAGAAGGAAGAACAAGCTGCTGAGCCTGTGCTGCCCAGTTGTGCTGTTGGCTGTTTGCTGAAAGCTTCCAGCTGAACTTCTTTAAAAGAAATGTGACTTTCCAGCTGTCAGATGTGATGAAACAGATGAGGCCTTCTGTACTGATTGTGAACACAGGTCTGAGTCATCTGGAGTAATGAGCTAAAATGAGGCAAAGATCTCCTGCTGCTCCTCAGTTTATAGATCTGATGCTTCAGCAAAAGCCAGTCATTAAGCACATACTGGTGTCTGATGCATGGTCATGCTCTTGCAATATCACAATTAGTACCAAGCTACTGGGACTGTTCATTATTTTTTGGGCAAAATGATTCTGTACTAACTCTGCAGTTGTGCTCATCTCTGGTGAGAATGCCATACTGAGGAGTGTTTGGTGTTTCAGTTCATTTTCAGAGCTCTGTCAGAAGATGCTCACCCTGTTTGTGTGTGTATATATCTCTCTATGTATATAAAATCACATTTGCAGGGTGCTTTTGTGAATGTCAAATGTCTCAGAGTACTTACCCATAGCTCAGAATTATTCTTGAGCTGCATTTCACTTCCATATCAATTAGAGCTTCTCTGCCACAGAAAATATTAATATTTATGGCAGATCTTACTATCTGCAGGTGTCTGTAATAGAATTCCTCAAAGATAACTCAAGTGATTTATGTGTATATCATTTAGAAGACCAGAATTGCTTACTCTTTCCTATCAGGGTGAGTGAAAAATTGTGCGACAACTCAACAACCACTGAAGTGTAGGCTCCTCAGAAAGTTGTTTCGCTGTTGTATTAGTTTATGGACCCCTTCAGAGAATGCAGAGTAGTACAGTGGTTTTCTATCTAACAGGAGATGCTGGCATTCTTGGGTTGGGAGAGCTAAATTGAACCACCTCAGACCCTTTTTGATTCCAGAGAGGATTCAGCATCTCCATTCAAACTGTTCTGTTTGCAATTGTTGACAATAGCTGTCATCAGCTATTTTCTGCTGTGCACATCACTTCTTCCATGAGGACAGTTGGAAAAACATTTTTTTCTTTTATTTTTAGTGTTTTGTAACTGCCTGCCTTCTCTGCTTTACTAAGTCATATGCCATCTTGAGTCTGCATTAGCAGGGGAGATAAAGATGGATGGGCCCATCCTGAGATATCTAGAATGACCTTAAAACAGAGGGATTTATTATGTCTTTTAGAGCAGAAGGTTAAGTAAAATAGACTCAATCCTGTTTGCAGCTTCCACTGATGTCCACAAAATTGACAGCATGATTCAGATGGTGGGATGAAAAAAGAATTCTTACTTGTTTGCAGCAGAAGTTTCTCAACATTTATTTTCCTGTCCTGTGAGACCTTACTAAATTTGAGAAATTCTATTGTCTGAAGAAAGATTTTGCTATCTTTGCATAGCAGCTTCTCTTTTGTATCACAAATGCCATCATAAATAAAATTTACGATTTCCCTTTCAGAAAGGACAGGGAGCTCCAGGGCGTGAACCTCTGATTAGTCATGAAGAGCAAAAGCAGATGATGCTGTATTACTACAGAAAACAGGAGGAACTTAAGGTGACAGTGTCTTTTTGCTGTATGTAAGCTGTGCACTAACGGCAGATTACATTCATCACTGCCTTCTTAACCTGTTGGTTCTGTTTACAGAAACTAGAAGAGGATGACGACGACTCATTTCTAAATGCCGAGTGGGCAGACAACCATGCTTTGAAAAGGCAATTTCATGGTGTAAAAGACATCAAATGGGGGCCACGATGAAGCTCTGCAAACACCTTGTTGCCTCTTTAAACTGTTTGCAACTTGCTTAACTTGCTTGCAATGAGGAGTTGCGTTGTGTGCGGTAGATTCTTCTGACAAAAGCTGGAATTGTCACTTCCATAGCAGATGCCTGTTTCAGCCTTAGGTTTTTGATAAATGTTTACGTTGCTGTGTAACTGTAGCAACACTTGCCTCTGCAAAGAATTAAATCAATCCTGTTGAAGTTTGTTATTTTATTAGAAACTTGTAATTTGAATACTAAAATATTAAACTACTTCCTAGATGATTTATCTAGTGAATATGCACTAGAATGTTTGGTATTGTTTTGAGTGGTCTTTATACTTTCTTCCTGATTCTTACATTTCTTTTAGATGGTATGGACTGTAGAAGGCAATTTATTTTATAAGAGGCCAGGTTTCCCAGGTTAATCCAGTGAAAGTTAGTGATCTGTATGTGCTTGTTTGCATTTCAACATAGCTAATTCCAGACTCTCATTTTTAAATAAGTTGACCTCTTAACAATTGTTTAAAGGAAGTATTTTTCTATAAACACAAATAACACAAAAGTATTTGTGGAACGCTTCATTTTTGTTCTTTTGGTTTAGTTTTTTCATTGACATTGAAAGCCAACCTGTTGATTTCATTCAGTTTAACAAGCTGTTAGCCATGATGCTTTTAGATAAAAATTGACAGAAATCTGTTTACAAAAGTAAGCATCATTTGCAAGTAGACTGGGTACAATAAGACCAAGTTTAATAGGGCAAGATCTGTAACATGGAACTACTACTAAGATTGACTGGAATACAAGTGTTTCATTTCTAACGAATCAGCATTTTAAAATGAGAAATCATGAAACTTATTGGAGAGTTTCCACTATATGCTTGATGTTTAGGATCCTGTTACCATTTCTAAAATGTACCATCAGTCACTTCTGGGTTCAAGACTAACAAAGGAGATGCTAGTAGACTTGAAGCAAATGTTGTGTCTGGTTTTGAAGGGAGGATTCTGATTTGGGATACTGTATGACTAATGGATAATTAAATCTTTAGCATTACCTATGTAGATAATTAATGCTTAGAAGCAAGTTGCTCAAGTTTTACACCTTTAGACTTCTGTGTCCTTAAAGGAGATGCTTTTCCATGGAGGCAGATGTGCATCCTCGTCAGGTCGCTGAGCAGTGGAAAGCCAGGGTGCCCTGAAAACTCTGCATGAGGATCCACCAAGTGTTTTAAAAAGGGGTGAACCGATGTGGGCGCTCACAGCCAACAACTGAAGTGATGTCTTCGTTCACACCACAGAGCAGTTGTCCCTAGGGCAGCAGGGAGCCGAGAGCACCCACCTTTTCAGTGCTGCAGCACGGGCAGGTGAGCCAGCTAAGGACGTTGGTTTTGGCATTGGTAAAATAGTCTTCAGGTTACCAAGCTGCCCCTGCCCCTGCCTGCTTCCTTTCCACCTGAGCCAAACTAGATCATGTTCACAAACAGCATCAGCCTCAAGAACAGGCAGTTGCTCATCAGCATGTAGTTTAAGTCCAATTTTAATGCAAAATGTTTTTTTGCAGGTGCCGTGTTATGGCACTGTTGTGCTGGGGCTGCTCAGCAACTTTGGAAGTCAGATGGGTTATGTTTGCTGACTGAACTTACACCCACATTTGACGTTTTTCATTGATAGTTTTTTTTGTTATTCATGCCCTAATTCTCATGTCAGGCGGGCTTAGTGGCAGAGATGCTTGAAAACACAAATGTCTGCTATATTATCAACAAGCAGCTTCCTGCCTTGTCAAACCTGCCAGTGCAACAAGATGGAAGTAAATTCTGTGGTCGTTGACTATCCCCTAAAAATACCTGGCTGTGGCTCCCCAGATTCACAGATCTCAGGACTTCTGGCTTCAATCTCTCTGCTTGTTTAAGTCATTGTAAAATAACAAAGAGAAAGTGTTTTGCTAGTCATTTTTGATGATTAAAAAGTTACCATTTTCTGTATGTATTAGTAGGGTTGAAGAGACACTGATCAAGTTAAACTGAAGTATTTGTTGAACTCACAGCTGGAAGATCGAATACAGAAAAGAGAATTAATACCATTCAGTGAACTATTAATGTTTTTACTTCAATCACTGATTCTTTTACTTTCAGGAGTTTGGTGTCTGGTAGTTTTTCTTGAATATCAGCTTTGCATTAACACATTTTTTACAAATAAAATATCAGTATGTGGGATTTTTCCAAGTTGCAAAACTTCAAATATTTTATATTTAAAAACTACTTGAAATTATTTCTATGTGGCAAGAAAAAAAGAGCGTATTTTAACAGAACACTTTGTTCTACCACACAGTCAGATGAAAATCAGTGTCCTGTACAACTCCTTGGAGATTTTTAACCATTCCCATAGCTGAAGGCATTTTTCCTAATGTCCTCCTTTGTCATCATCAAAGGGTGGAGTGAAGAATATCTGGAAATAATTAATTTCTTAATATCACTGGCATTGCAGCCCACAGTGGTATAGTGAATGTTCTTGATCCATAACTATGATTGGGAGCACTCAGTGAAATCATTATAAAATCGTAAAAGTCATTGATTTAGTATAAAGGTGGTTAGTCACCTAGCTCCAGCTTCTGATCAGTCCTATCGGTTGTAAGAGGCCTGGGTTGCTGGAGGTGTTGCTGTGGCTTTTAAGGGGGCTTCTACAGGTACAAAACCTCCCCCTCCCCTTCCCTGTCCCCTGCAATGCTCTCCTTGGGGTTTCACAGGGATGTGCATGAGTGCTGCCTGAGGGCCCAAATTTCAAAACAGGTTCTGCCTTGAAAGGAATTATTTTGTTTGGGCAATTATATATACATGCTTAAAAAAAAAAAAAAAAATCAAATGACTATTTATAGATTAATGACTTAGGGTTGCCTCACATTTGCTTTCCTCTTTTCCAGCAATGTTCTGAAATATTTATGTCCTTTTGGCAGCCAGGAAAGATGTTGCTCTGTTCGTAAGCTTTTAAAGCAAGTTGGGTGGCAGCCTGGCACATTTCGCATCCAGGGGGAATTATAACCTGGCGGTTCCCAAACTTAATTCCTCCAGGGATCGCTTCGTTTCCTCTGCTGCTGGTGACAAGGCTTCCCCTCCCCAAAATCTCATTTTTTGTGTTTAACAAGCTGGCTGAGGACAGCCAGCCCTGCCATGTGGTTTTTGTCCTGCTGACCTGGGAGGGGGATTCCCGAAAGACAGACTGCCCATGAGCTACCTGAGGTGAGATCCGCTCCGAGATCAGGGGTTCCAAGGTGACCTTACCTCAGGGGGCTTGGTTATTGGCATTTATGCACCCTGGAACAGTTTCGCAGCAGGAGTATTTCCTTATCTGCTCTTCATCATTTGAAAGTCTCTTTTTTTAGTTACTTTGTTGTAACAGCATTCAGCTTACTGGCCTTGGCAGGAAGCTTCCCAGATGTTTTGGATCAGTTATAATGAATGCTTGAAAATATCCAACCGAATCCCTCTTACAAATAGAGCTTTCCTCTTAGATTAGTATTATTCTGAGGAGTTTGTTCTGTGGGCTCCCAGTCCTGTAAATAACTGAAGTCATTGCTGGCTTTTGGCCATTTGATTTATTGTCCTTGATACTAAGAAAGTACTCAATAGCAGAGCAGGCAGAATGAAAATCACATAAGCAGTAAAGTATCTGTACTCCCCAGATCTTGCTCGTTAAGCCCCGCTGCACATCCACGACCAAAAGTATCTGGTTTTCCATGACAAAACCCTAACGCGTTGCTAGCACCTCCCTCCCTGCAGAGCTCTCTGCAACCAGTGTACATCTCAAAGGAGCACAAGAAGTTTTATTATCTTTACAAGACTTGTTGAGAGTTATTGTTTCAGTGAAAAAGAGACTTTTAAATTACCATTTATACAGAGGATTCTGAGGGAGGTGTTTGAACATGACCTTTGATTATGGTGCTTATAATATTGTCATTTCATCTCTAAAAGTGAGGGAAAAGCAGGTGTAGGAAATAATGCAGAAGAAACTCTGTTTTATTCTGTGTACCTTCGACTGCTGTTCTCTACTGTAATTGGCCTTGTTTTCTTCTTTGGCTGAGAAAACTGTCCATAGGATCAATGCTCTTCTGAGTTCTCATCTGTGCATCTGCTGTGTCTGTGTCTGCATCTGCTGGATTCATTTATTATGGCTGAAATTGAATGAACTTCCTGGAAAAAGATGAAAGAGTATAGGAGCAAAGCAAAGCCTATAGATATTTAAATATCTAAAGAATTTGAGAATTATGAGATAGGAACACCGCACACAGGTTTGCAAATTTGCGAAAGCGTTTTATCTTTCTTCAAAACTGTTTATTTCTGGAAGTTTGATAGTAGACGTGCTCTTCCAGAGGGAAAATCTGTTCCCTATCAAAGGACACGCACAGTGGAACATTGCTAAAATGTTTGTTTTGTGGCCATATCACCATCCCGATTAATAGAAACTCGTACTGTGTGTTGTGAGAGCTGCCAATGCCATTACAGTCCTTAACATGCGATTGAGGTTCCCCTGAGCAGGAGGGTGAGGGGAAGCAAGGCACGGGCACTTTGCCCTGTGTGGACGTGGCTCCAGCATCTCTCCCCCCCAGACCCCTCCCCGGGATGTGGGCTGTGCCCCGGGGTGCAGGGTGGGTGCTGCTCTGCCTCGGGCTGCTGCCACCCCACGGCCTGCCCTGTGCCCACTGGTGGGTTCTGACCCCACAAATGTATTGTCCTGTAACATTTCACCATGTGAGGGTCACTGGAAAAACCCAACAAGGAGCTTCAATTTGGCTGTTGTGCTGGAAGGTCTTGGAGCAGGGCGAGCCTCATAGACACAGTGTGCTTTAAAATACTCCGGTGACATTTCCTGATTATTTTCCCTCTCTGTTCCCCCCTCCTCTGGCCACAAACCCCTGTGCTCTGTTGCAGGTTTCCCGAATGACAAGAGGGGAACACTGTCGGCCTGGCTGCGGGATGGGGTGTCTGTGGTGGGCGCCGCTGCTGCAGAGGTGACCCTGGAGGGGCCCTGAGCACCCAGTCCCCAACCTTATGCCCGAGGCAGGGGCCCAGGGAGCTGAGGCCTCTGCTTTCGGCAGCGCTGACGTCCCGCTGAGGCGCAGCTCTTGTTCCTGCTCAGCACTGACAGCCGCAGGAGCCTGCAAAGGTCTGGCGTGATGGGGCTGGAAAGCGGAGGTCGCCCGCTGCCGTCGGCGGCAAGGTCTCCCTGCCAGCAGGCGGGAGGAATTCCCAGCTGCTGGTGACCTCCTGAGCCCGTGTGCTCTGACACGCCGGCATTGGAGGAAGATGCAATGAATTGCACCCCCCTGCCTGGCTGTCCTCGGTGTGCCAGTCCGGGAGTCACCGAGAGCATGAGCTCGCGCCTCTCCTCCGGCTGTTCCCGCCCTCGCCCACCACCTCAGGGTGCTGGGTGATGGGGTGGCCGTGGCCCGGGGCACCTGTGGGCTGGCCCTCCCTTGCCACCCAGCCCCCGCTGCATGAGCGTGCTGGGGGCACGGCTGTGCCTCACCCAAACCCACCTGCCCGCCTGTGCCGAGGGCTCTGCCTGTCCCCGTCCCGGGCTCTGCTGAGTACGGGCTGTGGTGAGTACGGGCTGTGCAACAGCTACGGCAGGGTTGCGTTGAGAATGAGGAAGTTTATAGCAAAAATAGGAAATCTGGCAGTTCCTCAAGGAAAAAGAAAAGGTAATTATTGTTTTATTCCAAGGGTTGTGTTTGTGAGAGCAGGTCTCAGCAAAGGCTGAGTAATACAGCCAAGTACTTACAACATTGTAGTTAAAAGTTGTGGGGGGATTTTTTTGCCCTGATAATCAGCGTACAGCTGCCACTCATGCAGTGTGTAAGGGCCTGGGGGCACCGCTGTGTGAGTGGTGTGATACTTCATACCACCTCTCCTTTGCCCCTCACCCAAGCGACAGCTTGCAGCTTAAGGATTCAACCCGTAACTGTCCCCAGAGCAGCGGTCAGTTGTGAGTTTGCAGCTCAGTTTCTTCCTGCCTCTCCCTGCAGCCTCATTCAGAAAAGGATGTTTCACCTCTTTACTGATGAGGGATTTTCCTGGAAACCCCATTTTAAATTTTTGCTGCAGATAGATTAGCAGGGTGATGGAGTTGCAACACAACCAAAAGGCTGAAGAGCAGGGTTGTTGCAGCTCCGAAGGCTGTCTCCCAGGTGTGGGTAGAACTGGCCACAGGTTCAGAAAACAATTTAGGTTGGGCGGACCTCTTGAGGGCTGCTGGTCCTACCACGCACTTGGAGCAGGGCCTCATTCTGAACTAGATCCAGCTTTAAAACTAGATCATGTTGCTCAGGGTCCTGATTTTTCAAAGGAAAAACAAACAACAAGCAGCTCTGTTGTGACTGGACCTACCAAGGTTTCCTACGGATTTTTATCTTCCAGCTGCTTGACTCTACTGCATGAAGAAGGTGTGAGCTCTGGCTGACACTTTCAAGCTCTTGCTACCTCACGAGAAAGAGCAACTGGACGTTGCCATCATGTCTTCAAGTCTTAAAAATACATGGTCTTAAAAACTCAACGGTCTTAAAAAAGAGTCTGGGGAGTTGTATAGGGCTGGGTCAGTGCTTACCCTGTGGCCAGCATGCCTATGATCCTCTACAGACATAATTACTCTGCAACAGGAATTGTTAATGGATAGTCACTAACACACAGCTCCCCTGATGTGTATTTCTCAGGTGCCCTGTGTGTTTGAAGGCACATTTCTGGAGCCTGATGCCTGCCCAAGCTGTAGCCAGGATGTCACCAGAGCTACTTGTAGCACCAAGCTGGCATTTGTCTCTTTCTCCACGAGAAGCCACAAGTCCTACCATTTTCTACAGTGCTGGAAAAGGAGTTTTTTACTACAGTACTGGGCCAACTACCTGTTGGGGCTCTTTGTTGTTTGTTTTTTTTTTTTTTTTTCTTGCAGAAATGAGAACATGAGAAGATAAATCAATCCCCTCATGCTGAAGGAGATCCCTGGAGGACTTGGTTTGCCAGGGGCATCGTGGAGTGCCTGGACAAAGGGTGGCCACTGTGGGGCAGCCACCCCGGGGGTCCTTGTGGGGGCAGTGCTCAGGGGCTGGCAGGAGCCCCACTTTCTCTTCATCCCTGAAAGTGACACTTGGCAGCAGAGCAGGGAGCACCCCCAGCACCCCTGAAACTGGGGGTTGAGACACATCAGCAGACAAGGTGTTTCGGGCACAGTCCTGGGCAGTACAGCATGCTGGCATAGGGCCCTGCATGCTGCAAACACAGAGGGCCTGAGCTGTGCTCCTTGGCAGGGTTTCTGTGTTGCTTTCATGCTCCCAAGCTGGAATTCAGCTCTGGCACCCAAGCCCACGTCTCCTCTGAGGACAACACTGCCGCCATCTCGGTGGTGCTTCACAGGGCATGCTCCAAAGCTCACTGGAGAGTGACCTCTCATCTGCTTCACAGGGTCTGGGGGGCTTTGGGAGTCCCACAAAACCCACTGCAGACGATGTCACAGGCAATGTGAAATCCCCTGCTTGGCCCATGTTTGAATGCTCCATTGCTCAGCCACGCACCTTGCAAAAAAAAGGTTGTTTGTGGTCACTTATCCCTCAGGCTTCCCAGCATGCAAATGAAGCCAACTGGATGGTTTCCACAACTGGTTTCACTCCTTCACTCCTTTCTCACAGGCGTACAGTTTTGTTTTGCGAGGTTGTTTTGCTTTCCCAGGTTGTTTTGCTTTCCCAAGTTGCTCCAGTCTCTGCCCTCACCCCCGCTCACCCCCAGCCCTGCCCACATCTTCCTTCCCTGCTGCCCCGGGCACCAGCGCACTGCCCCGCCAATCACAGGCACCTCCTGCGAAATCACGGGGGTGATGGCAGGGATTTTTGGCCACGGTGTCACACAAGCGTTGGGCACCACATCTGAGTGGCTGCCAATAAAAGGTGCGAGTTTTGGAAGGATTTATTTACAGCTTCCTGCAACCTCACCCAGGGATTACTGGTGGTAAGCGCTGGGATATTTTCAAGGCGGGAGTGGGGAGTTAAAACAGCCACACCAGCATTGCACACTGCCTTCCAGCAAGTTTAGGTGTTAATGCTGGGTCATATGATTTTCAAATGCACATCATTCCCTGAGGTTCATGCATGTAGCATGAACTTAATCATTACAGCCAGACAACTTGCAAGCTCTCCTCTGTAGTATTTTCTTCTTTGGCTGCTCTTCTGGGCAGATGCAGGAATTTTGCTGCTGAAACTTCATCCTGCTGCTAGCTCCGAATCGCCTCCCTGTAGCGTTGCTGCTGCCCTATGGCACCCTCCTCAACATTTGTGCCCTTAGCCTGGAAATGAAATCCATATTGGTTACGGCCTTTCTGCTTCTTGTATTTTTAGTTTTCACATCCTACTAATAACTTGCCAAATCAAATTTCTTCTTACCATTGCTCCTGTTCCAGTAAAGCAGAACTACCATTGAAATGAGCCTGGCTCACCGCACACACTGTTTCTCTTTGATGGGCATATGCTGTGTTTTCCCACAAAATTGTGATTTGTGTGGGCTTGGGTCAGGTAAGTATGCTCCCCATTAATTTTCTGGTTTCTATGCTGGATGCTTTTTCTGCAGAGGATGTTGTTTCAGAAAGATCAAAATAATTCATTGTCCGTTTCTCGGATTTTTTCCTTGTTTGTTTTCACTCTAACTTTCAGATTGCTGTGAACATTTGGGAACAAGGTGAATCGATAGCTTTCCCCTACTAGACTTGGAAAGTATATGCAAAAAGAAAAAAATAGCAACCCAAAGTCAGACTATAACCAATTCAGTCATAGGAACAGCTCCTGAGTGAAGCTTGACCTTCCAGTCTGGAGCAAAGGCTCTTTTCCTTGCCCTGCCGAGTTACTCCTGGTGCTGGGGTTCACAGTAGGCCTTTGTCACTATGTTTGAGGATACATTAAACGGGCATGCATTATTAAGCACATTTTTTTTTCTTCACAAAACACGTTTTCAGAGGCTGTGAAATGCTCCATGTTGGGAAGCAGGCTCTTCTCTGGCACCCGCGGAAATCTTTTACTGCCCATGTGCAGCCTATGGTGGCAGGCAGGGAGGAAAGTCAGGTCTGTTAAGTCATTTACAGGCAACACTGCAAAGGTAACAGAAAAATAAATTGCTAATCTTCCATTTAATACAAAGGATTTTTTTCCATCCAGGGATGTAAAAGAAGATAGGAGAACTGGGAGTTGGGAAAAGTGAAGTGTTTTGCAGTTTTGCTGCAAGGAAAGGACTAACCTCTAAGTTAAAGACTGGTTTCTGCTGATCTGCTGCCACTTTGGTTGCTTCATCACCAGGAATGAACATCCCTGTTTTCAGCTGGGAACCCCAAAGCAGGGCTATCAGATGGAAGATGTGCATGGATGATGCGAACAAAACAAGAGGGCCTACGGTGGCCAGTGGCAGGACCAGAGGCAGTGGGCACAAAATGAAACACAGGAGGTTCCCTCTGAACATCAGGAAACACTTTTTTACTGTGAGGGTGACTGAGCACTGCCACAGGTTGCCCAGAGAGGTGGTGGAGTCTCCATCCTTGAAGATGTTCAGAAGTCATCCAGGCATGATCCTGGGCAACCTGCTGCAGGTGGCCCTGCTCGAGCAGGGGGGGTTGGACCAGATGCCCTCCAGAGTTGCCTTCCAACCTCAACCCTTCTCTGATACTGTGGCCATCTCTAGGACATGCTAATTTTACCTAGTCCTGAGCAAAGTGAAAGTCTGATGGAAAGACTTAACTCCCAGGTGTCGTTATGAAGTCAGCTTCAGGCCTAAAACCCCACAGAGGCTTACAGATAAAGAAAGAGGAAAGAAGATACAGAAATTCTAGTGAATGCAAACATTAAGTTGGACAGATAACTTCAAAAAGTCTATCAGCTTGAGATCAGCTGGCCTGTGGGCCCCAGGCTCTTTTCAGAAGGGAGTTTCACTGGGGCTCAGCATTTTGGGGAGACAGCTGGAGCAGGGCCCGGCACTGGGGAAGGGGCAGCACCCCCCCCCCTCCGCCCTCAGCCCTGCTTGCCATGCGTTGGAGCCCAGCCCGCGCTCTGAAATCAAATGATTGCCTTTTCGGAGGGTTAGTAAGAGGAAGAGGATCCGTGTTTTTACCACTACGGTCTGTCAGCAGGGGGAATTGTTGGAATGTAGATCGGTCCCCTTTCTTTCTGAGCGGGGAAATGGGTGGCACCTGCCCCCATGAGTCAGGAGGAAGGAGCCAGCCCCTGACCAGAGCTGTCCCACACCTACCCACAGGGCTGGCAAAAGGAAAATCTGCCTTCTTCCACCTTCAGGACGAAGGCACGGGGTTTTTCAGATCACAACCTATATGCACCAATACTGTGCAGTGGCACAGGCTGTGATGACTTTCTGTTGGAAAGGGGGAGAGTCGAGGCCCAGTGGGCGTGCAGCCAGGCTCCCGGGGGGCGCCGAGCATTTCACGCCATTTCCCAATGCCACGGGTGACCTCAGCTCTCCGGCCATCTCCTCAGCCTCTCTTCCTTCCGCTGATAGCATGCTAATCACTGCTAAGATTCTTCCAGCTGAGCACGGGATTGCGCCTTAGTCATTTGAACAAGCCCCTTTCCTCCCTTTAAAGTTTTCCCATGCTTAATCCAACTTTGTATCAGTAGGAAATGACAAGTCATGTCACTTTTTTTTTTCTAAGTGTTTCATACTATTTCACTCTACCTAGACGCACGGCGTCTGAGTGGGAAAGCACAATGGATTTATGAAGTATTACCAATAGGAAGTGACATTTTTCCTCCTTTTGTTCAGTGAATTCCCTATGGGCTGTAGTTAAAATATTGGAGACATTCTATTTAAAGACAGGAAGGTTGTGTTTTCAACTTAGATACATTTCTGATTTAATTTTCTGTCCAACCGAAACCAAATCTGACTAGTCTGAATTTTCAAGTGAAGATTGTGAATTTACAAAAAAATCCTGATAATATAACCTTCAATCAAGTGCTGGCTCTAAACGATGCTTTAGTATCAGAAGAATTAACACAGCATTTCACTTAGGGAGTAAATGTTCCTAGTATGTGTCAACTTTAAGTGTCTTTTATGAAAGCAGCCATTTTCAAGCTTGTGCTTCACAAAATTTGCCAGCATGGGTAGCAGCAGAATTGCATCTCGGGCACATATCTTCTGGTTGTTGAATGGTGACCTTTTCCTTAACAACAGGGCACTGAAGGTCTTGAATACAAACTGATTTTTGCCCTTTCAGCCAAGCTTCAGCAGTGCTTTTCTTCCTAGGGCTAGCCTTATCTGGTGGCTACGTGCTTTAAAAAAGAAGGGGTAGACTTGGAGAAGTATTGTGAAATCTCTCTACATGGAAGTGTGCCCAACTTCAGGTGCTGTTGCATTACAATCAAGGGGACTGCAACTAAGGAAACTGATTCTCAAACCATGAAAATTTTCACTGAAATACCGGGCGCCTTGCAGATCAGTTTCCAGACCTCTCAGCCCAGAGAGTGACACTTCTTTTAGGTCTCTTGTAAGTAACTGCATCAACTGGACTCAAGCAAGCAGAACATAACCCCTTGTAGTCAGGATCACTCCTACCAGAGGAACAGGATTTATTAAGGAAATGTTGGGTTAAGGAAACAACAGGAAAGCTTCAAGAACCTGTGTTTAATTTTGCTCTGTCCTGCTCATGCTATTAATACTACTCAGATTTCTCATCACTAGAGCATGTTCTCATGTAATTTACGTGCTGCAACACACTAATTGGTTGCAAGTGCCATATGCTAATGCAGAAGTTGTTTCTCCATGCTATAAATAGCTGCTTAAATATTTTTCTCTTTTTTTAATATTCCTTGACCTGCATATGGTGGTCGATTCCAAATTACAGTGAAAAGTAATCCATAACATTACGTAAAACTATGAAAGCTTGTAAAGGTGGTTTTCATAGAATGATTTATATAGACAGTCAAGGGTTTGAAACTCTCCTTTTATTGCATATATTTCTTCTTACTTTACAAATAATTATATGCACCGATACAAATGTTCCTTCACAGAAGGTACATTTCTTTTTTAAAAAAAAAGGGCTAGGGCATCATCCAAAATAAGCCATTTATTGTTCATTAATATAAAATGTATTCATATTTCTAGGAGGTGTCATATCCAAGCCACTGTTCATCCAAATTTCTTGTATGATCTGCTCCCTGCGCTCTATTCTTTCAGCCAGCTCTGCTGCCTCTGTTGAATTATAACCTGAGTAAGAAGGTCTGTAAAGTCCCACTATCTCATCCTGGATGTCCGAATCAGAGGAATCCTCCTCCTCTTCCTCCTCCTCATTTTCACTGTTATCATACGCTCTGTCACTTTCTGGCACCAAGTGATCCTTCTTTCTATGCAATTTCTGGAAGTCATTTGAGCACGACATGTGGATCACCAAAACACACAGTGTGAAGATTAATCCCACGCAAACACTGGACACAAACAGGAGAGCAGCTCTTTCATAGTGATCTGAAATCAGAAAGCCAGTGCTTAAACACTTTACAAACTCTGCCAAAGCCTAGCTACAAAAAAAAGTCAGCTGCCACTTCCAAAGCACCCCGCATTATGTAGCTGTAACAGTGGGGTGTGTCTGGGGGGATGGGGGGTGGGGGGAGGCTTTTTCTGTCATGCACCGAAACCACCCTGAATTTGCAGTCTGAATGCTGCTATCTCTGCCACTTCAAATTACTGTGCAAAATTCCCAGCCTCTTAGTAACATTATAAAAAAACACATTATCCCATATTTTTATTAGCAGCTTACTAGCATTCTCAACCAGCTACCAGAAGCATACCTTTTTTTTTTTTTTTTCTAGCCATGCTGCCAAAACGGGCCTTACCCTCACAAAGAGGGGGCATGGGAAGGGCAACTCTGGGCTCCACGGAGCCACGGCAGCATCTTCATGCCAGGGTGGGCAGAGAGCATTTTTCTTCCTTGACATAGTCTGAGATCACTTCTCAGTACAGCAACTAGTGAGACACGTGGAAACGGCCTTTCTTGATGGGCTGTAAAATCCAACCCTGTCACTAAGAGTGTGGGGAGAGCTGCTGGGGGCAGCCGGGTGCTGCGGGCAGGGCCGGTCTGTCTCGCCGTGCTGGCAGGGGAAGCCCTTGCAGCGGCTGGGGCATGATGCTCCACAGCTGCGTGGTTCTTGGTGTCTTCTAGAGGAGCAGCAAGCTTAGCTCCATAATCGCTTCTCAGCATCAGCCTTTGCTCACTTACAAAAGTCGTGACTTCTCCTGTGGTGTTAGAGATCTGGTGGTTTATTTGACTAAAAAAAAAATTGCCTTAGTGTTGCTAAGTCACGAATCCTGCCATGTTCCATACCAGAGATGGCTGGGTTTGGGCTGGTTTGTTTTTTGGTTTTGGTTTTTTTTTTTTTTTTTTACTGCTCCTCAATGATCCTTATATGTATGCAAACCAACATTTCCAAAAATGGATGCTCTCCAGCACTGCTCCCAAATCAGGACCAGGTTTTCAAAAATACCGGCAGTCCGCATTGAAAATATTCATTAAAAAATATCTTGGCTGCAGTCTCTAAAAGAGTTTGGATCCTTCAAGATGGAAAATATTCTATAAATATCAATTATGCTGCGATTGTCCACCCCATCCACAAGACTGTGATTATATTGTAGTAATATTGTTACTATAAACATGGGATTGCCAATTGTGACCTGAGGTGATCCTCCCTTTTCCCAAAATGCCATGATCTGATGAACCAAACAATGTCAGCCTCATTTTCCTACCTCTAATGTATGCAAATGTAGCCAAGGAGCTGCTGACAATAATTCCATTTTTCTTTGGAAGTCTTGATTCCTTTGGATCGAGGTCAACACCTGTGACACAAGGAGGTGAAGCAAATTCAATCATATTATAGGTGATGAAGCTACTAAACTGACATTCACCCAATAACTCTTAAACTAACAAGTCCACCTAAAACACAGGCAGGCCAGCACTATGCTGTAGGAACCTTGCAGAACATTAAACCACAGAACAGTTGACAAAGAATATAAATATTGAAATAAAGTATAAATAAATGAGTAGTGAAAATACTGACTATCTAGAAAATGAACAATCTATTTAAAAGAATCTATTACCAAGTGGAGCCCCTTGCCTACTCCTATTAAGGCTTCTGAAATAATTTTACTTCATTAAGCTTCACAGCTCTCAAATGGACTTCCCAGCCCAATCACTGTGGTACACTCCCACTACCGATGACAGCAAATATGCTGTAGCCACATCGTTAATTCCGTTGCCCTTAAGAAGAGCAGGTGTTGGCGTAACTCTTAAAAGCCGCTTTGCCCTGAAACAACTGCAGTTTCACTTTTATACTTCTCCCGCGGTTCAGTCGAAGCCAGAAGTCAGCACGCTGTTTGTGAGTGCCTCTGGATGGGTCACTCGTCCCGCAGCAGGGCCGTGCCCGCACGGGTCCCAGCCCACTCCCAGCCCGTCACGCTGCCCTCCGAGGGGAAGAGCAGCGCTCTCAGCAAGGCTTCCACTACCTCGTCCCACCTCCCTCAGACCAAGCTCTGCAGTGGGAAAAACATCCTATTTCAATCAAAGACAAAGGAGAGCAGCAAACAGTATTTTTTCAGTGGTACGTACCATCGTTCTGTTTGACGGAAGACTTGCTATCGGTGACCGGGGGGTTGACAGCCGTGAGGATAAATTTAGGAACTGAAAAGATGAGAGACAAATTGCGTACTGTTAGTTTTAGGAACCAGACCCCCAGTGACTTACCAATCCCACTGCTAACCCTGGGCTTACCAGCTGGGTTTCCAATGGTGGTATCGAAGGGATCGGAGCGGGTGGCTGCGCCCAGAGACAGCACAGGCAAACACCAGCCCTGCCAGTGTGCAACCCTGGCCCCGGCGCTGCCGCCAGCCGGAGCTTCCTTGGTGGCCCCGAGATGCTCCCCCACGCCCCAAGGCCGGGAGCACTGGCAGCGGTGGTGCGTGCTGCAGCCCCAGGCAGAGCTGTGCTGCTTATCCTCCCCCGTACCACCCCCAGCTGGGGCTGCTGCCGCTGCCTGCTGCATGGCCTTGACTTTTACAAACCTCGTTACGCTCTAACCTGGGTGGTTGGCAAATGCCCCAGGAGAGGGGCTGTGCCCAGCGTGCCTGCGTCCTCCCCCCTCCACCACCACCCACCGACCTGGCGCACCAGGAGGTCACGGCACTGGGATGCTCTGGCATGGCACGGTGGCAAAGAGCATGCTGCTCACAGGGTTAGTGCTGGCAGGGGGTGGGGGAAAGGAGGTGGGAAAGGGAATAAAGTAACTGGGAAGAAGACCGAAAGGAAGGTGGGGTGGGCAGGGAAGGGTGACAAGGGCAAGCGCGGCAGGCAGAGAGAGCCTGAGGGGTGGGACACACAGGTAGAAAGCCAGTAATTTTCACCTAAAGATGAGTGAAACACCGAAAGGGAGAGACAGTGCTGTAATTTCTTGCTAGGGACTAGTAATGGCAGCTCTGGACCTGTGGCTGGATTCACACACCAGCCTGCGTGGAGCTCCAGGAACATCCATGCAGCTGCATACAGCGTGGGGACCTGCCCCCCTTGTTTTTTGCCCCCTTGCCTTCTGCCCCGCCAAAGGGTGTGCCAACCAGTCGACAGGAGATAAAATTGGCCTATAAATTCAGGATAAACTGAACTTATCCAGAATTTAGTCAGATGCTAAACTGCACCTAGATACTGGTTTTGGATGAGGATAATTCACTGTAATTCTCAGATAAATGTTTAAAGTCTTGTGTGACATCCTCTTCAAAGCCTCTGCGACGAATGCCCACCAAAGAGGAAGGTGTGCAGGATGGGAAGAAATATGCTAGGTGGGAGTGGGCTGCATCCTTCTCATTTGAGTATTTTTTTCCCTTTGTAGGTTTTTACACTCCTCTTAAAATAATTAAAAGAGCTAAAAGCAGGTGCATCATGCAGACATCGAGAGTTCACATATTCTGCGTTAGATGAATGGGCCCTTCAGATACCCAGATCTTGGCACCTGTTCCCTGTACTCTGTGAAGGCAGATTGATTGATTTTCAGACTGATGTGAAGGGGGAAAAAAAGGAAGAAATTTCAGGTATGAAGCTTACCTCTATCCCGCATAGAAACATTTGCCAATAAATAGTGTTAAGGAAAGTTAAAACGGAACAGAGGAGACTGAGGTTTGCGGCTTAGCATAGTTTTCATTTGAAAAACAACTAAAAATAGCACTTCTTTCTGAGCAGAACTTTTGTTTGTGTGTGGGCTCAAAGTCATAGCTGTTTCCTCTCCTGATGAAGGAATTTTTTGGGGACTCTTAGCTCCTGTTTGCAATAGAAGGCCAACAGAGATAGGGGAGAATGAGCTCATTTCTATTTTGGCTTGTACCTCATCATAATTCTTAACTGTTTTCCAGCAGCAGAATATTTTTGTTGGTGCATGAGGCAGACAGTGAGCAGGTTGGTTTGCTTTCAGACCACACTCTGAATTTGCAGGCCTGGCTGTTATGAACAATGTGCATGTGTTACAAACAACATCCTGGGAGGACGCACCGTCCCCAGCGCCTTTGTGTGACCTGAAGCTCCTGCCGCGTGGCCTGGTGCCCAGGCAGGGGCTCCTTCACCTCTCCTGATGTTCTTCCTGCTCCCCTCCCAGGGCTTTGCTTGCTACGGGACTGAATCCTTTCACCCATGGCTTCCCATCGGCTTTGAACGGCTGTTTATTATGCTATTCAAATATTTGTTGTAGAGGAGTGTTTAATTCAGAATGGCATGGACAAAAAAAAAAAACAAAACAAACCTCCTGACTGCTTGCATTGTTAATTTTTGTTATGGCTTCATTTCAGACATGAGGACTTTAACTAGGATAGGCTACGTCAGGTCTCTGCACAGAATAACTGGTACTAGCACAAGGAATTTTTATCAAGATAATCACATCTATACTACAACTTGTGCCAGCACTACTTTGTCAAGTAGGGTAGGAGTCAGTCACCTACCGCAAGCTGCCAAAGGCAGCCCACAGACGGACTTTGAATGGCATCCAGGGAGTGCAGATACAACACAGGGTGTCAGGAGCTGTGGGAGGCCCCTGGAGCCCAGCCTCAGCAAGAGCCAGGAGATGTCACCTCGTGCAGACACGAGATGATGCTGATCAGGTCACCGGGGGCACTGAGACTGTGAGGAATCAGCACCTCCTGGCTGCTGCTATGTTTTTACTAGCACGAATTAACTGCAAAAAACAAAAATGCAGCCAGACACACTGGTCCTAAACAGTTGCTGACCACTGAGGTGGGGAGTATGATTTTTTTCCACATTCCTGACCGTGATGAAAATACTTCCAAGCGTGGCATGGCCCTCAGAGAACGTGGTCTGCTCTGTTGTGCTCCTGTCACTTCAGGGGGAGGCCTATTTACCTCATCTTGGGAAGCATCAGATTAGCAGGGATCTTTTAGCGAGGGGAAAGAATGTAAAATATCATTTTGGAATATGCCCAAACTCTTCCCATGTTCACTAGATGATCTGTAAAATAATTAGACCTGCAAATCATTGGCTAATGCTTCAGATTGCACAGCTCAGTAGGATTTGGCAGAAGAAAGTCTTCAAAATGTGCCAGCAACACACAAGAAAACTATTTATTACCCACGTGTTTTTGCAAAACCACTTCACTAAATAACAGAATGCATAACCTCACTGCAAACAAACATACACTGGTTTTCTAGTACACGGATATGCAAGAAAGAACAATTTGTTATAATTATCCTTTCTCTAAAGAGAATTCCATTAACTCATTCATAAAATAGCGCTTACTATACTATAGCACAAAGGTAACTGCACAATAAAATAATACATTAGTGCAAAGGCAGATCTCCAGCTCTCTCCACAAATATAAAGCTGAATTACTGCAATGCCTCTCACCTGACAACGAACTCATAGGGAGACTGAAAATCTCTCATGCCAGTAAGGAAGCAGCTGGGGCTCTTTTTCCTCTGATCTTCAGGTACACGGTGATCTGGTAATCGATCCTACATTGCTGTTCCCAAAAGCACATCTCAGATAACCTGTGCCCTTTGACCACTACTCACTAGAGATGCAGCGAAAGGACTCTGTGATATGTCCCCGTGGAGCTACTGCTGCGACTCCCTGCAGACCAGAAAGAGCCAGAAAGGAGCAGAGCTGGCAGCTTTCCAAGCCGTGCACAGTAAGCAGAGCGGTAACTTGGTGAAAAAGCTTTTACGCATCCTCTGGTTGAAGCAGAGGCGTGTGAGAGACAGTCAGCCCTGACCCTCACGCTTCCACCCCGCAGCTAGCCAGCAGCAGAAAGCAGAGCCTGAGGAAGCCTGTTCGAGGCTTAAGAAATGCGCAGCCATTCCTAAAAATGTGCAGTACCAAAATAAGGCACTACACTGAAGTTCTGCAACCACTTTGCTCCCACCTTTATCGATATTACACTTTGCTGTCCAATGGCCTTTGCTCAGGAGAAAAAAGAATTGTAGGGAATTCTGCTTTTCCCTGATGTAAATATATTAGTCTGTGGTAAAGAATATGGAAAACTGTTCCCTCTTGTCCAAGGAATGAGCTGAAGTAGGCTTCAGTCCTGCAAGGGATGCATAACCTCAAACCTTTACTTTTAGTGAGACTTTGCCCATGAGAAAGGAAATCCCTCTGCAAGGCCGAAGGCTGTAGGTGTGCTCACGTGAATCAGATTTCAGGACTGGGCTTGTACACAGTGCTTCAATTATGCTGGGCTGCTTTACCTGCACTGATGGAGGGCAATGCCAGGCTATTTTTCCTCTGTTGGGGGTGAATTCTGTAGAACAGACTCTTATTTTGATAGTATTTCTCAAAATATTAAAACACGTACTTTATATTTTACTGTCAATTGAATTATTAGGAAGAAAACCCTTAATGCCTGAGTTAACATTAGGTGCAGTTCTGCCCATGGGACTGTCCACATATTTTGGTAGTTCTTGCACGGCTATGTCACAAACTTTCTATGTTAAAAGGAAGGGGAGATTTAGGAAGCCCCTGTGTGCATGTCTGTGCGTGTGTACGTGTGTCTCCATGTGTGCACCATTTGGCATTGTTTTGCTTTGCAGGTAGAATGAAGGCTTTAAAATGATGATGCATTTGCTCTTACCACATGCATAGCTGACGTTAAGGTATTTTGTCACTCCGGGTAGGCACGGACTTCCAAAATCCCGGCTAGTGACAATGATTTTGCATCTCTGTTTCCCATAACACCTTTTTGATAAAACTTCTAGCGCTGTGTAAGACAAACAATCTGAAAGAAAAATACATACAGTAAATATACAACACTAGTGTTAGCAGAAATGATAGCTGCTACATGCATGACTAGAGATACAGATCTGCTATTGACTTCAGGCACGTGTTTGCCTAAGCAGGATTTCAGAATTAAATGTTAAGATTTGTCAATGCAAGAAGTCAACTGCAATGAAAATGTGAACTTGCAGCAATCTACCTACCTCACGCTGACTTCCAGGTACATACTAAGGTTGCAATAAGATTCATGATAAGCTCCAAACGAGGTGACCAGTATAAGACCTCTATGTTTCCTTCATGAAGACTTGGAAAAAATAAGCACATCCAAATAGTTCTCCACCTATTCCATCTCAAGATGCGTGTGCAAATAAAAGGAGATGCAATGCTGTTTGCAGGTCTTTCTCTTGGTCCCTGGGTTATTGAGATGATCTGACTGGATGACAAATTTCAGTTCAAGCCAGGTAAGATCAATGTTTGTGTGCCGCAACAGGGCTACAGCAAAGTTTGGTGTATGAAAGGTAGCTTTTGATTTATTAGGCCTGTCACTGGTAAGAGCCATTCTGTTGTGGCGAAGAGGACAAAATGGGCTCAATATTTAACTAGGGAAACATTTGGCTTCCTCCTCCCATACCAAATTCCAGGCTGTTCTACTAAGGCTGCCTCCACAACCCAAATTTGCATGCCTGTAGCAACCTCAATGGCATCTACACTGCACTGCCTTCACGCCCTAATTACATGAGGTAACCCACATAATTCTCAAAGCAGCCTAAACTACCCTCAACTTTGCGCAGACGAAGAGAGTCCAGATTGCTGGACTGAGCACGAAGCATGTGCTGTGTGTGAAAACCTGCCTTGCTAACATCTGCACTCAGAGTTGGGATTTCTTTATTCAAGACTTACACCTCCTACCACAATTTATGAAAGAATAAAACTTGATTAGCAGGATTTTACACTGATGCTGAAATTATATAAGTGGGAAAATGTGTGTGTCAGACAAACTTTTAAAAATCTGCTTTAAAAAAAGAAAGAATGTCTCTAGACGTGATTAAATTCCTGGCACCCACATGTGATAAACTCCAAGCCACAAAGCAAAAACTCCTCTTAGTTTCAGTTTCTAAACAAAAAGTATGCAGAAAGGACAAGTCTGGAGTAAGTATTACTCTTCTGAAGCTGTCTGCTTCCAGTCAGCATTACCTCACACATTTTGTGACTTTCTGTGGATGGTATTTCTCACTCTAGTCTTCTGAGGCAGGAACACTCCAGAGGCCTGAAAACATATTTCTTTGGGCATTAAAACTACTTCCTATAATAAAACTCAGACAAGGATGGCATCTTGTCACCTTCCAACTGCTGAAACTCATTTGTGCCTCTTTAGAGGAAGGAAAAACTGTGCTTGCAAAGACAAGCTCCCAAATCAGTCTTGTTTGAAAAGAACGAGGTTTGAGACTGGAGTTCTCGACAAAGAAGACTGACATTTAATATGTGAAAATGGGACAGATTTGTGATTTTTAGCGTTAATCCCCTGACACCAGCACTAAATAAGTCATGTACTTGAGTGGAGCCATTGGGAGATACTGGGCCAATCTGTTTGTTTGGCAAAGGGCTTGGGGGTTACCTTTGGACATGGATTTTTGGGAGACTAACTCTTCTTTTGTCTTTTCAGAGACCTAAAGTCTCAGTGCCTTTGTGTCTTGAGAGGCTGCTGGGCAGGCAGGGAAGGCTGACCTAAAACATTGGGTGGTTCGGATTAAGTAACTCAACCATTTTAGTTTCCCTCCCTGGCGATTTTAGATGAGTAAGGATATATTTGGGTGGACATTTTAGGCAGCCAAGTGACTTATTTTGGCAAGTACAAAAACAAGTTAAGAATATCAGGAGGAATTATCAGATGATTCATAAATGAATGGATTTGGAACACAACAGCAATTTGGCAAATTGAATTATGTTTTCTACAAAATTTCCTGCCCTGGGAGCTACTCACAGTGCCTTAAAAAACAGGAGGCTGTTGTGCTGATGGTTTTCTACAAATTCAGTGATACAGCGAGTACATGTTTCATTTTGCCTTTGATAGATGTTTGCTCATGTTTCCGTGGGAGTTAATAGCTCCTTATCATCTATATTCATGTTGGATTTGGCTCCTCTACCTGAGGAGCCAGTCATCACATGCCTGCGGGCTCTTAGCAGGCCAGTTTTTTGAGAACCTCCCAAGGCTTGTCTGGTGTCACAGGTGAGTAAGTGAAAACCAAGGCTGGCTTGCTTTTTCAGGACACCACAGATGTTAACTGGAAAGGAGCAAACTCCCGCCTATTTAACAGCTTCTTGTGGTCTAACAACACTTTGGCTTTTAGTGATTCAGTCAAAAAATGTTCAATTTTTTTCTTTCTGGTTTCTGTGCGTCCTTGCTATCTCCCCACCACCTCTCCCAGCAGCTATGATGCCCGCTAAGCAATGAGTTCAGCTTGGAAGAATTCTGTATACTCGGTACCTAAGGCCACTTTTTCAATGCCTGCAACTTTGTCTGTACAATCTCCCACAAGCAGACATTACAGAAGTGTATCTGCACTGAAGTCAGAGGAATCAGTGTGTGCTGAAGGGATGCTCAAGCGAGTTTCAATCAAACTTGCTTGGGGTCTAATAACAATGCAGGTGCAGCAACACAAAGCTCATGCCAGGAATAAAGTCTTCCTTCTGGTCAAACACCTTATTGCAGTGCCTGAATGAGGAGATAATTCTGTCACTGCCGCATTTTGAGTAAATAGTCTCACTGAATGGTCCCAAAGAAATCACCAATCAGGAGATGAATACAAATATGCAATGTGTCTTCTTTCTGAATATCTAAGTAATGTTTGAGTTATACATATGTTTATGGGGCTTGCTAAATTGGTACCCTACACTTAAAATAAACTGTCTCTTGAAAAGCACATTCCCAGTGTGCTAGAAGGCTGGTGGTATCCACCAGCAGTGGCAGAAAAGGCAGTGATGTGTGGATGGGAAAACACTCCACTCTTCACGCCTTTCTCCCGAAGTTGCCTGCTACATAGCAAGACTGTTGGTGGATCTTTTGAAACAGACACTTATATGGACGGCACGGAGATACGGGTGTCAAGAAGAGGTTCTTAATGCAGTAATAAACTATCAAATCTGACTGCAGCTATTTAACAGTTAAGAGTAGAAAGCCTTGTTTCTGGAGGAAAGGCTCTTTCAGCTCCCTAATTAGCTTTGTTTAGGAAAGTTTTGGCATGCAAATGACATGCCATAAATCATGCAGGCTTTAATGAGAAGCAATTTGTCTTCTGGTTTCTTAAAGCTTCTCTCAATTCAGACAGGAGGAGCTTTCCATCCCTTTCTTTCCACCCTGCCACACAAGACCTGCAGGTGATGGAGCAGCCAGAGATGGCCTGAGCATCTCGTGCCAAGCCCTGGCAACAGCACCCTGTCACACCCTCTCCAAACTTTAACGACTGCCGTCTTCTCCCACATCACTATGCACAGGGTGAGCCTCAAGACATGGTGGGTAGGGGATGTGTATCAAATGCAGATCTGCATGACATAAAAAGTAATGTGCTGGTGAAGGACCAGGGCACCCAAAAAAGAAACCCCTCCACAGTTTGTCACTCCAATACTGAAGCCCAGCTGCCTCTTGCTTTCATCCCAAACTGTTGGCTTATGCTGCTTTATGCTTCCTGGGCTGTGCCTACCCGCAAAAGAATAAGGAGCTTGCTTTTAAAATCAACTGAAAGCAAAGATTTCACACTACCAAATTGGGACGGCTGTGCTTTGTGGAACCCAAGTATCAGGTCTGGGGATAAGAATTGACAAGGGGAAACTATGGAGTTCAGAGCAAGCTAAGGCTGCAGACTCCTAAAGAATGCTACCATAATAATATGGTAATTTATGCAAGAGCATGGCACACAGGGTCCTGCCTATGCGTCAGAAAAGGGCCATTTGAACTGCTGCTTCTAACAAAAACACACAATATGATCAGCAGCACTTAGGAAAAGTGTTGTTGATATCTTTCATATTCCAGGTCCAAGTATTGTCAGTAAACAACGTAGTACGATATGCTAAAAATACTACTTATTGCCTTCACAGGCTATTCCTTAGAAGTGAATACAGCACCAAGACTTTCTGAAAAGGGGCACCTTCTCTCTCCCTCTTACCGCAGGGCCTGTTGTGAGGCCCTTGTAAGCCTGCATGAGATTAGTCCATCGCTTGGTTTTATTTACAAGCGGCTCCAAGTTCACAATTCACCCTGTAAGTATTTTGCACGCACACACCCACCCATGGGCTCTCTCCCCTTCTCGCACGTGCGTAGGTACAGAGCAGGAGATCCACCTGCCAGCACAAACACCGAGGGCAAGAGACAAGCGGAGCTTCACGCTCGCTGGCGGCAGCAGGAACTAGACTCCCTCCGCTCAAATACTCGTTGCTTTGTTTTGCACTGTTTGTTGTCTGCATGTACACAGGCAGGAGTTCCTTGGCTTATTTTAGACTCGAGTGCCAAGTGTACTTTTCCAAGCAGTTCAGAAATCTAAGATAGAAAAAACTATACACAAGAAAACCCCCTGAATTGCTAGTGAAGAAAACATTAATGGATGAAGTGATGTGTGTCTGAGCATGCTTCAAACAACTTCAAACAGCTACTCAGCCAAATGTGACCTTCCCTCTTCATCTCAGCAGAAAGTTAACTGGACTCTAAAAAGGGTGGCTGCTCTCTTCTTCCCTTCAAACAATCACCTCTCATCCTGCCACTGTTTTGAACAACTCTTCCTTTAGGGCAGCTTTGTTTTGACAAGATTTGTTGGGCTCAAGGGCTCCCACTGGCAATTTTTTGGGGCACAAAACACCTACTAAGCTTCCCAATTTGCTCAGGCTGACAGGGACAAGGAGCTTTTCTTATCTGGTGTCTGCACACAGAGAGCTGACTTAATGATTTCTGTGGAGGAAACAAAACTGAACAATTTTATCCTTACTTTTGTACCCATAACATTCAGTTGACTGTTGTCTCCCACACCCAAAGTGGCAAGGCAGTAGTGGCAGAAGCTGCACAGGGAGATGTGAACCTACCCCATGTCTCTGCATCTACCCCACTCACACCATCCCTCTGCCTTCACAGCTGGAGCACATCTGCTCTTTCACAGTGTCCCTGTAAGAGGTTCTATACTGTGTTACTAAAATAACTGCTCTGCAGCTTCAGGTTTCTTCCACTCATGAGCCTGCCACTTGCATGACTGCCTACAGGGCTTGTGTTTGAAATCAGCCCCACAGTTAGCTAGTAAATATATACTAACCAGGTGATGCTCAGGAATGAAAGGGCTTTGAACCAGTGATACCTGCAGCCTAGAAAGGACTTGGTCACCTTCTCTGTAGCAGCTCTGAGCTGCACTGGCTCTTGCTTCTTTCCCCAGCAGAGGACTGGGCTCAGTGTTTCTGTTAATTGACCAATCCCTTCCTGAAGTGTCTCTACTTCAATATCCATCATTTCCTAAATTTTGGCCAACTTGCATGTTTGTGTTTTATGGCACCTAGAAGTCTATAGCTAGCATGAACCTAGTAACTTCAGTGTGTAAGCATTTCCAGATCTGCCTATAGCCATTTGTACCTTTACTTCCTTTAACATCTGCTCTTGAGACTTATACAAGGGACTAGCTCACACGAGAAGTATACATCTCTTAGTAAGAGAAAGAAACCAAGAGCTTTTCAATGACTGTTAGTGAATATGAGATGTAGGCCCTTTGAACAGTCCACAATACTGATACCAAAAAAAAAAAAAAAAAAAAAAAAAGAAAAAGGAAAAAAAAAAAGAATCAGAGTATCACAAAATACTGTTATATAACAAAATCATGATGCCTTGTTGGGCTGGAAAAAACATACAGGATTTTGGAAATCCCTTTCTTGCCTTGCTAACACCCCTTCCTTCTTCTTAGCTGAATGCCATTTCTCTGGGAAGAGAGGATTAGGACAAAACCCAGCCCCAGGGTATGTCATGCCATGGTGCAAGCTGTATGAGAATGCCTGAATTCTCCACCTCCCCTCTCAACCTCCCCGAAGTGGGAACAGTTAAAAGAGAGGGCTGTGCTGGACCCTACCTTCCAGCAACAAAGGTACGTAATTCAGGGCTCTGATGGCCATTAGTGCTTGAGGGAATGCACATCTGACCAGCCAATGCACATCCAGGAGAAATTTCTGGGAAGGATGTTTTCTAGCTTGCAAGTTGCAGCTAGAGGCGACCCACTACCAAGCCTTCTTTCAAGTACTTTCATGTATTAACAAGAATAATTTACAATTTGAGAGGTGTTTGTTGACCTGAATCTTCCTTGTACTCTCTATGGTAACCTGTTCTGGCACAACTCTTTAACTTCTTTTGGCCAATAAATTTTCTCTTTCCTCATGCACATGTTAGTACAAATATAAAAGAGGTAATATGTCAGAAAAGGCAAAAATTCACACAGGAACAAACTACAACAGTTTCCTGCTTTGGTGCTGGGCACAGTAGATATCCTCTAAGCAGAAAGCACTACAAGAGTGCACCCAAAAAAGTTACAGTTTTCTTGTGAAATTTTTGATAGTAAAACAGGGAAGTTACTTTCTGTAAATTCTATACAGTCGTAACAGTGCCAGCCACTTGAACAGCTGCAGAAGCAGGATACTGCTTCGAGTTTTTGATTTTTCTGCAATGATCCAGAGATTTTATAATGGAAATAATCCCCTGTGCTTCAATGAACTCTGTGAATTATGGTAGGATCTTACTTTGCAGAAGAAACATTTCCTGAAAAAAAAATACCCTAAAATGGCTGGAGACAAGATATCATGCACTGTTCTTTGAAGTGGGCAACGGTCACCACTCATAGGAATGAATGGCCCGGATGACAAGTCGGAGAGCAAGACCAGAGACATGTAAAAATGCCCTATTTCAGTTTGATGGTGAAAGATACAAAAAACGGGAAAAATGTTTTATAATAATCCTATATGGAAATTTCACATTCTTTAACAAAACCTCCATCTCTCCAAATTGCATCAAGCAAGATGAGTTGTTCTAAGCGCAGCTTTCTGTTTCTGGTCATTTTTAACAAAAGCAATAGACATTTTGAAATGAAAAGTGCAAGTTACACACATAATAAGGTATCAGTCCTAGGACGGAAGCAGTGCTGTCTTATCAGCTACAGTACACATTGGAGAGTTTCTTGTACTCACAGTAGTTCAAAACTTTACCCATATTCAAATCTTCTCTTTATCTGAATCAGAACAGGGACTTGAATGCATGTCTCCCATAACCCATACTACGCAGGCTTTTCAGTTGGCTTTGTCTCATCCTGTTCCATTGCCTAGGGTAAGTAAGACTTAACCATACCAGAGGACAACTCTGCTGTAAAGCCTTTATCTAGCAGGAGTGACACCATGATGACATTGCTCTTCTTCCTCCTCTGTATTGAAAATGGCATGTAATTTACATTATTAAACTGGCTCAGAAATCTAGTTCCAAGGGGAAGCAGTCATGCTAAATGTTGAGCTGAGGCTCAGGACCCTACAAGTGCTCTGAGGCCACATAGATATCACCAATACCAGATATGGATTTATATACTCTATTTCCTCTTTGGAGAAGTGCCTTTATGCTAAAGAAATTTTATATTTTCCTGTGTTCTCTTTGAAGCAAAGCTCCGAACATCTGTCAGCTGATTTGATAGACTGTTTACAGAAAAGTGATAGTTCAGAATACACCTGTCTCAGTCCAAAGCTGCTGTTTGTCATTAACTGCTTATCAGCTATATTACATGTAACATAAGGTCACCAAAATCTAGAGAAGCATCTAATTAACTCTATACCCAGTACTCCTAGCAGGACCATATCAAGTATGGATAGATGCAAAACTCCTGAGCTCAACAGATACCTCCTGTACTTGCCATTAGGACCTACAGATGACTTCTATTCTGCACAGTACTAAAAAGACCCACCTCAGAGTTTCCCTGTGATGCAGTGAAAGAAACTGAAAGGCTCAAGCACTGCCTTTAGTCTGAGATGCACAAATGTGGGTAGAAACAACAATGGATGTGTGTTGGAGCAGATCTAGCCTTTGGTGCAAACATGTACAGGTACATGGGCTCTGATTCAGGAATGAAGAGCAATTGAAGTTTTCTAAATTGTCTCAAATCATTAAAACCACATTGACATTCAAATTACCATTGCTTTCCCTGAGAAAAAGGTACATGGACATTTAAAAAGTCTAATCATGTACCCACATTTAAGTGTGCTTAAATAACCACATAAATAAGATTTAAGCTCAAGATGGATAGATCTGGACTCAATTGGATTTGTCTCCTAAGTGCTAAGTCTTTTGTGATAACTGAATGTGTACTCCCAAGCCACATAGGTGCTTTTGAAAACGGTACCCACTGCAGAGGGTTACTGGTACCACGCAGGAAGAGGCCAAGCACTTCCATTAAGTAATGGGAAATCTATACACGGATCTACCTTCTACAGATCTACCTTGTGTTTGTCTCAGGTTTTACGCTCCCTCCTATTACCACAGTTTTAGGTTGCTTTACGGAACACAAGACCAGCAACAGCCAGGGTGTTGCTCAAGAGGTGCTCGTATGCAAGAGGCCACAGCAGAGTGTTTGTTGCTGTTGCAAATTCTTTCTCTATTTATAGTGGGAAACTTTACCCAGCAAGAAGGTTTGCAGTATTCTGATCTGTGAACTGTAAGTGCTGACATTAGAGGCGAGTGATTTCCAGAAATAAGTAAAATGCAAGAAATAAATATGATGACAACCCTTCTTGATCAGCTGAGCTATCTCTGCTCTGCCTTGTGTCATACACTAATGTCACCATCATGAAGGATGTATGGGCCTGCCAGAAACCTGCTAAAATGTTTCTTCCACTGAACAGACAGGCAGAGGTAAAGTCTGTGTGAAGGACCACACAAGACAGCCAGTGTGAAACACAGACCTGGCAATTTAAAATAGATTATTGTCTAAGAACATATTACAATTTTCAGCCAATACATTTTTAATAATATCTATATAACTAAATAGAAACATTGGCTTGCAGACAAATGGCTTTTAAGATTAATTACTGATCTCTTCTTCATGTTCAGAGATGCTTCTTATAGACTTCACTTGTAGCGTGTTTCCTAGCAGTAAAGTTCAGCCTTTCCATCAGTCATATAAGTCCTTCCCTTTGCAATATTAAGGGATTTGAATAGCACATATAACTTGTGCTGGCCTTCTCCATGGCATGAAAACTTACCTTCATACCTTCTGTGTCAGTCACTGAAGATATTATTCATACAAGTATCAAGCACCCTCACAGCCACACGCTACTACAAATGTAAACATTTACTGATAAAAAGTGAGTCATAAGTCATTAATTATACACCAGCTGAGACTATAAAGTCAAGTCAATGACTGGTTATCAAGGCAGACCATACACTACTTATGATATTTTAGGTTCTTTTACCTATTCAGAAGGGAGCAATCTGTGCCTGAAAGTGTTCACAGTCTGACCAAAGTATTATTCATATTATAGCAACATTAATATATTGTTTATATATTAATTACTAATTTAGTGACATTAATATTACCTATTTTTTTACATATATATATAGGGATGCACCTGTACCAGCAAATCAGCAGTGAGAGTGTATGTTTCTGGCACTGCTACACAGTGCCAGTGATTTGGCCCTGCACTTATCTGGCCCGAGCCAACAGCATCTCAACAACTCCCCATCACAGCTGAGGAGCTAGCGCAAGCCAGGGAGCAGCCCCAAGAAGCAGTTTGCAAGTAGTCATCCTGCTCTGGAGGGTATGTGTTTAGTACTACATACATACATCCCTGCCTGCTGGACTTGCTGCCAGAGAGAAGTCCCAGGCACATTTAATCTTCTAGTATACCACCATGGTCTTGGCATCTGCTCATACAACAGCATCTAAAGCAATGGACCCTGACCTATGGACCCTATCCTTACAGTCTGCATTTAAGACAATGGAGAGATCAGAGAAGAAGGTAACAGTAAGACAAGGTGTCATGACACTTGGGCTGCCTAATCATTGTCAGAAGTTGGAGGAAGAAGAGAGGCTAACAGCTGATATTTAGTAAACATCGCCTAAGTTCAAGAGAACCAAGAGAACTAGAATTTTTGATGTTAATCATACTAAGGACTGATTAACTATATGAAAGTTTATTATTTTGCTGCATTTCTTACTCTATGTCTCTCCCTCGTACTGAACAATTTGTTTGAGTTTCAGAGATAATCTCTCTTATATTTCAATCACCGGCACTTTCAAAACGCCACTGCTCTTGCACCTGAAGTTTTCTCCCCATCTGTTTCCCCACTTCTCTGTGCACCTGCCTGGAGAAGGTCTATCAACAGTGTAAAAACATACCAAAGCGGGGGACGCGCTCCACTTCTGTCGAGCAGACGTTCTCCTCATGTGCCCATCTGCCATAGGTGGCAGAGTAGATGATAAGGAACTTGGACTCCTGACAGTGGAGTTTCAGTTCCTGGTTTTCACATGCTGATTTGGTTTTGTATTCAGCTAAAATAGAAGCAAACAACAATATGGTAGCATGAGGCAATTACTCGGCTGGACTGTTAATAGCAAATAGCAGCATGACAGAAAACAGCTTTTCTGCAAGTTCTGTTGCAAGTGATATGTGGCACTCTTACAACCAGAGACAAAGCCAATAGCAAAGCGGAGTGTTTCCTCCAACTGAATTGCTCCCATATGACTATCTAAAACCTCTGGCTCCTTTTTGAAAGGAGTTAAAAAGTTAACTTTTGACAATCTCCTCTCCCTGTGGGACAGCCTTCCCCCTTCCTGCCCGATTTCCTGGCTTGCTTTCCACTGCTGCTGGGTAGGAGAAGCCTCGTCCTTTCCCTTTGTCTCTCTCTGGGACAATGTTGCATTCTGCGCCTACTTCAGATGCCCGCCTGAGCGCCTCCGACCACTCATCAATCATGGGGAGGGCTGGCATCGCCCCGTGCCACCGCACACGGCCCCGAGCGAGCGCCGGAGAATGGGAGGCATAAAGGCACGGGGACGGGCTGCGTGTCCTGAGCCAGACAGTGCTCTCGGCTGTATTTGCGTGGCTCCACCAAGGTCAGTGGGTTTCCCTGGGCGTGACTATCTAGCAGGGGCTCATTTGAAAGTTTTGCTGACAAAGCGGTGTGAACCAGGAGCCTGAGAAAAATACACCCCCTCCCTTTCTCAGCTGGCACAGGCACACTGGCAGCACGCTGAGCACAGAGGTGGGGAAGCCGGCGAGATCACCTTCCAGAGAATGTGGTTTGTCCCTCCCAGGGAAGTGGCTAAAATCTGCCATCTGTCCCAGGAGGTCTCTTGCTGGCCTAAGCAGCCACTCTGCTCGCAGCATTTTACCGCTCAAGTTTTCCTGGTTTAGGTATGGTGGCAAACCTTTTTACTGCAGATAAGGCCAGGGAGAAGAGTTTATTCTGCTCCATTTTTTTGTCCTTCAAAAATGTAAAAACAGGAAAAGGAGGTTCCTGAGCTGAGCAGAAGAAAAGGGAAACCTTATTGTTACTGAGTGGTATCCCTGTGAGTAGAGTGTGGGTGTTGGTGCTAGGGGAACTGGAAAGAGAAAAACCTCCTATCTGTTCAATATAGAAAACATTATTGTTTCATTTAGAATGGAACAGATAAAAAAATGGGTTAATGTTCTTGGTAATAATTCTGTTTCTTCCATTTGAACTCATCAGCAGTCACAAGTTTAAGTCTACAAAGAGTGATTTTAAAAAATAGTTGACCTGCTGCAGATTGTTACTTCTGCAGAAGCACCTGCCATACCCTACAACCATGTGGATCATGCCAAGAAAACAGAGGCTCTGACCCAAGGGCTGACCAGCCTAATGCTGTGCTCTGTCTGTATGGCTCTGCTCCTCTTTGCTGGAGAGGCTATGGAAGTACAGACAACAGAAACAAAGCTGCAAATGGTATAAGACAAGGGTAAGAATACAACAGAGACCTCTGCAGAGACAGAGCAACAATATTTCTAAATAGATGAAAAACTAAGGGATTCAGGTAATTGCTTAAGTGACCACCTGAAGGCAAGGAGACTGTAAAACATACTTGAAGTTATACTCAAGTGATTTCCTGAGTAAAGATGTTTTCCACAGACAAGCCTAACAACATTGGTATCTTACCTACAAATACAAATTTCCTGTCACATGAAATCATGTAATTTGCACTGGAACTGGACTATTCCTCTATTCTGAAGGCAGCACTTGCTGTTAAATACACTTTTGACCAGCTTTTGTAAAATTCAGATCACAGAGAATGTTATATATTCAAAGTAGCTCATTTTCAGTGAGAAAAATATTAAGCAGCTTATAAAAGTAACAAACAAGATCACAATCCACTTTTGATTAATAAAAGGAGATTTCTGATGACACCGACATAGCTATGATATTCAAATTCATCTACTATTAATAATGCAGCAATTGTAATATGTAAAAAAAAATAAACTATTAAGATAATAAACAAGATCATTAAAATTTTAAATTTCTGACATTTTTTTCCCCCTGATGACTGGCCCAGTAAATCTCCCTGCAAATTCTTGTGTCACTGCTTTGCCAAAGGTAACATCTGCCTAATCCATTCCCGTATCTCTGCTCTGACTTCAATACTCTGCATAAATTGGCCCTTCCATTTGCTTGCCACCATTGTTCCTATTCCACCAATGATGTCTGTCTTCATGCTCTCATTAAAGAAAATCCCTTTTGTGCTCTCTCCTTTGGTTGTGGGATGGTATTTCTGAGTTGGCTGGTGAACCTACCCATAAATCATCATTCAACTATTTTATTTGGGACCCATTTCAGCCACGCTGGGGATTAGCTGCCAAAAAAAGCTGAGCCCCGCGGCTACTGGGGCTTGTTCTTATATACAATAGCAACAAGAAAAACAATTAAAAACCACCAATAAATGAAACCTCATTATGATTGTCTTAATCCTTCTTACACTTTTTTCATGTTTACAAAGTGCATTCTCTTTGAGGCAGGATTTGTCCCTTTACATATCAACATCAGTTACTTGCATAAAACACAGGTGATTCTACAATGAAATTCTGTGATAGTTAGCCACACATGTGTATCCTCCAGCCATTGTTCTACACACTGGAGGTAATAACAGAGAATCTTTGAAAGCTTTGGTCCTACCTCCTTAAGCATTTTTGCATATTCCTTATATGGTATCTTCATCATCATTTGGATCTTTAGCCCAAGCATCTGTTTTTGCTGTTCAGCTCTACCTTTCTTACATGACATTATCATTGTCATCTCCTTAAAAATAATTTCCAAAACATTTTTCTTTTCTAGTCTCCTGTCTGACATCTGACTCTGACAAACTACACTGGTCATTAAATTGGCAGCAAGCACGCTGAAGTTGTAAACACAATGGAGAGCTAAGGTAAAGTAGAAAAACCCAACCTGCTATTAATCTAAGAGTCTCAGAACTTCACATGGATTTATGCAAAGCCTCGTGCAGTGGCATTTTAACCAAAACAAACAACAAAACACACACAAAAACACATTTGCCTGATGTGGATTACTTACTAGGTTTGCATTTAAAGGAGACAAGGAGGAATTTAGTGGTCCCTGGACACAGATCAGGTCCAAAAACCCGACTATTGACAAGGAGTTGGCAGGATCTCAGGTTTTGGCATTCATCCAGTACTTTCTAGAACAACGGGCAAAAACGATAGTCTTGAAAACAAGGTATGAAGCTATATAGCATTGAGAATAGTTACTTGTACTTTGTTCTATACAGGAGAGAAATCATTCCTTCATAACTTTTTGACTATAACCATGTAAGAAACATCTGTATCACTGGATTTAGGCCACATCTCTACTGGACTCTGAGTCATGGACAAGTTTATGGGAACAGCGATGCCCATGGCAAATTAGGAAGTTACCATTTTGCTGTTGTTTATCACTCCTCCCTCTGCCCCCAGAGGGTTAGCCAGAGCTCACTGTGTGCCACCACAGCCTTGGTGGTGCTTGGGACTCCGTGCAGAGTCCAGAGCAAGTGGGAACACGCTCAGCCCCCAGCCTCTTCACTGATGTGCCTGAAGCACTTGCACACTCCTGATAGCATTTATGGGAGTGCAATGTCTAGCTGAAGCATGGTAACTCAAAAAGATGTCTTTTTAACCATTTCATCTCAATCTACTGAAGTTTACCTGACCATGCTCTGTAATATCTTCACTAGAAAGAGTTCTAACTAATGACTTGGTGTGGTTAGTGACACTTAAGCACAACTCTAGCTTTAAGCCATATGTAGGATCTCCTGCTTAAGGGGTACTTACTTCTTGCTTGCCATTATACACATTATCAGGTATTTACTTGACTTGCCACTTGAACAAATTTCAGAATTGGTTTGATCAGATAGCTCAATGTGCCCGTCTATTCTAAGCCTGTTTGTGTTTTTTTTTTTTTTATTATTTATTTTAAAAATGCTGTTCTAAGTTGTATCTACCCCAGATCTTTTGGCCCAGCAATATACCATGGTTCTTACTGTGCCACTTCACTGGGAGTGCCAACAGAGAACAACAAAAAGGTCAGCAGTGTTAAACCCAAAGGCTCACATGGGCCCTCTTCTGAGTCCAGCAAAAGGACTGAGTACTCCTAGTCCTCACATTAGTGTTCCCACTTCATCAGTGGTTTTGCAGCTCTAGCTATAGAAAATGTAAAGACATTGCCCAAGGTGAGTCCAGTATTTAATACAGTCACAAGCCAAAGCACCTAAAAAAAACCCCCAGTTTAAATGCAGCAGTGTACTTATGAAATTCTTATTTGCCTTAAAAGCCCAGCTTAGAGAGGGCTTCGTATATGTTATTTTTGGCTAGTCTATGTCGTTGTGCCCCGGATTCTTGATGTTTAAAATCACAGCAGGCTGCAACAAGGAGGGTGCTGCCTCTGGGCCACCCCACTCTTAACAGGAGTAACTAAGATACCATTCTCCGATAGTTTTTGGTACTCCCATAAGATCTAGGGGAATTTTTGCCTTGTTTCTCATCAGAAGGGGTCTTAGTCATACCAAGAGGCCAAATCACAAATTTACTACTGTGATAGCACAAGCTGCACTCTTGTTTCCACGCTGAGAGGGTTGGCAGTGGCTGAACCTCTCCTGTCATCCCTGGAAGCTATCCCTCCCAAGCAGAAAAGATACACATTGGCAACACATTGCAGCAATCCTGTAACACTCTTGCCTTTTTATTCCCATTGGTAGAAGAAGAGGACTTGCATCCAACACTTTTTGAACACTAAGTGCACTCCAAAGAGTTTAAAAGGGAAGGAAAAGCACAGCAGACTTAATTTGATCAGTCAATTCTTCTTTTACAGAGTTGCAAGTCAAACAAATAAGTCCTCCTTAATTGGGATAGTTCTGGAATGGGCCAGTGAAATAGTTACATCTTTAGTACTTTGAGATAGCTGTCCCCTCCTACTGAGTCACCTTCTGTTTGCACCTGAGCTATATCATCTCCTGTGAATCTGTATTTTCTCCTACTTAGTGCAAACAGCAGTCACATTTTCTATCATGTTGCTGTGCAAAAATATGCAACCACAAGAGCAAACAATGATACTGGCAATGAGATAGCACTGGGATGTTAATATCTTGAGACAGATCTAATTTTGCAGTGATTCTTTTAATAGGTCACTGTAAAAAATGCCTGTTATGCTTCCTCCCGGCTGCAGGGTAGCATCACACCCGGTTATGCAGACTGCAGATGCAGTTCCAAAGGGAAGGGGAGGAGGGATGAGGTCACTGGTGCTCTTTTCTAAGAAATCGGTTTACAGGATGTATCTCTTCTCCTTGACAGAACTGGAACTTCCCGAGATGCAGAGCATTCTTATCTCTCACGTTCATGGCCTCGCCAAAAGGCTTTCATGCCTTTGATCAGCAGCGGTGCCTGAACGATGATGATAGTTTACACAACAGTTATATCATGCTGTGTTTTTATTATATTCAAGGGAAAAAACTGCCCATGGAGTCCTCACAAAGGCACTCACAAGCCCAAAATAATCATTGGTGTCACCTTGCTGTAGTCAATAAAATGACAGCAAGGATGCATCTGGCCTACTGCTTTTGGTGGAGGGATGTACTTTCACATGGCCTGCAGGTCATGCCTGGAATGTCTTTAAAAGTTGCAGTACAGCATGGGCAAGCCACACTTACAAAACTGACCTAATATTTTTTCTGGAGAGAGGATATTGCTGCCAAACCACTCTGTAAAACTCTTCAACTCACTAGTGGTGGGAACAGACATTCCCTGCTGTCAAGAAGCAACGTGTCAGCTGCAAGCACAAATGTTACAAGCTTCACCAAAGCTTCTGCAGAGCACTTACAACAGTTTCACCAACAGAACATGTTTGGATTCCACTGACTACTCATTTTTGCAATTATTTACTGAATTTGGCCTAACACTGGGCATTTTCACTACGATGAAACAAGTCTCTGATAGCACTGTAAGTCAGACCTTCTAAGCCTTGTTACCAAAGACTCCACAGCAGAAAGTAATAATTTATGAAGCATAAATCATTTTAAGCTATACTTAAGTGGTCCCAGCAAACAACTGATAGGATATTACTGATATAAACTGTGTATTCACAGAATTCTGCAGTTATCTGCAGAAGTGCTTAGGATCTGCTGTTTAGCTGTCACAGCGCCTTTTCAGTGAGCGCAGACGGGCATGGAACAAGCCAAATGCCAACCAAAATGCCATCTTATTCAGTGGATTTGTAACCCAGCTCTGTCCAGTGTTTGTATCCTCTCCTGGGGTCAAGGAGGGCCTGTGTGATTGATTAAGACTGGTCTGCTCAGTCATGACCAGCCCTTGATTAGAAGGGAATTGATTATTTTAGGGAACTTTGAGAATGGAGTTTCCAAAGCAAGGCTCATCAGAACAGAAGGCAATCTACAAAGCTTTCACAATCCTATGGTAATACCCTGCCATCCAGACAAATCCTTTCAGTTGTAGTACTTTTGATGGTAAACTGACATAGACATGATGTCATTTAATTCAACGCTGTGAACACTTGCCATTTTCACACAGCATAGCTCACCACACGAAAACCGTCAAAAACATTCTGTGCATTAAGAACCTTTACAGCGTGCGATACCTGCAAAGAGGTGGGTGCCACACAGTTTATGGGTTCTGTCATCCTGGTTTCAGGCTCCTGAGTACTACACATGCGGTAGTCTTGCCCGTAAAATGCTGACTGAACACTTATTGTTGAATGTCGAGGACAGTGCAGACTCAAATGTTCCCCATCGCAGGCATAGGCAGTATGATTTTGCAGAAGTTTGGTTAGGTAACCTAGAAAATATTCAGCTCTGTTACAACTAGTACAGGAAATGACAAGCTCGTTAGATAATAAGAAAACCACAATCAGTCTCCGGAAAGGGCATTGTAGTCAAGGTTATACGTATGGCCCGCTGCCACACCACATGGTTCTGTGAATGGGTCAACCTTTATGTGCTCTTAATGCTCAGGTCTGGAAAACAAGAGGTCGCGTGGCAGTGAGTCAGAGCCCTAGCAGCACTCCAGCAGCGGCACTGTGTCGGAGATGTCATTTCACAGACAATAAATAGGCTCGGGCCCTTGCCAGTCGTTGTTGCTAACAATCCCAGGGCATGTTTGCAGAAGTCAGAAGGGCTATTACTTGATTTTGTGGGCTAGACTCTTGCATTCCAGCTGGCTAAGGTATTCGCTACACTTCGTCTTAAACTGATGCTTTGCACTTCTGGGCTCCTACGCAGTTGTGTGATAGGCACAAGTGATAGAAAAAGTGATTCTGTCTGTATCGCTGAATCAGTTGCTAGGATAACAGAGGAAAGGTGGTCCATAAATACTTAGACACCATAGGTGCTGGACAGAAATCCAGAAGTAAGATACGTAACATTTTGTATTTGATAGAGTTTGTCAGCATTACAACAGAGGGAGAGGTAGTACCTGTATGCAGTTGTCCACCTGTACCATCCATTTGCATCTTTTAATAAGTAAGTCCATGAGAAGCAGAGCTAATAGCTGTTTCTCTGATTTGTATTTCATTGTGTATTGTCTCTTCAGACATGATTTCTGTTATCACCACAAATATTTATAGATTTAATCTCTTACTGCCCTTGCCTCTGTTCTGCAGAATTCTTTATTGGAAACATGCAGGCTGCTACCTTTGATAATTACAAATTAGCCATTGTGATGAGAAACTGTTAGGGGTAATTTCATTCAGAGTTTCCTCACCTATATTTATGAAGCTTTGATACCTCTACCACTTTGTCACACTTGACTGAAATCCATCTTTAAGCAGAGAAGGTTTGTGGGTGAGCGGGAATAAAAGGTGTGAGGGACAGAAGAGATAAAGGATACAAAATACTTGTCTATAAATGAAGCATTATTCTTCCTCATCCATAAACACATGGAAATTAGACCCAAACCTACTTTTTTCTCCATGAGTTTTATGACAACCTAATATACTACAATCAAAGCAAATGTTTTCTAATTCTCCCACTATTAGCCAGACTTTTATTAATATGCATACAGTAAGTATATTTTAATAGTTTCCTTATTCTTATACATGCATTAAATTCTGTGTAATTCTCTCTAAAATCAGTTCCCATCTTCCAGAACAGCAAGTTCAGCCACGTTCACATCAAAAAACCCAAACAAAATTCTCAAACCCCAACATATTAATTAATGAGAAAGCATTAAGAGCTTCCACCAATTTGAGAAAAAATTTGTATAAGTTTTAAAACTGAGACCATGATTATACACATATCTTTTTAATTTTAAAAATTGCATTTTTCCTATCTTTGCCTCTTTTCGAACATATAATTGGTCTAATTAAAGACAAAAGCTAGTAACTTCTCTTCAGAAGCCTTGCTGTGGTGACAGCAACATTACTACTGGCTAATGGAGAAAAAAAAAAAAACAGAACCAAACCATATTTTCTTGTTTTGGTGGCTCAATCAGAACTAGAGTTACAAGCTTTTTGTATCATTAGAACAAAAATTAGTTTTCTCAAGGAAAATACTGAATAAGAGTTTGCTTATGCCATTTAATTTTCACACTTTTTGTCCCTTTTAAATCTTTCACCAAAGACGAGCAATTTATAGAAAGGTTTTTAAATAGAAATGTAAGTATTCCAAGAAAATTATATGAAAATAAAATATTTTGGTTCTCTGGCGTCTTTTCCAGCTCCATCTGTGTGACTGGATAGGAAGATTCAGCTCCCCTATCAGTTACTAAGTCTGGAGAAAGGAGAAGCCTGCTCTGCTATTGTCTTTGCTGTTCCTCAGCTAGCACCCGAGAGGACAGGAGTCAGCCAGAGTCACCTTCCAGCGCAGCAAAGATCTAGGCGAGTACCTCACCTTATTGAACTCAGTCTGAGCACCGGTGCTAAAATTAGGGTGGAGAGAATTTCTTGCCTTGTATTTGCAGTCTAGATCTCAGGGAGACCAGTCCAGCAGAAATCCCCATGGCTTCTCACAGGTTAAATTAAAAAAACAAAACAAAACAAAACAAACAAACAAAAAAAACCCCAACCAAACAAAAATCCATCCCCTACATTTTCTGTGTAATTGAGTTCACAAATAATTGAGCTTTCCTGTCAGAGCCACTCCTCTGTCAGTCTACTCCTGAAAGGTACCGAGTATTGCCAAGAAAATGGGCCGAATGCCCAACTGCACCCAAGTGACTTTGCTACGGTCCAATACTGTAAAGGGGCCTCCAGTAGCATTTACTGCCGCTGAATGCCTTTGACATTGCCATCACAGCATAAGGGGCCACAGTGTAAAAGAGTATCCGGCCCAACGTGAGTTGTGGGCACTCAACACCTTGAGAGATTTAGCCCGATATTTGTAATCATTTCAATTCTTCAGGTTTTAAATTACTTGGAGCCAAGAGTGCTGTATACAAAACAGCCCAGTATTCCCTAAAGAATATCAGCTATGTTGTGATTTGGATGAGTTCCCTGGCATCTTAACTGCTACTTTGATCCTGCAAATTCCTAATCCAGTATCTAAGCACCTTTCTCCAACAATTGCAACTATTCAATCCTTAAAAAAAATGCCTCTATAAAAAACTTGTTCTGATTCTGTATAAGCAATATAGTTCACTTGTAAAAATAGCATTAGATGGACTGCTGAAAGTAAGACATCATGCTCCCTGGCCTTCCAAATGCCATTTAAAGTGACTCTGCTGTTACTAAAATCCTTGTGTATTTGCACACAATAAAGGATAAAAATAGTAATGGAAATTGGCTGAAACCTAATGTTCTCTGATAAGAGAAGTGGTGACGTACTAGCATCTAAATTACTCATCTCACATGGCAGACCATGTAAATCTGCATTTTTTATTACTATACACACAGACTACATAGACACAGGTGGAGCAGTCAGCCCTTTGTAAAGAGCGGTGCCAGCTGGGCAGCTTACAGCCCACGCTGAGAAAGAGTTTCCACTCGAAAAGTCAATTCCCACTCGAAAAGTCACTATTTCCTCTTGCTCTTCCCTGAAAAACTCCAGCTTCTTTCCTCTCTTCATGCTGGTCCCCTTCATGTACTGGGGCACTGCCTGCCCTGCGCTCAGCAAGGGAATAAAGTTTTCTCAGCAGCTGCTGCCTCTCACCTCGGTCCCGGAGCGGTGCTTGTGCAGGAGGGAGCAGTTTCCAGTTGCTTTCCCTCTTTTCCTGGACAGTGTGGCCTTGTAGTCACCATGGTAGAAAGCTTCATCTTCCTGAGACCACGAATGTCCCTATAGTGTTTACCAAATTCTGTACAGACTTCCCTCGAGGCAGCAAATTTAGCCAAACAACAACGTAAAGTTAGGGAAAAAATATGTCCTTATCTCTAAAATTAATAACTGCCATGATTATCAGGGGAGAGGGCGTTGCAACAGTTGAATGGATCTGTCACTCTTTCTGAGGCGTGCTGCCTTTTCTGCATTTCTCTCGACTGGCACAATTAAATCAGGTCATCCAAAACAGACAACCGAGCTGTGCCACCGTCCAAATCGGGCAGTGGGACTGTGTGACTTTCAGGCACCAGCCCAGCACAGTGCCTGGGCTACAGGCACTTCAGGGCACTACTTGTTCGGAATCTCTCATTGTGTATTTTTTTAGTCCTGGTTCCCTGCATGCTAGGGAAGTACTCGCTAGCTCCTCTCCGGCCAGCACACCAGGAGATTCCCTTCCCCTGGAAAGCGGGGCCCGGGGAGGGCTGGAGCAGCACCACGGCTCGCCCCAGCGCGGATGGAGAGAGGTCATGGCTGTGCGTACGCCTGGACTGGGGAACTAGAAGACTAGTGAGTTAGGGGGTTTCTTACCCTGAGCAAAGAGAATCTTAAGCAGACCCAAAAAAATCCTTAGATGGCTTAATGTTTTAAACCTAATGTTGAGTTTTTTCTCTTTGTTTTCTGGGTTGTTGGGTGATGGAGGGGGAGGTAATGTTTAGCTATGGCTGTCACTTTTTCAAGCACTATTCTGCAATGGCAACGACTGTAGATTTCATCTTCCTTTTTTTTCCAAAATAATGAATGTCACTCCTCTTTAAAACAATATGAAACTTTATAAAAAAAGTCAACTACTATGACAATTGTCTAAATTAGAAAAACTTGGCAATACTGCAGTGTCCCGACATCTCTACGCCTCTGTGTGAAAGCCCCACTAGGAGCTTTCCCATTTATCCAAGACACACATTCATAAGCAATGTATGGTCTGCTCTGCATACAAAATCATGTACAAGATGTTACAGGCTGGCTGGGGAGTTAAGCCTGAATCATATGGCAAAAAACAGATCCTATTGATTTGAAGGCCTGAAGGTATCATCCCACTCAACTGTCTGCATAACCCAGACTGTTCACTCATTGTTACTTTTTACTGAGACTCAAAACACCAATGCAGAATCCAAGTGTAATCCTTTCTTCCAGAATTAGCCAAATTAGTCACAGCATCCACTCTGTTGACAAAGATCTTCAACTGAAAAAACACAGCACCAGAAACACACACAAAACACTGAAGCTGAGCAGCTGAACAAAGCTTTAAGCCTTACTGATCACTTATTGCTGCAAAGGAGGACTAATAAACTCTAATAACAATGACAGACAAAAAAAACTTGCCTAAGAGAGTAAAGGTTGTAAATAGATACCTCTTTGTGTGAAATAGAGCTCTTAAAAGGTTATAGCTTTTATACTCAACATTTGCTCCTGGCATTATTGCTATGAATAGAAACAGTAACAGTAGTAATGAACGTGAAGGTATGAAAAACTAGAAAGAATTTTTTTTTTTTTTTTTCTTAAAAGCACTGAAAAACTGGGAACTTAGAAAGTTTCAGTTTAAAAAAATATGACTACCAAAAAGCCTGGAAGCGGTCAGCCAAGAGATGTGTTATGTCTCCGGTGTATGGCACAAGACAGCAAACAGTACTCAGATTTGTTAGATTCATTCCTTATTGTGGAAGATGCTAACACAAGGCCTTAAGGCCCTTATTCTGTTGTCAGCATTAGAATAAAAAAAGAAATGTATATATTCTGTCCTGCCTCACTGCACTAGCATGAACCTCACCGTATGGAAGCACCAAGGAGAACAGCATTTCAAGCTGTGAGTCTAATGCCTAGCACGTATTAAATGCAATCTCAGCGTTGACTGATGTAATGTCTTTTTGGCAAGAGAGCAGCTTTGAAATGGAGTATTTTTAGAGCCTGAAGCTGAGTAGCACACGGCCTACAAGGATTCTCAGAGTCAGGCCTTCATATAGAGATTTAGTAATACTAGTTCCTGTGCATAACTCAATCTAGGCTTAATTAGCACAGCAATTTGCTACCTTGTTTTAAAGACATAGAAATCCATTTTAGATCAAAACAGATTGAAATGGTACACATATTGTTGTGGGAGTCCCAGAAGGCTAATCCATTCGGTAAATCTACATCAGCTTCTGTGGTTTTATGAAGATTTGTGCCAGCAGTCATTAAAAATACACAAGCAAGATTGGCAAGTTTGAAGGAAGCGATCTTATGCAGTGATAACAGAATTGTTGATAAACTCTACTACAGACACCATTAGAAGCATCAATTTGATATTTATTGGTGTTTGGGATCCAGCTGCAGTACTTCCCCAGCAATTTTTTCTCCATTGGTGTGTGAAGGAAGCACTGAAGAGAAATCAACCCCCGATTTTCCTCCCCCATCCCCTCTGCCACACCTTCCGCTGTCTTCAGAGGCAGTTACGCCACAGCCCACGCTGTTCAGCGTTACTGCACAATCACTGCTCTCGGAGCCTGGCTGCGTGTGGGGATATGACAGCGCCTCTTTGGCTCCGCTCACAGAAGCAGGGATCTGCCTCTCGTAATTCTCTTTAGTCTCTTACCTCAGTTGCCTGCAAGTTCTCTCTGCAGCAGCTCTTTTTTAGAATTAAGTAATCGTGACAGAGGGCAAAGTGTTATCCGGGAAAGACACTGTTTCTAAAACTCACAACACTGTGTTTCTCACCCCATCATTTTATTCTTTTTCATCCAAGTGCTTTGTAAGCATAATGTTTGAGTCATTCTAGCCAGACTTGGTCTTACAGTCTTTGATCAGTAAGAAATACACTTAGGCAGAAGCATTGCTTATTCTACTCACTGTTCAGAAATGAGCATAACAGCTTCTCTCAGCAGCTACACATATAAATCCATGCTTGCTTAATATATGCTTCCTTGCATAGTCACTAATTTGCCTTAATTTCCCTCCATTGCTTGTTTTTTCCAGTGTGCTTTTTTCCATTATTCTTCTCAACACTCATACTCTTTACAAGTGACTGCTATCCTACTGACTTCTTCCTTTTACCTGTACTGTGAGAGATAGCATGAAAAGCTGGTTTGACATGCAAGGCAAATAATTTCTGTATAATAATTGTATTTTTTATCTAAACCTTTTTGATGTGGGGATAGATGTTCACTTGGAAAAACTAATGGTAGTATAGTTTCACTGATACACTAGTGACTGTAAAAAAACTTTCCATTTCCAGATGGCTAGTTTGGTTTCAGAGCAGCCAAAGCTGTTACTTTTCTTAGAATCAGTCCCTGAGTTTTCAGTTGACCATTTCTAAAGGAGATGAAGCTTATGAGATCATGATCTCTGTCCATCTGCCATTCCCTTACTCAACTCAACAACTTTTAAGCTCAAGAGCCAGCTTCAAACCTGAGGGGTACAGGGTTCAAAGAAATAAAGTTCCTATAAGTTTCATAAAAATTGAAGCCTGAGCTGACAGGTCAAAGTAAGAATTGTCACCTCCAACTCAATCTAATTGACTAATGCTAAAAGTCAACAGGCTGATGAAGACACAGCATACTGACTCCGGAGAGCTAATCAGCCTGCTGCTAATGGAGCAATTTGTTTTCACTGGCCTTCCTAAGAGGTGAAGGATTAAGACTTCCATAAGAAAATGCTTAAGTTAAAAGTGAAAATTATTTCAGGATAGCATGGCCATCAAAGCAGGCATCAGTCAGGTTTTCCATTAACTGCTTTATCAATATGCGCACTTTCCTAAGGAAATTGTCTTGTTTAATTTTTTCCCTCATAGTCATACCTCATGGATCATAACCATCTTATTGAACTTAATTCTCACTGTCTGCTAAATCTGAGGGTCAAATAAAGCAAGAGTTTGGTTCCACTTAAGCCAGAGAAGGGACCCAGGTAGCCAGCAGATAATACCACATAAAAACATATTCAAACTCTGGTATGTGAACATGGTTTATCCAGCGAGTAGCAGCACACGCAAGAAGCCAAGCCATGAGCTCCCAGACTTCATGAAGAAAGTATAGAGCTCCTGTAACTTTTTGCTTATGCCAAACGGGCACTGTTTCTCCAGGAACCACATAACCTCTTCATATCCGAGCCACTCAGCTCAGACTTGCAGTGATGTGAATTAAATTCTTGCAGAGTGGGAAAATCCATGAATCCTGCACTCACAAACCAGATGCTTATTCTCTCTCATATCCTCCCACAGCTGTTCTCTGTTTCCTTCAGATCTGCAGTTTCGTATTCCCTTGTGTTGTCTCCTAAAAGTGATGCTTATTTTTGTTGTATCCCAACAGCTTTCAGAGGAAATCTGAGAGATCCCTATGAACTTCCTTTTATTTTCACTCACTCTCTCTTTTTATTTCCTTCTTCCCTTTTTGTGCTAGGGAAAGGCAATCTATTACAGATTCCCCAAAGATTTTGGTCTGTAGTAAACTCCATGCTATGGTCAGTGATACTTCTCTCAGCTATTTCATGAAGCCACAGGGGCAAACACTTGTCCTGGGACTTAATATAAAACTCTTAGTACAAAAGGAAGATTTTCTCCTTCCTGTCCCAAGACACGGACAAGAGGTACAACACCGTTGAGGGAGACTGTGAGACTCCTTTCTGCCCTTGCCAAAAAATCTTTCTTTTGATTGGAGTCAGAATAGCCTCTTCTAGTGCCATTAACAAGAAGTAAGAAGAGAAAGGCTCAGCAGGCAGCAACTGCTTCTGGGAACAGAATGAGTGAATCATTATGCTCAAGAGACAGCAAAGTTATAATCTTCCCAAAAATTGCAAGTAGGAGAACCTCGGGAACTAGAGGAAAAGATTTATTTGAAAACTTGGATTTATGAACTTGAACCACCATGCAAACTGTGTGTGTGTGTGTGTATGTGTGCTGTTCATTGCCAACTCCTCAGAAAACAAATTGCAGGTTTGGTTTTGCAAACAGAACTCTGACTCAAACTCTGCATTTTTTGTATTCCCATTTATATTTGACACTCAAAAAATCAGATAAATTAGAGATCAGAGAATTTGCCTATTGAATCACTAAGTCCATCCTCTGGCAGCTCACAGATCTGCAATGTTATGATGGCTTATAGAACAGCGAGTCCAAGCAGGAAAAGCAAAAAAACCCACACCTTACCCTCACAGCCTGATAATTTTCTTTACAACAACATTTCATTGTCCCCAACTCAGTTTTAGCCTGAAGAAATTAAAAATCCAAAATTGCAAAATGATTCTGAAAAAATAATTCTTGTTTTCCTATCCAGGAAAAAAATGCAAGGAAAAAAACCAAACAGATATCTGCAGGTTGAGACCCTCATCCAAAGCCCAGCGAAATCCTTGGGAATCCTTCCAGTGACCACAGGCTTTCAATCAGGTCTTATATTATGAGTGATGTTTTAAAATTAATTCTAAATTAAGAGTCAAACATCACTGGTATTTAATTTGTTGCCAGAAGCCACACAATAGACCTTTGAAACAAAACTCTTAAAATGCATAGAAATTCAGATGAAATGACTCACCAATGGTGAATAAATAAGGCGCAACCACGCCTCCTTCTGCTCTTCAGCTCCCTTTAAGACACTATTTTCTCTGTGTTCGGTAATATATCAAAATATTTCAATTTTAATTGTAGATTATGGTTGGCAGATGACAGAATTCTGATAACTGGTGAATGGTCAGACAGTGATTTCTCTGTCTGGGGGCACTTCCATCAAAGTCTGAGTATTTATTTGGAACCAGTCTGTAACCCCTTTTTCTAATAAAGCTGAGACTGTCTGGAAGCTCTGTCTTACTAAGAAAGGTATTGGCAGCAGATGGAATAGGAAGGCAGAGGGGAGCTAATCCCTGCTATTTATTTTTAATAAAAATAACATATGATGTGTCATCTGCCAGCAATCTGAACAGTGAGAACAAAGAGAGATCCTGCCCCAAAGGTGTAAGAATTTGCAAGACAGACTCAAACATGTTGGTTTCTGAGCAGTGGAGCTCAGCAAGTCAAGTTTCCTATAGGTTTGTGCCCCATGCCTGAATGTCCCTGCATCTGTTGTAGTAGTAGGAGCATCACACTTTGCTTTAACTCACTTTGGGAGAGCTTTTGGAGAAGCATCCTTTCTTGGGGATACTAGTAGGGCCTAGCTGCTTATACGCACAAGATGTGTAGGAACTTAATAGGACCAAAGCTTTTACTTCTCAAACAAGGATGATTAAATCTGACTGGTGTATTTAACAAAAAGTATTAGACAAAATCCACATCTAAAATGGGATTTCATAAGCTACAGTTCCTCAGGAAAGCAAAGAGAACTGCAGCGACAGGCCTGAAACAAAACCTTGGATCTTAGCACCATGATCTAAACTTCTCACTTCTGACACCCATCTCTCTGTTGCACAGAAAAAATCCCAGATCCAAACCCGCTCTACTTTGAGAAACTTTAAACCAGACTTTGAGGTTTAACTCCCATATTATTGAAAAGAAACATGTTTCTAAAATAAAATGTTTTCCTTTAAACAAAGCAAACAAAATTTTCATTTGACTTTTACAAGGTAGTATCAACATGATGCATCATTGACATCACTCCTTTTAGCACCTCTTTAAATACCCTGGTTGAAGGACAAGCTTCACTTGCCACCGTGAGTCAAGAGAACCAACTCAAGAAAATTTATACAGGATATTATTTGACCAACACAAAACCAACAAAAAAACCTCTGCATCATTGTGGTCATGATTGATCCTGCCACGTTATTACAAACAAAGCATTTGCTCAAAGCATTTGTTTGCTTTCCTTTTTCCTGGGGGAATCCAGGATGGGTGAATGCCACAGAACTTAATGGAAACTTTTAATGCAGAAAGGCCACAGGATCAGATTATATTTCTTGGGTGAACTGGTTTGCTTTTTCATTAGATCCATTTGTTTTCTGTTGTTGGGTCAGAAGATCAAGTCTATGGAGTTAAAGCAATGCCTAGCTCTGAACTGCTCAGGAAAAAGAAAGAAAAGTTGACATCAGCGGACAAGGATTAAAAGGTTCTACCTAAGCAGCGGCTGCTTTTTCTGTTCATAACCAGAAAGTCATTCTTCAGCCCAGTTATGCAATCACACAGTTACCTCATTTTTGATCTTTGGTTACAGCCACATTTCTTGAAAGCTGTCCAGAAAACCTGGCTGGGACTAAGGTAAAGAAAGGGAGATTGACTGATGAAGTGAGCAAAGGAGGTCAGTTCAAGCAGAAAGCCTAAGCTCAAAGAATCATGGAGAAAAGGAGAATAGGAAGAAAGATGTATAAAAAAAAAGGTGAGTGGGTGTTCCTCAGTGTTGCTAGAGAGAAGGAATTTGTTCCCAGACGGATAAGAGGTCAGTTCACTTTTGCAGCGGACGGGAAAAAGGTGGGAGAAGGAGCAGGGCTAGGACAGAGAGCCAAGGGGAGAGCCCAGCACTTTTCCAACCGCCAGCAAGGAGGGCCGGGGGATGAGATGAGGGAGCAGTGACTCCTGCTGTTGCTGGGAAGGTACATGCTCCTGAGCAAATGCCACCCTCCCCAGAAAAATCAACTCTCCCTCAGCAGCAGTGGTAGCAGACAGTTGGGCTTTCTATATGACCAGTATTGGTATATAAGTTTAGTATCTAAGTTAAGTGTAAGGATAGTACATACATTTGCTGGGTTTGCCAGCAAATTTCAGCAATTTCTGAGAGCTTTGTCAAGTAGGAATTGAAACTATGGGCATGAATAAATATTTTGGTGAAAAGGTGTTCTGAAGAGTAGGCATGAGGGGAAGAAAATTGTCTAGCTGTAGGATCAAACCAATATGCATGAAGATCTGAGGGAAGAACTGTGGAGTAAATCTCTCCGTCTTCCTCCAAAGCTTTCAGTTTCAAATTTGGGCATAAATGCTTGGATCCCACTTTTAAAAATTAATCATATAAAGGACTGCAGACCTCAGAGCAAACTTGCACTTCCAATAACCAATGCAATTAATAAATACATTCTTTGTTGCCACCAGACTGCTAGAGAAGAATAGACTATGCAGATCTTTAAGTATTTAATGTATCAACATTACTTTACCTCCAATATCTCCTGTTATTAAAAGGAGAAACTCATTTTGCTTATCGACACTGAGTCCTCCTCACAGAGTTTGATTTAGAACTGCTGCTGGAGTCTTGTTTCAGAACATTTTTCTCGCTAGAAAATACCAATTCACATACCAATTCATAAAATGTTGCACAGTGAAGAAATGTGTGTGTGTGTGTCCCAAAAAAACAAACCACCAACAAAAAATTGTTTTTCATAGTTAAATGCTGGACTGAGAAACCTGAGAGAACAATAACCTGAAGCTCTATATCTTATAAGGGCAAGAGTAGTAACAAAACCACAGTAGCAACTGACCTGCAATAGCCAAGTGAAGAGATTGTACTCACAGCCAGAGCTGCCAAACTCTTATGAAAAGGGAGGGATAAATACTGTACTAGTTTCACTGCTGCTGTTCTGTGAAGTGATCCATAAAAAATGACCACAGTTTTCTAAATGGGGAAATAAATACAAGTCAAACATCAAAAAAAAAAAAAAATACCCTTCACTATCCACATATACTGCTCCCTGCTCCTCTTTTCACAACATCAAACAGACCCCAAGAGGGGTCATTTTTGTGTTGTTACAGTCAAGCAGCTAGGTCTTGTGATTAACAAACGGACCCTGGCCAGGTTCGAATTGCTAGGACAGTTTAATACATACATAATAAGAACACCAAATATTGCACATGCAGTTGTTACCATCTGACAGCAGCCTGGGAATTGATTACAGAAAGCTGTCAGAATGGGGAAGGGGGGGGAGAATGAGAGGAACGGAGTTTGGGCTCCCAAGGTAGAGATCTGATGCTGGAAACATGCAGAGCAGAAAAGACAGTGACCCAAAAAAAGTATGCACCTGATAATCTGAGTATAAAAGCCTGAAATCTGTGAAAAGGAGGAAAAGTTTAAGCAACTGGCCTTCCAGTTCTCTGTGCGCTCCTGAATTCCCAGTACCAGATTAACTCATGCGGAACAAACACATTCGAGGTGCGGATCTCAGCTCCTTTTGCACTGGAGTGGGCTGCACATGGAAACCTGTAACCTGCTGTCTGGAAGCTCTCCCCTCAGAAGGACAGGGTCAGCCCCGACCCGTTCCTGAAGAGTGAAGGTGCAGGTGGTGGGCAAAGCAGGGGGAGCCAGCTCCCTGCTCCTCAGCCCTCGGGATAACTCCCCAGGAGCTGCTTGCACCCTGGCAGCAGCAGGGCCCTGCCCCTTTAAACAGGGCAGATTTATTTTCGTGTAAATTCAACAGAGCTTATGAAAATCAAGTCGTTCCTGCTGAGGGGGGGAGCAAATAAGGAAATTCAGCAACTCCAGAAGCTCGGCGTGGTGCTGCTGTCTACGGAGCTTGTAGTTCTTTAACAAGGGGATGGCACTGCAGGGTGTCATCTTACCTCTGACAGTTCCTGGCCCACAGCACCTGCTCCTGAAGTAGCTAAAACCTTCTCCATGTGCTCTGGATACCTTTTTTAAAAAGGCTCCTGTAACATTTTTGTCTTTTCTGTCATTCTGGATTAGATCTCCATGTTAAAAGTAAAAAAGAAAATGTAAGCAGCATTTGCTCAGGCAAATTCTGGAAACTGGAAACTTCCCAGTCTGGCAAGAATTTTGGAATCTAATCTTCCTTTCTACATCTCATTTACTGAATTGTCTGCATGACATTTTTAATACTGATCTCTGGGGTGAGACAGAGATTCTTCCTTGGTCATTCTACCTATTCAAAAAGTTCAGCGCACAATGAATACTGAATACAGCTGTACTTCTGAAATGTATCTTGGATAACCTTATCTAAATAACTTCATTTGAAAAGTGAATGGACTTTTGTGAGAGAAACTTTCCTAGATAAACTAGAGGGACATTTTTTAACTCAGCGGCTATTTGAAAGGGGAAAATTGAACATTTATTTTATTTTCTTGTGGAGAACTACCATGTGATTCCAAAACTAACTTCTACAAGCCAGCAATTAAGCAAAAAAAACCACTAAGGAATGAGATAGCAAGCATTTAAAAGCCTTTTACATGTGAAAGGAATCTAATAGGAGAAACTTAGTTTATCTAAGTATATAATTCTGGTCTTTGTATTTTGTGGTTACTTGCTGAGAAATGTTCAGGCTTACAGAGCTGGACACGATAATAAAATCACAAACTGTATTTTCCTATTGCTGAGAAAATAGTTTCCACAGAACCATCACCAGCATTTTGAAGCATATTAACACGAACTACATTAATATGCATAACCACACATTTGGACTACTAATTATATACTAACTTTTTTTCCAGTGCACTCGAGTGGCTTTGGGAAAGTTCTGCCCTGTTCAGTAAGGGTAAGGTTTGTTTTCTGCCCTGAAGGCAGCTCCTTAAGCTTGCTGCTGCCAGGTATACGCTGTGCTTACTGTGAAATATAGAAAGGAGAGAAACCACTCTCCTAAGCCGCTTTCTAACAGCAGCGGGATGTCCTGGAGCACAAGAGAAGTTACGAGAGTGCGGTTTTCTCGAACAGAAAAGAAAGACTGCTTCTTCGTTCTGCTGGCAACGAGGACGACATCTTTCCAGTTTCTACGGTCATTTCATTTTCCAGGGACACAGCACCCGCGCAGCGATCAGATACGCGATTCCTGACTGACAGCTGGTGCCTCCGCTCGCTCCCAAGCGGCTCTCACCGTCCCGGCGCTGCGGGGCCAAGACGCTGCCCCGACCAGAGAGAAGCGCAGCGTTCGTTTGCCACCGGAGTTAAGGGCGGCTCGCTCAGGGCCCGACTCCAAGTCTCCAGGAGAGAGTGGGAATCTTTCCAGGGACTTCCACGCACTTTTGGGGGCAGGCCCTGGCCGATTCACGCACGGCTTTCCCACCGCGCAGCTGAGAAGAAACCGACAGTTCAGGTCCTCACGTCCCTCTCCTCGCCTGACCACCACCCCCCCCCCCGCCGCCTCTCTCCTCGCCCTCCTTCACCCGCTGCCGCAGCCACGGCCCCCCGCCCCCCCCCCCCCCGATCGCCGGTCAAAACGCCGCTTTCCGAGCCGCTTCGGGCGGGGCCCGGCCCCGGGCCGGGGAGCGCCGGCACCTCACTGCCGCGGGGTCTGGCCGGGGGTGCCGGGCCCCCCTCCCCGGGCGCCGCCAGACCTCTGCCCGGCGGCCGGGGCTCAGGTGCCCTCCCCTCCTCCTCCCGCCGCCCAGCCCCACGGAGCTCCCGCGTCCCGGGTGACCGTTAGTCGGTGCCAGCCCTCCCGCCCCGTACCTGAGAAGTCGGCGAGCGCCGCGACCTCCGCGCTGCACACGAGGATCGCGCAGGAGAGGAGGCGGAGGAGCCGCCCCTGCGCTACCTGTGTCCGGCGTGGGTGCCGCCCCGCATCCCCTTCCCTCATGGTGCGGGAGAGGGCAGCTCGGGGCGGGGGGCGCAGACCCGCCGCCTCACATGGTGGAGCCGGCCCCGGCTGGCGGCACGGACACCCCCGGCCCGCCGGGCGCCCTCCGCCGCGGGGCAGCGCCGGCCGCCCCGGGACCGCGCAGCAGGAGGAGGAGGAGGAGGAGGAGGAGGAGGAGGAGGAGGGCGGAGCAGCCCTGCCCGAGGCCGAGGCCGCAGCGCAGCCGCCCCCCGCCGCGGCGGGAGCGGGTCCCGGCCGGCGCGGGGCCCCGGGAGTCGCGTCGCCGCCGCCGCCGCCGCCGCGGGGGAGCCGGTGAGGGCGGAGGGGAAGGGAAGAGGCTCCTCGGCGGCGCCGTGCCTGGCACTGCCCTCAGCGCACATCGCGCGGGCCGGGCTGACTCAGAGCCGGCGGCACCTCGCCCGCCCTCCCCCGGCTCTCTCCACCCCTCTCCGGGCAGTTCGAGGTCCCGGCACCTCCCTCTTGGCGAAGAGGCACGATTTCGCCTTCGCACCCCGTGCGAAAGGCTTTATTTTAAACTTATTTCCAATCCCCCCACCCGCTTCCCCACTCCTGCTTGGCGACGTTTGGAGGACCCTCACGGACTTGCACACACACACCACCCCCCCCCCCCCCCCCCCCGACTCATGTGGCAACATTTCCCTCCTTGTATTTTTTCCCAAGGCAGGTGCAAGGTGCCCCCCGTCCCTCCCCGTCCCCCACGCCGCGCAACTTCCCTGCGTTCCCCCCTTCAGGCCGCCGTGCCCCCCACGCCAGACCCTGCCAAGGCTGCTGCTCCAGCCGGGCTCCCGCCCCTCCACGCTGGCTCCCGGGTCCCTGGGGGAAGCCCGGCCGAGCCCTGAGCCTGGCAGCACCTCCGGGTGGCGGATTTCAGCGGGCAAACAGCTGCGTTCAGAAATGGCCCCGACTCTTCCACGTCGCAAAAAGACACTTCCCCTGTTTCCCCTCCTCATGCTGTTGCCTGACAACACTTTAACGCAGCCCTTAGCTTTAAGACTCGTGTAGTTCAGCATAGCTGAGTTTGAAGTGTTGGAAGTGAAGGCTTGCTTAAGGCTTTCATTGCAAAGTGAGAAAACATCTTGAAGTTACCTCGAGAGAGTTCAGGTTGTTCCCTGAAATCTTTCGTAAGACTGAAAAGTAAACCAGTGGGAAGTTCAAACAAATTGTTGTTACAACCTGCTAAGCCACCTTCAAACATAATTTGGAGCTCCTTTTAAGGTATGAGGGACTAAAGAAAATAAACCATGACACTCATTTCCTAGTTCCTGTAAGAGCTGCCCTCAGGAAAGAGAGCCTAAAAGCAACACTGACTGGAAACAGGGCATCAAAGCATCTTCTGCTCTGGGGTTGTGCTTGGGTATAAAGTTGGTAGGCAAGAACATCTAGCTGTTTACAACCTGGCATGCATGTTCACACCGATCTTTCTCGTGAAAAAAACACGAGTGAGTAGGTGAGAGATGACGGAACCAAACCAATTCTGTTAAAACCGTTCCTTTCCTCCTGCTCCAACTGAAGCTGGATCACGTCCAGATTTGAATTTCCAAACTTTGGCACCTCTTTCTGGACGTTACACTGAACTTTGAGCAGCTTGAACTTCATGTTTGAGTCTGAATCCACTTTCTTCCTCACTCTCTCCCGCTTCACACACAGAATAACAGCTGGATAACACATGTACGCTTCCTTAGTCTTGGGCAGATAAGAGCAAACCAGGTTTCACATGAACCGTCCTGAGGTCAGGGACATTCCATCAAGTTTTACCGAACTCAGATAAATGGGATCAAAGATGCCGAAATAACAGAATAAAATGGAATAGCTCTGAAGCATCTGCAGCTGCAAACACGGGTGGGAAGAGAGAACAGTAGCTCTGCCAGGTGTGTGACGCTCTGGCTCCTGGCTGCTTCAGATAAGGACAGTCTTTGCCTTTGAACTGAATCAGTTACCCTGTGCCTTCTGACTGTGGTACTGGAAGGAGACTTGTGGGGATCTTCTGCCTACTCCTCTCATTTTTTTTTTCCCTTGATCATGCCTTACCTGGTCATTTAATCTGACATTTCCTGCACTTGCTGTCATGGGTCAGTTCCACTGAAGGCAGAAATGAATGCCAGGGGGACATTACAAGTAGCACAGACTTTTACCCCTCCATAAAAAGAAAGCATTTGGGGGCCATACTCGGACCTTCTAGAAAGGTGTTTAGATGACTACGGTGAACTTCCTTGTCTCCCCTAACTTCACACCTGCCATGTCTACCACAAATACATATCTACCGTAACTTCATGTGAGTGCAGTCAGATGATCTATGGCTTCTGGATGCCAGACCCTCACTCCCTACACAGTCAACGGAGAGATATCTCATATTCAGGCCACCTGCTCTAGCCCTAACAGGAAGTGTTTCACCTCCTCCTCTCTGAATTGCTCATTAATCCCTGGAACATACATGTCAATGACAGCAACTCTGCTGCATGTGCCTCCAAGTAGACAATGGATCTGTGACAAGTACACAATCAATGCAGAAGAATATATAAACCACCAGAAATCACTGAGAAATACCCTGTACTCATGCTTGAAAGGCTTTGGATCAGAAGATCCTGTGGGGCTGTTTGCCTCATGAGAACTTGTGAATCTTCTTTTTCCAATGCGATAACATTGCCTTTTCTAGCCCTGTGATGCTGTATGAAAAAGACCCTCCGGTGGTACAGGAACGTTATGCTTTTGGCATTGTGCAGGTATAACCCAAAGGCAAAGGCAGTTTTCAAGTGGAATGACTGAACTGGGATGAGTTCAAAATGCTGTAGGTAACCTCCAGGGAGGTGAGGTAGTGAGGGCTGAATAACAACACGAGAGGCAGCTGGGTGCTCTTACGTGTAGGAGCATTTTAGGGAAGGCTTCTTATGGAGAACAGCAACTTGTGGACATTGCAGCTAACAGGATCGTCAATTGAAGACATGATTTCAGTAAAATGGCATTGACAGTTGTTGGGGTTTTTTTGTTTGTTTTGTTTTGTTTCGTTTGTTTTTTGTTTTTTGTTTTTTTTCACCCAAATGAGGGATACATTGCTATTCAACATTAACTTAAAATCTGCAGTGTTTCTTGGTAATCCCTGCTATGTCCTGTAGTGCTTAAATAGTTACAGATAGCAGTATAAAACATTAAGGTAGGGAGGCAGAAGGTATTATTTATCCTGATGTGCAGAACATGTTTCTTTGCCATAAACTTGAAAGCAGCTTCTACTAGCTGGCAATGCTCAGTAGTTGGAAGACAATATAACTAATCCAGACACGTTCAGCATGTAGAATTACAGAATCTCTCATCCCTGGCCTTTCCGTATAAGAAGCAGGACTGAGATTCATTTTTTCCCCAAAGAAAAAACGAAAGCCTGTAAGTTAGAATTCAGGCTAGATATCATGTCTGCTTCAAACAGTTTCTCCTTTTTGAACTTGGGGAGAAAATAAATCATTTCAGTGTCAAAAATGTAGGAACTGTGTTGTTGCATGGAAGCTTTGCAAGAGCAAAGCCAAAGTTTGAACTCTTTATTTCTTTTTCTCCATATTATTAATTTTTATCTGAACGTCAGGCAAACTGCCAATTTGAAACTCATATCATGGCTTAGTGTATGGAAATTCAAATAAAATTAATGCTGTCTGTTAGGAAATAAACAATGTGAAATAATAGAAGACAGTTGAGTTAGATGGCCTAAATTTTCTGTTAGTAAAAAAAAATAACAAGATCTATGGCACAGTAACAAAAATTATCAGAAATATATAATCTCAGAAATACTTTTTTCACAAATACACACATATATATACACATCTCCCCTCCTGCTATACCTCCTACTGCTTTTACTTCCTCTTTCCTCCCCAATAAATTTATTGGGAGCTGATTTATGTAATTTTCGTTCTCCCAGAATAAAGTTTCTGAGAAATTCACTAATGTTCTTTTGGGGTTTTGGGGGTTAAAAAAAAAAAAATTCTAAGTACAAAACCCCAGGCTTTTCCCACATTTTTAAATGCTTTATATTCCTGCATTCTGACACAGATGACATCTACAAGACAGTTCAAACAAGTGGGCTGCTACCCTCTCTCTGTTTCTATGGAAATGAGTGTCAGACCAGTTAAAACAAAGCACATGCTTTACAGTAATCACTATATGGTGATTATTTAAAATAACATAGCACATTTTTCCCGATTCAACCTCTATTTCTACGGATACAAGAATGAAAATAGTGGTAGAGAAGCCTCTAGTATTTTTTTTCCATCTCTAAATGTGTTTTAAATGCTGTAACTTCTCACAGGGTGCTACAGATTTTAAGTTCTAACAAGACCTTCAAGTGTGCAGTAATTTGAACTTGAGAGGACCAATTCTGCAAGCCATAGTTAGGAAACATTCTCATGCATGTAAGCAGAAGTTTGAATGAATACAGAGTACAGTACTTCATCCATCAGGTTTAGAAGGAGGGGAAATATTTGCTGTTTTCTGAAATTTTTTGACTCACTTCAGTGGGCAAAGTTAGCTAACAAGTTTTAAGTTTTGTGGTCATAAGCTGCTTCCTGCATAGTCAGCTCTTGGCCAAACCAATCATATGAGACCCTCAACCACTTCACAAAAAAGAAGTAAGATCTAACACATGAAGTTTGTAATACCAATCTCCTCGTGTTTCATTCCATCTGAATGAAATCTCATTCCAGCCTCCTCATCATATGCAGCAGGAAGGTCACCACTCTTCATCCTCCTGAATGCTGCCAGTCTTACTGGCAAATACAGATTATTTTTTCTAGCAGTACACCAGAGCACTTGTATAGACATGAAGTAAGAGGCATGCCCTATCTTACAGAGCTTACTGCTGGAAACAAGAGGAAAAAAGACACAAGGTGGATGAAGAAAAAACACACTGAGAAAAAACGGCCTGGCTTTGTTGTTCTTGCCCTCTTAAAGCAAATAAATCATCCCTGGTCACCTCCTGACATGAATATTCAAAGATGGACTGGAAAAGACCATGTGTCTTGCCTCTCAGTTTAGGAAGGACATTAGGACAGAGCTGCTGGGTGGACCACAGTCTTGGAAATGAGCCTGTTTACTTGTGAAAGTGCCTTATTATGGGTTTATGAGCCTGCCTTTTGGCTGGTTGTTGTCACTGTTTCTCCTTTAATATATATTTAGGCTAAGATTTTCCAAAATGACTAATGATTTTGTGTACTTGAAATTCAAGACAGCAGCTTTTTAAAGCCACAGAATCAATGTCAAAGCACTGAAAAAGCGGTGGCTTTTCCAAAAGCCTTGGAAAATCAGGCCTCAAGGTCTCTCAAGCTAGGTATGACAAGGCATGCAAAACTGGTAGTGTTTCAGAAAAGAGTAACCTGTATCAGTAACTAATCACTGAGTGTTAATAGTTTTGAGATCCAGACCTCATGCTAATTCAACCTGAGTACCCCAAAATTAGAAGCAAATAACAACATTTTTAAATAATACTTAATTGTTTTTCCTCTCAGGACTGTAAAGGTTCCATGGTAAATTCTGAAGAGATGATCAATGACTATGTTAAACTAACCCAGGCTTGATGACAGTTGAAGATTATTTCATGTATAAAAGGTGGGAGGGGTGTCGGTATGAATGGAAGATATCCTTTTTCCATCTCTGGATGTAGCTATCCTATATTGCCAAAGGGCCTGTTCTGTACATTGAACTAAAGGGTTTATTCAGTTTATTGCAAGTAAATGCCTGTGCCGGTTTTGTCCAGGACAGAGTTAATTTTCTTCACAGTAGGTAGTATGGGGCTATGTTTTGTATTTGTGCTGAAACCAGTGTTGATAACACAGGGATGTTTTCCTTACTGCTGAGCAGTGCTTGCACAGCGCCAAGGCCTTTTCTGCTCCTCACCCTACCCCACCAGCGAGGAGGCTGGGGGTGCACAAGGAGTTGGGAGGGGACACAGCTGGGACAGCTGACCCCCACTGACCAAAGGGATATTCCATACCATATGACATCATGCTCAGTATAAAAAGCTGGGGGAAGAAGAAGGAAAGGGTGGCATTCGAAGCGATGGCGTTTGTCGTCCCAAGTCACCATTATGCGTGATGGAGCCTGGCTGGCCTGGGGATGGCTGAGCCCCTTGCTGCCCATGGGAAGTGGTGAGTGAATTCTTTGTTTTGCTTTGCTTGCATGCACGGCTTTTGCTTTACCTATTAAACTGTCTTTATCTCAACTCGTGAGTTTTCTCACTTTCACTCTTCTGATTCTCTCCCCCCATCCCACCAGGGGGGGAGCGAGCGAGCAGCTGTGTGGGGCTTGGTTGCCTGCTGGGGTTAAGTCACGATAATACCCAGAGCTGCTTTCAGCTTATACTTCCTCTAGCTCTTCCCAGCCTGCTCACTGACCTTCCCACTCTCCTATCCTCTTCCTTTCTTTTCTGATCTTTCCATCCACCTTCAGCATCTGGGCAAGCAGCCTGATTCCCAGCTCATACTGTGCTCTGGCTCAAAACCCTGGTGCTAATGCACGTTTGTACTGCTGACACCGCAGGCGAGTTGGGTCCTTTGATATTGATAGGGGTCTAGTGTAATGGTAGGGAAGATAAACTGTCATTAGCCAGGTTTTAAAATGCACTCCTTTAGCTACTTAGAAAAGTGCTGCTCCAGCTGAAACAACTAAGAGCCTGGCAGTGGAGGTGGAGAGGTGACTTTGTTTTTCAGTATCCAGAGCAAAAAAAAGTTGTGGTTTTACTAAATTGGTGTAACTCCTTATGCCAGAGCGGCACTGGCACTGCAAGCCAGTTCCACCAGGGTTACTGCCTCAGCCCAGCCTACCCACGCGATTCCTGAGCCCAGCCACCATTCCTGCGCACCACCCAGAGCCCTTGTTTCTAAACTTCTGGAATTCAAGCTCTGCAGTGTCTGTGTCTCCAAGTGTGTGAGCTGGCACTGGGCTGATCAGAGTGAGGGTGGTGGGAGCATGGGACCCAGGGCATTTGGGTATGTGACGACAAAGAAGTGATAGCGTTGCGCTGTGTTGGGAATATTCCCTTCTTGCGAGGCTGTGCTGAGGAAGCGGTCCTGGCACTTAGCCCATCTGTTGGCAGCATCCACCCTCTCTCCCGCTGTGATCCCATGCCTCAGGTGTCAAAGGCTGGCAAGCGGGAAGATCTGGTAAGCAGCTGTATCTCACTCAGGAACTTGAAATTTTGGGAAAAACTGAAGGAAACTTTTCTGTGAAATAATTCTGTAAACCATGAAAGAACATTGAGAACAGCAGTTTTAAAGATGGGATTTTTTATGAAATTCAGTCCCTCTGAATGCTTTCTATAATTAATTTATATATCAAATGAAAAATTTATGATAAAAAACTACTGCATTTCCTACATGCTCTGGACCAAAGTCAGTGTGGAGTAGGGGATCACAGATCAGGTATGGCCACTAAGTGATGCCACCACTGAGAGCAGTAGTGGTGCAGTTGTACTATAACTGGCAGGGGCTCCACTAAACCAAACATCAGTGTTTTTAAAGGTCAAGTCTGGTCTGGATTAGCATGGGATGTATAGTTCTGTTTAGGTACCGGTTTACCAGCAGCCCTACTCATATGGATTGTCACTCCTCTCTAGAGTGAGGTTGCCGACCAGGAGATCAGGCCGAGTTTGGTAAGGGTCACCAGGGCATGGTTAGGGAATGATGTAAATTCCTGTCAACAGGTGTAAGCCTGCAGGCTGGCACAGCAAGTATTGCTGAGCTATAGCTAAAGGCTAGCGATAGGGGCTGGCTGAGCACAACGGGAGTGTTTACAGCTGAAATCAAAAGATAGACCTTGATGAAGCTATTGGGTAAGAAGTGGCCTTATCTGCCAAAACGTATTTTGTCTTCAGGGTTGCATGACTGTGGACTGCAGGGCTGGGGCTTGTTACTTTAAACACTGTTCAAGCCAGTAAAGGCTTCAGAAGTCAGATTATAGCTGATGCAGGAAAGGGTCACTTGGCTCGATTAGTTTTGTATCTGGAACTGTTCATTGAACACAGGCGAGAGCTAAGGTTCATGTGAGGGACTTGGAATTATTTTTCAGACTTGCAAATGCCAAAGGGGCAATGTGTATCTTGGATATGATTATATGTTCATCTGGCAAGAATCATAGAAGTATATTTCAATTTACTGAAAATTGAGCAGCTTGGAAACTAATACTTGACTCATTCACTGCTTACATCTGTTAAAAATGTAAGCACAACAGAGCAGTCAACTTTATCTAAGCTTGATGTCTCATTCTTCCATCGAGCCTCCATGAATGGAGCTGGCCAAAGAACAGACTTGGGAGAGGAAAATTGTCATAGATATAATAGACAAAAAAAAAGGGCATAGGCTTCAAAGTACACTGCAGCAAGAACATAGAAGTAATCTGTCTTGAAGTGAACCTAACAGCCTTTCTCACCATCCTCATTAAAGCCTGTGATAGCTACTCAGGCAGCAAGGGGAGAGAATAATTTAATTTAAAGTTGAAATGAAAATAGTTTTCACTAGCATTTTGAAGAAATATTTTTATACTAGATATTCTGTGAAATATGGCCTGATGATAGTGATCATGCTTGTGACTTTCACCTGGAAGATATCGGTATGAGTGCTTTGAGCCTTTTAAAAGCTGTGTTAAATAATTTTTTTGTTTCCAGTTCTACTAGTTGTAGCCTCCCTTTTCATCCCCTCAAAATCAAACCAACTCCCTCCTGAGAATGTTATTTACTTGCTATATTATGTGCCACTCAATTTCTGGAATTGCAAATGTATTTGTATATCTATATACCTTCAGTTAATTTTCAAGAAAACTGTAAGGTTGAAGCAAAGGATTCCCATCATCCTGAACAACCCATCAACAATGTTTTATGGAAGAATTGAACAGTCTGTGCCTTTGCATAGAAATTACTATACTATGGTGAAATCCAAATGAAAGTGCCATCAAAATGAGCAGAAAAATAGTTGAAATCTACTGAGTTAAAATTTAACTATTTCTGGAAAAATCATGAATGATTAGCAGAGTTTGGAGTATAATCTAAGTAGCAGCATTAAGATGCTTGTTAGCCTTGTTCTTCTAAGTTACTTTAAAAAAGCCCTTGTACCTAGTACATAGCAATTCATATTTTCACATTTCCTTTTTTTTTCCCAGTCTAATGTACTCCTTTTATTTTACCCTTTTCTGCCTTCTAACTTCACCTTTTATTTCACTCCATCTGTTCTCAAAATATTGAAGCATCTTTCATTAACATTAAAGTATTTGTCCGTCCTAAATCTTAAGATGGCTGTTAATGTTGCCCTCTTCTGGATCACTTTTTTTAAACATTATTTTGTTAAAAAAAGTTTTAACAAAAACTCATGTCAGGAAAACCAGAAAAATATCAATGTGACCTTTATCTATTACTTGTAAATAGGAAAAAAGAATCAATTTTTGGTAGATTTCTAACTTGATTTTATTTTCTCTTACTGACATAACAATCTCCTTTATCTTCCATTGCTGTTTCAGCTGTTGGCGTTTCATATCTAACAGTTTATCAGAACAAGACTTTTTCCATTCCTTCTTATTGTTGTGCTGACCCTTGCTGAAAGCAAAACCTCTGGTTTCTACTGAAGTCTAGAGAACAATATATTTGGCCACCTTGAGTAACGTGTTTCACACGCTGACAGGCGACCAGTACCCTCGTACAGTGTCTCATTATTTGTTTGTAATTGCTAGGGTTTACATAAGACATTTTAACCAGTCAGATTTAAAAATGTAATGGAAACATGTCCTGTTGGAAAGCAGTTTATGACTATTGCTTTGGCAAATGACAATCATTCTACCTTTTCCCTAGTATCTGAAGATGTTCTCTCCTCTCCCTGCCTCCTGACGCCCTGTGCTTTCCCCTTCCACGCCAAAGGCTGTGTCTCCTTGACCGCAGTCCTGTGAAACCGTGATGCCAGCGGAGACAACAACCTGCTTGGCCGTGCGAGCAGCGGTGGGTGTGACTGCTGCAGGGTGCTGGAGATACGCTTTAGAAGCCCCCCTACTCCCCCTTTCACCCCTCAGCTTTCACACCCAGCAGCCGGCACCCTGTGGCTGCACTTCAGATGAGGCGACTGAACCACCCTGAGAGAGAACAGGGAGGAACGAAAAGGGGTGATGACTGTTTTTAACTCTTTCTGTCCATTTGGGCACCGACTGCTCTGCCAGTGCCCGCAACACGCAAAGGGTAGTTCGTGGTTTTACGCGGGCTGCCGTACCAAGCGCCTTTGCTTTTTGCCGCCGGGCCTGAACGCCCCACTGGGAGGGCGGCTGCCCGACAGGCCATACATAACCCCACGGACGGGGCACTTTCGGGCAAGAAAGCGCCAGCTGAAACGCGGGACAGGGGCAGGGCCAAGTCCACCGGCAGAGACGGGCGGCCGAGTGCCCCGTCGGCGGAGAGGGATTTCGGAGCGGGGGCGGCTGGGCAGCGGGCCCTGTGCGAGCCGCCGGGGCAGAGGCGGGAGCAGCGGGAGCAGCAGCAGCAGCAGCAGCAGCAGCAGCAGCAGCAGCAGCAGCAGCAGCCCGGGCCGGGCCGGGCCCCGGCTCCTCACGGCGGGCGAGGCGCCGCTCCCAGCCAGCCGCCCCCCTTGCCCAGCGCGGCCGCGGCGGGGAGGAGGCCCCCGCTCCCGCCGCCGCCGCTTCCTTCCGGGGCGGCGCCGGCACCGCCATGGCGGGGAAGCGCGGCGGGCAGTCCGCGGCCGGCCCGCCGGCGGCCAAGCGAGCCCGTCCCGAGCAGCAGGAGGAGGAGTTCAATGGCGCCCGCTTCAAGGCGCTGCTGCGGGACCCCGCCGCCGCCTGGAAGGGTGAGGGGCCGGGCGGGGCGGTGCGATCGTGAGGTAAAGGCGCAGCGGGGGGGAGTGGAGCGGCCCCCCCCCCCCCCCCCCCGGGCATCCCCTGCCCCTAGAGCGACGTCGTGGGGCTGGCGATGAGGATGAGGAGGATGGTTGCTGTTACCGTACCGGGAGCACGTGCCGGTGCCGCACGGCGCGGGCCGCCGAGCCGGCGTGTCCCGGCCACGGGGAGGTGTGTGTGTGTGTGTGGGGGGGCGGTTCGTAGCGTGTCGCGGGCGAGGTTTTGGTTCCTCGCGTGAAACTCTCGCATCGCAGGTCTGGAGACCTTCGTCTCGGTCGCTAAGAGGCTGCCGTCACCTGAAATATACGATGTGGTGGAGGGATACGTGAAAATTTCCATGGAGTGTGCTGAAATCTTCAAACTTCTGGACGGAGAACGGAAGCCTGACAGTGAGGTGAGTTGGCCCTTGGTGTTAGAGTGTAATGACTGGCAGCGTGCGGCCCGACGGGCAGAGGAACCGCCGAATAAGCGCTCTGCAGCGTTAAGTAGCTTTGATAATTTGGTATGGATTTGGTTTGTGTGTGTGTTTTGTTTTTTTTTTTTTTTTTTTTCCTGGGAGGTCACAGTGGCAGAAGCACTGATCAAGTGGGAAATGTCCTTTTCAATCCAAAGGTTTTTCCTGGATTTAATGATATGCACAAGCAGTAGTCCTGCCAAAATCAAGCTGTTGAGGTTCTTTAAATGTTACCAGAAGACCGTCTATGAAAGAAGGGGGTCAACAGAAGCAGTTAAGCAAACAAAATAAATAGTCCAGCGAAATTAATTGATTTTAAATAACTAGACATCTCCCTGATATATCAGTATTTCTAGGAAGCTGCTGGTAAAGTTGACCTCATATTTCCCATCTGAGCCGGACACAATTTTTCCTCATCAGAATATGATGAATGAACTAAAGAATTTTAAAAAACTTTTCACTGTGAATACTGGGGCAGCATTATTAGCTTAAATCTGCTTACAACGTGAAGTTGGATAGTGTTCTTTTTAACCTCCACTTGTTGATCTTTACATTAGTTTATAATTTTTTCCTGTGTAATAATGACCTGTGTCATACTTCAGTGACATGCTTTCTTCGAGATCCTTTTACTAATAGGGTCTGCTACTTGTAATGACTACAGTCCCAGTGCTGTGTGGACTCTGCATTCATCTAGATGAAGTTATTTGCAAGACTGGAGCAGTTCAGATGATTTTTCCAGCACGTTTCATTGTGTGTTTACTAGCAGTTGTCTCTTAAAGTGCTGGTTCATTAGCCATAGGCTTTGGCCTCCAGCTTCGAAAGGGCCTTCAAGATCCATCAGCCCATGCTGAGATTTGCACTGCAGTCAGTGTTTGCATCCCCAGAAGTGGCTGTTGTGCGTACGCAGATAAAACATGAATATGCGTGTAGATCTGGATTCATGGGTGAGGAGGGACCCTGTTTTACATTCAATTCATTTGTCCAGGATTGTACAGGCCTTCAGTCAGCACATTGGCTGGGGCTTCCAGTGGAGGTTGTCCCTCCCTACTACTGAATTTCATGAGTTTAGCAACTCAAATAAAAGAGAAGTCGGCTGATCTCCTGTGGTTCTCTGGACTTTCATATAGTATCTGTATAGGGGATTCCTTGAAAATTTGTACTTTAAGAACTAATCCTTTAGAAGAGGAAGCTTTAATTTGGGCGAGAATTCAGAAGTTAACTTCACCTTCTTATGTGGGAACTTTCCTCTTGTGATGAGGTTACTCTTTTTTTTATGGTGTTTCTTACTGTTTGCTCAGCTAATAATTTCAAGCCTTACCTGATATTGTCAGATATTAACATAGTTCTTTATTTTACAGATGCTGTTAATCTTTCAAGCTCTGGAAGCCATTTTACTGAGGACAGCCAGTGACCTCTCCCATTTTTCTGTTGTGGGAATGAACATAGTCAAAAAGTTGATTCATTCCTACATGCGATTGGTCTACGCTGCTTTGTATTCTGAAAATCACATGTAAGTCTTCTCCATACTGTTGCAGAGAATCTGTCAGTTGGTCCCGAGGGGCTGTCTGGATCTTGCACATGTGTACAAGGCATTGCAAAATTCAGCTTGACATATTACTAATAATCCACCTTTGTTTAATGATACTGTTCCACATTTCATAAAATAATTGCACGTGGAAGTCTTTGCAAGGTGGAAGCTCTGCTGTAATACACAAACTAATGCTATATGATACTTTCCTGAGGCTGTAGTTTTCATCGGTTGTGCCTGTCGTAGTGAGAGGTAAAGTGAGTGGTATCTTGAGTCCTATTATTTCAATGCTACTTGATTTGTGAAGTGAAATGTACTGCATGGACAGGGAGGAACAGGATTTCTTGGACTCCACGGAAGTTGAGCAGTCTTAATCTTGTGATGGCATAAAGAGCTGATCTCAAGTGTTTTATTTCCCTGTATTTTTTGTAGTCTGATTTCCGTGTTCATAATAGAATTTTTTCTTTCAGACTAGCTTTTCCTCTGTAGCTTAGCTTTTCCTGTCTCTTAAATCTAAGGCCATTTTAAACTGATTGAAATACTCATGTGTTATCTAGTGCAGTCTAAACAACAATTTTTCATGCTCTGTGGGCAGAGTGAGAGGGGTTCCAAGTGCCAGAGACATTTTAATACAAACCTGGGAGGGAGAGGAAGGGAGGGAAAAACATAGAGACTACAAATGACTTGTCCAAGGTCAATGACTTGTCTTTTGGTCTTTGGGCTGGCCAGAATTAGAAGAGCATTTTTTGCTTTCCAGTTTATGGATGCAACCACACTTCCTGCACCACTCAGTTGATCTTATTGCATCATGCATTTTAACTGTACATAGAATCCCAAATACAGATGGATAGGTGTAGTGTAAATAGATTTTAAAACTGTGCGAGATCTGCACTTCTTATTAAGCATTTAAAGATCACAGCTTTTGTCAAAATCCTTCTAGAACCTGCGTAGGGGAGGCTGCAGGCTTCTGATGGTATATGCTCTGCTTTTTCTGTGCTACCTCTTTGATGTACAAAGGGATTTTATTGTGGTGGTATGTCTAGATGGGATCTTTGTTTTAATCATACAGCTTTCTTAAAGATTGTCCATGAATGAAACATGATGGACAGACTCAAAACCCCTTTATGGGTAGTGGCTATTCAGATGGTAGAGGTCTGCAGACTTGTACCCAGTGGCCCTGTCATGTTCCCATTGAAATAAATCACAAGCTCCCATGAATTTAGGAGTTCTTAATTTCTGGCACTTTCTTCCTTTTACCCTACTTTATAAAGTGAATATCCAGCCTCTCATTACAGCTTTATTTTTGGGAAGAATATAAATAGGCATTCCCTATTCCCTTATTCCCTCCTGCCAGTTGCCATTATCACTGCCTAAAATAATGGTTTTGGTTGTTTTAACTTTCCTTCTAATTTCTCAGGCAAATTTTCCCAGTGGTCTGTGAGCAAGAATCAAAACTGAGTGTAGATCTTAGAATTTAGTTAATGACAAGACCATGCTGCATACCTAAACTGAAGAAAACCTCTGTTATTCAGATAAAACACAAAATATGCAGTCCTACTTGGGCCTACGCTGTATGCATCCTTAGCTGAACCATCAGCTGTAGCTCCTACGGACATACTTGTGGCAGTAAAGTGCATAAGTATTTGCAGGACTGGGGGATCCGTCCATGAAATATGCTTGTAGAAATAGGCTATTCACAAAGATGACCTGAGTTCTTTTTGAATAGCAGAATAACATTTGTGTTTGGCCTAAATCTGTATGGTGATTGTCATTAAAATGGTTGGTTACGTATTCAGCTAAAGCTCCCATCATCTGCAGTGAGAGTTTCACCTGACAAGGGTTACTGTCCCAACGGCTGTCTTGGTTGCTTGTATTGGCACTGACTCAGAACTGCTTCATGCCTGAAACTCCTGAAGGCTTGGGTGGGTGTTGGAGGCAGAGGGGGAAAATTTCTTTTACAGGAAAAAGGTCTTTCTTTAAATTTTAATCTCTTAATTTGGTTGGTTGTATAACTGTCATGCTGGAAATAACCCACAGGTTTTCCTCTGCATTTCATTTTAGGATGAGCCGAGTGTGCCTTACCCTTTTGTCAGCAATGGTGGCGCAGGGGCCAGATTCAGCAAGGGATGTGTATAGCCATTTTGATTTCAATAATAAGTTTCTGCCTGGATTATTGAAAAAAAGATGTAAGAAGGTAAATTAAGCTTCTGTGTGCTGTGAAATGCTATGCCATGGCTCCATCAGTTTTCCTGTGCCAAGTATTTAAAATCAAGCTGTTGCCACAGTCTCTTTGCTGTGTTTTCATCTGCAAGAACTTACCTCTTCTTTCCTGTCCTGTGTCAGGCTGAAATGCTTCTTGATTGTTTCTAATTGGTAGCAGAACTGATATATGGGGCGAGAGCCTCCCATCTACTTACATAGGAGATCCCCAGGGAATGTTTCTGAGTGTCTGCAATAGTGGGAGAGCTGGCCTGCACCCCTGAGGTATAGCTTGCTTCATTTTCCATCCTGTGCTGGTCGTTCTTATCTTGTCAGGGTACCCTGCTCCTCAGGATAGCCTTGGTTTTACACAGCTTCGTAGAATTTACTACAAAACATCAAAGTGCCTTGTCTGTTCCTAATAAGCTGTGGTGAAATATAAATGTATACTTTCTATGGGCTACCCTTTTAATGTCTAAAATAGAGTGAAATGGATGGTAAACTTCTGAAAACCGTTCAGTGATGTGTTTGGGAAGAGCTCAGTCTTTTCCAATGCAAGGATTGCAGTTTAGTCCCACTGAAATAAATGGAGGTTGTAAGTTCTGCGGTTGTTTTAATGGAGAAAGCATTTTTCCCAGTACTAGTACAGTCAGAGTAATTGCATTTGAAAAGATAACCAAGAGTTTTAAACAATCTCTTGGTGGAAATCCTTAAGGAGGATATGTGAGTGACTAGAAACAGTCACTCCTCTTTTTCCAAAAGGAATGTTATTTCATGTTTCCTCTCCATTTGCTAAAAACAGCCAGAGTTGACCTGAACCAGTGTTTTAGAACAAGAATATTTATATGTCCTTCCAAATTTAAGTGTGTAATTAATCCAGTATTATTTCCAATGCTGATACATTGTTTCTGTTTTTTAAAGATGACTTGAAATATGAATGTGTACATTTGTGTTGGGTCTGTGCCATCTGTGATGACAAATTAGACTGTTTATATATAAAGCAATCAAGTAGAAGGCAAAAAACCCAAACGCCTTTTTCCCTGAAACCACCTTTTACAATTCCAGGAATATCGGATTTCATGGGTTTTGACCTTATTGCAGAAGTTGTCTTTAGGACTACTTCCACCCCTTAAATTTAAATGCTTGGATATGGTCTTCTGACCACAAGCTTAATAGATATGCAAGTAAAGTACAAGGAAAAAAGTTTCCAAAAATGGATTTAAGGTCTTACTCTTGCTCAGCTTTCAGTGAAATTATTGTCACAACTGTCAGTCAAAGGTGAATTTGTAATACAAAAATATCAGGCCCAGAGCTTACAGCACAATCTCATTTCCTTCTCTTTATTTCTTCTTTCAACCCTTTCATGAATCGCTGCTGCCTTATGTTTAGCCTGGTCAGTATCTTTGTTCAGGCATTTTTACAAGCAACTTAATTTTGCACAGTAACTTTCAAAGAACTAGAAATCACGGAGGGTCTCTCTATTATAGTGTAGTGATAGGATCAGGGGTAACAGTTTTAAACTGAAAGAGGGTAGATTTAGATTAGATATAAGGAAGAAATTCTTCAGTGTGAGGGTGGTGAGGCACTGGCACAGGTTGCCCAGAGAAGCTGTGGCTGCCCCCTCCCTGGAAGGGTTCAAGGCCAGGCTGGACGGGGCTTGGGGCAGCCTGGGCTGGTGGGGAAGGTGTCCCTGCCCAGGGCAGGGGGGTTGGGACTGGGTCATCTTTAAGGTCGCTTCCAATCCATTCTGTGTTCATATCCTGTGATCCTCTTCCAGGCAAAGCTTTCACTGCTTCCACTGCACTTTTAATTTGTTTGTAGTTTTATAACAAATTAGCCCCTTTATTAAGGGCTTTTTTTTCTAAGCTGGTCTAAATTTCATGACCCGCGTAGCTCTATGTGCAGCTGGGATAGCTGAGAGGTGTGTAATGCACTGCAGCTCAGAGATGGCAACAAGCAGCAAGAGTTGCCAAGACTGGCACTGCCTGGAAGCCTGTATAGTAAGAAATTGCAACAGCACTACTGCCATTAATGTTCTTGAATGTTTTTGTGAATTGTCCAGTGTACCAAGTGGTACAGAAATTAGGATGTTCAGTGATGTGTGTACAGGGTTTGGCATGAAACTACTGTTAACAGTCTCTTTTTATTATGGCCTATCTCCTATATTGAGAATTGAAATATATGTGAACTAGGACACCTTCCTTTTTAATGTTAACTTTAACAGACTGATCTGCTTAACAAGAAGTTTTTAAAATGAATGTACTATGGATGTATTGCATATAAACGTATGTGTATGGCTGTGTGCAACACGTTTATGGAAGTTGTTTAATTTACCTGTTTATAGTACTTAGGAGGATATTCAATTGTTGCAGTATTAATTTTGCAGTTGTGTACAATTTGTATGCTAACAGTGTGTTTTCTCTTTTTTAGGGGAGAGTTGATGTCCGTATGGCCTATATTCAGTTTGCTCTCTCCTTTTTAATTGCTGGTGACAATGCAATCTTGACACAGGTGCTGGAATTAAAAGGTACTTCACAATTGCTTGTATCTTTTTTTTTTTTTTTTTAAGTCAGAGTCTTTTATAGGTGATAATAAATATGAGCTAATTCAAAATGTGAACCAGCTAAACAGCACTAATAAGACAAAAAATACATATTTTTAATCTTATTACCCAAAATGTTTTAAACTTCTTAAGTATTATAGTGAGTGCCTCTTTTGCTTAAGAATAATGTTTGCTATCTGCAGAAACTTTGCAAAAATAGAAAGCCCTTGGTGACACAGGTATAAAAAAGGTAAATGTAATATAACTCTGAGGCCATGGAGTCAGTAAGCAGAAAAAACTTCATGGCCTCCAGCCTTGCTCATAACACAGGAATAGTGTATATGTTGCATTAAATTTTTTTTTAAAAGTGTTAAAGGCTGCATGTACTTTAGTTTCCTTTCTGTCCTTATGCAGGACAACTGTCGTGTACACAATTAGACCACTTTTTGTCAATGATTCAGCAGACCAGTATAATGTCCTTTGCATCCTTTATGGAGGCAGTAAATGGGAGTGCAGTCCAAGAGTAAGTTACACTCATGTCTCTTAGAGAAGGGGGTCAAACTAAACTGACAAAGAGGAGGATCTAGAAAGTTGAATCTGACATACACTTGATTAATGCTTAATCCCTTATATACTGAAGTTAATGTAAAACTTCTGTTGACTTCAGTGATTTGAAATCTAGTGCTGATGTTCCTCAAGTTGTGAATTGCGACCCTTGGTAAGGTTATGAAAGAATTCAGGAGGGATCTAGAAATGCTCTAAAAAAAAAACCCCAGAAGTCATTAGCTGTCAGCAATTAATTTCTTCTACTGTGAGGTAGTGAGAACAGGTCATAATTACTTACTTCTAATGTTTACACTACCCTGGGAGCTGCTGATTTCCTTTAATTGCTTGCAGTTGTTCAGTTCTTTCAGGACAGGGAATGGCAGGGCACACCTAGACCCAGTCAGCACAGCTGGCTTTCATTCCCCTGTATGATACCAAAGTTCCTTATAAACTGAAGTTCTCTAACTTTGGGATGCACAGGTGAGCCAAAACATGATGCGTGTGGTTGGAGATGTAACCTCCAAACACCTGAGAATCACTCAGTGAAACAGTTGCGAGTCCTTCAATTCATATACTCCATAGCACATTGAGGCCTGAAATATATCTGAAGTTGACAGATACTGTTGCAATAAATGTTAATAACCCAATTGGCAAATTAGCTAGTTACAATGAGAGTAGGTTTGGCAGCATTACTTGTTCATCACTGTAGTTACAGACACCTCATCCTTCTGAACTCTTGATTGCATCTTTTTGGTTCATCCTTAAATATAACAGCAGGGTAAATAAAATGACATTGAAGAGAAATGGGTATGAATTCCCTGAAGCATTTTAGTATGAAAATAGCTTTCACATTTTCACTTAACATTTGCATTGTCTTTTTAGATTTCATTCCAGATATTCTTCGCTCCGAAATAAAGGAAGACAAAGTTTCTACTATCAATATTCTACTTTCCACACTGAGAACTAAGGTATGATATACCCTTGAAACTGCATTGTCTCTTGTTTTCTGTTTTCTTTGTGGCTGGAGACAGTTTTGTAGTAATTTCTCATAAAATGTATGGATCTTTCAGATGTTGGTGCTGTGCTGCTGTTGCTGAAGGTTTGTCAGTGTGTCCATTACTGATAGTATTTGTTGGAGGTTGATAGCTTGGCCATATTACTGTTTCAAGACTGAAGCTTGTTATGCTTTTCCAGTGCCCTCTTTTAAAGGAAGTCACTGCAATAGCTTGTACCTGGATGCTAATCTTATCTCATCTTTAGTGTGTGGTGTCCAACAGATTCCAATTGTTTCATGGGTTCTGATTGCATCAGTGCCAAGTCTGAAGGTCAGAAGAACTGGAGTCTTTTTGGTGCTTCCAGTGACAGTAATATTGGTCCTTCAATTAATGTGTTGTGCCAAAATGGGAAGGTCAGCTAGATTTGAGTAGGTTTGTTAGCTCTGAGCTAGGTAGTGACGTACAATCTTCTTTCCAGGAGAAAAAGGATTTTGTGTGTTTTTAGTATGGGGACTGTGACAAAAAAATGGGTTTCTAGGAGCTATCTGGTTGCAGTTGAAGGGTGTGTGGTACCACTCCCCAACTAGTCTTGGCAGGGCTCCGTTGAGACAACATCCTGGTTAGGTGGTCTTTGGACTTGCTCACTGTTAGGATGGCAAGGTTTCTGCTGCAGGAGATAAATTCAGTCAAAAGTATTTCTTGGTGGGATAGAGGAAAAGGGAAGTCTTATCATAAAATTGTCTTCCCAAGATCAGAGAAGTTTTTGTGAAAAATAAAGTGTACATTCCACCTGCTATCGGCAAGTACTGTTGGAGAGGTAAGTCTGCTCCCCTTTGAAGATGTTTTTTCTGATTCTTTCATAGCAGACAGAAATAACCTTGTGATATAGCAGGGTTGAAAGCAGGAATTGCTGAAAGGTGTGAGAGTTGGTTTAGTCTCGATTGCCTTTCCTGTGTTCTGTTCCTTAGCTTCTGAGCATGGCTGTGCCTCTTTCACTGTGATGCACCAGCTTGTTGCTCTTGTGGGTATAGCAACTGCACCAGACATATATTTTATGTCTATAAAAATGTTTTTAGTTCCAGTTCTATGATTTTTGAATCTCTGTTTTGAATTATTGTAGCAATGTTGCACAAGCGGTTGTATGACCAATGGAGAGAATGAAGAAAAATAGTTTCAAATTTCGACTCTAACCTAAGAGCCTGCCTCAGACTCAGGCTTTTCACAACTGACAGTTTAAAGCCAAAAGTATTGTTTCATTTTTCTGTTGCATTAACCTTGGAATAAGAAGAATAAAAAACCTAGCATTTAAATGTAAAAAAAAGCCTCCTTGAAACTTTGTTTTCTAAAGGAAGCTTTTCCCATGTGGGATCATACATAGTGTACTGTTCCATTATTGATGAAACCTAACTCACTGTATGACTCCTTCAGTTTAGCAAGGAAAACAAGAATTAAAAAAATGCAGACATGAAAACACAGTAGAACGTTTGAGAACTTCCTTTACTGTATTTTCACTTGCATCCAAACTTCATTTGTAGCAGGTTCTACCATCTCTACCAGCAGGTTTTCATGATCCAAGCCTGTGGCTGTAATGCTCTAAATATGTTCTGTGTTCTTTAGTTGAACTTGAAAGTCTATCCTGTCCAGCATGTGCAGTGTTTTCAGTGGTTGGTGTAGAGTCCCATGGCTTCAACCATACCAAGATGGGAGCAGGAGTGCATGAAAGAAGTGTTAATAGGACAGACAGAACCTGTTGTCTGCTGTAGTGAGGAGAGCGAGCTATATGTATACTAGAAGATTGACGTATGTTGCTAATTTGCTATTGTTTTGTGATAACTTGCAATAAAGAGAAGGATTGTTTGCTTTTGTCTCATTGTTTTCAGGTGGTTCAAAATAAAAATATCACCAAAACACAGAAGGTACGATTTTTTACTGCAGAAATCTTGATTCACATCGCTTCACTTTACCGGTGGAATGGGATTACTGATGTCAGCCCTGAGAATTTAAAGGTCTGATAAGTTATTTCTTTGTCCTTGTCCTGCCTTTTCTTTCCCCTACCCATGTTTCAGCCTACAGGTTTTGAAATAGCTCCCAGTTACTCTGACCTTGATGAGCTTAAGAAGAAGGATCTGCTGAGGCTACTTGAAAAGAAACTCTGACTTTCTCCTGCTTCTCACAACCTGAGGAGGAGGGTTTGTTTCCCCTCCCTGATTGCCAGAACTGTTTTTTTTTGGGTGCAAGTTCTGTATTCTGTTTTCTGGACACATTTGTGTCTACAGGAGAATGTATCAGGAGCAGTGTTCTTACCATATACCTCATTCCCATCCTACACACTGATCTGATATGAGAGCTAAACTCCCAAGATGGTTGCCAGCCTTTTCCTCTTACATTGTCTGAGAGGTTGGCAGGGTTTCTTAAGGTTGAACTGTTATTGATTCTATTGGTCCCTGAAATCACATTCCTGAAGTCATAGATGAGGCAAGGATCAGGGCTGCAGCTGGTGGGTGTGTGTTAGTATTGCAGATATTTTGTCATCTTTTCCATGTAAATAGTTTACAATTTTGATTTTTTATTTTTCATAATCATGTAGTCTCTTTTTTTCCCCTTTCACTGTGGGAATATCTAAGGCAAGTCTGTAAGCCCATTGCAAAACAGCAGAAAGACTGTTATGCTTCCACTGGGTTTTGGCTGCAGACTTTTCACCTATGTATTGATTAATGCTTGATCTTTAGAAGCCCAACCATTCTTCATAACTTCTAACACTGAGCAACTGTTCACTTCTTATAATTCCTCTACTGGACGTTTATGCCTATGCCATTCCAATCCTGATATATTATAAACACCTTTTGGAGGAGATTTGTTTCTAGTAGGTGTCTGCTTGGAGCTATGCAAATCTATGACCCTATTCATAAACATGCTTTGAGTGATTTTAAATTCTTACAATTCAGTACAGTCCTTGTGAAGTATATGGTTTGTGATTTCCCAGCCACAATTGTCAAGAGACTTCTCATTTGTAGGGATCTTGAGTTGTGCTGGATGTTAAAAGTTAATGGAATATGGGTTCACTTTTTTTTTCTTTTTGCTTGAGATGGATATTTGGTCACTTCTCCCATTTTTGTATGGTGAATGTAATGGCATTGATGCCCCACCTTTCCCAAAAGTGTTGGCATATTCAGTGCATTGTTAGCTATCCATCTTTCTTGCCCTGTATTAAAGTTGTTCCATCTTCTGCCAAACTGGCCCCCAAAACATACACATGCTTGTTTTACATCCTTTACGCTGAAGGGTTCAGTGATTTTTTTGGGGGGTCTTTCTGAACTTCCTCATAGCGAACCTCAGGTGTACAGTTGAAAGTTGGTTATTTCAGATAAAATATTAGATCCTTGACTTCAAAGTCCCAGGATGGTCTTGCCCTGTTTATGTAAGTTTTATATCATTACTTTTCTTTAGCTTGATTTTTCTCTGTCTTTTCCTGTCTTTCTTGGTAGCAAGTGCCCTAAGTCTGTAATGTCCTGCAAATAGTACATGTATACCTAAGGTTGAGAGGTTTGCTTTCCTTGAAACAAGAAGTATCGTAATATTGAATGTGTTTAATACAGAAACTGAAACTTGTCTCGTTAATCTAACAAAAGCCAAAGTGTCTTTCAGCATTTCTATAAAAGCAGCTTCATAAAATGTAGAGTGAAACTGATGTAAGATTTTCTTTTGTGGTACCAAAAATCATATGCCTTTTTTACTCCTTTTTGACTTTTATAGATGACTCAAGGTTCTGAAGAAGTGGGAAAAATGATGGTACGGGAACTTGTTCATAATTTCTTAATGGACCTCTGCTGCTCTCTGAAACATGGCATAACTTTCTATGATCCAAGTCTTGGAACTTCTGGCAAGTAAGTTGCTGGACAGCTGAGATTTTGTGTGAACTTTGTCCTAGGAACAAGAGAGACCTCACTAGTTATTTTGTCTGCTTTTCCAGGCCTTTGTGCATAACTTCACTGGGTTCTGCTTCCATCTCTTTCTTCTGTGGCAGACAAAAGTAATATGTTGGGGTTTTTGTTATTTTTGTTTTTGACCTCCCAAGATCAAACAACTGGATCTCCTTATACCTCAGCCTACTAGAGTAGAGGGTGCTCTGCCCTACTCACAGGGCCATAGCCAGTGGTGGTAGTTCTCTGAGCCATCTCGTGTGTAACTAGATACAAAGTCTCTTATGCTTTTGGACCATAGATTTTTTTCATGTGACAATAGAGCATCAAAGCTGCAGTGTTAACCAGATGGTGGTGAAATACCTAGTCTAATTTACATGTGGAACTAGATGTGGTTTATTCCAGATTTTGGCAAAATGCCAACATTGTTTGCGGCAGTGCCAGAATTTGGCCTGCGACACCTAATCTGGAAGCACATACTTACCCAACTGTTTCCATTTTCTAGCTGATTAAAATATGTGTGCACTTAGATTATGACTGACAGAGAAAATAATTGAGGCTCTTGTAATTCCATGGAGGGGTTCTCATCGAGTGGGTATTTGCTTCATTACATTAGCTGGGCAAAGAAGGTACAAGACTGCAGTAGCAGGTACTAATGCTGAGTGGTGCTAGATCAGGTTGTTTCTTGCTTTGGGAAAAATTTTAACTGGTATTCATCTGATATCTGCAGTATTCTCACTTTGTTTAAGGACATACAGAAGAAAGCTTAAAAAAAAAAAAAAAAAAAAAAAAGGGAGTGAAAGACCACAGAAAATACTTCCAAGTTTAATATTAAGTTTTAATTCTGCCTTTTTAGCTTTGTGAAGTTTGGTTAGAATATTTCTGAAACATTGTGTTTTTTTAATTAAATGTAGTTACTGTTTGTCATGCAGAAAACCTAGAGGTAAATTTAGTTCTTACTTCTCTGAGTATAAACTCAGAAGTTATGCCAGCAGCAGGAGAGGTCTTGCCTTGAATTTACCCCAGCAACAGTTAGAGGAGTTGCAGAGTCAGCATCACATGTAAAGTACTGAAATATTTTCTTTTTTAAAGTATTTTTTTGTCTTCAATAGGGGAGGAAATGTGGTGCTTCTGCGTTTTCTGCTTGGTTTAAAAACTGCAACAGAGGATGAAATGGTTGCTGATCTCGTGGTGAATATTCTTAAAGTATGCCCAGATTTATTGAATAGATACTTTAAGGAGACCCAGTATTCCTTTGTTCCTAGACTGAAGTCTGCTTGGATGGACAATATGAAGTTACTCAAAAAGGTAAGGGTATGAATGATGCACAGCACCTCTCCACAGAAATATGCACTCCCAATACTCTTCTTTTTTTCCTCAAAAAATGTAAGTTGTTTTTGTTAAACAGTAGTGCAGAATTACACAAAATCTTAATAGCAAAGATGGCAAAGTCAAACATTCCTGACCTATAGAAAAGACAACAAGCCAAGGAACTTGGTACTATATTGGTAAACCTGCCTTTGATTCCTTTTATTACAGATGGATATTATAATGCCATTTCTGTTACAATTTGCGTACTGTGCAGTCCAGAGCCTGGCAGGCCAGTGGTGTGGCCATGTTGGGTGTAAACTGTCTCTGAATTCATTGATTTAGCCAAGGTCTTCCTAGTGACAATGAACAAGATTTCATTGATTTCAGAGGAACTAACCTGAGGATCAGGCAGTGGGTTTTTTTGTTTCAGAAGCAGTTGTCCTGTATCAGAGGAAACTCACATGTCTGAAGATGTATTGTGTTCACAGCTGTAAATGCATAGTGCTTTAGAGTTTATTAAAATCACTAGAAAGCAGACAGGCACAATATTTCATAATGATTTCAAAAACAAACCAGTCCAGCAGTGGGGAAGTTTGGTGTCTGAAGTTTAAGTGAGCTAAACAGGAAGGACTTAATGGCTCTGAAATAACACCACCAATTACAGTATGTCAGGAAAGAAGCAACAGGATGCTGTTAGATGTCGAAGATTGTAAATGACGGGGGGAAAATGGCATCCTGTTTTCTGTGGGTGCTGAGGAAAACGACTCCTGGCTCAGAGCCACAGCTGCTTTAAAAAGCGTAGACGTAGAGTGAGTTGGAAGGTCATTTGGTAGAAAGCCATACATGGAGCAGGAGGCTGTATAAACATTTAACTAAACTGGGAAAGAATGAGTTGGCATTAGAAGCAGTGGGAGACATCATGTTGATGATATGTTTTCTGAGATGCAGCAACATCGAAGCTCAGCTAGAAGAACCTTTTTTCCTTTCCGATTGTTCCTTTTTGTTTAGCTTAAAATAGGCAAGTAGGACCCATAGTCTATTTGTTGAAAAGGGGTGGCCTTTTCAACAGCAGGGATGCAGGTTGCATATGGATGTTCCATTTAGTTGATTAGGAGTCTGGGGGATGCTCTGTAGCATTTCTCTGTAAAAAATGGACGTTTAGTGCTGTCATTACTTTTGACAAGTCAAACTCCTTCTGTCAAATGCTCCCTAGAAGAAGCTGTTATCTCCAGGGCTATATCAATGTTGATTAAATTGTTATTTTTATTTCAGATCTATGAGGCTCAACCAGAGATCTCGAGTTCTTTTAAGACTCCAGAGTTTATTCCTCTTCCCAGGTTGCTTTCTATGGTGATGGTAACAACAGTCCCTGCAGTGTGCAATAAAATAATGTTCACCCAAGGACTAAAAGTAAGAGCAGCCTATAGTATTTCAGTGGGTTTTTCTATCTCAGTTAATACCGTTTGGTTAAAGTGTGTGATCATCCAAGAAGTTTCTTAAGTTGGTTATTTACTTTCATTTTATATTGTCTGTCCCAGCATAAATTTGACTTGGGGAAGCACTGGAAAATTAATTATAACCCCTGGATACTGTTTCCATTCACAAACACCAATTTTGCTAATGCTCAGTAGTGGTTTAGGCTGGGGATCTGAAAACCTACAGATTCTCTCCTTCAAGCCAAGCTTTAGGAAATAATTAACTCGTTAACAAATTTTAACATATATTCAGAGTACAGATTAGGTGCAAAGCATAAGAGGAAGCACTGAAATGTCATTCATTCAATTTCCTTCTTGTAGTTACTCAGCACAGTAGTGAAGCAGAGTATACTGTCGCTTGTGTCAGTGGTTCTGAGAAGAGCCTTGAAGAATATTGAGTACTGTTTGAATGAAGAAACTTGGCAAAAGTCAGAAATCTACACTCTGTCAATGATGCAGGAATTTGTACAGCTGTACAGAGAAGCCATCGGCAAGGTACAAAGTAAAAAGAAAATTGGGATCTAATACGACTCATTTTGCAGCAGATAACTACTCCTCTGCACTTTCTTCCTAAGTGGTTGTGTCCTGGGAGTGAGGAGACAGTATCTTTGGGCATGAGGAGGGGAAGGCTGTGGGTTAAAAGGTGTTGATAACTGGTGTGGTAGTAGACTAGATTTCCTAACACAACTGGCTGATGGAAATGCAAGTAAAATTCTGTTGTGAGACAAGTATGTAACATTGACAACTAGTGTGCTGCAAATGAATTCCAAGAGCAGGGTCTGAAGCAAAATATTCTTCTGGTTCAAGTAAATTGTAGCCAGCAGAGTTCACAGAGTTAGACAATGTAGCACTTGAGTTGAAAAATACCATGAGGGTGAAGAACCAAACAAATTTTTAATGGGAAACTTTTTCAATAAAATGTTCTTTCCAGTATTTATGTTCTGTAGAAGTGAAGGTACATTACTTGATTTCAGATCTCTTTCTTATTGCATGCAAGGTCAGTTGCAACCTTTGCGAAGAGCTGCAAATCTTCATGTTGGTTGGCTGTGAATATTTTTATCACAGTAGCTTTGTCTCATGCAGGAGAGCTATTGCAATTTACTCTTTTTGCTTTTAGCTTTTACCAGACATGAATAATATAGTGGCTGTCTGGCAGTCCCTTCTGAAGCAAGGGAGAGAACACCACGATGGCCAAGAGGAGAAAAGAGGAAGTGATACCTGCACTGTGAAGGCAATGACTGAGACAGCAGAAGTTGCTGAACAACATGGTAGGCAAAGCAGGTGGAGTTACCCCTTCTTCCATGTATGTGAATGGCTGTTGTGAAATCCTCATCCCATGTAAGGTTGTTAACCTCAGCAGAGTCCAGGTGTCATTTGTGCATTTACTGTTCATCTTTGCTTTTTTCAGTTCTTCAGGCAGTTTTAATTCTGACCAGCATCAGAATTACCTAAGAACACAGTTTGACAAATAGGCTGCTATTGCTGCGAGGAGGTTAAGCAGTTTGACTTTCTGCTGTCACAGAATCACAGAGTTGTTGAGGTTGGAAGGGACCTCTGGAGGTCATCTTGTCCAATCCCCTGCCTAAACCTGGTTGCCCAGGACCATGTCCAGATGTCCTTTGAATATCTCCAAGGATGGAGACTCCACCACCTCTCTGGGCAACCTGTGCCAGTGCTTGGTCACCCTCACAGTAAAAAAGTGTTTCCTGGTGTTCAGAGGGAACCTCCAGTGTTTTGCCTTGTGCCCACTGCCTCTGGTCCTGCTGCTGGGCACCACTGAGAAGAGCCTGGCTCCATCCTCTTTGCACCCTCCCTTCAGGTATTTATAGACATGGATAAGATCCCCCTGAGCCGTCTCCTCTCCAGGCTGAACAGCCCCGGCTCTCCCAGCCTTTCCTCACAGGAGAGATGCTCCAGTCCCTTCATCATCTTCGTGGCCCTTCACTGGGCTCTCTCCGGTGTGCCCGTGTCTCTCTTGTGCTGGGGAGCCCAGAACTGGACACAGAGCTCCAGGTGTGGCCTCACCAGCGCTGAACAGAGGGGAAGGATCCCCTCCCTCCACCTGTTGGCAGCACTTCTATTGCAGCCCAGGGTACCATTCGCCTTCTCTGCAGCAAGGGCACATCACTGGCTCATGTTCAACCTGGTGTCCACCAGGGCCCCCAGGTCCTTTTCTGCCAAGCTACTTTCCAGTTGGGTGGCCCCTAGCATGTACTGGCAAAATGGGTTGTTCCTCCTCAGGTGCAGGGCTCTGCATTTCCCCTTGTTGAACTTAACCCTCTTGTCCTTGACCTTTCTATACTAATGGGAGTATTTTGCAGCTACACAGTAAAGCAGGCATGGAAATTGATATGCCTGAAAAATAATTTTTTGAGGGATTTTTGTTTGGCTGAGTTATTTTACTGAGATTTTTTTTTTTTAAGCAGTTAGTTACGGTGGCTGCATAAATGTGTTGGAAGAGGGATATAGGGTTAGAGTGGAGGCTTCGGTTTTCCTCTCTCAAAACCAGTGTCCTTCCTGAAGGGCTTGCTTTCATAGTCCCATTGCAGGGAACTGGAAGTTTTAGTACACTGCAGCTTGGCTAGCAGCCTGTAGTGTTTCACTTACAGACTAAAGGTAGATCTACAGCCAGTTTCACATCCTTCACAGGGCATATTCCACAGTGAGATTTCCTGGAGCAGAGAGTTTTTCAGTGTATGCCCTATGTGTGGCTTTGGACAGCAAAATAGTTATCAGCACTGGCATTCCAAGGCACTTTATTGGTAGAGTGCCTGCTGAAACCAATGGAGCAACTAATCTCTGAAGTACTGTAGCTGTAGTTTCTCTGCATACTAGGGTGATAATACTGTATCACTTAGTTTCAACTCAGCTTTTACAGCTTTATTTGCACTGTGGCCTCTAGAGGATTCTTTTTTAATGGGAGCTGAGACTCAGGCAAACAAAGGCAAAGTTTATGCATGGCATCCATCCAGTTCTTCATAGCTCCCTGAGGGAGACCCATTTAACAGGAAAAAAGTAGGTGTTAAAAAAAAGTTTTGGCTGTCCTTCATTTATTTTTTGCTTCCTTTCATTAGTGGCTGGATATCAAGTAGCTTTTACGCATCCTCATGTTATAAACTATAAGAATATTTAGCTGCTGAGATAGCTTTTCCTAAGAAGTAAACAGCTGCCTCAACTGGGGTTGGTGTGTCTCTCATACAGATATTTGCTGTCCTCCTCTTGCCAAGAGGTCACATCAAGAAGGTATTATTTTGAAAGAGGGAAGGGAAAGAAAGAAAGCTATAACTGAAGTAATAAATTAGTAAGAAATTAGTGTACTATCTCCTTCCCCAATCAAACCTACCTGGCATTAGGCAAAAATAGTGTCCCTGGAAACCAGCAGCATAACTATATCCTTTCCTTCACTTTTTTTGTTGTTCAGCCTCAAATTAAACAGCAGTGGGACTGATTTGATTCTTACAGCGAGTGTTAAAATGTTGAGGTTGTCTTATATCTGTGAGCATTTTTGAATCAAATTAGAAATGGCAACTGCCAATTTAAGCACTGAATAAGCTGATTTAGTTTGGAATGTATTGACACGGGAATGCTGAGGAAGGAAACTGTATTCCATGTTTTTTTTTCTGTTTCTTCTTGTTGATGAGAAAGATAAGCGATCATTTCACAGACAAGTCAATTGGAAATATAATTAGTAATTCTCATGTTGGACAATGCAGATGCTACACTGTGCTCTTGGTATGAAGGAAGGAGAAAGTAATTATGTAAACACTTTGTTTAGGTTCAGATGATGCTGAGACACTGTTTCTGAAAGCTGCACTACTTCAGGTCATATGCCTTTATCAGAAGGTTGTGCCCCACTTGGTAGCACAGAGCAACTTTGATTTTAGCAAGCTGCTAAAAGGTATGTGATGGGTATTTATTATCTTCATTGTTTTCTCTGACTATTTACAAACTCCACAACAGAAGGGAATGTTTGCTCTTCAGTGTAGATAGAGAATGAACTGTTTTCTAAAAGTAACCTGTTTTAGTTTCTTCATTGTGTTGGTATTTATTGTTGCTATTTCTGCAGTGCTCTGGCACTCTGTCCTCTTAAATTCCATAGCTGCTCTGCTACACTCAGTTGTTGTAAGTGGTAGTCTGTGCTACAGTCTTCCTCTGAGTGTGTCACATTACTGCAAATATTTGTTTTTTATGAGGTTTTAATTCTGATGTTTCTGAAGAAGACTTATGTCCAACTCTTAATGAGATTTGGGTGTGTAATTCTCCTAGACCTATGTCAACAATCCAACATAAGTAAGTTATTTCCAACCTCTTATTAATTGCAATGATACAGATTTTTTTTTTTTTTTAACAGGATAGTTCACAGAAAGTTTGGGCTGAGGGAGAAGCACATACCAATTCACCAGTGTCCTCTAAAAAATCTTTTACCATTCCAGTATTTTTTCTATTTGCTGTGTTTTGAATTATTTTGTCATAACTCAGTGTGTGTGGAGAACAGTATTCTGTATAGTATTATCTCCTGTGGCAAATCTATATGAGGAAGCACTTTAGCAGTATTTTCTTATTTTTATCTCTGATGTCATGTTCACAGAGGGTATTCCTCTTCATACAGCAGAAATAGAGATGTTCTGTATCTGCTTAATGCAGCAAGGATGATGAGCCACAAATAATGGGCTGTGGGCAAGATCCTCCAGTACTGTTTGTGGTGCAACAAATACAGCCATTTAAAATAGAGACTGGAAGAGAGAGCAAAATATTGTTTGGGCATCACTGCTGTCTGTGGGCCATCAGAGCTTGTAGGCCACCAAACTACAGCAACTACCTGTGATTTTAGGCAGGTCTGGGATGTGTAAGGATGGGAGTTATGTAAATGCCTTAATTAAAGTCTGTCAGGGGGAAAAAGGGGCTTTAAACAAAAACCCCATCTAAATCAACCATCTCATGCATGAGGTTTTTTCTCCCTCTGTCAAAGCATACTTAACCGGTTTGTGTACTTGGTTACTCACCAAATCACATACCCTGTTTATTGCATTATTTCTTGCATTTGTCTGCTTTATTCAAGATCAACAAAAGGCAGGATACCTTTTTGTGAGGCAGAAGTCTCTTTGATGATATGTTTTGTCACAGTATGAAATAATAAAGTTGAACAGGCTAGAAAACAAAGTGTCACTCACAAACAAATGTAATTAAGTAAACCTGGATATTAATTTTGATGAAAGATGATATGGTAGAAAATGACGGTGTAAATTAATCATGAAACTTTGTTCTCTCAGATTTCAGCTTGAGAGTTCTGTTATCCCTTCCTCTCACCCCGAGTGAAACATACACTCCAAAGGCAGTATGTCTACCTTGTAGGAATATGTTCTTTAAACAGCTGGTACAGTTTTATTGTTTGGTCTTACTGTTGTCTAGGCTTTGTAGTGACTTTTTAAAATTTATTGTTCTCTCAGATGTGGACCATAACAATACTACATAGGCTATGAGAAGCACACTGACACCAAAGCTTTATACAGCTGATCTCTGTATGTAACTTAACTGCAGTTAAAGTGTTGGCAGGTCAGTTTTTGGAGCATACTGTGAGCATCTCTGCAGAGCTTTGTGACCTGTAAGGTGGATAATTCTGAAGTTATGCCATAGCAGTCATGAGCAGATGATAAAAGTGACATAGGGAGAGACACAAGTGTAAAGTTCCGTTGCCTATAGCAAATATTGTAATTGTACAAACATTAAGATCTGTTGCTGATATAAATTCTGTATTTTGGTTTACAGTTTATCCATCTTCTTTGCTTCCTGTAGGACACAGCTTTTCAGCGTTGCTGAGACTGATAGAAGAGATTTTGTATTCCCATGCACCAGCCAGTGATGGCTTGTGCCAGGGGCAGGTGTTAGGTTCTCCCTGCTGAGGGCTGAATTCCAACCTTAGGTTGGTCAGATGTCATTGTAGTGTGTCTGGGGATCTCATGGTATGGAAATAATTTGTGGATTTCCAGTTTATCTCACAGTGGTGGTTTGAAATCCTAAATGATTAGGGTTCCTGAGATCGTGGGAAGATATACCAATATAAAGTTGATTGTGTTGCTTTCAAACCTCAGGTATCGTCACTGAAAAGGGCCTCCGAGAGGAGGTCCCTCCTGTTCTGCAGCACCATATACTGAAAGTGGCTTTGGAACTTCCTGCAAATAAATTTGCCTGGTTCAGAGTACAGGTAGGAATCTTCAAGGCAGATTTATATTTCTTTGGCCTGTTGTCCTCAAATCTTTATACCTGGCACTGCCTAGTTTTAAACTAGTTCCAGTCCAGTCATTTTAGGAGGTGACCCTTTTGTAAAACCAGTAGGAATTATAGTCTTAGCCTGAGTGAATAATCCCTTCTGAACTGAAGAGTTTCTCTACAAAGACAGAAATTTTTTGCCACCCTGATGAGGGCTGGTCGAGGTTCCTTCAGCTCTTCTTGCCTTTGGAGAGGGACACAAGTGAGAATTTACTGGTTTCCACTTGTCTGGAAAGCTTGAGATTTCAGATGAAGGGAATGAGCTGCTGAGGGGAGCCATCCCACCCATTCCCAGGGAACATTGACATTTGTTAAGGCGGTCTCTCCTCTCCATAATTACTGGAAACCTTTAGGTCCACTACCCTCTTCTTTACCGCAGACTTGTAACATAAGCAAGATGTAGAGTACCTGCTTTTCATGTCTGGAGAGAGGAGTCGGCCTAGCTTTGGGGAGAAACAGAGAGACCTGTGAGTGTTGTGACTGTGACCCTGCCTTGTAGGAGATTTTCTGTCCTCTCCAGTTGACCATAAAGGGAAAGTGAGGAGACTTAAGAGCAAGCAAAGAAAAACCTGGAAATGGGCAAAGAAGCTAGAGTATTTTCCTGTGGCTTTGCCATCTTAGTACAGACAGGCTTTAACAGAAAACATAAAAGCTGAATCTGGCAATATTACAGAGGGTTATGGTTGTTAGACATCAAATTCGGGTCAGTGAGAAAAGCAGGGGAGGTGCCTGAAGGATTGTCATTTGACGTTTGGATAGTATTCAGCATCCTTGTGACTTGCACTTTTTTCCCGTTCTTTGGGAGTCAGTCTTTCAAAGTATTATATTCCTTTCACAGACAGTCTTTGTAGGAAAGCTGAATTCATGGGGCTAACAGAAAGGGAAGTAGAATGGATGATTAGGGAGCAAGGTGGCTTTATCTTGGACTCTTGTATTACTTGGTGTTTCTGTTATTCCTCTGTTCTTCCACTTTGCAAAAAAAAACGTACTCATCTTCCTGGCTTGCTGAATGCAAAGTGTGGTATAAATGAACCCATTCATTTATGGCCCTGTTATTTTTGGGAAGGTCTATAAAGTAGCATACCTATGTTACATATCTGCTTCAGTGCAACATAATCCTGTACAGTGTTGCTGTACCAGGGGAATTTTAATACATTTTTCTTTTAGGACGTCTCTGAGACAGAGAAGGTATCTGGTGAAAAATCAGTATTCTATTTACTGATGAAAATGTTTGTTACAAGTAACCATTCTTATCTGAAAATTTCAACCAAAAAACTGATCATCAAGGTAAGTGATCTGAAATATCAGAATATTCATTATATCCGATTGGTCTGAAATTTCAGGATTGTAAACGTTTACTGCATAGTTGTGTGGTCAACAGTCTTCTGTTTTCTGTGATTGCTCTTGGAATTTGCTGTCAGATAACTACCTGTTAGCTATATATTCTATGAAAGTAGATGATACCAACTGATTTTGCTGCAACAGTTGATGAAATAGTAAGGAAAATGTCTTTCATGTTTGCCTACACCCCTAGGCTGAATTAATTCCAATACTGTAATAAATCAGTGTAGTTTATGCCTGCCAAGATCTTGGCATTGATCAAAAAGAGATTATTTTTGATTTTTCTTAGTTATCCTCATTTATTTAATCTGTATTTCATCACGCTAGCTTTCCTAAAGCCTTAGCTAGTTTGCTCTGGCCTTACAAAACAGTCCTATTTGTTACAGTCTGATACAAGCTCTGATGAAAGCAGTACTTTTGTCTCAAAAATTTAATTAAAATGCCCTTTTGTGCATTTAAGTAAGTTATCTGACTTTTCAGAAGTGCTGATCAACTTTGGTCAGCTGATCAATGAGTCTCATGAAGGCACCAGAGGCTGTTGTTTTTGGTATCTTTTTTAATCTGGTCGCCTTTTAGTTATCTAAGTAGGGGTAGAGACCTACATTAAAAGCAAACCCAACCAAACAACTGTCCCCACCAAGAGACAATCCAAAAAGCTGTTCTAAGCCCTGAACAGGGCTCCCTGTGCAATGTCCAGTAGTGATAGTGGCATTCAAGTTTGTATACAGCTTTGTGCATTTAATTTCTGTGTTTAGCTTCAATCACAGGGTGCAACTGTAATGTTCAATCCATTAAACCAAAGTTACAGTGATTGAATTAGGTTTTAGTTGCCCATCATCCCTGCAAGGGATTAAAGTAAGGTTAATTGACTCACAGTAATGAATATCTCAATCAAAAGATACTCAGTACAGTTTTTCTAGTGTGTTTGGATTCTTTTTTTGAGTGGAGATGTGGGCTGCCTGACTCATTCTTGTTTTGTCTTTTAGATTCAGTCCATTTCAATTTCTCTGGAAAGAATACAGGAGCAGTGAAGTTAGGGCAGTTATGTCAGCAGAAGGGCTGCTAAGAATAGATGTTAATGAGTGTGTTTTGCTTATTTTTCGACACAGTGCCATATAATTGGAAGGCATGTTTTTGGATTTCACATTCTGTTCCTGCCTGTTTTCATGAGAGCTGCAAGTGTATTTCTATTTTAAGACACTGCCAAAAATAGTTAAATATTTAAAAATTAATCCTTTTTTACTTTTTTTTTTTTCCCTTTATTTAAATGAATTATCCTGTCAGATTCATGTAAGCAGCAGTGTTATTTTTATATCTGCTGGTGATGTACACAGAGTAAATATAGAGCAAATGAGCTGTGATAGCTTCCTTTGTATTTTATGTGTGGGGAGAAACAAAGGCACAGATTCATCCTGCATAACTACAGTTGTTTAATGGAGGTGCCAGAGTTAGGAAGCTGGTCAAGATTTCTTCTCTTCTCTTGTTGAGACTGAGGGGCAGGCGGTTCTACCATCATGCAGTTAAAATTGCCTGTCATCTGGATTATCCTTCAGATAGCTCTGGATGTCATCTGGATTGTCCTCCTCCTCCATTCTTTCTTTTACAGATGGAGCATAGGGTCATGAAGTTCCTAATTTAGGTGCCTCAGATAAGGGCCTGAATTTAGAGAGTGTGAAAGTGGGCAAAATTTCTAAATATATTAATGCCTGGTATTTGATTGTGATAAAATTGTGTCTACCTCACCACCCACAGCAACCGTGAGTATGCCTACGCTTCTCTCTGGACCTTGCTGTGGTCATGACCTGCTGTTCATTTATTTGACTGTTTACCAATCTGCCCAACCCTTTTAAGCACAAGTAGCCTGATTTAGATTTGACTTAGCAATGATTTTACTGTATACTACATTTTTTAAGGGTACTGTGCTTTTTTTTTTTTTTTTTCTTGTGGTATAAAGATGTAGAACCCTCTTAAAGCAGGATAGCCTCCTCCCCTGATGTCTTAGTTTGGGCTGAAATAGAGTTAATATTCCTTTTCAGGGACTAGATGAGTGCTGTGGTTTGGATTTAGCTTTGGGTTTGGTATGGGAAGAATGCTGATAGCACACTGATGTTTTCAGCTGCTGCCGAGACTTCAAGGACTCTCCGACTCTCCATGTCCTGCCCGTGCGCGAGGGCACAGGGAGCAGGGAGGGAGCACGGCCACAGCACCTGACCCTAACTGGCCAGTGAAATATTCCATACCATGGAACGTCATGCTCACTATATAAAGGAGGGGTGGTGGGGAAGGGGCTCTCTCTCTCGCTTCCAGGATCGCGATTGTGGGATCTTGGTATCTCGGGGTCGCTGGCCGGGAACGGGCTGGATATTGGTTAGTGGGTGGTGAGCAATTACGCTGTACATCGCCTGTTTATATATCTCTTTTTGTTTTCCCCCATCATCGTTATTGTTCTCATTTTATTGCCATTATTAAACTGTTCTTATCTCAGCCTGCAAGTCTCCCTTCACCCCTCTAATCCCTCCCCCATTCCCAGGTGGGGAGGGGGAAGGGAGGGTGATTAGCTGCGGTGGTTGGTTGCCGATCAGGCCCAAACCAGAACACCTGAAATGATGAAAATAAGATTTACTAAGGTGGAGGGAACGAATGCTCTGTGTCCAAGCAACTTTGACCTCAATAGGGTTTGTGCTGACTGACTGCTGACAACAGAAGGACTTGCTGTGGTTGGACGAAAACTCCCACTAGCTTTTACCCTGGCTCTTAGCTTTGGCTGTGCCTTGGGGGGGGAGCCTCCCTTGCCTGTGTGTGAGACGGTGTCGTAGCAGCCCCTGTTGCAGGGGTCCCATCTGCTGTTTCAGGCCGCGTGATGGGGCAGGGGAGGCACTAGCTCCGTTGAAGCTGTCTAACAGAGGCGGCTCTTCGCAGGCTGGGACCAGCAAGATGGATTGGGCCTGGCTGTGGCTCTGCGCTGTAGCTGGCCTTTTTCCGCCGGGCCCCTGCGGCGTGGGCCTGGAGCAGCGGAGCGGCCAGGAGGCTGCTGCAGCGAGCAGCTCGGCAGGTGGCACGACGGCCTCCATCCCTGCTGCGCGCTGCCCCGGTGCGCGCTCGGTTCCGGTGTCCCGAGCGCTAGTGGAAGTCTTGTGTTCCAAATGCGTGGGAATGAACGTTCACAGTGAGATTGCCGCGTGTTCGCTGCCTGGCCCAGTGAATACAACCATTAGGTGTTTGCAGCGTTACCTGAGTGGGGTGCGCAGGGGATCTGTCCCATTCGTATGGTCAGTGTGAGGACAAGAACTGAGGGGAGTTGTGCTGGCTTTGTGCTACAGACAGCGGGTGAGAGGAGGAGAGGCTCCGAGAAGGCGGGAGCAGAAAGAAGCTGCTCTCAGCTGATTTTCCCAGTTGTGAGAGTGTAAGCCGTGTTTTGCCTCTTGACTTGGTCATTCTTAAGGCCCTCCTTTCTCTGTCCCAGCACTGCTTCTTCCCCTTTTCCTACAGAGCCTCTGCGTGTCTGGCAGAGCTCAGCAGGTTTCATTTGTCAGCTGAAACATGGTCATGCTTTGCCTCTTACTGCTCTGGCTGAGCGACCAGTAAGCAAACAGCCATGTTGAAGACACTAGGCCTTGGTCCTAATTGCACTGAGGCCAGTTGATACAGTCTTGGGAGATTTTGTTTTAAAAAATGCATTCAAAAAAATGCATTTAAAAAATGCCTCTGTTATGCAGTTAGAGCGGCCGTGCTGAGTGGGAATAAGGCCTCTTGAACTGAGGGGGTGAGAAGAGAATGACAGATACTTCTTTTCATCAACCTGTTTTTTTTTTCTTTTTAAGAAAAAAACATTCAATTGCTATACAAAAAGATCTGTGCTTTTTTAGGGTTTTGTAATTTAGTTGTTTTGTTTTTTTTACTACCCCTGTGGTTTTCTGGGCAGGTTTTACGTGACAGCGGAGTGTTTGAGTACACGTGGAAGGAACTCTCAGTTTGGCTGGAACACTTGGATAATACAGAAGAAGACAAAAAGGAAGCAGTGATTCAATTTTTGGAAAGGGTAACAACTGTTCAAATTAGCTGGATAAACAATGCCAAGAATAGCATTAATGGAAACTAATTATTTTGTTGCTGTTGTTGAGAAACCTGTCAAATATCAGTGAATGAATTCTGAGAAAAGCAGTGTGCAATTTTTTTATACAGAGCTGACATCTTTCTTGTTTTGGGTGGGAGGACAGTGAAATGATTTGGAGGAATATTACATCCAGAAAGATAAGTTGTTATTACAGCATTGTTGATATGAGGATAGAGTGTTGTGTGTGGGGGTAGCTCTTATCTCCTCTTTATGTGGCAATACCTGCCAAAATTATCAGACCTAAGTAAATTGTAATGTTTTACAAGAAAAGCTGATATTTCCTGTTTACTTTTCAGGATGTTAAATGCCCAGTGCTTCTTTCTCATTGCAGATTTCCCAGGGACTCAGTCTGTGGTAGCACTTTAGGTGCAAAATTGCAGTGGACATTTCTTCCATCAGACCCAATGTCCCATGTACAACAGTAACCATAGGTAGATTCCTGCAGAAGTACATGGAAGTTGTCCTTCTAAGACTTTCCCAGCTTCCAAACACTTTTAGCACATCGTCTTTCTTAACAAGATATGGTTCCTGTAGACTTAATAGCCTGTGCACTTAGGTTTCTCTCTCAACCTTTGTTAACAGATCCTGCTGAAACTGGTGACAAACCCCTATCCATATACAGATAAAGCAGCAGACCTTGTTCAGGAAGCCAGTATGCTCCAAGTGAATATGTTTAAACCAGAGTCTGATAATGTCAGCATCCCCATCTCTCACATTGACGGTATGTGGCAATTCCCTCAGCAGAGAATTCCAAGACTTTGTGCTGAATTTTCTAGTCCTAATCTGCAAACTGATGACTGATAACTATAGAAATCCTGCTCATGTATAGGCGTACAGGATTCAGCCCTCCAGTTGTATCTAGTATCAGAAGTCTGAATTGCAAAGTTACCACTTTATCCCCAAAAGTAATTTCTGATGCAGTTGCACTGTTTTAACAGTTTCTTAAGCCTTTCTTTGGGCCCCTGCAGCAGCATTTTCTAACTGAAATGAAAACTATTGCAGTTTCTCTCCCTGGTGCTGCTCCTATCTGTTCATCCAGGTGGAGAGGGCTGGGGTGCCCGGAGAACTTTCTTACTCCTGGGCACACAGCTAGAATTTTGCTACTCCTGCTTTCTGGGACCAGTCACAGCCCTGATGCAGACAAACTCAAAATTCTGCAGATGTGGACACTTGGACAACTTTCCATGTGCTAGCTGTTCTGCTATAACAGTCCATGTGTAGGATTTTGCAGTACATAAATGTAAGATAATTGAGGTGGTTTAACACTCAGTACCAGATGGATCAGTTGCCTTGAGTTGACTGTATTAGAGATGCAATGCCAGCCACAGAATACATGGTATCTTCTTTGTATATTAAAGCTGTCTGACTCTTTCATGACCAAGATTTGGTTCTCTGGCCATGTAGAGCTGAGAAGGTCTTCAGGACTGCTCAGGATATTCTTTTAATAGAGAAGTGTCTGTTTCCTTTGTACTTCCCATACACATTTCCTGCCACTGTTATGCTCTGATAGTCCTTACCTAATGCCATCATGCTAGCAGTAGGTGATGCACCTCTTCCCTTCCTTTACTTCTGTCAGCTGGACAGCAGTGTTGAAAGGCAAAAAGTAAAGTAAAACACACAGGAAGAGACAGTGATTTTTACAGTTGCTTTTACCATTACATTTCTAGACAGATATGTCTTTCATCCTTTTTTCTGCTTTGGGAATTTAGAATCTGCTTTGTATTCCTGGAGTGTTGGATTCTACCTCTGTTGTTTTCTAATTAGTCTGAATCCTCTGCTTACATATTTTTCTTCACTTAATAGATGTCCTGGATATGGTGGATGTCCTAATTGAGGGCAGTGATGGCTTAGATGAAGAAATTGGGTTCACTTTAAATGAAGACATGATTATCCAAACATTTCCATTCAGTGCTGTTGTCCCTGCTGCCTTAGAAGCCAGGAATACGTTGTTGCTTCAGTCCAAAAGTGGAACAGGTACAAACTTTTGTTTCTATGTATTGTCCATGCTAGTGGAGTGGAAGTGTGATCATTTTTACCCCATGAGCTCCTTGAGACATTTTAACAACCTCGTTGCAAGCAGAAGGAGGTTCGGATCAATGGGGTTCCCTGCTTAAGAGAGGCATCAAAGCTTATGAAGTATTTCTGTCCTTTTTTCCTGATCCTAATGAAGCTCACTCTTGGTTTCTGGAGCAGGGAAAATAGATGGAAGTGCAGACATTCTATAAACTGCCATTTGACACTAGGGAGCTACTACTGTGGGAAAACAAACTTGCCCACGTTAGAGAAAGAGACCCCACCTTTTCCCTGCGAGATGCAGGGAAGTGGAGGAGGAGGATGTCCCCAGGCTCTGAGCACAGTATAGAGGGGACTGAGGAGCAGTGCAGAGACACTGTTCCTGCATGGACAACCTTGGCCTGGAAGCAGCTGCGCTTCAATAACGGAGTATTTTATGCACAGAGTATGCAGGTCATGAGAGGAAGGTGGTTTCAATGGCTGTAGGCAGCTTGTTCCCCTGAGACCAGTCAGTAGGGGAGAGAGGACTGGTCTGTTGAACAGAAAATGGATACGTCTTTCAGAGAAAACTTCTTCAGAGATGAAACTCCAGGGGTGGATGTTGCAAAGTTCTACCACCTCCTTGAGGAGAGGATTTGGTGGAATGAGGAGTAACAGGGGCAGCAGTTGTCCTCAGAGCAGGATTTGCCAACCCCACAGCACCTCACTAAGTCCTGCGTATGTTTGGCTGTTGAGTAGCACCTGGGGTAGGACTGAAAGTCCCGGTTCTGGAAGAAAGTCCTCCATGTTTAACCAGTGTGTGTTAACCTGGGTGTATTCCCCCAGTACAAATTAGTTATTCTCTTAGGTTGTGCTTGGCTGGAGTCCATCAAAATAGATGCAAATTAAGCACAGCACAGTAAAGGCAGAATTAGTTTTATGCTTGTCTGGAAGGAAACAGGCCAGCCTGAGCATGTATCTTAAAGTAGGGTGATTATTTACTTTAGCAAGGACTACTGTATGGAGGATTTTTTCAGATACCTCAGTGGGTCAGGAACACTTGCCTAGCTTATCACAAACACCTTTTAATCCTATTCAGTACTTTTCTAAATAAAACTATATGACCTGCTGCCCAGGCCTTAAGGAAAGAGGGTTGTCCTAGTGTCTGTGTTCATGCAGATTACTTCTGTCAACAGAAATTTCATTTTTTATTTTGCTTTTCTAGGAGCACACGTCGTAGAGTATCTTACTGCTGTTTTCACTGACCTCCTGCACTCTCAGAGAGAACCCCTTGCCCTCTGCTTGATGTTCCAGCTCTATGATAAAGATCTGCAGTCCCTGAAAGTTTCTAAGTATCCTCAACTCTACCGATTTAACCAGTACTATAAACTCTGGATACCCCAGCAATCTCAGGAACCTGTGGTATGGAATACCTGAAGTCACTTGAATGCTTGAGCCAGTATTACTATAAAACCTCACAGTGTATAAAGGTTGCATTTCTATCAGAAAGTGCATTTACATTAAGCTAATTCTGTATTGCTTGTTGTTCACATTGGGACACAGATTTGCTCAAGGGCTTTTCTCTAACGACACAAGAAGTCTTTGTTGTGGTTGGGAAGTGAAGCCAGGGCTCGAGGGTTGTACGCAGTCACCCAGACTACAGCTCCTCATCAGGCACAGTGTAGCGTAATGTGGGACGTTGCCTGAGGAGCCAGTTTACAGTGGTTGGAATTCACCTGGATATGGGCTAGAATGCACGGACCAGCTGTGCCAGGTGTTGATGTGTTTTTCTGCTAGCCCAGCAGTGACCGTGTGTAGATTCCCCATAGGATGCCTTTGACTCGCTCTCTGATAGCAGGACTGTATACATGTGCTCTTGGAACTTCAGCTCTGGTTTCAGCACAGAACTCATTGCAAAACAGAGGTAGCTGCAGAAACTTTTGATTTGTACTCATCTTTATTTTTCTCTTATGTTTTTCCCATTTTAAACAGTTTCAAAAGGTTAAAGAGGTACGCAGAGAACCTGCGGTGGCCCTGGATTCTGTATTTACCACTTTGCTAAAGAAAGCCTATGAGAGAGGAAGCAATACCTTACTGGAAGACAATATCCAGACAAAATTGAGAGACTTGGCTTCCCAGCTCCCACCTGAACAGCTTTTGCTAGGAGTAAAGCATGTGTTGCTCTACCTGAAATCCACAGTGGAGAACTTTGGCAGTGTAAGAGCAATATTGTAATGATATTGTGGGTTTGTTTTATTTTAACACAGAAGGTACAAATGACTTGGCTGTTAAAACTTAAGGATCCAGTTCTGCAGCTTTTTCACATACCCATCTCACTGAGGCTGTAGAGCATGAGGCAAACCTGCACCTAATTTGTAAACAAATGTCTGTCCTAGTTGTTGAGGAGTCTTGGATTTTCTTTGCATGGGTTACCTTACTGATCTGCCTGAAGCACAAATAAACTCCAGATTTTAATCCAGCTCCTGATTCTCCATAAGAAACCTTTCCAGAGAGTGAAATTCACTGGCCTGTGTGACACCAAAAGTCGCAGTATAGATGAAAGTCTATAAATATTTATTTGGCACCCTGAGATTTTTCTTAGAATCGGGTTTCTACAGAGGGGAGTGATTCCTTCCCCCACAAAAGGTTGTAATCAATGAATTTCTTAGTTCGTTTCTGTTCCTGTTGGATTATTGTCCTTCCATTCTCTTTCTGCTCTTTTCTCAACTTCCAAGGTGTATTTGTTTTCACAGCTTAGTAAAACTTTTGGACCTCACCTTGTTGACTTCTATGTGGACCTGCTGAGCAGATTGTTGTGCCGGGGAAATCAGATAGAGTTGGATAATCAGCAGAAACGAGAAGAGCATCAGACTGAATCAGATCTCTTTATGGATGAGGAAGCTCTGATTACAGAGGAGTCTTCAAATAACAAGGTACCAAATCCCTTGATACACAGGACAGAAGCTCACCTGTTAGTAAACTTTGATTTGATTTATTCATAGGAATTAAGTTTTGCTGTAAGTTAATTAAAGCAAATGATCTTAGACATGAACAATTTTTGAGCACAAATTACGTTTACATATTTTCTCCAATCACCAAAACATGGAACTGGCTAAACGTGACAGAGAACAGGGGATTTAGCAGGGATCAGGCTTTGTGAGTGCTGCGACTTGATAACAGTCATGAGGATTTCTGGGATTTCAGTTAGGATTAAAATGTGTCTGTCACACTCACTGTATAAGGTCTTGAATAGTATTTTACTGCTTTGTAGAAGCATTACTATAGCTTTTGCCAGGTCCTCAGAAGGGCAGGGAGTGAACAGGGTGTCATACACTGTATTTCACAGAATTGTACTGAATGGAAACAGGTTGATGCAAGAGATGCTGTTAAGGTCTAGGAGGAGGACTTATGAACTTTGAACATGTGGTCCAGCAGTTAGGAAACTACTGCCTGGAGATTTGACTAAGCTGCATCATCCACAGTCTCACCTGAGCTGGGGTACAATCAGGAGAGGTTCTGACAGAGATCACTCACCTTTTGCTGAAAAAATTCTATTTCCTAAGCCCTGTGTAAAGCCTAGTTGTGAAAATTATTTACTTGGAGGAGTGAACCTTTGTCCCCCTTTCATCTGTTCGGTGGATTTGTGAAGATCAGAATGGAATTGTATTGACAAACCTCAGAAAATACAGTTTTCCCTTAGAAATGTGCTTAGACATGGAGAATGTTAAGTGGAGGCGTGCCTCCCACATCATAAATATTGGAAGAATGGTATTTATGTGCTTGTAATTCATTAATATTTTTATCCTCTGACTAGTGAATAGACAATTTCATGTTCAATAATTGTGATTAACAAATTCTGGAAAATAGGCAGAGAAATTTTTTTTTTTTTCCCCCACAAACTATAATTATCCAATCAATAATATTGTTACAACCATTTGTTACAGACTCTGGAAGATACATTCATGTTGATTTTCAGACATCCTACACTGGAGAGTTGGTTCCTGGCTTTAGAACAACGTTCTCTTCCTCAGCACGGTTTAAACCCTGTCACTGTGAAGCTTCTGTCAGCTCATCTCAATTCCGGTGTGCTCCAGCTGTTGAAAACAGGTGCCCCAATGTTGGAGAGCATGGATCACAAACATGTGTTGCTGAAGTATTTTGAAGCTATCACAAAAAGTGTCTTGAAAGAGCTACAGGCTGCAGGGAAAGACAGAAGCCAGGTCTCTCCCAAGAAGTCTCACCAGCTGGAGGCTCTGGAGGAGTTGCACATATACATGGCTGCAGCTCAGCTGAAGGAGATCACTTTAACCATGCTGCGACTTCCTGAGATGAGCTTGACTACTCAGAAATCTGAAAAATCCCCTGAAAAAGGGAAACAATTAAGCTTCTATGGACAGATTTTGGTACAGCTCCTCGCAGAAAGCTACCAAAGGCAGCCCCAACAAGGAGAACTACTGCTATTGACAGAGCACATTAAAGCTTTGGGGATATTGATGTTAGCATCAGCCAGTAAAGATTTGGAGAAAGTTTTACTTCAGGCTCTCCAGAGCGAGCCAGTCCTTGCACATGCAGTCAGTGCAGAGGTGCATATTCACTGCCTTAACCAGAGGTCAGAAACCTCCCTTGCCATTGTGGGCATACTGATAAAAAGCTGTAGGACTCACCTGCTGCAGTTCGAGATGTGGTGTCTGAGCAGTGCCACTGGAAAGTACCTCAGGAAAAACATGGAGAGCTTTCTTCCACTCATTAATGTGTATTTGCAATGCAGAGACCAGTATGATTTCACCCGACCTTCCACAGGTAAAGCCACAACCAATCCCTGCTTGTGATTTGGGAGGCCAGATTCCCAGCATAGACTCTGCTGGCCTTAAAGTCTTGGATCCTCTGCACGATAAGTAGAGGTGATAAAATTTATGTGCCTAACTTGTAACGATTCTCTTACAAGTACTTCTGCAGCATAAAAGATAAAGGACTGTAGTGAAGATTGTCTGTTAGACTGAAGCAAAGTACTCTTACAGTTGCTGTTCTTCAGTTTCCTCTTTTGAAGCCCTTATTTAATACTTGGTGCATATGAAAATCTGTCTTCATGCTTATCTTCATTTGGTATAGGAAGTAAAAACTTTTTCTCAGGCATAGATAGAACACTGTCTGATGAGTGGAATGCCATAGCCATATGGTTTTGCAGAACGTAAGCTTTCACTTTTACAAGTGTAAGAGTCCAAAACTTTCTAAAATATAATTCCAAATACAGCTTCCTACAGTAATCCCTTCCTAATATGGCAATCCAAGATTTCCAAACTGACAGCATCATTAAATTGACAAGACTGTTAAATTTTCTACCAGCAAAATGAGGAGTTAGGATTTAATTCAACAGAACAGGATCACCTTGATTTCGTTTCTCTTATTGCATAGAAATGTAAATAGCAACAGAAACTGACTGTAGCTGTTGGTGCCGAAGGCTAGCTCTATCTAGAAGAAGTTCAAGTCATGAAAAGAGCTTGTCAGCACACAGAAATGCACACCAGTGGTTTTGTGCTTGAACATTAGAAGGGGAAACTGCTGTCTGACTGACTTGATTTATAAGGTGTCTGTTAGCTGTCTGTTGATGTGAGAGAAAATTTCCTTTGAGCCCAGGGTCAGAGTAAAGTTTCATCCTTCCTGGTATGCAAGGACAAGGCTTCTTCTTAGGAAGTTGTCCCTCTTTTGAAGTTCTGCATTGTTTGCCTGTGTCTAATAATTTCAGCTGTATAGCAAGCTGTTGTCTGGTGCATATGCTGAATACTTCCTAATGGTGCTATGGAGCAATAGAGAGTGCCCTTCTCTATAGCAGATTAGCAGCTACTCTAGTATAATTTCCTAGAAACTAAGTAATCTGGGCCTTGATTAGAAAAGTCATTTGGGAACTTCGTAATTATAAGTCTGTTGTTGCTTAACACACTTAGATGGTGGAACCTGTGCCCCCTGCTTTCTTCCAACAGTTGTCTCAGCTGTCATACCTGTCTTAAGGAAGGCTCTGTGGAAGGAGGTCTGTGGTGTATTTCAAGAAACAGAAGCATCGCATGAGACCACTGTGAAACTGCAAGTTCTTTCAAGGTTGTTGCCATCTTCAGAGAGCAAAGGGCTGCGAAACCTTATTGACCAGCTTCCTGCTGTTCTTGAGAAAGCAGAAAATAGTGAGAGGTAGGCAAATCCAGTTGCCCTGTTTCAGGACTTGGTTTGTTCTATAAAGCCATTGTGATAGATACACATGAATACTCATACTGTAGCAAGATAGCATCCTCTCAGAAAATCTGTTGCTGTATGCTTTGGCAGCAAGACGTCTTTAACATATACAAAAAGCATGTTGCAACATTAAAAAAAAAAAAAATCTTTCTGCAGTTGGACAGTGGCAGATGCCATATCTAGAGTGCTTGAAAACTCTGAAGAGCTGCATTCCTGGAGGAGACGCCTTCTGTCAGCCTGCATGAAGGGATTAAGTGTCATGTACAACAGCACTAAGGATGAAAGCAAGCAAGAAGCGGAGAGGTCCATGCTGCTGAGGCTAGAAGAATTATTGGTGAGACTTCTTATCTGCATTTCCAGAATGTGACTGTGCGTGTGTGTGTGTTATTGTGCTCTTGTATCTTGGGTAAATATAGGTTGGACTTTATTTTCTGTTTTATAGATTATGGCTTCTATGAGTTTTTAATAGCTTTTGCAGCATTAATTTAGCCCTGCTAATCCTCTATAAGAAGCAGTTATGAGTTGTTCTTGATGATGGCTTTATGCTAACAGTCCCCTTTGAAAATCAGAGTTTGAGGTGTTCAGGAGTTAAAAATCAAAGGTTGCCAATGGATGTTTTTATTTAAAAAAAAACCAACCAAAACTGATAGAGACACTTTTGACAAGACCTACCTGCCATGCCCTCTGGAGTCTGTGGCAGAAATCCAGTTGATCATAGATAGAAATCTGGACTTTGATCATAAAGAACACTACTTGATCATTCCCTCTTTCAGTAAGGTAGACAGATCCACAGAAGACATAAAAATGAAGGGCTCTGCAGGCAGCAAATGCCTTTGACCTCTTGCTGGCTTCTAGGGACACTGCCTTTTAGGGCATGACTGGTTGTGCAGGATGAGGAGTCTGGCAGGATGTGAGGGGCCTCCTCATAGTGTTCATCCTAATGTTTGTAGGCGTGATGAGGTTAACACCTAGCATTACAGGGACTGCTGGGATGTGCAGCTGTCAGTCTTCTTTCTTCTTAAAACTGGCTGTTGTTCATTGTGGTTCAATAGCATTTCAGGGAAGATCATTTTTTGTAAAGAACATGTACACCCAGCCACTCTGTTTGCCACATGCAAAGGTTGGTTAGCTTAAGCACATTGTAGATATGCAAAAAACTAGTACCTGAGTCTCTTGCTTTGACTTGCTGACTTTTTATTCCTTTCACACTTCAGAAGTGTGAAGAGTTTCAAGACTGGGTTTTTTGATACCTACAGACCAGCGTGCTTTTTAATTGCATATAGCCTTTCTATGCTCCTTTGCTCCCAGGACCAACAAAACAAGACTTGCAGTTTCATTTGAATCAGGAAGTAGGATTGTTGTGTCCAAGAGCTTTCTCCCCTCTTATCCTTTGATCATCCCCCCTGCGCGTTTGGCTTGCATATTGTTAGTGTGTCTGTTGAACAAACATTGCTGGTGTTGGTGATCTGTAGAAGCTCTATGTGCTAAATATAAACATCTGTTTTTACTTACTACGTGCACAGCGCTTTGTTGAAGAAGTGGACCCAGAAGACTGGTACAGCCTTGTGAAGACAGGGCTCAAGTAAGTAATTTTGCGATGGCACCAAAGGTGCTGTAGAAGGTACGGTTCTGCTCACTTGGCCTTGTCCTGCATTATACTGGAAACACCCTGTCTCCCTTGAGTTCAATCAGATTTGACAATGCTCCTTGTTTCTTAGGATGTGCTTTCTGTCACATCCACTGGCTTCATTGGAGCCTGAACCTGCACAACTGCAGGCGGGTTTGGATTTTGTGCTCCAGTTAGCATAACTAACATGGCTGACTGGATAGCTGTACTAGCTTTTTTCAACCGGCATAAAGAAGCTTTATGCTCATATAGCTTCTTTTCATTTTAAGATATTTCCCAAAGACAAAACATATGAAAACAGAGTCAGATGTTTAATTTTTAAATGTAAACCATTTAAATAAAAGAAATAAAAGGTAGTTTAGGATAAGCGTAGCTTTTGTGGAGGTAAGAGTGTTAATCTGAAGGGTTGCTTTCTGAAGGCTTAGTAGGCAAAATTCTAATCCTTTATTAAGATCAGTGCAGCTACAAGTGTGACTGTGTGTCGATTCTCCTTTATTTTTTATAATTTGATGCCAGTATAACTTAAAAAGAATTAAATCAAAACAGCTCAGGGAAGGAGGTGCATGTGTTTTTTACTTTTTAAAAATTTGTTTTGGTTTTACTAAACTTGCTTTTTTTTTGCAAAGTTCTCATTTCTTAAACACATTTTTTTTCAAGCAGGTTTCCTTGGGTTTGGTTGAGATCTGACTTTTCTGTGATCCTTGCTTCTAAAGGTACCGCTACAGAGATGAAGCATTTTTGAAAGTCCTGAACATTGCTATTCAGTTATTATACAAGAAAGAATCCTCACTTAGTCAGAGCTTAGTCAAGCTCTCCAAACTTCACATGATGGTCACGCAGCACTCTCTATTTTTGTCAGTCATACTGAGGTCAAGCGAAGAAGATGGCACTAACATCCAGACAAGAGGTATTTTTTTATCTCCTTCTTCCCTTTAACTATATTTAGTAATCTTGTCTTTCTCGCATTATATTCTATCCATCCAGTAACCTATCCACCTACATACACTTGCAGAACTATTAAACAATTCCAGAATATTAGCATTTAGTTTTAAATTCTACCTCTGCTTGGATCCAAAAGTTGCATTTGTTTTATCACTACCATTTTTAAACACTTATGTTTCTAAAACTACTGAAAAGGTGGGCTTGAAGTTTTTTGTTTGGTTGGTTTTGTTTTTTTGGTAACCCTGTTGAAATCTTAAATTGATTCTTTTGGTTTCTGCGAGGCTGTTAGTGTAAGATCACTGAAGTGCGTATAGATTCTGTTAGAAATGTATGTGACATTTAAACCTTTTTTAAAATAGATTGATGCAGAAGATTTTAAGTTGATTTTGCAAGTTGTACCAAAATTTTAATCTAATCAATGTGTATTTGATATTGCAACCTTTCATGAGGAATATCCTTCCATGAGTAGTGTAATTTGGATGCTAGTTCATGTGTAAGATTGGCTTTGTTTCTTTGACCCTGCTATCTGAAATACTACCTGACCTTAAACCAATCATTTGATCTATATACACCTCAGCTTTTCCCATTGTATGGGGCTTTGAGATGCAATGATTGAAGGAGCCATATAAGAAAAGGGGAGGAGATTCTCAGGGCAGGATGTTGATAACAAATTTTGTGTATATTGGTGAGCAACGTGTAAACAAGCTTTAAAGAAACCTGGAAAGAGCAAAAAGCTCTTGTGAGGTCACAAATGTAGTGAAATTAAAAATAAGTAACAGATTTTGGTGCTTACTGTATGCGTTTCACCTTTTAAATGCATTTCTGTAGAGCAGCAAAATGGATTCTTTGAGGCTAACTTTGGTAATTCAGAAGCTTGGTGTCGCTGGGAGTAAAGAAATCTAGATTCAGGTCTTGAATCTGCCACAGATAACCTATTTGCCTTTGAGTAACCTTATCACTTCTTTGTTCTGTTTCTCGGATAGTTATAAAATAAAGGTGGATAATTTTTGCATGCCCAGGACAGAGTTCCTGTATCTTGCTGACTAATTGGATTCTGCAGCGATGACCCCTGTTTAAATGCACGATGCAGAAGCATTTTGATAAGTTACTGCAGTTGGGGTGTGAACTTACAAGTTCTTGCTGAAACTTCTTGAGTAGGTCAGGGAGGTTGCTGGGTTGTCTGCCTTTGCCCTGTGCAACTCCTGAGCCAATTTAAGAAACCTTTCTGGGAGAGGAGGGAGCTGCAGTATGGTAGGATAGGGTATAGCACTTCCTTTTAACCAGAGAGCAGATGTGTACGCATGGAAAGTTTCTGCAGGGTAGTATGCCACGTTGTGGACATCACCTCACAATAACGTTTGTGTGTCCAGCTTGGAAATACTGTTAACTTCCTAAAAAAAGTTGTTCCAATTTGTTCCACTTGAATGAAATGCATCGTAATCGTCCTTCAGTGTAGTCAGGGAAATGGGTTTTGGTATTTATAGAGAGAGATCTTTATCTAAAATGTATAGTACTGTGTGCGCATCTATTTAGAGAGGGTATATGTGGGGGGAGTATTTATATATACACTAACTGAGAGAGCAGCAAAGCTAAAGCTGTGTGTTTATTTCAGAGGCCTTGGTGGATATACTGCTGACAGTTGTGAAACTCAGCCCTTCTCTCTGTGAGAGCAGCCACCTCGCCGTGTTGCTGGGTGCCTACGGGGCTACACTGAGTGCTGTAGGTAAGTGTGTTAGCCTGGGAAAGGTACTTCCTGCTAGATCTGGTTTTCATCTTCATAGGTGACTGACTTTGGGTTTCATCTTTCTTTTTTTAAGATCAGAAGATACTGCTACTGCTTCAGTTATATGAGAAGAATAATCAAAGTCTTGTAAGTTCCAGGTAAGCTGACCACCTTCCTTTGTTCAGCGAACTACACACAAATAAGCAGTCTCAGAATTGGAATTTTTCCAGGGTCTTATTTTTAACTGAGATAAACAGTGAGCAAGGTCAAACCTAGAGGTGAATGTTGCATTGGGAAACATTTTTCCAATATATTTCCTATGTTTAACTTAATTCTTGTGTGTTGCCCAAACTTTTGGGTGTCTGTGGATTGGGTGAGGGACTATCTCATTTCAGTAGTCCCTCACTCTCCATAGTAAGAACCCACTATAGGGATTTCATCACAGATAAAGACCAAAGCGCAAGCTACTAGTATAGGACTCCTTCCCTGTTCCCTTGGAATACAGGATTCACCACAGCACAGCCCTTGGCCTTTCAGTGATCTTGCCCCTCTGTGCATGATGTTCATCTCTGGTGCTTTGCTGGAGAGGAGAGGAATATGCCAGTGCAGGAGTGATGTATAACCTCTTGCATTAACGCTTGTATTGTTAGTTTTGGGGTACTAACATGGTATCAATGGCTTCCTTGTCTTTCACCAGTCTGGACTGTAGCTCTCCTTATAGTGCAACCTTGCAATATACCTAAATACTTCATGAGAGAGAGCTATGTATTATATATAATAATCAGTGTCTTTTCAGGCCCTGTGCCCAAACAGTCCACAGGGATGTCTGTTGCTAACAGTTCGTACATACACCGATGTTTTTGGTCTCCCTTGCTCAAATGCACTTTTCTGTCTTTGAGATATGGGCATAAATATTAACAGCAGTGCAGGAGTACTGGCTCAGGCGGTTGGAGCAGTACTGGAACTCTGAATTAAGAACCTCCCTTAGCTTTGTCTGAGAATATAGATAATCCTTGCAGCCTGTGAAGGGGGTCAGGAAATTAAGGTTCTTGTTAGCGGCGAATTGAAGTGGCTTCCAGAAGCCAGGGCTCTGGCACTAGCTGCACCCTGCAAAAATCTTTACTGAAAGCGTTTGCAAATGGGAGGGTGTTACATGAGGAAGAGACTGATTTCAGATGGTAGGTAGTTTCCAAAACTTTTGTAGCCTTTTTAAAGGAGAAGCAATCTCATACTGTACCCTGAAGTGAATTAATAGTCTGACACTTGGTTAGACTTGATCGCAGCACGGATGTGTTTGAGTGAATATAGAGAACATTTGGGAAAAGTGCTGTACATGCAACGCAGCAGAGCCCAACTTGTGTTACAAATGGGAGCCTTCAGGTTCTGGGTGGTACGAAGCCTAACGCCATCCCTCCAGCTGGCTAACTGACAGTGAGGCATGCTGCTGGCTGTACTCACGTAATGACTGACAATATCAATAGCACTTTTAGCACAATGGCAAAGTAAGTGGAGTCCAAGGAGCAACTTGGAAGAGGAGAGGAAGGATTTGTGTTTTACTGAACTGCTGTGATGCTGGTTTGAAATATTGTTTGCATTTGAGACAATCTTCTCTGACCAGGTCTTGATCACTGTCTCTTCGTGCAGCTGTTCTCATACTTACCTGCATGTATAGCTTAAATCTAAAAAGTGTTTTTATTCTGAGAAGGTAAGTTCTGACTTGGATTAACAGGATAGAAAATAGCTAATGAGACACCCTCAGACTGAATTTTAAAAGCTTTTGGATGGATGAAAAAGGTGTTGCCAGGGAAACGAGTTCTAGTTTCAAGTTCCCACAGGATTATAAGTACAAATGAAGGGAAAATTTAAATACTCATTTATATCCTCTGTAATTGCTTTTCGCTCAGTGCTAGCAGTCTGTTGACTAATGCCTTTACTTTTAACAATGTTTAAGAATCCTGCTATGGGGTCCAGCAGCTGTGGAGCATCACAAGACTTGCAAGAGTCTAGGGAAGTCACTATGGCAGCAGCCAAGCATGGAGGAGATTCTGTGTCTGCTAGATCGAGAAAAGATGATGAAAACAATTCTGTCTTTCCCTCAGCATCGCCGTCTTCTGTCATCACAGGTGCTTTGGTTCAGACTGATGAATTATCCTTCTTTTGATGTAGAAAAAGAACCTTTCACTTCAGTAATTTCTTTCTTGCATTCATGTAATACATTACAATTTGTTTACATCAGAATAGTAATTTAGGTTTATAGGAGGGCTGGAATTAATTATTTAGGAGCACTTTTCAAATTAATTGCAATATATGGACCACATCTTGTTGGCAGGTGTGATTGTGCAGCACTGCAAAGATTGTCATGCGTAAGTGAGACCAGAATTTGACTTTTAAACAGTTGTTGACTGTCCAAGGATCCACTGACAGTGGGCTCTTCAGTCTTTCATACAGTTTGCTAACGTACTTTTATACCTGTTTGTGCCCATCAGGGGAATACTTTTGGAACCCTGATAGTGGAAGCCAGATTTAAACACAAGCATGTCTCACCCTGTGTTGCATTGCATTTTGCAAGGTTTAGTATTGGTTGCTTTATAATGGGATGAGGTGGTTGGGGAAGTCTGAAACCAAGCTGGAAATTGGTGTTGTTCCTTACAAATACTGGTTTGGATTTGGTTTCAGGAGCTCCAAGAGTCACTGTATAGAGATGAAAGTGTTGAGAATCTTGATGACTTCTATGATCCTTGTTTTCTACTTCAGCTGTTTAGTGAACTGACCAGACCAGGTAAAATGAATGTTTCTCTTTGATATTTAGTATCATTTTACTCTGCTGTGGGAGCTGTATGGTTCCATCTGTAGCTGTGTTATTCTCCATCTAAGAGCTAATGCTACAAAGAAACTTGTGCCTGGCTTTGGAGAGAAGAAACATACATGATTTAACCACCTAATGCATTGCATTGTAATTTTCAGAATAACTTAATAAGTAACAAGGTATAATTGGCATTAAAAAGAATTTTTTCAAATAATGCAACATATCTAGTGAGATTTGACTACTCAGAAATAGAGCAATGTAGCAGCAGATGGGCACTGCTGCCAAGCTGCTCTTGTTCAGAGGACTAGGTGCTCCCTCACAGCTTTTTTAAATGTTGTGAGTTAACCCTATGTGGAGGGACTGATCTGCTTAAGGTTGGGAGAGGTTTTTAAACTGGAACTGAAAACAGCTTGGAAGAGACAAAAAGTAGACAAAGATTTATGTTCTCTGATCTATCAAACAGCATTCTGTATATCACAAAACCCAGCACAATGTAGTTATAAAATAGCATAAAGGGGATCAGAGGGCATATTCCGCACTGCAAGGTTGTATTTTTTTCTGGTGAATGTGTAGAGCTGTGTTCTGCATCACCTGTGGTGTCACAGCAACACGATAAGCAAAACAGGCCTGGGAGGGATGGTGTCTTCTGCTGGACCGGCAGTGCCCCACCTGCAGCTGGCAGGACTGCTGTGATCTGGGGTTGCTTTGTGGCTCAGTTTTTGGGAGCAGTAATGGGCTCCTTTCAGCTATGCTCTCAGTGGGAGCTGGGCAGAGGTAGTGCAAGCTGGAGAAGGTGTCCTGCAATGTTGGGGGAGTTCTCTGGGCATAAACCAGAAGCCAGCATTTCTGACAAAGGGTGAAGCTCTCTCCTGCCCAGAGTGAATCTCTGCAGGGGTATTGATTTCTCTGAGGGACACCATGACTGAATTGACTGGAGATCTGGCCTGTTAATAGGCTGTGGTTATAGTATAGGGGAACTTCAGCTGACTCATTTTCCATCAGATAAAGATGCCTAGGGCCACTGCATGTCATGAACAGGCCTGTGCTCAGAGTTGATGGAAAGTTTTATGAGATCTACGTAGTGCTGAAAAACTAGTTGCTTAGACTCACTTTTCTTGTTTGACATGACCCTGCTTCGCAGAGGCATATCCCCGCTGTACTCCACAGGCATGCTGTCTATTTAGAGAGCCCTTAAAGGTCAAAGTGAGACAAGTGTCATAAGGAATTTCCTAACAAGCTCCCTCCCTATGTTGATTATGGTTAACCACTGTGCAGTGACAGATGGATTTGGCTTTCTATAACAATAATATCAGAAGCAATTGACAGGCTGATAACTGTCTTTCAGGGAAATCATACTTATAGTCCTTTGTTCACCTATACCCTTATAGTACAGTACCTGTTTTGTGTGTTCTTAGTCTATACTTAGCTATAGTTGTAAGCCGCTCCATATAATTTTGGCAGCAGCAAAAAGAACTGTCTTTTAGTCTGCTGAGGAAAAAAGGTACCAGAACTATTTGGCGTTTTGCAGTAGGAGGGATCTTAGACAATCCAGTTAATGCTGGCTCTCTGAGATTTTTATTGGTGAAGAGCATGGACGGCCAGTGTCTTTTTGAACCTGAGTGTAATAGTTGGAAAAAGCACTGCTGTCATGCACCTGTCACCATCACCCACCACCTGGAGGCCACCACCTTAACCAGTGGGAGGGATTTGCTGGCTGTTGGTCAGCCTCAGCAGCGCTACAGTCAGCCAGCGACTGTAGGACCGTTGTGCAGACAGCAGTGGGGTTGAGGGAGCCCTTGCACACTGTGTTGTTGCAGAGCTGTGGAGGCAGTGGCTGTCCCAGCATAAGCTGACTAAACCTAGAGAGGGGAAAAATAGCTCTCTTAACTGCTCCACACTGAGTGAGAGTCTGTGTCCTAAGAGGGGCATTTTTAAAGGGCCCAAGTGATTTATGAGTTCAAGTCCCATGGTGCCTCTAAACCACGTCAGCTGCTCTTGGAATTCCCAATTCCTTTTTATTTATTTGCTCTTTGTACTGGCTGCACAGTGCCCTGTGCACAGATGTTATATAACTGCTGGATTTATAAACATAGACTTATTGCACAGTGTTTAATGCTCACTGAGTAAAAAGTAAATCTGGAGTTGGGCAGACAGAGAGTTCTGTCTAACTTTAGCTCTGATAAGCATCTTGTGGAAAGCTTTTCCATCATGGTTCTCAAGGTACTTTAAACAAACTGTATGTCAGACATAGAATTAACTTTTTTTTTTTTTTTTTAATAACAACTTGTTATTTTATGCTAGTTGTTGAATGTACTCTCCAAGGTCAGCTGGATGGAAAATATTTCCACTGCATGTTTTCAGTGAAATGAAGTATTCCAAATAAATCTTTCTGTGACCAGCATGAGCTTTACTGCTGAAGTGAGAACCTTGGTTTCCACTGTGTGGTACCACCCCATAAAATTATCCGCTTTGTCTGTCTAGTTGGTGTACGTTCGTAGTTCTCAAGAACTGCAGTCTGAAGGAGAGCGGTGTGATGGCTTGCTGTGAAAGGGCATACAACACATATTTGATCCTGTGCTGAAGAGGGGTTGTTGTATAGGCCAGGGCTATGTGTGAGTTGTCCATAAGTGATGGAGAACCCTCTGCAGGCAGATGAGCTCTAGGTCATCTTCGCATGTTCACTTGGGATTCAGCAGAAAGCGTCCGTTTCCCAGAGCTTACCTTGCACCCCTGCACCTTGCCTGAAGAGTGGGAAGTGCAGAGTTGCAGTGCCACAGGCAGAAGGTAGCAGAAGGCATAGACTGTGTGTGTCTCTGGGCTCTGTTTCTCTTTCTCCTGCCCTGTTGTTGCTACTCCTCTCCCCATCTTTAGCAGTCAGGTGGTCACCTTGCCCAGCGCCTAGAAGTAGAGGGGGGTAGGGCTGTATCTGTACAAGCTCTGGTGATGTGAGAGGTATCCTGAGCTAACCAGCGAGGGATCTTTTCTCTCACTAGGAGAATGACTGAGGTGTTTTGCATTATGCCAGTTAAACTTCATGCACTTTGGTGGTATACGGAAATGTGCAGTAATTGGTAGTGTTGAAATAACTTGTAAAACCACTCAGTGAGAAGATCTGTTATTGCAATTCAGTGATGCCTTTGCATTGGTCACGTAGCAGTGGGCTGGTTGGGAGGCAGTGCTGGTGTGGAGACCCTGCCATTGCCTGGCCTGGCAGAGCTGGGTATGAAACTGTCAGGCATGAAATTCAAGTAGGAGTTCAATTCAAGTTGAGGAAGAGATCAGAGAAACAGCCCAGCTGCTGGTCTGGAGACATAAATAATCTGTGATTTTTTTTTTTTTTTTTTTTTTTTACATAAAGATATATACATAAAAAAAAAAATGTTTCAGTTGTGGGTGGGTGGGTGAGTGTAGGGGGGAGGAAGCTGGTGGACTAAATACAGTTACTTGTCAGTAAGACTGCAGCCTCTTCTTAAATAGGAATATTTGTTTCTCAGATACTTTCTCTTGACCGTCAGTGTGAATTACAAGAAAATATGTGAATATTGTTGTTAAACTCAGAACTGCAATACATTTGCACTTTAGTTGGTAAAATACAGCTGAGATGCCATTGTATTCCATTACTGGTGAATAAAATAGAAATAACACAGGAGATATTCTGGAGGTTTTACATCAAGTCATTTGCAGCCATCAGTGGGTAAAAATGGCACAAGCTCTTCAAAACACACACCCCTTAAATGAGAAACTCTAAATCCTGATAGCAAGATGCTATGGAAGATAAATGTTAGATTCAAGGGTGTGCTCTCCATTTGGCCTGCTACTGTTCATTGCTGGATTTTGTTTGTCCCAGAAGGGCACAGGGATACAGTTTAGTACTTTGCTTGGAACATGCCTTACCAGCAGAATCACTCATGCCTGCACAGTAATAACTTCTGTGGCTAAAGGCTTGTTTATATATTATTCTCCTCTCTGTTCTATTGCAGAAACAGATAGGCTTTTCATTGACTATGCTGGTCTTTCTTTCAGGCACAGACTTATCAGGTGCCCAGAAAATGTTTTGAGGAGGAGAATTTTTTCTCTTGGTCTTCTTTGTACTTAAATTTTCTGAAACAGTGAGATATGTGATGTCTTTACAGAATTTACTCCTAACTTTGCATGGTCTAGCAGGTGGAATTATCTCTGTCTCACATAAATGAGACTAAACACATTGATTTCGGCTCAGGTAAAGAAATCCTGTTCAGAGGGATTTGCAGAATGCCTTTGTTAGGTGAGGGAACCCTCAACATGCAGTGAAGTAATAGCTTATAGAGGTAGATCTAGAAATTGGTGTTTATGAATAGAAGTTTTGTTATGGATTATAGAGCTGTTATATAATCCATGACATGTCAATATAACACACTTGGTGTTTTTCTTTTGTTTTTCCCCCCTCTTCCCACACAGAGTGTGTAGTGGCATGTCACAAGTTTGTGGAAGTCAATGCCCTGGGTCTAACAGTAGCTGCCCTTAGCAGCTATGATTCCAACATGAGAGCAGCTGCATACTTTGTCCTGGCTTCCTTTCGTTCTCATCTGGAAGGAGCTCGCTTCCGAGAGAAGAGTCAGGTAAGACTGAGCTCAACTGATAGCTTGCCAGGTTAGACATTTCAGGTCATGGAGACTTATGAGAGAGTCACTGCTTTACTCATCCATCTACATGCACATGGTGAGGGAGCTAATATTCCATTTTATCCTTTATTGCTTTGTGTTTCCTCTGTCAACGGGCAGAAAAGGGGGGAAAGATATGTTTTGGAAATTCTTAAGAATTTTATTTGTAGGAATGGAAGTACTGATGGGATTGGTATTTGATTTATGGCCTATGAAATATCCTAAAAGCTTATTTATGTGTTCACATAAATTCTCCTATTGTATTTGTTTGGGTTATGGTTCAAGCTTTTCCCCCCTGGGCTCTTGTGCTGCAGTTGCTGTATCTCCTGGATGCTGTGCAAAATGGAATCAGGCAGCCAAACCTCAGATTTACCTTCTCTTTGACCCTCTACATTGCTCGTGTGGCACAGCAGATTCTGAAGCCAGGTACTGTAACATACTGTGCATGTTGAACTCCTGAGGTGAGTCACTGTGCATGGAGTATGTCCTTGATCAATACTGGAAGGTGAGATAGCTGTGACAGTGGTGGGAGCCATGAAGTATGCTTTCCTGCGTTTCAAAGAAAAACTTCCAGTGCTTGTGTAGACTGCCTTACTGGAGAAGTGGGAAGTGCCATTTTGATTTGTGTACAACACCGGTCTGATCCATCAGGGGTGAAACCACTACCTCCTCATAATTTTGGGGTGGAGGTTGGTGGAGGACTAGATGGGTGTGCTGGTCCTGTTCAGCAGATTAGAGTAGGTTGGCCTGAGCGTCTTGGTGTCCTTAGACAGTGAATCAACCTAAGTTGCTCTTGCAAAGGAGAATCTTAGCACTGGGGAGTAGTTCAGTTTGGAACTGACCTTGTGAGGTCTCTAGCTAAGCCCTCTCCCCAAAGCAGGGCCAGCTATGAGGGCAGACCACTTTGCGCAGGGCTTTGTTACCCAAGGAAACCACCAGACCTTCTAGACTGGTTCTAGAAAGCCTCCAATGATGGAGACTGTATAGTCCCTCTGGGCAACTTGTTCCACGGCTCATGGGGGACATATCTGGTCTGTAAGTTAAAAAATTACGAATGCCTAACGTGAAGTGTTAGGCTTGAAATGTGCAGAGATTTGCCTCTCACTTTGCTGCAGATTTCTGTTTTGTCAGTGAAGTGACACTGGATTTGCTGAAATCAGAACCATGTTGAATGTTTTATCTTCTCACCTGCTTTGGGCACACTTGAATGAGCTTTCCATTTTGGGGAAGAGAAGAGGAGGGATGGCCAACAATATAATCAGCCTTAGAGCAGAAGGCCTCCTCACTGTCATTAATGTCCTGTTCTGACTGCTAGCTGAAACACTGGAAAATACAGGTTCCATTCATTTTTCTGCATGGTTGTCTATTGTGAACGTTGTCCTCCTCCACAATAACCGTTGTTTCTCTTCACAGAGGAGCACATGTATATAAAGGTAAACAGATTCCTTCTGTCACACCAGTATTTGGACCTGAGGAAAGTACCAGGTTTTTTCCAGCTTTTCTACAGTTTTGATTTCGAGGTAATGTAATAATACCATCTTAGGTATCTACTAATTCTTCAGAAAATAATAGAAAGAAGCCATAAAAAGGCAATGAAATCTTATTCTTCCATAGGTAATTAATTAAAGGCATCTTAGTTTTGTTTTATTTTGAAATTAAAAATATTACTTGTAATTATTTTCTTTGTTGTTTTCTTAATAATAACATATAATGAAATCATGAGTTGTGCTGTGCGTGCTCTGTAAGCACGACAAACAGACTGTTCTGCCCTAGCTAGCTTACATTCATATTTGAGTGTAGATTATTAATGTTGAGTTCAACTGAGGTCTTTTACAAACAGCAACTTTTAAAGTTCCATTACCAGTGCATATTTGGGCTGCAGAGTAACTGTACCTGATGGATGTTATTGATTAAATTTGATAGGGATGAAAACAGAGAAGTCCAGAAAAAGCTGTTAAGCACTGTGCTGGCACTCACAGGGAACCAGGTTTTTTGTGCTCTTATGAGCAGGCATTATTTTGAAATGTCTGATGGTGGTATTTTTCTTATGGCTTCTAGTACAAAACAGAACGTGAGTGGATTCTCAGATTTCTTGGAGAAGGGCTGCGTGATAAATACTGCTATGAGCTTTATGACTACCAGAGGATTTTCCAGGTCATTCTTTCATTTTTCAACAGTCCTTTGTGTGATGAGGGCTCCCAGGTAAGAATTAAAAACCCAACAACAACAACAAAAAAACAACCAACCAACCAACCAAAAAAAAACCCAAACCAACCCCCCCCACACACACAAAACACCCCCAAACCTCAAGAGTTTGCATGGTTTGGAAATTTTAAACAAATACAAAGCAGAAAGGAGCAGTTGACTCTTCCCTTGCCCTCTTGAAAATATGTTCCGTGTTGATTTTGTGTATGTGTAGAGGGGGAACTAATTGCTTATGTTTAAACCAGAGTCACATCCTTGTCCCCTAAAATTGGAACAGATCCCTGTCATCATAGAACTTCACTCAGTTTCATCAACTGGTGGCCTGGCTTGGGTCGTATTTCTACTGCTTCATGGAAAATATTGCAGATACCGCAGTTTTGCTCATACAGCCAAGGCCTTTGCTTTTCTAGGTCTCCTTATTCCTTAACCAGCATGTTACCTGTACAGTGCTTTAGCAGGAAGAAAACTCACATGCCAGAAGCTCTCATGTTCATAAGCATCCACCCTGAGAAACCCCATCTGTTAAAAGTATCTCAGTTAGATATCAACATTTTGGACAAAAAGAGAAATTGCCTTGCTACCTTAAGACGTCTTTTTAAGAGTAGCATCTCTGTGTATGAAGCCTTGAAAAGAGAATGTCTTTTCTTCCCTGGGGTTGCTAAGAACATGTGGTGTTTTGTAATACATTTTAACTTTAAGTTGATCAGATCCCAGATACCAGTCAGATTGCTAATCACATCCTTCTGAAAGATTGATAATAATTAGATCCTGACTGTATTCCCATTTTGTAAAAGAACAAATTATATTTCCTGTTTCAGCGTCGTATTCTGGAGATACTACAAAATGCTGCCCATGTCACCAGAGCTGCCTATGAGCTGATACAAGACCACAGCCTCCTAACCTGGCTACTGCACATCTTAGAGAAAAGGTAACTAGGGAAATAGTAGTGAAATGGGAACAATTTTACTATCCACAACAGAATAATTATGCAGCTGAGTATTGATACAAGGGTGACAGAAATGGAGATGGCCTGTCCGCGGTTGTGACGTTTGGCACCTAGGGCCAGACTGGCAGAACTTAGTGAACTCTGAAGCGTTCCCTAATGTTTCTATACACAAAGACAAGGTGCTTTGAGGTTGTTGTAGGAGGGATGATTGTGGGGGGGTGCTTCATGTTTTTGATAACACTTCCTTGAAAAACTTAGTAATCAAAATGCCACCTTATTTTAGCATATGTGACTCTTTCAGCTCAAATACCCACAATTGGCACCCAGTCATAGGACCTTCTTACACAGTAATTGGCACAATAATGAATTTGAACCGTCTATAACATTTCTCCTCCCACTCCTTCCTCCTTCCCTTGCCTCTCCCTCACATACACTCATACATGTGCACACACAAAATCTCTTTTGCATAGATTCCCCTGGCAGGTTCAAGCAAAGTTTTGGGATCATCTACAGTGTGATTGGTCTGAACGGGTTCCCAGTACTGCTCCCCTGGTGTACACCTCTTTTTGGTACAGTTTGGTACACTTGGTGGAAGTGAAAAAGCCTGGATTTGGCCTCTGGCACCCACTACTTACTTTGTGATTGTACTTTTGAGGAGTATTCTTCTTGCATCCACTGTACATAAATCAGATTGCTCCCTCCCCCTCCTCCCCCTTTGCCTTTAGAATAACAAAATAAACGTGGCTCCTGATACTGTGCTGTAAGCATTGCTGTTATTACTTAAAGTCTTAGGAACATAAGGAGCCGAGCTGTCTTGAACAGTGACTGCTCTAAAGTAATGGTGGCAGTGGTTGCAATGCAGTGGAATACTTGGCAGAGCTGTGTAATGACAGGCACAAGTCAGAAATCGCCAGTCTCATGCGGGGGCCGTGATGTGCTGCTGTGTTTCCCCAGCTGCAGTGTGGCAAGAGGAGGCCAGTAGCCAGGGCCTCCGTGGTTCTGGGCCTTCCAAGAGGTGTGCTCTGGTGGGGTCCTGGCCGAGAGGCACCTGGTGCCACTCACAGCTCCAGAAGTGCACTAGAATATTGTCCCCTCTAGGTGATGGACTGGTTCCTGATTAGGATCTGCCTTCCAATTGGGTGTTTGCTTCTTTTTTTGTTTTGTTTTTCAGGTTTCTGGAAAACAAGCTGTTAAATAAAATTATTTCCTTACTCCATACTCTGTGGCTAACAAATTTAGGAGGCAAGAGAGAAAGCAAGAATCAGTCCCAGGAAAACAGGAAGTTTCTTCCTATTCAGCTTGTAAATGAATTTCTGTATGTTTTGATCATGTTAATCAAACACATTCGGTGAGTCCTTTTTTTTTTTTTTTTTTTTTTTTTCTATTTAATCAATTTGCATCTCCTCCTCTGTTCAGTTTGAAATTTATTGTGGCCAGAAGAATTTCTTGATTTCTGGTAGTTTAATGCTTTTTTTCCCCTTCAGTTTGTATGTTGAGTAGTGAATTTTGATGAGATTTCTTTGACAGGAAAATTTAGCTTTTTAAATAGTAGGGGAATGAAATAACAGCTGATGCACAGTTCCTGTCAAGTTCTACATCCTTGATTACTGGCCATTTTTAAGCTGCTATGTTTTACCTTTTTTCTTCTGGATTAGAGCCTGCAGTTAGCAATGCTGTTTGCTGCAAGGATCTTTCATACCCTCTGAAGGGTACAGACTTTCTGTGTCTGTACCACACACGCAAATTGTACGAGGATAAACTGTGCAAAGTTCTACATTACAGCATTAAGAAGGGGTCAGTCTCCAGGTCTAGAGAATTTAACCTGTCTAAGCACAGCAGCTGCAGCAGGGATAGTAAAAAGCAAATGGTTAACCACTTCTGTTTGGGTTTATAACAGCACCTGCAGCTTACTGTGTGGACAAGCATTGCCACAGCTTGGAAAAACTGTTTAATTTGATTTCCTCAAAATTTAGAAAAATAAAGAAGCATAGGTAAAGCTCTAGGCCTCTGGCCTTTTCCTTGTGTGCTCTCTGCCTTTGCTATTTACAGGCAGGAGGGCAAAGACTGTGTTTCATGGTCTGTTCTGCCAAACGCTAATGGAGCAAAGCACTGGGGATTCAGTGGGAATTAAAGTAATTATGACTGGCATCCTGAGAAACAAAAGTATATGTCTAGAGAACTGCAGGAGAAAACTGTAGGGAGAGACTCTAAGGAGGAAAAAAATTGTACTTTTTTTATTAATTAGCATGCAGAAAAATATATGGCACTTTTGTTTTCTCTTCATAGGACTAATTTAAATCTAGCCAAACTGACTCAGTTTTTCAGTACACTCAGTTCTGTGCTGGAATATCGTGCTATAGTTGTGGAGGCCTTCAAAGAAATGAGCCGGTTCACTGTGAATGACAGTGTTCTCTCAAACAAAGAGATCCTGCTGCTGCTGCATAAGTGGAGCATCATCGAAAAAGACCTCCGACTGCAAGAGGATGTGCAGACCCTTGTTCAGAAATACCAAATCAAAGAGTTGCTCAGTAAGTACTAGAATACTTCAGGAAAGTATGTTGTTGAGGTTGTTACAGCTAACCGTACAAGTGAGGCAAACTTCATAAGAAGTAGTATTAATGACTTTTGCTGCACAATCTGATATAGCTTGGGGGAGGGGGAATGGAAATGGAAAGCCATTTTTTGAGGTCTTCGGTGGTAGTGATTTCTGTCTTCGGCACAATTCTGGAAGCTTTGGAGAAACACAGTTTTTAAAAGGGAACGAGCTTTAAAATGAAACTTAGTTGCAAGTCTAGTGTCAGGCTTTGAAAAATTATATTCTTAAATGAAATCTTGAAAAAAAAACCAGTGCCTGGAGGCTTTGTGCTCAAAGATGTGAATCATTCTGAATGTGGATGGGGAATCTGAAAGTGAAATATGGGTAAAACTATCAGTAAAGGAAGCAAAAATGAAACAATTAATTTTTCTTACTGTCATCAGTGTTGGAAGAAAGCAAAAATACATTTGGACTTGTATGACTTCTCTTGTTACCTCTGTGAATAAAATGTACAAGGAACTTGGTAGGGGATGGTGTTAGACAATGCTGGTTTCCTGCAAATACAACAACTGCTTTTGGTGCACATTAAAACTTCTGTAGGTTTCTCTAAATGTTCTGTATCAGTTAAACTAACTATTAAAATATCACTGTATTTAAGGGATACTCTAAAAGCTTTAGAAAAACTAAAGTTTTTCACACCCTTTTAGTGTCTTTCTGAGGATGGAGTGCATGGAGCTCTGCCTGGGGATGGATGAGGAGCCGACTGAGAGCTTATGGGTCAGGATTAAAGGGAGGAGAAGGACAGGAGACGTTATAGTGGGGGTCTGCTACAGACCACCCGACCAGGAAGACCAAGCAGATGAGGTCCTCTAGAGACAGATAGGAGCAGCCTCATGTTCACAAGCCCTGGTCCTCGTGGGGAACAGAACTACCCCAATATCTGTTAGAGGGACAACACAAGCAGGGCATAAGCAATCAGGAGGTTCCTGGAATGCACTGATGATAATTCCAAGTGGTAGAGGAGCCAACGAGGAGAGGTGCTATGCTGGACCTTGTTCTCACCAACCAGGAGGGTCTGGTGGGGAATGTGAAGCTCAAGGGCAGCTTTGGCTGCAGTGACCATGAAACGGTGGAGTTCAGAATTCTTATGGCAGCGAGGAGAGTGTGCAGCAAGCTTGCTACCCTGGACTTCAGGAGAGCAGACTTTGGCCTGTTCAGGGATCTGCTTGGCAGAGTAACATGGGATAAGTCCCTGGAGGGACAAAGGGCCAAAGAAAGCTGGTTAATATTCAAGGATCACCTCCTCCAGGCTCGGAAGCAATCCATCTTGACAAAGAAGTCGGGCAAAAACGCCAGGAGGCCTGCATGGATGAACAAGGAGCTCCTGGACAAGCTCAAACACAAAAAGGAAGCCTACAGAGGGTGGAAGCGAGGACAGATAGCCTGGGAGGGATACAGAGAAATTATCCGAGCAGCCAGGGATCAGGTTAGGAAGGCCAAAGCCCTGACAAACAAATCTAGCCAAGGACATCAAGGGCAACAAGAAAACCTTGTGTAGGTATGTTGGTGATAAAAGGAAGACTAGGGAAAATGTGGGCCCTCTCCAGAAGGAAACAGGAGACCTGGTTACATGGGATATGGAGAAGGTTGGGGTACTCAGTGACTTTTTTGCCTCAGTCTTCATTGGCAAGGGCTCCAGCCACAACATCTAAGATGAAGAAGGCAAAGGTGGGGATTAGGAGAATGAAGAGCTATCCACTGTAGAAGATCAGGTTTGAGACCATCTAAGGTTGGGACTGGGTGATCTTTAAGGTCCCTTCCAATCCAAACCATTCTGTGATGATTTTTAGAGAGTTATTATAGTGACATCCGTAACTTACTGTATGGGTGGTTTTTAAAAAATCTGTTGCTTCAAGCCTCAGGAGCTTATAAGCACTTAGAAAAGCTGGATCCTCATCTGAAATTTTGTTTCTGAGGTTAAATTTCAAGAGTAGTCCCCAGCCCCCATAGCCCCTGGGGAGAAAACGCTGAAATGCATTTAGTTCATTTTAAGCTGCAGAGTGCGACATAATTGAAATTTCTGGTTATTTTATCAACAGCTTCTCGAAAGCAGATTGCCGTATAAATGCTGTGTGGTGTGGTGGCAGCAAAGTGCTGCTGCTGTTTGGGAGCTTCGCTGCTCCCGGTGACACAGGCAGCGTCTAAGAGAGGGCAACCCTGCACCAACAGGGTTGGGCTGCCTGTCTCTTCCCTGGGGGTGTGAAAAATTCACGTGCCCTTGGTTTGACAGCGCCTCGGCCGGCCACGCAGCCGGGGTGCGGCCGTGCTGGAGGAAGGCAGACTCCTCCGCTTTAGCCTGCGCCGTTCTAAAGCGGCGTCGCTGTGCAGAGGCCTCCGTCCCCGGGCGGGCGCCTGCTGCGCCTGCGCTAGCCCGGAGAACAGCGGCTGGAGGGTTTCTCACGGGGTGGGTGTGAATTACGTAGCCTTACCGACCAAACTACGTCTCGCGGACCTGCGAGATACTGCCTCGGCTTCGCGGGGCTGTGGGCCGGGGCCTGGGGGGCATTACTGCTCCCCTCAAAGTTAGGTGATCCAGTTCAGAAAAGCGTTTCAGCCTGGGAGTCGCTGGGAGCTGCCCGTAACCCGTTCACTCTGATTTGCATAGTCCCAATTAGGCTGCTAAATGAGGCTAGTAGTTCTCCTTTTAGCAAACGGAACAACACACGATACCGTCTTTCTTGCACGATTTTGGACCAAGAAAATCCTTTGGAATATCTGATGTTTGTTTTGGTGGTGTTTTTCTTCTTACAGAAAATATTAAAGAAAAGAACAAATCTCAAGTCTCATCTCATGCATATCATCACATTCGTAAGAAGGATCAGATAGAAAGAGAAGACGACACTGCGGCAGACCTGAAAGTCGCTGAGCTGGAGAAATGCAGAGATCACCTGAATTCCATATTTGCCCACTGGCAGCCTGTTTTCCCAGCGCCACCTCCCAAACACCAAGGGGAGTCCCTCAAATCTTCTGACCTTGTGGATGAAACAGACGGTCTTACCTGTGCGTCCACTTTCTTAGTAGCTAAGTGGCTCCTGAAGTCCATGGTTGAGCACAGCCTCAATATGCAAAACGTATCGTTAACTCTGCGGTGGCTACAGAATTGCATCTTGCCACATCCAGTGGTGGTGCAGGAGATACTCAGGGATGAGACACTGAGGAACAACATCTTCAAGTTTTATACCCAGACCTGCGAGGCCAGCAGCGGGACGGCTGGATTCCTTAAAGAGCTCTGTTCGTTCAGTTCAGTCATGCTTCACCTAATGGATGCTCAGGGCCTGACCAACAACAGCTTTCACAAACTTGTGAAAACATTGTGCCTGTCAGCAATGACGGAAGAGGATGTGAACAAGAAAGGTAACTCATCTTTTCACTCACCTTACAAGGTGGTAATGGGAGAAAGTAGGTAGTTCCATGTTTTTTTTTTTTAATTCATCAAAACAGTTTAAAGTTTGCCCGTGCCTCTTAGTGCTCATAACTTCAAAAGTAAAAGATATGTCTGTGGTGGTATGGGCACTGGGGTTGGTAGCACAGAATAGGGTCACTCTGTAGGGGTTTCTGATAGTACAACAGTCATACTTCCTCAAAGAAACTTTCTTTTCTAGGACTAAAATGGAGTTCAGTGAGGTATGAAAAATATAATCCCAAGAGGAAAAATAGTCTGCAATAAATGAGTCCATGTGGGCATGGGTTCTGATCCATCTGCTGTTCAATGTTATCATTTGATTGCAAAAGCCACAGGTCAGATTTCCAACTTTTTTATTTGAAGAGGTCAGAAGATTGTGCTAACAAGAAACTATTTTCTTTCCTTAATGCAAGGAGCATTGTTAGCTTTGCATGGGCAAAAACTCCACAAATTTTCCATCTAGAAAGAGAGTTAGGAAACTGTTTTAAAACATAGGTCTTGGAGGTAAAATGGTTTGGTTTTGTATTACTGTGTGGAAATAGAAGAACATCTGTTCTGATTTTTCTCTAATTTTTCTTCCACAGCTGTTTGTGTATTCCTGACTTCTGTTTACATTGGGGACATATGGCTTGGAGCACAGGAGCCAGATATGTTAATAACCCATGTCAAATTGATCTGCAGTAGTACAGATGATAAATTAAACAATGATGACTTGGAAACTCATAAACAAGGAGAAGAAACTATTATGCCTCTTTGCAAAACCCTTTACTTGGCTACATTGGGGCATTAATTCAGTGAACTGACACTTAATCTTTAATGTTATATGCTCTACCGTTGTTGCTGCGAGCCATGAAACTCTCTTGAACTGTTCTCCATACAAATCTCACTTGTTTTGTCATAAAGATCAATATTTTATTACTTTGTGCAAACTCAGAGGGGGAAGATTGTATTCATCATCTCTCAGTGGAACATTAAAACTATAATTTCCCTTTTCTTGAACAGTATGGGGCACTGGATGTTATTTATATAATTTTTATTACAAGCATTTTTAACTTTATGAAGAACAGAAAAAGACTGATTAGTGCATTGCCTGTGGACTTTATTTCAGTCCCCATGTAGTTAAAATCCATCCTTTCTCCAATATAAGATGGGGAAGAAAGACTGCAGAACTTCACCACAATGTGGTCTAAGTGCAACAAACGAGTAGTCAGAGGTTTAGCCACAATGATTTACTATTTCTGGAAAAACCCAGTTTCTTTCATGATATATGATACCAAAACCAGTATGAATAGAAGACTGAACACTGGAATCATGATGGTCTGGGATTCTTCTTGTTTTTAAATTAAATGGCTTTTGAAAGCATTTATATCTGAGCTAGTCTCTTTTTATTCTCCTTTCTGGTTGGTTTTTTTTTTGTTTGTTTGTTTGTTTTTGTTTTTTTTTTTAATTAAAAAAAGCCTTGATCACCACTGCTGGGACTTGCAACAAGGGCCCATCTTCTCTCCATTCTGAAAAGATGAGAGATGGAACTAAACCCCAAATAACTTGCCGCTCATTGATTATACATGTTTTTTATTGCAAATTCTCTGTGAAATCTGATAAATATTTCTTGAATGTGGCCTTGAGGGCAGTTTAACATATCATTCCAGATATGCAAACAGGCAGAGCCTGAACTTGAACCTTTGAAATGTAAAACAGGATTTATTAAACTGACTTGTGAATCTGTGCTATACTGAGGTACTTTATACAAATTCTGTACAGGGAAAAAAAGTCAGAGATGAACACTTTTTGTGCTGTTTATTTAATTTGTTTTTTAAATAAAAAAACATGAGACGCAAATAATGAGGATTGCTTCTACATCTAAATGTTCTTGTCCACAAGAAGCCATAGTATCTGTATCAAGACTTGATTTAAAAATAACACATTTATTGAAAAAGCTGCAAGCCCATTAAAGGCTAAATTTTGTGTCATATAAAATCCCTAGGGTCTGACATCAGGAAATCTTTGTGATGAAAAGAACTTATTTTACTTACTTAAAAAAAAAAAAAAAAACAGGCAAAATGAAACCAAAGGGGTTCCAAAATGAAAGATGTCTTTCCATCTCATCTAACTGGAAAAGAAGATGCTCATGGCACATAGGGAAGGGAGTTTTTTAGCTGTCTTGAGGGACTGGGGATATCTAACACTGGTTTATAGTATGATTTGCTTGAGAGAATTAAAGAAATTAGTTAAGACTGTTCAACCAACCTAAGGACAGTAATGCAGAAACATATTTTCTCTACACCAATCTATTGGCAATAAATTAAATCAATTTTCCCTAAGTTGAGTCTGTTTTTCCCATAATGGTAACTGGTAAACAATCTCCCTATCTTAATCCTGACCTATGAACATTTTCATCCCATTTTCCCCCCTGTCCTGCTGAAGGGGGAGTGAGAGGGCAGCTAGGTAGACATCTGCCAGCCAGCCAAGGCCAACCCACCAAAACCTGTAAGGTGGTGTAGCTCCTTCGGATCCCTTAGTAAAGTAACAAAACCCAAATCCTAAGTGCCACAGCCCAGTTGTTACACACTCTCCAGCAAGCTGCAAGCCCAGGATGTTTTTGGGTGTGTGCTTGCATGCCTTGCAATAGCCTTTCACGTGCCCTTTGGCCATGTTTGCTTAAAAAAATAAATTGTGTAACTGTGGATAGACAATGTCATAAATATATGAAATTTTGGAATCACACTATCACCTACTCCAGGCTTTCAAAGATCATGTCTGTCCCCAGAAATCCATAAATAGGAAATATTAGCTCTGCTTTTTTTTTTTTTCAATCAGTTGGAAGAGTTATTCTTGAGTGAGATCTCATTCTAGAAACTGGTTCAGCAGATGCAAACAGGCATGCTAAATTGCTTAGGCTTCAACAGCTATTTGCACACCTTAGTACTTCTCTCTGCAGCTGGACATAGTGATTTTTGAATGCAGTTTTGTCACTGCTAAAACAAAGAGGATAATTTTCAAGCCTATAGTGGGCTTTCTCTAATGAGATGCACGGTGCTGTGGAAGTGGAAAGCAGTATCGGGAGACGGTGACTACGACGAGGGCCCGTCGTGCACACGGGCATGCCTTCCTTACAGAGTGCATCTAAATCCTGACCGATTGCGCTTGAATCTGCCCTAAGGGCTCATCCTCGATGAGTTGCCAATGGTCTTAAGTATTTGGAAAGGCCCAGCAGTGAGTGCTTTCTCCCTAGCTTGTAATGTCTTGTTAGTATCTCCAATACTATTACCAAAATACTCAAGGTTGGAGGATTGTTCATATGCATTTTTCTTCTTTTGAAATGGTAGTTTTGGAAACAGAAAGAGAAAACGAATGCAAGTGAATTGACAATTTAAAGCTACCAGCCTGTCATGTAAAAGATATGCAGCTCATGTATGCTTATCAGTAAAGAATGTAGCTGTGCACATGGGAACTCTAAGGCTTAATCTCTCACTGCCTCTGAGCCTCGATATATTCCAGTAATGTGGCAATTAAAAGATTATTATGAAATCCTTGTGGAGATAATTGTTAAATATCTTTAAAAGCCATACATAGTTAGGAGTTGAATGATGTGTATATGTGAATTACTGCCAAAATAATCAAAATGCATTCTAATAAATTATATAGATGGAGAATCATTGTTTTAAGAAATAAAGCTTGATTAACATAAATTTTGGAGAGCATTTGGAAATGGAAAAATTGCTCCATATATGAACCCGCATTTTAAAAGAAGGAGTTTCTACAATTTAACCCAAGTTACTCACTTTGATGCTGTTGTGATGAGAACCATGTGGATGAAGCTCTAGAGCGCTCTGTGCCAGGCCCAGTGGTCTGGGCTGCCCTCACAGAAGTCATTGCCAGGTCAGGCCTTTTAAGCCTTTTACTCAAAATTCACAAAAAATCGGTGAAGTCAACAGCCCGGAAGAGCACAGTGCTTCCTGTTGTACCCGATGTGTAGAGCACGTAGAGTTTGAGTTGCAGGTGGGGCCTCTCAGGATTTGAAACGGATCTTGGCGACGGGCCGCTGGTGCCAGTGCTGAAGATGAGGACATCTGACACGTTAGCGGGAGAAGACTTCACATGGCACGAGCGACTGGGCAGAACGCTGTGGCTTTTGTGGGGGCAGTGGTTTGGGGTAATATTTTTGTAGAAGTCAGCCATGTCTTTGAACCAGCAGCATCAGCTGATTTGGGTCACACTTTGCTGACTGGTGGGTGCAGCTTTTCAGGCATCCACGGATGCTGCAGACCACCCAGGGAAGGCCTCTGAGGGAAGGGGAAATAAAGTGCTCGCTGTGGAGAGCAAAGCACTGGAAGGGCCTTGAAACTGGAATGTATGGAAATGTTGCAGAAGGAAATGCATTTCTCTCTCTTCTTCTCCCCTTCTCCCATGTTAGGTGCTATAAGGTAGGCCTGCATTTTGCATATTATTTATTACTGTTTATTTACTTTGTACTATACACCTTCATTTCTGTGCAGTTTGAAACGGGAAAAAAAAAAAAGTCTTTTCAGTGGTTATGTACTTATGTTCCAGTGGAACTAATGAAAGAACACCCATCGTTACGAATGGGAGTATTCACATCTTGCAGAAATCCCCTTAGAACCCATTTGTAGAGAAGAGGTTCTTGAAAATCAGGGTGACCCGAGTCTGTCATGAGTCAGGGAGGAGGATGCCGGAGGAGACTGTGCCAGCAGGCAGTGCAGAACTGCTGCAGGAGAGATGTTCTAGCTCAGGGTAGACGGACATGGCAGTAATGATTGAAGTGCAGTTGCTGCATCCTTGAGGAGGAAAACGGGTCCAGATGGTCAGACCCTCTTCAGACTGTCTTTGATGACCCTGTGTGATTGCAGTGGGGCTAGAGGTAACTGTCCCAGTTTGCAGCGGGAGAGCTGGTGCCAACAAGGGAGCTGGTTCACGTCTCTTGTAAGAACTACCTCAGCTCCAGCAAAAGGTGGGGGTATCTGAGGGCAGGGGAAGGCTGTTGTGGCCATCTGAGTTGACTGATGGAAATGTCTGGTTCTCTGATACATCTCCGTCCATGTGGCACCTTCAGTTCCTGCAGCCTTTCCTTGTTTTCTCAGACTCAGTCTGACTCAACAGACTTTACACCTTGACAGGTTTCCAAGCCCAACACCAGTAGTAGTCAGTTTGCTCAAAAAACAAACTGTAGAAGTGTTTATCTCAGAGATTTAAAAATTTGAAGATTAAAAAAACCCCACAATACAAACATATGCCTGGTGGTTTGGTCTGTCTCTTCTGTTTAAGGCTTTTTTAACGCAGCCCAGCCCACCCAGTCTCTGGTAACATCATAGCCCACACTCCCTGTACACAGCAGAAGGCTGCTCTGGCAGTGCTTCACTGTAGGAATTTTTGCTGCCTGCTTGGGGAAGTGGAATTTCTAAGCTTCTCCTCAAGTTTCAAACGAATTTTGTCTTGTCCTCAGCCCAGCAACTAGCTGTGCAGCCTTAACATCCATTCCAGCCCTCGCTGCCATCCTCAGCCCGACTCTGCAGTCCCAGCTTCTTGCTTACCAGAGGTCGAAGGGTTCTTCACCCTCTCGTGGACCTTCGCCTGGTTCTGCCTGGATTTGGTGGAGCTCCACAGGTGAGGAGAGGTGGAGAGAGCAGAGGCCACTGAAGAGGGAGGGAGTGCAGGTGGCCCTTGTGACTCCACTCCAGCTGAGCTAAACCTGTCCTCTCCACCCCACCGGGAAGCTGCTGTGACCCTCATGGAGGGCTGTAGCTTCTGTTTAACTATTTGTCAGCTGAAGCTGAAAGCAGGCAACTTGTGCAGAAATGCAATGTTGCTTTTGTAGTTTTGCCAGCATTTTCCTTCGATACCAAATATAGTAAACACACTTCTCTTTTTCTAATGCCTGGGTAACTAACAGATACCATTTCAAGATTGTTTGACATTAAGAGTTTATTTTCTGTCTACCATTTCAAAATGGAAGCAAAAAGTAATCGGTTATTGGTAGCAAAACTGCATTTCTGGCCAATAGGTAAATCTAATTACCTTCCACACTAAGACACCCACTTGAGATAATTAGTGCTGCCATTAGCTTTTCAAAGGCTGTTCTAGGTAAACAATGTTTTAATAAATTTTAAGTAACCCAAATATTTTTTGCAATAAAAAAATAAATAATAGACATACTCAACTCTTGAGGCAACTGCTGAGCTTCAAGTCAGTGAAGCAAGTTGTAACCCTTCTAAAAGCAAAGTTTTATTGTCGATGTTGCACTTGACATTGTTGCTCATTTTTCAGAGGATGACCAAGCTGAAGTGTCACTGAGATGCAACTGATGAGTGTGACCTGAGGACAGAGCCAGAAATAAGAAATAGATGACTCGTGGCTCTCATGATACATAAACAATGTTGGTTATGCTGCCTGCTCAGTAAGATCAATGGGATGCTGCTTGCTTTCACAGCAAGACAACACAGTGAAAACTGATGCTGCAGAGACACCCCTGAGGATAACAGGACACAGTGTGCATTCAGGTGAACTCTTTACAGGACTTGGGGTGTAACTGGTATAGACTTCCTGCTGGAGCCATAAATCTGGTCTCAGCCAAATGGGTCTTAATGAGAACCACTCAATCGGCAGCACACACTTTGCACCACATAACTGGGAGAGGAGTTTGAGTCGGAATCCTTACTTTAAAGACAGAGAAATTTTACAGTCATCATCATCATCAGGATCTAAAATGTTGATCTCAAATGCTGATCAGGCAACTCCAGCAACGTTGCTCAGATATGGCTGTGAGGGCTTCCTCTTAATGCATCCAGGATTTTCAAGTTTGTCCTTTGTTGAAAGAAATTTTTCTTTTCCTTCTTCTCCTGAACTAATTCAGGTTTGTGGTATCAGCATTTAATAGGCAGTCACAGCACGGAGCTCTTCTCTGCAGTCAGAACCGTATTGCTGTTTTTGTTAACCTGTTCCAGTTTTAACTCCAGCTCAGATCCTTCCATGAATACCAGTTTCATCTGAGAGGGAGGTAGGTGATTGAGAAGCAACCACATCTGAGTACGGGCTACTGAGATCATCGCAGTGAGGCTGTTCACTACTGGAACTGCTTTCTTCTATCTGGTTCCCTACAGTCACTTGTCTGTAATGTGTGGAGAGAAAAAAAAAAAAAAGCAGTTAACAGAGATACCTGTTTGGAAGACAGATAGCAGCAGTTTCATAAGGAAGTACATTATCAAAGTTTTAAAAGACATAGAAGGTGGTTTTTCTAACAGAAAAGACATTGAATCCATCAAGAGACATGCTTTTGGACTTCAGCATTCCTTATCCACCACGAGAACCAAGTCCGTACCTGGAAATGGAGTATGACCAACAGCAAAAGTGTGAGCTGTGTCTGCTATGTGGTGACTCCCCCTCTCCCACTCAAGATGGGACTTCAGTCCAGCCCTTAAGCTTGATTCTTTAGCTGGCTTTTTAAAGAGGAAGCTAGAAACTTTGCTATGACTTGCTCTGTACCAAGGGTGAAGGGAACTGTCATGGGAACTGCCATTTCCTCATGGGAAAGAGAAGAGGGATAAGAGCTTTGTGCGACTGTGAACGGGTGACACAAGGGACAAGAACGAGAGAGATGCGTGATACTTGGGAGAAACTCCCTGACACTGGGTTTGGGAAAAGACAAGACACAGCTCTAAGGGCTGGGGGGATCTGAGCAAGAAAATGAGACAGACCTAAAAAGGAATGGGTAGGATTAGGGTAGCAGGAAACTTCCAGTGTACAAATAATAACAATACAAAGATGTGTGATTCTGCCAGAAAAATGAGTTAGTGGTGGAGTGGAGGGGGCAATGATATGAGAACAGCAGAGCACACCCTGCCTCCTCCTCCCCTGAGCCCTTTCCCAGCAGCTTCCCAAACTTCACCCTTGAAAAATAAATAGCAGATGAGTCCTGGCCTAGAAGCAATAAGTTCCATTCAGTATGGCTGAACACAAGATCCCGACTACTACTACATCCTTAGGGCTTCAAAGGTGGGGAGGAAAATTACATTGGGAAGAAAACGTAACCCAAAAGCAAGAAGGGAAATGGAAAATTTTTGAAAAGTCTTATTAATGTCCTGGAGCCATGGCTTCAGAGATGAGAAAGAAGCCATCTTTGACTGAAAGCCAGTGTTTCAGTGGCTAGACAAATGTAACAACCAAAATATAGAAAACAAGATAAAGTAAATGGGATGAAAAGAAAAATAATTCTTTTTAATACTTCTGAGGAAGGGAAATATAAACTTTGTAACTTCAAATTTATATTCGTTGCTAATGAAACCTTAAAATATTTGTGCCTGACAATTAACACAACAGGGATTTTGCGTAATGGTAATTCAAAAAACCAAAACAAAACCCAAAAGTCTCAGCAACGGGCCCACCACAGGCAGGCAGATTTGAGGGTTTTTTTGCTATGATGCAGGCATATTCAAGATATCTCGCTTCTCTCTGACAGAAGCAAGACAGAAATCCTCTTACCAAAATAGGACGTTTTCTTTCCAGTCCGTTAAGTAGCTAAATATCATCAGCTAGCTATTCATATTTTAAAATCAGCTGGAGAACTTGCATTCCAGAGACCTGGAGACTGTCTGAGGAGAACTCTGTCCGGCTCTTGTCAATCGTTAACCATCCCTGGAACAGCAGGGAAGGAGGCTGGAAGAGCCTTAGCGTCCCAATACTCAAAGAGAGCGAACTGGTCAAGCCAGGTCACTATAAGGCAGTGCAACTGACCTCAGCCCCAGGCAAAATCGTGGAAATAAAACTAAGATAAGATACAACTGAAAAAGTATTTCAAAGGACAGAAAAACTAATTCCAGACAGTGTAGTTTTATAGAAAGACAGGTACGGTGAAAAATGTCTGATGTCAGATAGTACAGTTGTTCGTAGGACATTATTTGAATGCATGGCTTGAGTTATTTCACTCTCTTGATTGTCACTTGTAAATGTCTTTCCGGTCATTGCTAGATGGAAGCCTTTCTGTGTTATTTAAAACCATTAAACAGTTTGAAAACAAAAAGCCCCATCATTTCAGTTTGTAGGAGAAAGGGCAAAAACTAGGAAGAACTTCAGAAAGCAACGGAGTGCACCTTAATGCTAACGCAGCCAGCCTGCTCCCCAGTACCTCAGCAGTGAGGTCCCACTGCACAGCCCAGCTGGGTGGGCGTTTGCCTGGTGGCACCAGACTTGGAGAATGTCCGAGCAGCAGCCACAGAGGGGCATGTTCTGACCTCGCAGCCAGCAAACGGTGTCCTCTCAGCTGCAGAGTCTCGGTGCATGGGATGTCTGGAGGGAGGCTGGCTGCTGGCAAACAACCCCTGGCCCTGGCTTTGTGCTCACACATCCATTCACGCAGTGGCTGGTGCTAAACAAAACCCCAGCCTGTTAGTTTTCACTTGGAGTTATCGGTTATCTCTGAACAACCTCAGCACCACCCTACCAAGTGTGACACCAATCCCAGGCCTCTCTCCCGTGGCATGATACCCGCTAAAACATATGGAGTATGTTTCTTTAGATGACAGGAGTGAGAATACTTTTATGTGAAGATACTGTAATTTGAGCTCTAGTGGCCTAAGCCTTATAACAGGCTTTGATGGTTCATAGCTAACCTTTTTTTACAGTCTCTGCTCCTGTGGGTCTGACAGCTGCTCACATCAGAGGGAGCTGGTTCTGTCAACATAAAAAGAGAAAGTTCTCCTAATGATGGAGGTGTGAAAGGCCACTTTATCCCTTGAAACCAGAGGCTTGAGAATAGCAAGATTTATTATCTGCTTTTGAGACTAAATTCAGAAACTACTGGGGAGAAATGGGGATAGATCCGCAGGAAGCCATCTGTAAAGGCTTAGCTGTCTCAGCTTCTGACACAAGCAATGATGCTGTAATCTATGCAGACAAGTCATGTAGACCTCAAATACTGGTCTTGTGAGAGTCCCAACCACGAGATTTAAGTACCACTGAGAAACCGTGTTCTTTCTGAGCTCTTAACCGATCTTGGCTAGGAAGTTCAAGATACCTAGGTGTGAGGATATCTCATTACCACTAGTGAGAGACAACAGGTAGAGATCACAGTTGAGAATATCTTAAGTGAGTTTATAGACAGACAAATTACCTTGATTCCATGAAACAGTCTACTGTGACGGGAAGAGAGGGCTAAAGAAAGTAGAGAACAGGAGCAACTGCCTTAAGAAAGCAGAAAACAGGAGCGTCTGCTTAGCTGGAGAAGTCCTCTTATGAGGATGTTCTTACTATAGTATTAAAAAGGACTTCCTCTTCCCCAAAGACAAGGTAGCATGCTCAAGTAGAGCTATGACATGTCTTACTGTCATCTGGAAGAATATGATGCCTTGAGTGTCAGATTCACTGCTGTTGTGTACAGGAATAGGTACTTTTTTTGTTATTGTAATATTTGGTGGTTATAATGTTCACTAATGAATATTAAAATCTTGAAGGTAAGCTAAAAAAAAAACCAAAACAACCCTCTGAAAACTATCTGCCCTCATGTGTGATCTAGAATATTGATATAGATTTTTTTTCTGTCCTAGGGACAAAAACCCCTGAGCTGTCAAATATCCAAATTAGTTCCCCAGTTCCAGGAATGAAGCAGCTGTTGCAATTGATCTGGATAGAACAAAAAATTGAAAGAGCACATGGACATTGTACAGTCTGCCCACCGAATCAGTGGTTATCTGTCTGTCCATAAAGAAAACTCTCACCTGCAAACTGAGAAGAAAGATGGCTGTAGAACAAGTGTTTTCAAGCCAACTCCCACATCTCTGTTTGGCAAGTGGAAACCTCAAACTGTGTTACCATATGCCCCAGAAATGTTGGGTAAAAGTTGGTGGTAGTCAGGGGGAAAAAATATCTAAATGCTGCATTGGGTTTCTTATTGCAAGAAAGCTGTCTGAAGCCAGCAAGGCTCATGCTACCAAGGAGTCCAGGGTCCCTTGCCTGAGCCCCTCTGAGACCATTATGACAGCAAGAAATGTGGACAAAGGATGAGACAGATCTCCAACTCTCTGGGTACCTTTTTTTTTTTTTTTTTTTTTTTTTCAAATTACACTGCCTGGTAGGAAAGTGATAGCCAGAAGAAGATTTTGGATGTCCACAGCAGTCTCAGTCACAGCTGTCAGGAAAGCACAGCCTCCAGTGAAATGCATGGGAAACCAGTGTGTCCTCTTGAGAGGTCCAGGAAGAAGCTTCCCCTGCCCCCCTTCCACTGCGTGAAATTCCAGCCTTGGCTGAGAACTGTCTCCAGCCACTAACCCTTATTTTTATGTATCATTTTGGATGACAAGAAACATAGCTGAAGCAAATTATTAATAGTGGCTCTTGATTACAACAGCAGTGTGGTAATCAACTGCCTTGGCATGCTAATGGGTTAGAAATAATTGGTCCTGTGCCCCAAACCTTTTTTCTTTGTTTATTTCTGTAGGGGTAGTTGTAATGGTGACAAAAGGGACTGGGACATGAATTCCCTGCTGCAGCTCTCTTGCAGGCATCAACCCTCCCCCCCCTCCCGAACTCACTCATCTGACTTGGCACCGAATTACTCTGTATTGCAGAGAAGAGTGTGGTGCAATCAGATCCTGGATTCAGGTCCAGGACCCCTCAGTGTCTAAGGATTATGCTGTGGCATAAGTAGCTCTAATTGTTGCATATGCCTTTCAGGGGACACTTTTGACACTGACTTCTTTTCTGTGCAGACAGGCAGGTAAAAGTCAGCAGACTATACTGTCCTATTTAGCCCTTGCCAAAACAGTAAGACCTTGGTGTACAGAGTGGTGGAAGAGATATAATCACGGCATGTTCTACAAGGCCAAGATGTCACCTTCAGGGACCCCTCAGAGATACAGCTGACAATGAAGACAGCTCACATGCAGTGGGGGGGGTGGGGGGTTGCTCGACAGTCATCTGAAGCAAGAAAGTAGACTTACGAACTGCCAGACCTGAAAGCACGCTTTTTTCACCAGGCGGTTGAGCAAGCTGGAAGAGTACACGCTGCCCTATATGCCCCAGGGCTTGACAGAGAGATGGATGAGCACAGAAACAGTGAAGGTAAAAGTTCTCCAGCCTTGACCAGTGACGTGTATGTACGTTTGTTGGGTGAATGTATCAGAATTATCACAGGAAAAGAGACAGGAGATTTCAATATAGAAATTAGATGATTGCCATGCCAAGAGGAATGGATGGATTTCATAAAAAGAAGATGACAGGGGAGGATGTTGGATGTTAACAAGAAGAACTTCTTTCAGGCACCCCACATTGTTTTATTGCTGGAATGGGGAGACCTGTAATTGGAGTGGGGGTTAAAAACCAAGTGGAACTCAATCAGAAAGGGCAAGTTTGGGGAGGGTGGTGTGTTGAATAGTCTCTTCAGTCCTAAAATTATTTTCTTACAGTACGTTTCAAGCCTAGAAAAATATAGCAAGACAGGATGATTTCAAAGCCTAAGCAAATCTCATCCAGTATGGCTTTCCATTAATGATTCCTGGGCTCTCCACAAAACATTCCTAGACTTACCCTGCTCACAACAGCTCTTTCAATGGGCAAAACTGAATAGGGATAAATATGGATATTTTTAAGCCAAGTATTTCACTCAGTAACATGATGCAAAAGTGAAAATTTAAAAAAATTAATATTTTTGTTTCAGTTTTCCAAACACTCTGAGATTTTCATGTATATAGACTTCTCCTGCCAGCTTTTTAGGAACAGTGAATTAATGGGAACATGCCTCTGTTACCCTGTAATTTTATGTTCATTTCCATGTGTTTCTTGTTTTGTTAGCTTGCCTCCTGCTTTGTGGTTTATTTGGGCAAGTTGCCTTTTTTATTGTTGTTGTTACCTTTTGTGAGCATGCCAGAGGCTGTAGGGTGCCAATAAATTAGAATATTAGTGCTCCTTTTTACTGCCATATTATACTTGTTTCCCTCTGCTTGTTTGTGACCTAATCTTGAACCTCTGCCTGATCTGCTGAGCTGAATTTTCTGCGTCCTGATCAGATTAGGAGGAGCAGTGGGCAAATGCATCCTTGTTTGCATAAAACATGTTTGCCAGAAAAACTAGCAGCAAACAAAGTAAACCAAATGTAGAAAGCTGCAAACAGAAACCTGTCCTTAGACAAAGTTCAAAATCACAGGCAGCGTTAGACCCACATTCCCATTCAACCTGTGGGTGCTGCACATCAGCAGGCGCTGTGTCTCCATCGGGCACATCCACTGCAGCTGCTGTCACAGGACAGGGTCTGTAAACTTTTAGGAGACTGGGGACACGCCTGTCAACAGTGAGCTGTTTATGCAGCCTCTCTTTTCAGCCATGGAGGTTTCAGGTGCAAATACGCTACTAGAGCAGATTAGCTATTCCATCTATCTGCCCCTGCAAGACATTTCCGTTTCAAGCCCAGCTGTAAAAACAGTCTGGATGACACGAACGCGGGGCTCTGGGATAGAGCTAGATACGCTGCACACACTCGGGCCTGAAGATGCTGTTCTGCTTTACTGGGCTACTCACCAGCCCATACCCAACTCTGTCTCCATAATGCCGAATAATACTCTACTGAAATTTAAATTAAGGTACTCAGTTAAGAGTGACAGAATCACACCTGTAAACTTGAAACACTAATGACATGGCCTGAGCCCAATGCCAGGAGATTCTGTCCCAACAGAAAATCCGGTTTGACCATGTTGTCTCACTCCTAAACTGACTGGTACTGTGAATGCTACACATCCATGACTGACAGGTGCTTCGAGTCATTTCACATCCACACTTTCAACTGATTAATACTCTAAGTGTATTTGTAGTTTTGCTATGGGCTTACTACGCTGAAGGACAGAAGTTCAGACATGGACCATCTTTGGGAAGGAAGGTATTGCCACACGCCTGACAGGCCTTGCAAAACAAACCCAAAACAAAACAAAACAAAACAAATCCAACAAACAAACAAAAGCAAAAGGAAAATTTGCCCAGATCTTCAGCTAACTATAGATCAATAATTTCACTGAGTTAATTTAGCCTACAAGAACTTAAAAGTGTTTAGGGACTGAGTCATACACTTATTTTAGGCAAGAAAGAAGCTTGCCTAACCTCCTGCATAACAGGCCAGAGAATGATGGAGCATAGGCTCCTCACAGTAATTTTTGGATGAATGTAAATGCATGTTTTTCAGACATACAGTCATCAAGTGAAAAAGGAATTAATCACAACCCATTTAATATTCTAAATTGTTCCAGTGAGTCATTATCCTCACATAAAATATGCGGTACATCTGAGTTTGTGTAGCATCAGCTTCCAGCCGTTGCATTTTAGGACGGTACTTTACCATCTGATAGTTATCATGGGGCTCCTGAATTGCACACTCGTGTTCTAAAAGATGCAGTCAGTTCACAGGGAGCATCTTTGAGCCACTGCTCCTTGAAAAACTAATTGATTTGAGTTGATTTCTCTCACTGTAGAATGCATTTCTGGAACTCAAATCAGTTTTTTCCCCAATACCTCCCAATTTCTTTAAAACCCCTTTTAAGGAGTGCATTCTAACATAAGTACAACATTCTTGGGGTGATCTAAGCAATGGCACACATACTATTATCTTCCTGATCTTACTAATAGATTTTCTCTTATTTTGACCAAGGCTTACAGAATTGCTTTGGGAGCTTGTGTTCACCTGCTTTGCCACCATGTTTCCTACTTCATTCTCAGGTGTGGTTTGCAAGAAGTATTCCCCCATTCTGTGTGTAAAAGAGACACTCTTACTTCCATAGTATGCAACCTGGATAGCTGGCACAGGTAAAATGCATGCTCTTTGCCAACATACAAAGCAGTCGAGACTACTCTGTCTGTCCTTGTGGTTTACCATTCCCCCATCTTTCTGTCACCTGCAAACCCCATCTGTTATGGACTTATTTTCATCCAAGTGATTAATACAGACAGTGAATAGCTCTGAGTTGAGAGACACTCAAACCAAATAATAACAGAAAAAGTGTCATCTCTGTGTGTAATTATAAATGTTGTAATTGCTGAAGCACTTGAAGCAGTGAATGACTGTTCCATGCGGATTATTTTATCACACTGATCTATACTTACTTTATCTCTGGTTGTACTTACTTTACTGGAGTTGATCCAGAGCGGGACATATACAGTAAAATAAGGAAAAGAAACGTCACAAACGCAGCAAGCCCAACCCAAAAGGCTATGACAATAGAATCTGTGGACACAACACAGTAATTCTGTCACTGGTACCATAGCAAATATAAAACACAGCAATATAATTTATGATCTCTAAGAAAGATATGTCATTTAATTAATTCAATTTAATTAAACCCTTGAAAGAGAGCAATCTGAGTGCCAATTTGTTAAAAGTATTAAGAGCCTCCTAGCAGTTTCTTGTAACAGTGCATTGCCAGGGCTGGGGAAGAGGTTGGGGAAAAAAATCTAGTAAGTGTGATGGTGACTAGCACTCTGCATACATTTAAAAGGTAATACTGAGCACTGATGGTTTTCTCAGTCTCAGCTGTTTGCAGGGGATACAGCTTCTTTTACAAAATCCCAGTGCGGTAAGCAGTGTGGTACTCAAGACTGAGCCATTACTGCTCATTGCATAGCCAAATCCCGCTCTTAAGTGAAAAAGTACAACAATCTCCAGTCTTTAAGGTGATGCTTTTAGGGAGGGAATTCTAGACTTGAAAACATTTTATACCAAGAGAAATACTACAGAAAGCTTGTTGAGAAGTGCCTGGGACCCTCACAGCACATCAGTCCAGGGGAAGAGAATGTGAACCTTCCCCTGTTGAGCTGCAATACTTCAGTAATCAACATAAAATAGTTCAAAATGCAATTTACTTTATCAGGACTAAGTGGTTTCTTTAAGGAACAATGGATTCCTAGCACCAAAGTACGGGTTCACAATTGGTTTAAACCAGCCTAAAATCCTGCCCCTGCTGCTATCCCCAATTCAGATGAAAACTTTGGGGTTTTTTAATTAATAAAAGAAAAAAAAGATGAACTGACCCCTGATCTGGGTGACCAGTGCTATGGGGAGTATGAGCTGGTTGGGGGAGAAAAGGGAGTTGCTCTTTCATGAATGAAGGCTATGGTGCTGCTGAAATGACTGCCTCAGTTAGGGGCTTGCTGTTAGATGGGGTGGATCTGCAGCTGCCCCAGTAGCACACTTGGTCACTGGTTCACAAACACTCCTTGCTGGGATCAGCGTGGTTGTGGTGAGGGTCCCAGTTAAAGCCTTGAAAAGGTCGGGTGTTCTGCAGAACACAAGTCGAGAGATGCCCTGAATTCATAACCGGCTACTTGCTTAGACTGAGGTGAAAAAGAAGGGTCATTGACCCCAGAGACAAATATTGACCAAGATAAATCTTCCATCTGAAAGGACAGAAAACATTGTGTTCTTTGAAACAGGTCCAATATGTTTGATTAGGTGTTTCTTTGTGAAAAAGTTCAGAACGTGTTGTCATCAGAGCCACAAAGAGATTAGGGGGAATTATTCCAGTTCCTTTTAAACCTAAAACCAGATCTGACCCATCTGGAGTCTTATCAGAAAGCTGAATTTTGGCTGGGCTACTGAGAAATAAGAATGTGGAAGGTCAGATTTTTTTATTCTCCCTCTGTTAAAAAAAGTTATACTGAGCTTTAATTCAGAGGATGGTAAATTAACTTGAGGGACAATATTCTGACCTACTTTTCCCAAACTTATTATGGGAAAAAGCAATGGGGTGCTACTGGCCAACCCCAACTTCCCAAGTGAGAATTAGGGGACTTCTGCTTAAAACAAAACAAAACAAAACAAACAAAAAAAAAAAAACAAGCTCATGGTCCAGTGATATTCTGAGAAGCTCAAAGTTTTGAAGTGTTCAAAGCCATCATGACAGAAACAAATTATAGAATTCCCTATCAGAGCTATTTTGGTTTAATCTTTTAAAAGCAGCTTTAGTACAATTCATGGAATTCACTGAAGCTAACCAAATTTGCTCCAGGTCTCAGGGGGAAGTCTGAAGTCTTGAGGGATAAACAGCAACTTCCTGTTTTTAAAGTCTTACAATTAGGATTTTTTTAAAACTCAGACAACATATTTTAACAATCTATAGAAAGCTTTTCTATTGATAAATTTTACAGTCACCTTTTTTGTGTGTGTGCCTGTTTTTAAATAGCCTATTAGTCCATGGGCTAATTAAGCTTTTTATTATTTTGAAAGAAAATGAAGAGAGCCACACACCACTATTAATAGAAAGCAAACCCATGACTTTATAGCTGGATTTAGATTCATTTTCATGAGACAAACACGGTCTCATGATGCTTCAGGGACAGGCCATATAACAGAGGAATGAAAGTGCAGAGACTCAGGTCTCTGTTTTACATTAAGTAATAGCAAAAAAAACCAAACCCAAACAACCAACAAAAAAAAAAAAAACAGGCAAAATTGAATTAGGGAGCTATAATCCCATTCCAAGGTTGTGACAGCCATATGATTCATTTGGGCTGATTCAGCAATGCACCTCAAGAAACACTCAGGTGTAATTGCAGTCAATCAGCAGAGGCGCTCTGGAACATCAGTACAGCTGTTATTGTAATCCTGGAGGTATCCTACATTTTGCCAAACTTGGAGTGTTTGTGGCTATCTGAGGAGAAATTATCACATTTCATCTCCAGCACAAAGGGCAAGGACTTGCTGAACTCACTTTGTCTACACAGTTCCAAACACATGAAGACAATAATCCCAACAATGGATTTTGAAGGTGTAAGAATGTAAATATTATGCAAAGACAGGAAAACCTACAAAGTATATTCACTGCTTGACTAGTGCTTTTATTCAAAACAGGGAAAAAACTAACCAGCTGTGGAATTATATTCCTTTATGTTTTCTTTATAACTTTTAACTCACTGTTCTCCCACTGGTATTTGGAGAAAGAAGAATAGAAGTACGAAGATGATGCTATCTCCATTCCTCCTAGACTACTGACACGGAAAACCATCTATTTTTAGAGGAAGAAAAAACAAAAACAAAAAACAAAACAAACCCAACCCCCCCCCCCCCAAACAGTTTCACTTCCCAAGCTATCAGAAAACCAAGTCCAACATTTTTAGTTCAGAAATTGTTACAGCCAATGTGGGGTCTTTTAAAGACACAAATCATGGAGCAGAACTCCATTTTGACAAGCTGCCTAGAAATATCTTACGTAAACAGCTGCCCCAGGGAACTGAAATTGCCTTAATGTTAACCAGCTGAGGGGGAAAAAAAGTACATCCCAAACCCTACACTTGCATCTTTTTCTTCTTTGCCTGGGAGCTGAGCCGCTACAATACAGAAGCCTGTTTTTCTGCAGATTTTTTTCCCAAAGCTGAGCCCAAATGTGATTTCCTTTGGTGCCCGACAGGGCCTTCTTGTCTGCAAAGGTCTTCACTCACAATGTTCTTCCTCTACTATCTAGTCACAAGCTGTAGGAACTTGCAGGTTCCTTTATATATTTTATACCTTTGAGGCCTCTACTCCTTTGTAACTAGATCATGTTGGAGTTACTGTAGGAGCAGAGGAGATGCAAAAACATGAAGTATGATTGCATAAATCATCTCCTTATAATATAAAAAGATCTGAAAGGTGGAAGACATCCCTACTTCTTTAGGGGGAAAGAACAACAAAAGAGTACTAAGAGATCGATTCACTCTGCTTTTTTAATGGAAATAGCGCTTCTGAACTCATTAGAAGTCACACACTTGTGTGTTGCAATTCCCTCCATGAAACTATCAACAAATTTAAAGTAAATTAAACAGAAGGTGAGAATCTCCTCTCAGAAGCACAATTTCTACAAGTTTCAAGAAAATGGCCAGCTGGGTAAAGAGAAATATCTTTTAAATTGCCATGGAGGGAAATGCTGTAACACAAGCTCCATCTCTATTATGTATCAGGCAACCCAAATGTTGGGAAGATGTCATTAATGAGAAAAAAGGGGAAGGCTTTAAGTCCTGATTTTTGGTTTTTTTTTTGCAAAGCCAGCCACATGCTGGGGACTTAAAGCTAGCTTAACACAGTGGCTTGGGGTTTCCCTGGTGGAGTTTGGATGTAGTTACCTGCCCTAACTTTAAAATTAAGATAATTAGAGAAGCTGCTCGTAACCTGCCTGATGCCAGCACCACCAAATGTTGCTCTACAGCATTATGGAGCAAGAGTTTATATATGGAAGGATGTGGATATTTACACCACCTTCTTTAAGGTATGGTGCTCTAAGTTTGGAGGCAGTAAATCCTAGGCTCGTCAGCGTGGACAGAAAAGCTTTTCTAGAGGCAGTGCAGAATAATATTTTCTTGGTCTCATAGGGCAAGTAAAGGACACGAAGCCCCTAACATTGTCAGTTCAATCTTCACTATTAGAAAGACAGTTTCTTGTGCTGTTGATTAGAGACATGAAAATATTTTTAAAGACTGTCATGTTTTCTTTACAGACCAGATCACTATAATAACCTTGGGGAAAGCAATTTTAGCCTCTGAAACCGCATCTTAACAGTTGTAGTTGTCTTTGGTAAACTACATAGCAACCAGTAAAGCCCATAGCTTTCTCACTCAAATGAGGACACAACCATAGGTAGATTCTTGGCAGAAACTGAGGGAAAACGCTGCCTGCAGCCTAAGTGACTCAAATATGCCTACTCACTCTCCCTCGATTTTCGTCAGTCCATCCAACTACACTTGGTTAATCCCTCATGACATGGCTTGTCATTTTATCAAAACCTAATCAATGCAGCTGTATTAGAAAAAAACAAACAAACAAACAAACTTGCCACTTTAAGTAGCCGTAAAAAGACATTGCCATCTCATTGTGTGAAACCAAGTGTGAAATGGAATTAATTGTTGCAGGGTGAATTTGATGAATGCTATTTCATATTATATACTTTGAAAAGAAACTTCTAAACTCAGCAGAATCATCTTGCACAGTAATAAAGTATTTTGACAGTAATGTATATTATTACTTTATCTTACCATTCAGTAGCACTAAATCAAAGGAGGAAAGGTAATAGAATATGTTTTCATATTGTTGTTCCTGACTAGCAGAAACATACACTTCTTTTACTAAGGTTTTAAATGTTTATCAGTTGTAATGTGAACCTTACATCCCAAAACAAAAACACGATAGTGTTACGAAAAGCTCTGCTCATTCAACTTTTCTGATAGTAGTATGCAGGTAACTAACACACCAAGCTACAGATTTGCAAGTCATCAGGTTGCCAGTTAGCAAATGCCGAAAAAATACTTTGTCCTTCTAAATAAAAGTTAGTATCAGTAGCCTTACAGTTTCAAAAACTGTAAGATAAAGCAAAGAGTTTCACTGTTAGTAATAACTGCTATTAGAGCACAGTCAGTTTGGAAGGCAGACACCCACCCATACAAACCACGCACATACAGTCTGGCATGGACTCTATAGCAAGGAAAACAAAAAATAAGTCAGTGAGACAGGCTATGCAACTTTTTTCCTGTACTAGATTAGCATCTACTACTCTACAATACTTACATTTATTAACCTTCAACTTGCTTCCATCTACTGGAATTGGATCTATATAATCCCAATAATATTCATACGACCAAAAGTACTCAGAGGAGTTTGTTCGGTTAGCCATTTCAGTAGTGCATTTTAAACCAGCTCAGAACTCCAACCAAATACTTTTTTTCATTGTACTTCAGCGCCCTCAGAAAGAGATTGCATAACTGATGCCTATGTAAATCACTCTGGGGTCCTGCAGCTCAAGGACTGCCTTGGTACTAAAAAACATCTAGCAGCAATGAATATTAATGTCTGATAGATATGAAACAGCAGTCCTTAAAATGTAATCCTCACTTCCCGGTGGGCAATTATGTTATTCCTCAACATATTTTAAATTGAGATGGATGTCAAGTAACCTAAGCATGGGGTGGACCAGTGCCAGCTGGGTCACAAACCCTTCCCTTGCAGAAACTTGCAGCAACACAGTGCTCTCCGGAGCTACTGAAAACAGTTGGGCTGGAAGATATTTCTGAATTTTTCTTAGAGTAGATGAAATGCTTCACAAATGATGTATTGGAATAACCATGTACTTTGCTTTGGTACTTCTTCCTCCTCTCCACCCCGAAGGCAGCGGGTGGGGAGGCGGGCTCCCGGGCAAGAGGAAGGCAGACCAGTGGAAGGCGTTTGGCCCACGGCAGCCCTGTGCCTTGGCAAACACACGCAACCACGCTTCACTGAGGGTTTTTTGAGGCGCCTTTTTCCACTGAGGTGAAATCGCTCAGGGTAAACGTGAAAGAGTCCCTCGCCCGCTTTTGGCGGCACTCCTAAAGCCCCCAGGGCCGGCTGCAGCTGGGGTGGCAGCGGCGGAGGAAAGGCAGGCCCGCCGGACACCTCCCGCGCACGCCGTGCGGCCGGGCGCCATTTCGAGCCGGGAGCGAGGCCCGCACAGGCAGCGCAAGAAGCGCCGGCTCGCTTGAAGGCGGCTTTCAAGACGCGCATCGCCATCTTTTTCCGTGCCTCCTCCCCGCTACAGCGTTACAGCACTCCAGCCCACCCCACCCCACCCCACGACTGCGCTTCCGCAGGCGCTGCCGCCACCCCCAGCGACAGCTCTCCGGGGTGGGTGTGGGTGCGTGGGGAGGGGACAGCGGCGAGGCAGCACCCGCCGCCCCTCACCAGGCGCCGCAACCGCTAACGGCGGGGCCGCCGGCCCTGACAAGGCGCGCGCGCTGGCGGCGTGAGGGGCGTGGCCACACGCGGAGGCGTCCCCGCCCCGAGGCGAGGCGGGCGGGATTTCCCGCCCCGGCGGGGCCGCGGCCTGGGGCGTCACTGCCGCTTCCGCGCGGGAAGGGCGGGCGGGCGGGCGGTTTGAAGCAGCGATGGCGGGCGAGCGGTTTGAAGCAGCGATGGCGGGCGAGCTGGACTCCTCCTTGTCGCTGCTGGAGGCGGGCGGCGAGCGGGCGCTGCCGGAGGAGGAACGGCAGCGGCGCCGGGCGGGCGCGGAGAGCTCCGACCAGATGCCCATGGTGTTCCTCTGCGCCGGCTGCAAGCGGCCGGTGGGCGACACGCTGAACTGGGTGGCCAGCGATGAGGAGGCGGGCTGCATCCTGCTGCGGAGTGAGTCCTGCCCCCCGCCGCCCCCCCCCCCCCCCCCGCCCTGCCGTGCGCGGCGGCCGTTAGTGACACCTATCCCGCCCCCCCCCCCCCCCCCCCCCGCAGGTGCGGCCGCCGGCGTCTCGGTGGACGAGGAGCGGAAGCTTTCCAAGCGGCCCGGCGACTGCGGATGGTGAGGCCCGGCCTCCGAGCCCCGCTCCTGCCCCGGGGGGTGGGGGTGTGGGTGTGGGGATCCCCGCCCGGGGCCTTCTCTCCCCCGTCCTGAGGGGCCCCCGGGAGGGCGCTGAGGAAAAGCCTGAAGGACGCCCCGTCGGGCCCTGCCGGGGCAGGGGAGCCCGCTGGGCCTGGGGCACTTATTTCGAGTGGCCTCTACAAGGTGCTGATGTATTAGTCTTGCTGAGGTCAGCTGGCTTGAGGAGCCACCGGGAACGCTGGCTGAAAGACGAGTGCTTGTAACTACACTATGTAAAGCAGGAATGAATGCTCTAAAAAAATCGTAATGGATGAATTGTTTTTAGAATAGGGATGGGGAGAGGTGTTTCTCTTTTTCTCCTGAATACATGTTATATGTCCTACTTACAGCATGATAGAAACATTGTTCTGCTCTGGCTGCTCATTGACGCTTGGCAACATCTACAGATGCACCCCAAAGCATCTCGACTACAAGAGGGATTTGTTCTGTTTCAGTATTGACTCACTTGAAAGGTAAAGGCAGAATTTTTATTGGCAAGCCTGCCAACTAAGCTTCACCTGCCAGACATTGTACTGAGGGATGCTCCTGTTAGCGTTTCTGGTGTGTCTAGAGGTAGTTGTTTCTGCTGCTTTGTGCCAGAGTAGTTTTCTGCACTGCTGTGTTAGCATCGTAGTACTAAAGTGTGAGAATCATCTGTGTAATGTTAGACAAATGCTAGAAAAAATAAAATATCAGGGCTGCCTTTTAAATAAGAAATTGGATACTGCCCAAGAAAACAACACTAGGTACACAACACAGGAGGGTTCTTTCTCACTTGATCAGAAGAGGCTACCTATGTGCTCTGCTTATCACAACATAAAATGAGCCAGCAGTCATAGGTAGTATCAGATAGGTCTGGCTATTAGAGGTAAGCGTTATCAGCAGAGAACATGGGCAGAGGGGCTTAAGGAGAACTTAGGGGGAAGTCTGACCTGTACTGATCAAGTCTGCTTTTTCCTTGATAAAGTAAGCAAAAGCAAATCTTAAAACTGAGTATGTGCTTGTGGCTCTCACTTAACTGTCTTACAGTCAAAAACTGTCTAGAGAATGAAGGTGTGCTGTTTTATTGGGTTTTATTGGTTTATAGTGCTTAAAATGGTCTTAAAATATTATTCAATGACTATAACCTGAATTGAGTTTCTGTGTCAGAGTGCTTTCATCCAAGCATGACTCTGGTAAGCAGTGATAGGTTACCTTTATTTCTGTCTGGGCTAGTTGTAATGTTTCTGCTTTTTGTTAAGCTTCAGTTTATCTTGCTGTATCTATCTATCTATCTATGTGGCTGTTCACCTCCCTACTCTGGACAGTTATGTTTTTCCATAGATATGATACTTTGCTTTTTCCACGGCGGTAAAATTCTCTGAAACACTGACATGGCCACAAAATTACATTTTCTCAGGCAGTAATGGTGATGGCTGGTCCTCCTAGCTAGTGCTACACTATTCACCAAGTCTGCGTAATTTTTCACCATATCCTGTAGCACAAGAATTCATGACTGCCTCTTGGAGTTTTAACTTTCATAAAGCAGTGGTGTCTTGGTAGTTCTGCCCTTAAAACAGTTTTCATTCCACCATACAGTTTGTTTGCAAGATTACTAAATATGCATGTGTGTTTTGTTGTTGCTGGAATCAAGCTTCCCCTTTACTAGTGTATTAATCATAATCTCATAATTATTGAGAACAATGGATGAGTCCTACACTTTTTTTTGTCTTCAGAGTGATAAGTGCATGATCTAAACTGTAGTGTATCAGTTACATTCTAGGATCCTCAGAAAAACAAGCTCTTACTGATGAGGAACCTTTAACTCTTGAAAGTCAAGCTGTCTTGGAAAACATGATAGAAAGGGTAAGATTTAAAATTATATAATTCTTTAAATCACCTCTGTGAAATCTTAATATCCTTAAATAGTTTCTACAAAACAATTTATTTCATCTAGTTCAATCTGAGTTTAAACATTTGCTATAATATTTCATGCTATTAATAGCTTGTGTTTATGCAAGATTTTCAATACATTTTTCCTTCCATTTTAATGGTAATTATCATTTTCTGTTTATCAAGCACATCATCAGATGCTTATTTATGTCTGTCAGTAATTAGAACTAATTAGAAATTAAATTTCTGATTCACTTCTCCAGATTTTCACTTAATTTTGTTTTAGTCATGTTTCTTCTGTCTTTCATGTAAACTGACTTAATGCTTTTGCTGAAGCTTTGTATTAAAGTATTGCATAATAAAGTTGCTATTTTGCTCTACTGAAAACTTCTGATTACAGATAGGGAGACCTGGGAGCAAACAGCATAATGAAATCTGCTCTGAAAACTGATGGTTGTCTAGTAAAAGGTGAACGTGTGGATCTGACACCGAGGTTGGAGACGATTACAGATTTGAGAAAGTGTGGGGAGTCAGAGTTGAGTGGACTTTCAAACTATGAAAGTAGCCAGCATAGAATCAAATAGGACTAGTGTGATGCAAGATCAAATCTGAGCACTTACTGACTTCTACACTTGCCCTTTGTATTGTCAAGTTCCGTTTATAACGGAGTATCTTTCCTGGTTTACTTTACAGGCAGACACTGTATTAAAGGTTCTGGAAGCAAGACTGACTGCTGTTGAATCAAGTATGGCTTCCCTTCACAGTGGAGTTTGAAAGAAATTACATGCAGGAAGTTTAACTGCAGGAGAACGATGTATGTGGAACTTGTCCTTGTAATCCTCTGGAATCTGTGGGAACATTACAAAAGCTGTGCAAAGAACCGAAAGACATTGTTGGCTCATGCTGCAGTTGAGCAATGCTGACTGAGTCTTCAGTGTAGACAAGGAGTTCTTCTTTTATGTTGAAAGATAGCCCAGAAAGAAATAAAATTTTTAATTCAAATTTCTATAGACATTTGGTTTATATGTAAATATGTATTTAAATTTTTATCTCAAAGCAAAACATTTATTTCCTTATTTACCTGCTATTCAGTATCTACTAAACTAAGTATGCATGTCCTTCCTAAACCAATTTAAAAAAAAATATCTCTGATGTCTGAAGGAATAACATATATCACTTTTCTTGTCTCCACAGCCTTTGATTGATGTGTGCTCAGACAGGAATGGCACAATAACTGTATGGGGTGGTTTTGTTTTTTATTGTGTGTTGTTTTGTTTTGTTTTTCACAAGCTTAAGTTGAAAATGTAAAAGGAAGCTTTAAAAACATTAGACAAAATGGCTTTCCACACAGTATTGAAGGTCATATGTTTTACAGCTTCAAGGGAAGGAAAACAAGGCTGGTAGCAGCACACCTTTAAGGAAAGCTTGGTGTATATATTTGAGCAATTAATTAAAAATGCTAACTTTTAGGTAGCTTTAATCCTCTAGGTAGATTCCTAGTACCAGTCTACTGTTTCCTCTATATTGCTACTATATGTAACGCAAGTAAAGTGTATATATGTAAGCAAGTATTCAAAATAAGAAATGGTTGCTTATCTTAAGGTAAGCACATTAATTCCATAGGTATCTCTCTTCTATCTACTATGGGAAAAATACCTGCTGAAGAAGGAACCCAAAAACCTAATCCTACCAGTATGTCCCTGAACTCGCAGGCAGAAATGATTACAGAGAATCGGGATTAGAATCTGTGTTCCTGGAATGGAACAAACAGGTAACATGTTTTAAAACAAGTGCATGCTAAGTAACCATTTTTCTCTTTGGTTTAGTGTTATGGTCTTCCATATAGTTTCTTTATTGAATACCTGCATTTGGCATCAGTGTATAGTTAGAACAATGTCTCTTAGCATATTGTACGTGAGAGCTCGAGTACATTAACACAACAGACTCTCTTAAAATAGCATTTCCATACTCTCAACGGGTTGTCAGCTGCTGTTTTGCTAAGGTGTGCAATGAACAGTCTAAATTTGGAATAAGTTTTGTATGAATGTAGAGATATTTATATCTGCATGGGGAAATGTGTGTATTTGGGTATGTGTATTCAAGAAGCTGAAACAATTTTACTGTGAAGTTCAGTTAAGAGCTAGTATCTTGAGTAGTTAACTGGGCTAAAGGTACTATAATAAAGAATTATCCTGTTTAAATGTATAAACGTGTATTATAGTACACCTGAACAATTTTTAACCATTAAGGAAAGCTCTAGTTTTTTCCTAACCAAATATAGTAGCAACGTTTTAGTGTGCCAGCAGGATGTACTGTATGCTGTCATGTAAAGGATATTGCTCCTTGCTTAGTAAGCAGTGCCTATTAATGGTGACAGTTCCTTCTATACCCAGTTTCTCGGTTCCTACCCTTGAACGCAGGGTAAATAGGAAGTTTAATTCTCCTTTGAGGGAATCGGCATGCGCTATGGTATGCTTCCTTATACTTGTCCCAGGGACTTCGTGCATTATGCTCTAGGGAGGGGGAAAGTACCACTTTTTTTGGTGAGTTCTTTAACTTTGTATGCAGGGGTTTAGTTCAAGTACAACAGGACTTCGCAGCTCACTCTAATAATGCACTTTAGAGACTAGTGGTGTAACAAAATACATGTCTTCAAAGGATTAAAATTGGAGTTTCAGTATCCCTCAATTCAGGCTTTAAACCACTTTTCTGTAACTTGAAAATGACCCCAAAACACTAAGAATAACAAGCAAAACTCCACAGGTACGGAGTCTCCTAGCAGAATAGGAATGAGGGCGGGTAAGGCGATACATTCCACACAATGTATTTAAGGTTGGATAATGTTGCACGTGTAGCTTGTTAAAAAAACACATCATGGAATTGTCAATTGAATAAAAGTGTCAAAGTGTTACAGGTATGCTAAAAAGATCTGTATGTACTTAGGAAAGATGAAAACTGGGAATTAGCTTAGAAGAGACTGGAGCTTTTATAAAATGCTTTTGGAGGGGAGATAGGGAATAGACAGGTGAGCTATATTTTAGTCCTAGTGTTCCTCTTATGGCTGTTGAGTACTGTTTGCTAGAGTGTCAATGTGTCTGAAATACTGGCTATATTCTTTAACTGTTTAACGCAAACACCCTTACCCCCCTTTCCCTGTGTCTTTAGCCCTGAGTAATGTTGACAGGAACCTTCCCACACAGTGCCTGCTGACATCTTGGCTACTGTTACACAATAAAGCAATGATTTTTCTCTTTTCTTACAAATTTTGTCTGTGTTTTAGCATATGTATCTGTACTTGCAAACTGGCCCGAACAGCTTGCTTTCCTGAACTCATCTTTGCCAGAAATGCTTGTATGACTTTAGAGAATATTGGTCAAAGCTTCCATTGGTGGTAACTAGCTCGTTAAATAGCAGCCTGTCAGCTTTGACAACAGCCCTGTGAATGGCATGTGCTGGGAGGATAAATACATGCTATGCTTCACATTCCTTGTGGGCAAAATGTAGCCTACTGTGGTCCTTAATCTTCTCAAGCTGGGGGAAAGCTGCTGCGTGACAGCAGTGTTAACTATGTAGAAGTACCGATGAATGGTCTGTAAAGCATGTAGCAGCACAGACATACTTCTCCATAAAGGCTTGGGAAACCTGAAGGAACCAAAATGGAGACAATCGCTCCTTTTGGCATGAGAAAGTGGAATGTCCAACAGGGATGGTTAGCAAGATCTATGGTGAATTTGACATCTGGTAACATTTCCAGGTGCCTTTATCTCTGTTACAGATGACACCGATCAAGCTACTGAGGTTACGATTTCAAAGCTGCCAAGGTGACAGATCCACAGATTGATTTTATTATTATTACTGCTTTTGCACCAAAACTTCAGGTTAGGCTAAGGTTCATAAGTTAGTTAGAGATTGCTTTTGTTAAGTTTCCCAAGCACAGTACTGCAGCAGAGGATGGACATATCTTCCTGGTGTCGTGGTTTGAGCCTGGTCGGCAGCCAAAGGCCATGCAGCCACTCCCCCCTTCTGGCACTACAAAGGGACAGATGAGCCAGGCTTGGGGTTTGAGATGGGATTGGGAGGGGCTGATTACCCATTATAGTCACAAGAATAAGGCGAACTTGTTAGGGGAAGAAAAAACCATACATTTATTATAGACACTATCAACACTTAACCGAGTTATATCCTGAGAACACCTTCCCCCCACCCCTCCCTTCTTCCCGGGCTCAGCTCTGCTCCCGATATCTCTACCTCCTCCCCCAGTGACGCAGGGGCAGGGAATGGGGGGTGCAGTCGGTGCTGCTGCTTCGTCCATCTTTGGTGGGGGGAGCTTCTGGCACTTGTTCCCCCTGCTCCATCGTGGTCCCCCTCTCACAGGACACAGTCTTCCACAAACTTCCTCTAATGTAAGTCCCTCCCATGGGCCACAGCATTTCCTTACACTGCTCTGTCGTGGGACACCAGCTTTCTCTGACTGGATTCCCTCCCATGGGCTGCAGCCCTTCCCGAGCTGCTCCAGTGTGGTGGGACACCCTCGCATGCTGCAATCCTCCCAATGCTGAACTACAACAGCGGGGCTACCTTTTCCTACAAGCCCCCAGTGTTCTTCGGGCACAGCACCTTGATCAGTCGGGCAAAAACACAGGCCCTAAATCATGGGGGGGGGGGGCCCACCTTGCTGTCTCCCCACAGGATACAGGGGGGTCTCTGCTCCGGCACACCTCCCCCCTCCTTTCTTCCTCCGTTCCTCCACTGACCTTGGTGTTCACGCAGCTGCAGCAACTCCTCCTCACAAGTCCCACTGCTCGTCACCACGTCCCTTCTTAAATACGTTATCGCAGAGGCGCAGCTGATTGGCTCGGCCTTGGTGCAGAGGCGGAGCTGACTTGGAGCTGGGGGAGCTTTGAGAAGCTTCTCACAGGGGGCCGCCCCGATAGCCCCCTCTCCTGCCACCAAAAAACCCCACCACTCACTCAACCCAGGACATCTGGGAATGTGTCCCAAACAGGCAATGTTCTTTGAGTGGTAGCTCCTGGCTAATCCATATGATAATTATAGCTTTGGGTTTCAGGAGAGGTCTAAAAGATGAAGGTCTCAAAATTCTCTTGGCTGTGGTTCAATTTTTTGTTTTGGTAATAAAAACAGTAGAAGTAATGAGTAGGAAAGGAACAAAAATTAATGTTCTTGCCTGGATGTGATTTATGCTCTAAAAAAGGTTTGGAAAAAGCCTAGGGAACAGTTAAGTGAGCACTGTATGGCAAGGTGTGATAGAGCAGAGGTCCGGCAGATAGCAGTTGGCTGAGAAGGGTAATAGCTGCTGTTAATCTTAAAGCACTGTGGATATAGCTAGGGCTTCCTGGAAAGAGATCAAGTAAGCAAGATGGCTGAAAAGACACAAGGAAAAGGAACAAGTGAAAATGCAAAACAAAACTGCTGCTTGAGATGGGACAGATTTCACTTAGAGGGAGAAGAGAATTGCGGGTGGGGGGGACTGGGATGAAGGTGGAGACACTCATGGCTGAACTATGAATGCTCGTGAGATAGAACACCCCTTGACTGAGGTTTCTAGATCAGGAGGTTAGCGTCCCTGGGTCCTCCACAGACAAGGAAAAAGGTTTCTTCCCTGACTAAATGTGGCCTCTTCATTTAGAGACCTGAGGTAGATGTGTAAAGTGAAAGGAACCATTTGGCAGGAAACCCTGGTGTCCACTAGTGCCCTGTAATGTATCCCGCTTAGGCTTGGAGAATACACTAGCTGGAAAACTGCCTCCATCACTATCTTTTCCCTTTCCTTTTCAGCTGGCAGGGTAGACAAATGCTGAAGGGACACCTGAACTGGAGAAAATGTGCCAGAGCAGAATGAACAGAAGGTGAGGAAGACAACTGGCACATAATATCCTGACAGGAAAGTGTGATACTGTGGGAGTAAGCATAAAGAAAATAAATGTGATTCTGAAAGGAGCAAAGCACCTGAATCTGTCTAGTTCCAGTGAGATCTGAACATCAGATTCCTTTAGGCCTTGTGTACATAGGCAAACTGACTGATACAGCTACTGGAGAGTAAACTGACAAAGCAGGTTGTTTCTAGAATACAATAACTTCTATCCTCACAAAATGGGTTTATATTGAGAGGGGGGAACACCTGAGCAGGCACTGTAGTGCAGAGGCATGTTAAGTCCTCTGTCTGAACAAGGCAGCAGATCCTTTGAAAACCCTTCTCAAGTATTGAAGACAGGAAAGGATTGCAGAAAACACATTCCATAATCGAAAAAAAAAAGTCAATGAAAATTCTCAGTGAAAAAACAGGAAGAAAATAGCAGAAAGAGCTAAGTTCTAATAGTTTGGGTTTTTTTTTTTTATTCGGTATCCATATGATCTACAAGAACTGGTAGTGTTACATTTGGAATAAACACTTGGATCCTCTTATATGGAGTGAAGAATTGCAATGTAATTAATTGCTTTAGCAATCTAGTCAAAATAGTAGAAAGCAGCTATTAATCTAGTTACACTGATATCAGCACTTACTGTCCAAATTTTCCAATTACTGATAATTCCCATTAATTATACAATTAAAACTGTTATATAGACTTTCTACCATCTCCTCCTCTTCTCCATTGTGATGATCACCTATGTATCTGTGGTCTACAGTGGAGAGTCTTTTTTTCCTCAGATTGGATGGTGCAGGTATTTCTGTGTTCAGATGGATCAGGTGTTGGTAGTGGGGTGTTGTTACTCATGCATATTTCCAAGCAGCTGACTGTTAACACATCTTTCTGATTGGTCTACAAATTCAGTAATATAATCTTAACAGATCAGTAAAATCTGTGAACATATATGGCATAATGCTTTGGGGTAATAATTGGAGTTAGACAAAACTAATCAAAAGCTGAAGGCAAATTAAACATTAAACTGCTAGACAGTTCTGCTATTACACCTAAACCAAATTAGGCTATAGTCAACTGACTATTGACAATGGGCTGATACAGCTACAACCAAGCTAAAGAAGTTCAAGACCAGACAAGCCCCAACCATGTTACTCAAACCCTTAAGCCTTTTATTGCCATGACAATACAAGGACTGTGACCTGCTAGCAGCAGTGGTGACACTATTGACAGTGCCATAGGGCTACAATAAGGCTCATTTCTACAATGCCAAGTAGTGTGACACTATCCTGGCAATTCTTTCCATGTGTCTCCCATGGCTTCCTACTGCGGGGCCAAAGGAATGGAGTATCATCAGCTTGAAAATGAGCACAGAAACACAATTGTGTTTTCTTTTAAATTAACAAGAACTCCAAGCTCAGCCAAGTCACCCAGGAGACCGAATCGAAGTAACTTTATAGTACAAGGCTTTGTGTTTACTGCTAGGACAAAGGTGCTAGGGACATAAATCAGGAAAGATCCCCTTGTTTTCACTCTGCTGGTGTGAAAGCTACATTTCCCCCTAGCCCCTACAGGCTAGTGCTTATACCAGGATGACAGGGAAGATTTGTTCTAAATCTTTTGTAAACAGAGAAAACTCTTCCCAAATCTCTCAGCATGGCAAATGGAAGGTTCAAATCATAAAGAATTAAACCCCAGAAATGCATTTGGCTTTTCTGACTTTTTAGCTATGCTAGACTATCAAAATTACATTATGTTACTGCACATCACCACATGAATCCACTCCATTAGTAGAGCCACTTCACTTTAAACATTTAAAAATTATTTTCCAGGCAGCTTTCTTCTCCAATTAGAATTTGCTATGGGAGGATCAGGCAGGGATGTGTTTCTTGTGGTATTTCAGATGGAAGAATTAAATAGTGGGCACTAACTCTAGTGGAGGCTAGGGCAGGGAGGCTGCTTCTGCACTGGGCAGGGGGAGAGCTGACCCTGGAAGACCATGTTGTGGTTGATGTTCATGGTTTCACGGGGGGGATAGCGAAACTGAAGAGGGCAGGAGAATGTCTTAAGGATAGCAAAATATGCTTTATTTTATTAAAGATTTTAACCATTTGAACCATTTAGCTTCTCTGGGGAGTGGAAATTTAAGTGTCTGTCAGTTCATCCTTGAGGAACAGAGATCTGTTAAGGCAGGGACCCCCAGTCTAGCAGCACAGGAGGGGTCAGTGCTCTGGACACTACTGCAAGTGAAGTGTATTATTTTTAACAGAATCAGTATGGCAACTCCTATGCACCCATGTGCTTAAATAAAAGATGCTCCATGGCTGGCAAGGTGTAAGGAAGGCCCCGTTCCCAGCTGGCTGTGGGTTTGTGCAGGCCCTGGGCCGTAGCTGCGTGGGTGCATGGTTCGGAGCAGCCCCCAGGAGGTGCAGGGTTTGCAGCCAGGGCTCGCTCCATCTGGCAGGGCTTGTGTACGGGCAGCCTTCCCGGGGCCCCATCCTGGTAAAGCTCTCCCTCCCAGACCCCGATTTAAACCCACAAACAAACAAAAGCAGCAATAATGAGGAGGACACCACCACCACCACCACCCAGCAGGATTGAAAGCTGGGTTCTGATAACCATCTTCAAGCATCCAAATAGAAGGTGTGACTTTCAAGCGCTGCTGGTGGCTGTCCAAATGCAACCCGAGGAGCTGAAGCCAGCTTTAGGCTCTGGTGCTCCGTCACTTGTGAAAAAAAAGTGCTTAAATGGCCTCCTGGGAGCTGAACTTTGGGCAGCCCCTCTATTTATTTAAATCTGCACCCAAACGACTTGTTAATATATAACTGCCATATCTTTGCTTGCTAATATTACAGCCGAGTAACACAGGCTCCCAAACCTCCTCGCAGCACCTGTGTCCCTGGCACCTGCGGTCCCTCCAGGCTTTCCTAGCGAGGCCGGGAGAGGGCACATCTCCATAAGAGATTTCACTGCCGCTTTGCAGTGACAATTAGAATTTTCCTCTCCAGCTCATTCTGCTCGCTTAGGACTTTGGTTTTTCACTACATAGTGCTGCGTGGGTTTTGCCTTTCTTTATTCACCTATTTGTTCTTCAAGATGAATTTGCAGACTAGCTAGAGACTGCCAGCTGCCCTGCTTTGTTACTTGGAGGTAGGAGGTGTGGGTTTGTTGAATAAATACTGTTTAGACTCAAAACTGTTAAGACCGAGACACAAAGGGAGTCCATAGGACTCTCATCTGTTACTTCCCTGGGGGTTCCTTGGGGATGATGTGCTATTATTCCTGTGATGCTTTCTATGAAAAAAACCCTGAACAAGACAGGTTTTTCTAATCTTGAGAGTAGATTGGGGCTCACATCTGTGTTTTGCTTCTGATACATGAGATATTATAGAAACAATGAAATGCAGGAGGCATTCATTTAATCCATTTTGAGGAGCAAATTCCCATTATTTGACAGAAACTAAAATCATTCAGCTTATCTTTACAAAACAAAGTAAGGTAAGGTTGAAAACATGAAAACTTGTGTATTTAAGGATTTTATAAGTAAACCATGATCTAGTTTTCAGTGGCACTGTGATTGTCTAGAAAAGCAGCCTACAGCCTAAATTTTCAATGACAAACTTCACACCGTTCACCACAAGCTAATTAATGCTGCTGACAAATCTCAAACAGTTCCTAAAAGAAACAAAACATCTACCCACTGAATATGCATTTAAAAATATCCTGGGACAGAGTGACTTCATGCTGTGATTCCTATATGAGTAACAATAGACTCTTCATTGTTCACATTTCAGTATTTTTCTGCGTTTTTTTTTTCAAATCACCAATTTCTGCATCCTCTCTTGAGCTGTGTGTAGCACGCATCCAGAGAAGAATGCTGGATTTAAGGTGAAACCCTGAAAACCAATGGGTCTCTGAAACGACTGCTGTTTTTTAACGTCTGTTCTTTAAACCTTGCATAAGCAAAGCTCTGCATTATATCAGGCCAGCAGGGCTTTCCTGGAAGCAGCTGATGAGAAAGGAGGGTTAAGCTTACAAAGCTTCATATTTGAGCAGGAATTAATAAAGCTTGAAAGCAGTTTGCAAACACACAAGCTCTTCCTGGTTGCTGCTATGAGAAGTCTTTTCTTACAGCATCTCCTCCCCAGCCCCATAAGTACAGAGGGCTGGGTTGGCTTAGCTGTGAAAGTCCCCATTCATAAGGCTGCTGTTAAATTTCAGGCTGCTTGTTTTATCTAGCCTGGTGTCTCCTTAGCCCCCTTGCTGGGGTACTAACCCAGCCCCCTAGGGGCACAGTGAAAGCTGCGTATCAGGAGCCAGGGCTCAGGGACACAACTTGCAAACCACTTTTCTTATTTGGATGGCTTTTTGACTGCAGTGCTAGTTAGTAGCAAAGGCTTTACTCAGCAGAAATAAGCCATACTGAATAGCCCACTAAAGATGGTGGAACCAGGTTCCCTTCAGGGCACTTTTCCTTGGCAAAACACTGGCCAGTCAGGTTTAGACTGCTGATTGTCCTTATTAGCTGTCCTGAGTCGAAAAAAATGTAGGTGGTTATGTGGTAATGGAGAGTCCTCTCTAACCACTTTGAAGCTCCTGCATTAACATGAGTGGGTCAGCCAGAAGGAAAGCACATGGATGCATGTGCAGCACAAGACTGTCAGCCCTCACGGCCTGAGCAGCCAATCCACCCACTGCCCATGCTCTGCCCACCCCATGCCCATACCCCACTGACACGATGCTGCCATGTCTCTCTTGCTGTGAGATCCCATGTGCCAGAGGCTGGATGGCACCTACTACCACAAGGCAAGCAAGGGAAGAGCCACCTCCAAGGAATTTTCATCCCTCGATGGCACATGCTCCTGCTACTACCCTGTACCCCGTGCCACCTGGCCCACAATACCTGAGGTTTGGCTAGAGGAGCCCTCAACACAGAGATGCTTGTGTGGTTGCAGATGCCCGTGTCAGAGGAATTGCAAGCAGGACTTGTAGCTACTAGAAAAGTCCACAGAGGCTCTTCTCTCCCTCCAAACATCAGCGGTGCCAGACTCCTGCAGTGGTGGTGGTGGTGCTCTTGGTGAGTTCATTTGTTCGGTCCCTGCTCCATCGGGGAGCTGCTGTCATGTTCTTCCCCAGTCTGGCTGCCTACACACTCTCTTATGTGCTGCTGCAGAATTCAAAACAGAATAGGCAGTGTCATATAGTTGGAGCCCTGGCTGTGCTGCCCATCACTTTGCTCCATGTGGGGTTGTTCGCCAGCTCAAATTTTGACTCTGAGCCCCAGTCAGAGATTGTAACAAACTGGGGTCTATCACACATAGTGCTATGGCACTGATCTCCATGCTGGTACCTCCTCCCTGAGATGTCAGTCACAGCTGTGAAGGACCAAGGCCACCACTCACTTGTTTGAGTAACTCTGGTTGCAGAAGTGGAGTTCCCACCACATGACATTGCTGTGCACAGTTTCCCCCTCTGACCACCCTGCACCCCTCATGCTTGTGTTTTGCTCACCAGAGACTTTGCAAAGACTCTTCTGAGAATCTAGGAGTTGGGGAAAGCCAGGGCAGAGGAGAGCCAAAGTCCTGTGCAAAAATAACAGGCAAAAATAACTGGGATAGTGAGTGTGCTTCAGATGGCCCACAGTCCTCACCTCACTGAGGCTTCTCTGCTGCCACAAGGGTCTCTGCTGAATCCATAGTCTTCAGCTGTGAAACTCTGGATTCAGATCAGACCAGGATGACTGAATTGCTGATGGCACTTACTGACTCAGTATTAGGCACAAACAGTCATCTCTTCCTTACACCAGGATAGATGGTGCAACAAAATGCAGTAATGCACATGGGAAATCATCACTGAAACTGTAAAATTTAATATGGAATTAATCATTTGGTAGGAATAATTTTTTCCCAAACTGTAATTTTTTTGTTCTCTCCTCTGTCCTGGCTACTGCGGCTGTGGCTGAGTGATAAAAACTTACACAATGTATGTGTGTGTGTGTGTTCCTTTCCAAAAATCTGTCAAATTTTTTCTTGGATAGATTTTTTTACCTACTGTTATTGATTTCCACTGAAAACTAGAATATTTAACTGCCTCATTTTTACATGGTCAGATCAGTAATGCTCACTGAAATGGTGTTGGGCCAGGTCATGTATGGTCCTTTTGAAATGGTCAAGCTTATCTGATCCTAGGACACGTATAGGAGAAACCACGGGCATGGAGCCTCATCACGGGACACCACATCAACACAGAAATCAGATAATACAGTACAAACATTACTCTGCATAAAAAGTCAGCCTCAACAAATATTTTAAATATAGTCCAACTTCTTGCCAAATGTGACTCCTTGGTGTTTAAGAGATCTTTTTTTTAAAAAGTCAGGGGTAAACAGTCACAGCCATTGGCCAGTCACAGGCCTGGCCAGATGTCAAAACATAATCTTGTTGTGTCAGGGTAAAGGCAGGGAGCTGTTATGGAGCTTGCCTCCTATCGTGCATCCCTCTTCCCACAGCTGGGGTGTTAGGGGTGGACCAGGTCTCCCCTCTGCTGTCCAGGTGTTTCGTGGGCACACAATGACTGGTGAGCACAGTCATCCTGGCTACCAAGTGCTGTGGCCTCCTCAGGCCTTGTCACAAGCATCACTCCTGTCTGGGGACTTCCTCTGCCCCTGCTGTAAGTCCAGACTGTGTTTAGGATGCTGGACGTGCTTCTGTCTTGCACTGCTTAATGCGAACCCAACTCCTCTCCAGCTTCACCACCACCGCAGTGCTCCTTTGCTGCCTTTTACCCAGACGTGGGCTATTTGCTTTAATGGTGCACTAGTCCAAATCTCATGTGCACCCACTGGGAAACGCCTTGGGTGGGGGCGGTGGAGTGTGGGCATTTCCAGTGAGTCTTTGCTCAACCATGTCTCTGATGCAAAGAAACCCAGTCTCCTGCCAGGACCAGCTGTGGTCATGGTGTCTGCGGGAGCTCCCTTCCTGCAGGATACTGCCTGCCAAGGTGTGCAGAGCCATCCCGGGGCTTCCCGGGTGGCAGAGGGTAGGCGTCTGCCGGAGCTGAGAGGCCTGGCACAGTTGCAGAGTGGCTGTGAGGTTTGCAACACACAACAGCGATGGCCTTCGGATTATTCTACCTTTGCATAGAGTTACCATCCCAAGTGAAAGAAACCCCTCAGCACCTGCTGTTGTAAAATCCAGCACCTCCAGGGGTAAACCACAACTTCTAACAGAAGGTTGCGTCAGGCTGAGAGGAAAAGCCTTTGAATCAGCAAGGAATGGGCCCGCAGAGCCCCAGATAATTGAAGGGTATGTAGGTCTGTCATTCAGATGAGGCAGATCCATTTCCACACTGGCAGGAGGAAATACCATTTTAAAAGTTTATTAAACAACATAGTGTTTGTAAATTTGATCAGGAAACACAGAAAGATAGCACCCTGACAGGACACAGAGTGGAGTTGTCCAATGGAGCAGAGAACAGCATTAACAAGACTGACATGGGGTTGTTATCTAATCCAGATAGCTCAGAAGAAACCCACCAAATAGCTTAAATGCCAGAAAAAGTGTACCGTTGCCCAGAATTTTTTTTACATCTTGGTCATCCAGCTAAGCAAGTAGCTGCCACCACACAGGGCAGTAGACACTGAATCTTCTGGAGCTGGTAAGCTACCCAGTGCTGTCCGGCTGGCTCACATGGGACCAGCGCCTCAACTTCAGCATCTCACTGCGAACTGTCATGGAGCTAGCACTGCCTCAGTTGTTCACAATGTTCTTCCTGCTGGTGAGATTTTATTCACTCCTAATCCAAAAGGAATCTCCTAGTTTCTGCTTCCTCCTTTGTTTCTCAAGTATACTTCAGAATATTTGCAGCAGGAGACTTAGTAACTCTCAAACTGCTGCCTGTTTTACCCTTAAGAGAATTATCTCTCTGCCCTCATGATATATGACAGGGGTTTTTGGGGGATGATCGCATCCTTCTTGAAGACTGTTTTGCTTTCCTTTGTTTTGTTTTTCTGCTCTGCTTGGAATAAGTGAATGTTATCTTTGAAAACAGAGACAATACCATGGTAAGCCTATCAGTAAACAGCTTCACATAGTTTGGGAGCCTGGACCCCACAGCTGGCTGTTGTATCTGGAGGGAGAATTGAAGTTGGTGTAATTTTCTGAGAAGCATCTGATCTCTAGAGACTGATAACAGAGCCTGCCATGCCCTGTACTGGTTAAGGAGGTTATACCACAGCTCTGTGTGCGTTTCTTCTCATGCTCCCTTCCTCAAGGGAGTTTGTATGGGCGTTCTGTGTACAAATAACAAAAACCCACTGTGGGGATGGGGTGGCTACTGGGTTTGTGTGTTGGTTTTAAATCACTGCGTTGCTTAGAAAGTCTTTTCACAAGGTTGTGCCTATGCTTTCCTATGCAATCATCCATGCTTCTCACCATCCTTCCTCTCTGTTACCTCCCTTTCATTTGCTACAGCTCTCCAGCTGGCTGTCACCAAAGCTCAAGAGAATTAAATCCTGAGCCTGGCTGGGACATCTTGAGGCTACCTTACCACAAATGATGACATTGATACTGATCAAAATACACGCTCAGATAGAATTAGTGCCTGGAAAAAAGTACTTTCACACAGAAGTCACATAAGTGCTTCAAATCCTATACAGATTCTGGTGAAGTCCATTATGTCCCTCCTGGATTTCTGTCTTGGAAAAATCATACATACAGGAAAAAGGAAGAAATCCAGCTTAAAGTATTATTTAGTTAAGACCTAAGAAATACTCTCCTTTACAGACGATAGGCTTCCGGCATGTTTAAAGTTATTGAATTGTGACTGAAGGACAAAATCACTAAAGCATTGAATAGGTCATTAAAACTCACAGGATGTTCAGAAGCTCCTCAGAGGTTTGTGTTCTCTGCAGTGGAGATGCCATCTGCCTTCATTTGCATTAACAATATGGCCTTTAACAAGTGTGCTTCTCACCTGCTGCCTCTGTAATGTACCCCAGTCCTTCGAGCTGCAGTTTCAGGGGAATCAGCCTGCCCGTATAGGAACTATGCTGGTGCACACCAGCCAGCCAAGCGTCTGGCTCTATCAAAGCCAGCAAGACTATTTCTCCCTTATTTTAACAAGAAAAGAATGGAGTAATGAAAGCAAAACCTGTTGTGTTTTAAAGCCTCAGGGTGCTATATTAGAAAAGTGATTTTCAGAGACTGAAGTGGGAATTTTCCCATAGGGGTGGAGAAGAGCTTGTCTTTTGTTCCCTCATTTCTTTATCCATCTCCAAGACAAGTTCCTAGCCATACTTCAGTCACAAAGCACAAGATGGGAGTAGTACCTATCTGCACTCTGTTTTCTCTTGAGAAGTCTTCTGGATGGGCAGAAAGGACACTCAGAAGAAACTGGAGGCAGATTGGGTGCCACTACCAGCCCTCTTCCATCATGACTTTCAAAGAAAGGAAAAAGGAAAGAAAGAAAAAAAGAGCTTTGTGAGGGAGATTTCATCCAAAACCATGCATAGCTTGTGTTAGGGTTTACAGGAAGGTTCAAGAATTGCATGTAAACCTGGTTTCTTCTTGCGCTACCGTGCTACTGGTTTGGCTCGTTTCTTTCAAGAGGGCTTGGCAGAGCCTCCATATAAAAAGATAAGGGAAAACCCAGACCTGTTCATTGTCCCCATCTCTCATGCTTCCTCTCCTGGTAAGAGCTGTCTAACAGAGAAAATGGTGATGAAGAAGCACCCCCGGCTGGCATGGCTGAGAGGTGGCTTTTAAGAAGTTATGTGTCTTTCAGACAGTTATACTGAAGGAGGAACCTGAAAAAGTTGCAACGTGTGGATGTACTAAAAGGAGAGAAGAGAAATCTTACCTATATTTGGTGGTGTGCTTGGCTGCCTGCATGTGTGTGCCTAGTCACGAACACTGCAGAAGAACAATCTGTGAAGCACCAAAATTTTCAAATATCCTGTATGTAACTTGAATAAAACTTATCTGATTTTCAACAGCATTGAATAGTGCAGTGCATTCATTTACTTCTTTCTACCTGATTGTGTTTAGGTTAACCTGTGTCTTTTGGTCACTTTAACCTAGATGGCTAAGTCTTGCTTTCCATTCAGGCTCATTTCTATTTTCTCATTCTTGTAACTTAGGTCAGTGCTGTTTGAGGTGTCAGCTCTGAAGCTTTCCGTCTGCTTCCCTTGAAACTAGTGGGAATATTGCCAGTGGTGGCAGGGGAAGGAAGATCAAACACTGAGTCTTTTGCTGAAGTGAACTTTGAAAATGCTCACTAATTCAATCATTTCTTGCACACTGGTTTCTAGCACAGCTGTAACTCTCTTCCTTCCTTCCTGGAGAAAAAGAAATGAGGACAAGCGGAGTTTCAATTAGATGTATAACAGATAAATTGGCATCTCACAGCAAAATAGTTGTCTGCTGTCTCTCTGCTTTGTGTTGTAAGAAATCTTGGAGGAGAAATACACTAAAGCTCAGGAGCCTGAGGAAATGTGCAATGCTCACTGCCACGTGTCAGTCAGCAGGGAGATCACTGTGAGCTATCTTTTCTTCTGGGACTTTTTGTATATCACAGCTGTCATGTTTTATGAGGCTGCTGGAATTTCTCCAAGCTGCAGGAAAGATGTCCTCCCTTGGATGTTTTCTTAACAGAAGGAAGCATGTTCAAAACATATAGCTTTCAGTTGGATGCTCCCTGAGGTTAGCTCCCTATCAAGAGGGAACAAGAAGGCAATTTCCTTCCAGGCTGCTCGACATTTGTCTGCAGCAACCCCAGTGCCTCCCTTTTGAATTGTAACAAGCAAGGGGTGGTTGCTTCATGGGGAACTCCCTCACCAAACATCGGAGTGGTACACAGGAAAGCCGGTGGCACTGCCTTATCACACGGCTTTGAGTCTCCTACAAGCTGGCATTTGAACGTATTTTGCATGCATTGTGCCAGTCCTCACGTGTAATTTTCTTTTTTTTTTTTTTTTTTTTTAACTTATGAACATGAGCTTGCCTATCTGCCTGTTGATCTATCTCTCCCTGCAGTAACTTTTGATGGGAATTTCAGCCAAGTTTCAGAAAGGGGTAAGAGTCTCCAAGGTAACTGAGGGCTACAAGCTTTGTGAAATTGAGTAGTGTAGTGAGGAAGCAATATAAAGTGTCCTACCAAGGGAAAAGTGGGCAGAATTAAATCATTATACATTCTGGACTCCTAGCCTCAAAGTAACTGCAGCACATGACAGCTCTCATTTGGTATGAGTGTGATGAGGGGCACGGAGCAGTTGGAGTTACTGCAGCATTAGCAAAGGGAGTGGGGATCAGCGACATAACTCCGTAAGAAATCCTGTAGCTTTTATACTCTATGTCTGGTTTTGTGATGGGTGTCCTAATGTCTAACTGATTACCTTGGCTGGATGTGCTCTCATTGTCTCGTGGATGGGGCATAATAAGAAACCATGGTTTTAGCAGTTTGATTTAGATTGTGCCCAGCTTCTCCTTTCAGATGTCAGGGCCTGAGGTACTTATGCAGCTTTATGGCTCCAGAGCCATTATTCAGACTCAGCAGTCTGATAATAGTACTCATCCTTTTGCCCCTTTGTCCTCCAGAGGTTTTCAACTGTGTTGCAAAAGCAGGTGAAAGCATTCAAAGTTTGGGAACCAAAGACCTTGCCTACACGTGCCAGAGGGATATTATGAGGCCAGCATGTCCTAAGCAGAAAGGAACAGCAGACTGAACAAGCTGAGCCTCTGATTTCTCTTGGTAAAATTAAGGAAAACTTTGCAGTCTACTTTGCCGGAGCCAGTACACAATCCTTGACCCACCAAGAGTGACACTGTGGTTTGGATGGGTGCAGCTGTGAGGCAGACCGGAGTTGCCATGCTTGCTGCCCCACCACCTCCCCACAAGTGCCAGCTAAGGCAGTGAGTGGCCTTTGGTTTCAGTAAAAATGGGAGCAATGCAGTTTTGCATCAGGCTTGATCAATTCAGGTGCACAGGTGCATCAACAACTTCCTTAAAGAAAGAAAACACATCACCTTGCACTGAAAAAAGTGAAGGCCACAAGCATAGCTAGCAGGGAGGAAAGCTGGCTTTGTGCCTAGGGCACCACACCGGGAGGTGAGCTGGGGCCTAATGCCAGGTGCATTGCCGGGTTGCTGTGTTGGCTTGTCCAAATCACTCTTTGTTTTCTGCTTGGGAAGCAGGGATAGAAGAAGACAGCTTTATGTCATGAGGGGACAGGACTTTAGCTCCTGAGTGCTCAGCAGGTGCTCCAGGGACGAACCCCCTGGCAAGTCAATCGGCAGGTGGCTTCTTACTGTCACTGATGGTGGTATTGCCAACACAGGTGGTGCTGCAACGACCGACAAGAAATTCCCTGTTATCCTCCATTCAAGCCCAAAACCTTTTGTCTAGCACATCACATCACTTACTGGTGTGGCAAAGTAGTTTAAAGATTTCTATAAATCAGGCTGATTTAGTGACTATATTTATCTATGCCATCTCAGTTTTCATACTAAGGGAAATGAGTAATTTTGTGTTGAAAAAAAAATAAAAGAAACAGACTGCCAAGATCCAGAAATTTCCTTCAAGCAGAACTTGCTTTCATTTCCTCTTCAGATTCGAGGTTCTGTAGCTGTGCAGCTTTGTGTAACACAAGCCAACCCTCTTCACAAAGAGCAGTTATACCCTCTTGAAAGGGGAGTGGTGGGGAACGGTCACCAGTTTTAAAGTTTCATATCTGTCTGTCCGGAAAATGTGAAGTTCCCGTTAGCTGCAGCAATGGTTCAATCAATAAGCTAAATAAACAATATTCATCTGGAAAGAGTTAGCAGTCCCATCAAGCAGAGTCAAGTGAAGAGCAGTGCGTTTAGTGCTGCTGTGTAAGCTGAAGTGTTCGGTGCAGACTTTGGGAGAACTTCCCTGACCCCATTTGTCCATCTTCATTGAATAGGAGCTCCTGTTTTTCATTTTAACTCATGTGGACTCCAGCTGCTTCAAACATACAGTCTGCTTCTCTCTCTCTCTCCATTTTGCACGTACAAGCCTGTGAACACTTGTGTGCAGACACACTTGTATCACAGCCATACACGTCCACAAGCAGACACACGCTTCCCCATGCACTCACACATGCAGGCACGCTCTCTCTCATAGTATTAATGTAGACTGTATGCACGTATGCTCAGTGACTGCTCTCAGCTCATGCTGGAAGCAGTCAGGTTAGCCTCAGCTGTCGACAGACATGCTATGGGTGGGATGGCTCTATATGTACAATATCTTCCCTATTAATTGGCAAAAGGAACATCAAATAATGCTGTAAGGAGTGAGGGCCACATCCCCTCACCTGGGATGGAGGTGGCTGGAAGAATCTGTCCTCAAAAGTTTGCCCAGTCAGAGAAACTTGCTATGAGGTCTGTCAGGTGTTAATAATATATGGAAATTTTTCTTCTAAAAAGGCTGATAATGCATGACTGATCGTGGATTTCACAGAGCAAATGTCTAATTGCCAGCTTAACCTTTGGTATGCTTGATTGACCCAACTGAGCTGCTAGCACTGTGTGTCGTCATCACAAAACTACCTATCTATTTTACCTGTCCTTGAGCTACTTAGCTCTAAATTAGGAGGGGAATGCACCTCTAGATATGAAAATGCCTGGCTCTGCATAGCACTACAAAAGGCATTTGTATCCCACCCCCAAGAGAAGGAACAGAGGTAGAGCAGGAGAAGTGAGAAGTGATGCAGAGCAGAGGATGGCACGTCTAAGAGCAGGTGGTGCTTGGATCCACCACTCCTGAGTGTTGCAGGGACTCCAAGTATGAGAGATTATGGGGTCAGATCAGCTCAGCCACACGGAGAGTTTCCTTTCCTTGTCTTGATTTCCTTCTCCACCTGCTCCCCGTCATGCCATCCTTCCTTTCCTTTGCACTCACTCTGGCAGCCGAGAAAATCACTTAACTGGGTCATGAACTTGGGGAAAAACAAAGCTTGCTGCTTTTCTGTCTTCTGCTATACTGGGGTGTTTGGACCTGATGAGTTCCCCGACCAGCTCAGCCCAGCTGAGTGGCAGGGTTACCTGACATGCAGCAACCAGAGAAACCAGAGGAAATGGCCCGGGGGCAGCGAGGGAGGAGGAAGATGGTAAAGGAGGTCTGGGACCTACTCCCTTAGGTGGAGGGGAACTGCTGAGGTTGCTAACACTGAGCTGGGCAGCTCTGCTCAGGTATTGCCATAATGTGCTCCCAGACTGGGATGGTTTCATTACTAAAAAATGGAAAGATACAAAAGGGGAATATTTTTTGCCAGAAAAAAGCTAACAGCCCTGATAGGTGTCAAAGGGGAACCCAGTCCTTCTGTTTTATCCTTAAACAAACCTGCTAAAGTTAACCCCAATGGCAGGAGGATGAGGCTAATCTTGGCAAGACTATCTCAAAGTAAAGCTAAAGCACCTCACATAGCTTTGATGGGGTTTCACTTTTGGCTAGCCCGTATGGCCTGGTTACATTGAAGTAAACAGCACATCTTTTATCAATGAAGAAAATAGCTTGTTAGCTTCAGCTGCCTCCTTTCTAATGACTCTTAAAAACCATGCTGCCTTTTTTTTTTATTCAATGAATAAATTAAATCTAGTAAACCTTACTTATGTCCTCCAGGAGAAAACAAATCCCTATTTACTGTGCAAGTATCAGGGTTATTTCCCAAATGTTGCATGAAACCTAAAGGGATTATTACCAGATAGCCTTTACCGAGAATTATAGACCCCATATTAATGAAAGGCAAACCCAGTAATCTTAGGGGAGGGAGGGGGAACAAAATGGGAGCAAAAGCCAAATAGTTCCATGGTTTTGTAACAAGCAAGGTAGTGATCTCAAGTCTGCAGCATTTTCATGTATGAGATGTCCTTGGGAAGTCAGCAGGACTAGTTTTGTAAGTAAAGACTTGTCCGTTTGGAGAAAATAACTGGAATAGCAAGTGTGATATTACGTTTCCCACACAGACTATCCTGGAATAACTGCTTTGGGTGGGAATTCTTACTGAATAGAAAGTATTTTATTCTAGAATAGTAACTTCTCTCTAGAAGAGCACTAATTCTTTTACAACAATATCTGTTCTGCCACTGCCATTTTTGTTAGCTTCCCCACACAGCCAGACCCTGACTTTACTCTGTGCTAGGATTGGAGCTGCCATTCTGAGCTCAGGTGTTTCCTCCACTTGGTTCAGACAAAGGCAAGTTTTCTACCATTACTTTGGGGATTGTTTTTATAATGATGGAGGCTTTTCTTAATTTTTTGTCCATGAATATTTAGTAGTCCTTCGTGAGCTGTTTTGGCTTTTTTTTTTTTAATTTTTTCTAATTATTTCCAGACATTGACTGGAGATACTCCTTTCCTTTCATTTTTGCAATTATTACATACAAAACCAGCTTTGACTCCACTTACATTTGATGTCTGCACAGTACCGTTTTTGCAGACCTTGAAACAAGAGCCAAGGCCTCTCTGTTCCCACAGTGATCTCCATGAGGTGAAGACCCTGCGCAAGCTCCCCCCCAGAGCCCTGTGGAGTATCTCCAGCTTGCAAAGGTCTCTTGAAGGAAAGATTTGGGCATGTCAGGCTGCCTCCCACCTCTTTGGGGTCCAGCAGATGAGTTACAGGCTTCCTCATCAGCAGGTTCAGGACTGGTTTTCAGTACGAGTCAAATTGAGACTTGAAATGGCATGTGAACAAAGATCCTCAGCCAAAATCTTTGCAGAATAATATTCAACAATCAAATATAGTATCATTTCAGTGCCAATAAATGACCACATGTGAAAGGATGTAAATAGGAGTCAGAAAACTGTCCAAATAGATGTCGTCATTAGCTTCTGCTATCAGTAGAGGGTTCTTTGAGCATTCAGGTATAATGCAAAGTCCTTGGGAAATAATAATTCGAACAAACAAGTAAGTCAACAAAAGCATACCAGATACTTGGATTGCATATCAGCATTTACCTTCATTAACTTTGCAAGATATTTATAATAGCTGAGATTTTTTTTTTTTGCCTGTGGAGCAAATAAATTTATAGGAAAATAATAAGTATTTTACAGACAAGTTCACCAGAAGGTGATGGGTAAAAACCATTTGCAATCTAAGCTAAAAGTGAATCAGAAAAATAGTATGAACAGAAGGGTCATTGAAAGTCTGCACATTTGACAACCCTCTCTGCAGCAGGATTTGTTTTGTTTTCAGTTCATGCCCACGGGCTGAAAATCAAACACAAATGTCAAAGGTTCACCTAGTTCTTCAGTCTGCTTTTTTGTTCTGTTTTGTTTTTCAAATGCTAAAAAAAAAAAAAAGACAAAAAGAAAGAGGGAATAGTTGTCAGAAAATTCTCTGTGAGCATACACAACCCTTTTCAGTCATATATTTTTCTTTCAGACATCTGAAGCTTTTCTTCCTGGTAGGATGTCATTAGCATATAATTAAGGTGCCAGATCTGTGACATTTCCCTGTATGCTTAATGGGGTGAGTTCTTGAGGTTTCTTGGGAGTTTCTTTTTTTCCCAAACTGAGGTCAAACAGTTAACTAGTCATTCCTTTCCTCTTTCTATTTATATGCCATTCAAGGAGCAGGATGTAATAACATTCTCTTGTGGTTCACCATAAGGAAAATATTCCATTTCTCTTTGGAGACAATCCTCAACAGACCCCCACAGCAGTACTTCATTTATGGCTTTCTGAGGGAAACCTCTCTGTGTGTCCTCCATATTGGGCACAGCAGTAGAGGAAACCACTGTCTGCCGGTAAAAGCCTTCCTCCCCTTCTCTCCTACCATATTCCTTCCTGTCACACTCTATGATAATTAATTTGAATATTAAAGCTCTTCCTCAAAACAAATGCTGTACTCCTGAAATCCATGACCTGACCCTAAGCACCACAGTGGTGTGTGAGCCCTGTGCAGGAATTTAAACCAAGAACTTACCCATCTTCAATGATATCTAAATGGGAATGATACTGGCTTTGCAAGAGCACCTGAAATTTTTCACATTTCTGTTAGAGACCTAGCACGACCGTATAGATGCCCTGGCTCTTCTTTAATTGCCTCTGTGCCCAGGGAACATAAACAATAGAGCCCTGAAGGCTTTTATAAAGGCTCCTCACTCACAGGGTGCCTGGGGGAGCCGGGGATGCTGTCGAGCAATCCAGCTGGAAAAGCAATTACATCTGCCTTCCCCAGCAAAGGAGCTTACAGGCTGAGCCCCAGCCCCTCTTCAGCTGCAGACAAAGAGGAGAGAAAAGAGACTCTGTGAGTCCCAAATACTTTTTCACAGGTGAGGGGGAAATGTCCCCTGGGTTTTGTTTTTCCTTTCAGTCTGTCAGCGTTCTGTCCTTTTGAAATATTTGTGTTGGAGTGGCTGGTCTCCACCTCCACTCAGCACTGCACAGGGGGCTTTTCTCTAGGAAGAACTAGGGAGAAGAAGAAGTAGAAAACATCACTGATTTTTTAAGAGAGACAGCTTCCTCTGGGAACAGCCAAGTGCCTCCTGAAATCACAGACTTCAGGCTACCCAGAACTTGAAACTCTTCTGCTCTTTCCCTTCCAAGATGCTCCTTTAGGTCTGTGTCCATCCTTTCCCCTTTATCTAAAGCCTGAGGTGTTGCAAACAAGATCAGCACTGACAGATGACGTCCTTCTCTCTGGGAACTTGGGGTGGTGGCAAGGACACAGGACGGAGCTAGCTGTGCCCAAAGAAGAAGCAATTTGCTCTTGTTGAATTCTTGCTCGATTTCTTGTGAGCAGTACTGCCTGCAGGTGACTTGACCTTATTTTGGGGAAGGCTTTTCTGAGTTAGAGAGGAGGTCTCCATCTTGCTGCTGGGCACCTAGCTCTCAACAGATCAGCTTAATGGTCTTAACCCTTTGGTCAAATTCTGCCCTATGTAGCTTAGGAAGTGTCTCTGGCAAATTTCTCTGCTTCATTCTCTGAAGTCCTTCCCACACAGGCTCTGTCCTTTAGGTCTTTATGGAGTAAGAGAAACCCTTCTGGCTCCTAAGGGTGGAAAACAGGAGGGGAGCAGTGAAAGCTGAAAAGGATAGACACCTCTGAAAAATCATGCTGTTGTTATTCAGAGACACAAACACTGGATCATAAAGCTCATGCTGTACACTTAAGTTTCATAGCATTGGCTTCTTCATACATAAAACATGCCAAATCCTATATGACACAGGAAGGATTTTCAGTGGCAACAGAGCTGCTGGGAGACCCTTAATCATTTCACACAACTTCTTGTGGGTAACCTGATGATGACATGTCCAGCAGGGGGGGATTTGGCTGACCATCATCAGTTACCTCCTCTGGAGGAGAACGTTTTATGACCAAACACAGCATCTGAAGAAGATAAGCCAGCATAGCAAGGAGTGCTCATCTGGTATCTGGCAGGGGATATGAGCAAGGCATGACTGTGTTTCGCTCTTTTTGAAGAAAATGAGCAAGCAATGCAGGAAGGGAAGCACACAAGTCATGGACATATTTTTGCAGATCATCTATTGCCTTCCTCATGAATGACATGGAAATAGATTGTAATTTCCAAGATGAGGGACTATTATAAAGGATGATCTTCCTTGAAATGACTCTAAAAGTAAGAACGTTTCAATTCAAACGATTCCAGGAGGAAACATCAATGCAGTTCTCCTACGTACACATAGACAGTGCCAGTAATGATTATATTATTTTTGTTTTCAGAGACATAATTATAGACTGCCATCTTGAACAGGCAAAGAGAAAGCTAATCAAAACATGGGCTTGAAGACATAAAAATCTAACAGGTTGCCATTGTTCCTGCAGAATGCATTTCTTCTTCCCACTGGAGTACCTCAGAGATTACCAAGAGGGAACGGCAATTTCCCAGCTAAGGGCAGCTGTCACCCTTTGATGGTTGACTGGCCAGCATTGGTCCCAAGGTAGATTCAAAGGTATAGCTGTGCAATTTAGTAACCATATGTACAGACTTACCTTAGACATCGCTTGCTGCCCAGAAACACACCCTTTTGTCAGCATAGTCCTTGTACCAAAGGCAACTGGCACGACAGCCTGTGCTGCCTCCTAGCTTTGTGCCAGCTGTAAACTCCCTGGTCTGGCCAATATCCACGTGTCACTTCAGCATTTCATTTGGCTGGCGTGTTGAGATAGATCTGTCCTAATACCTATAAGTAGGATCAATACACCTTGTTTTGGGGGGTGGTATCCTGTCCTGGCACAACAGCAGTATCACCCTATCACTCTAGCAATATCACCCCATTGCTACACGGCATCTGGCTTTTGACCTTAGTTACGTGGTACTGATGCTTAAACCATCTTGCCATGTTGGAACTTTTTACATTATGTGACGAGAATAGCATCTCATGAGTCAGGAGATGGGCTGAAGGGGGGGTAACAGGGAGCCCCTTAAAAAAACAAAAAACAAAACAAACAAACAAAAAAAAAAAAAAAAAAACAAAAAACAAGAAGGCAGTAAAAAAAGAGATTCTGCAGAGAGATCAGCAATAGGGAAAGAGAGATTTGGAGAGTTTTGATTCCTCTCTGAGGGCTAGCACTGGAGTTTAGCATGCTCTGCTCCAGAGCCTACTTTCTCCAGTCAAAGAGGGGCTGAAGTTAAAAGGCATTTGCTTGTTATGCAGTGATGTGCTTTGCAGTGTTCCTGCCAGCTGTGTTCCAGCTGTGCTTCCCAGGGGCAAGAGATGTGGTGACCCACCTAGGACCTGTTTTGGATCAGGCATAGATGGTCCCACACCTGCAGTCCTCTGACTTCACTGCATAGTCACCTTCATAAGTAGCCACCTGCCCAACTTGCCATATTTAGTGACATCCAAGCTCAGGCACCCAAGTCTGTTCCAGAAACTTGGTTTCATCTTTTCTGTCCTTGTAACTTGACATGTCCAGCTAACAACCCCTGTGCTGCAGGCACATTGTCTGTGTGCTCAGCAACCCTCATTAATTCATAGAAACAGAGTGTGATGCTCATGGTTCGGTGTTTTCTTGTGGCTGCAGCCCAAAAATTGACATCCAAGAATCAGCCTTGCAATTGGTAAAGTTAAAGATATTAGAATAGAACTGCCTTTCAGATCCATCAATTTAAAATAATTATGGGTTCATTTAGGAGATAATTCAGTGGAGCATTGTGGATTGACTGGAGCAGTCATACTGGCTTGAACTTGTTGACTTGACCTTTCAGTCAGACAACAAAGAGCTTGTGTTGAAGTAGCTAGTCATTGTGCTCATCAGGAAAAAAGATTTCTCTTTTACAAGTGTGTAAGTATACGTCTGTGTAGAGCTTGATGGAAGATTTAAAACAACTGCCTATTTGCAAGCTTGATGAACATATTCATAAGGAAAATGGTGCACATAAAATACCCAAACTAGACACAAACAGCTACTGGCTATTCCAGTTGAAATGACTATAGTAAGCCCAGCATGACAAATATCATTCTCAACAAAATTACCTTCTAAGTCTTACAAAACTGAAGGGGAGTAAGAAGATTTAGAGCATTTGTGTGTGAATGTGCAAAACACCAGTTTTTAACTACCTCTAATTTTTAGCTAATACGGTTGTAAAGAAAATCTTTAAATGTGGCTCAGAGAAACCCACTAAAAATCTGTCAATGAGACTTGTCTGAATTTGCACACAGTCCTATAATGAGTCTGTGTTCTGTGCCTAAATCTTCCATTTCAATGTACCTGGCAGTTAACTCTGGAACCTAACAATGGAAATGCAGATTTTGGCACTTTTCGCTACTTACCTACTTCTCATTTTAGTGGAAACATCCAATGTACAGACTCCTTCCAGTTATATTCTTATGTTTTCACAGTCAGAAAACATCAGTCTTTCTCTTCCTGCTAGGCTAAACATTCAGCTTCCCTCTCTATTTTCCATACAATATCCAGCAGCATGTTGAATACAAAACATGATGTGGGAACATTCAATTAATGTAATTAAGTAAAACACAGAATCATGTTTTACGCTAACCATTTCCATAATCAAACAAAAGCCTGCCCCATTTTTTATTTATCTGGAGCTACCGCCGAGTTTCCAGTCTGCTGCACCAGAGCCATCCAAAATGTAGGTCAGGCTTGCCAAGTCCACTTCTGCATGAAACAGGCTGTGTTCTTCCCCAGGGGGTGGGTGTGCACATCCTCACCGCCTCTCCCGCTGCCAGGGTGCGGCCAGCCTCCTGCGGTTCTTCCTGCTGGCCGCTGGCTGCTTTGCTCTGCTTTAGGGCTGAGGGACGGCTCCTTGGGGCCTCAGGTGACAAAATGAGCGGGAAGTTACATCCCAGTGGTCCACTGGCTGGATTTTGGTTGCATCAGGACTGTGAGGGTGGCCAACTGTCTCCAAACGTAAGGCTGGTGGTACCATGCGTTGGAAGGGGGTCCAGGTGTCGAAGTGGCAGTGATTCCAGTGCTCCCAATCTGGCACTGGGTACAAGCACCATGTCCAGGGTGGGAAAGGGGAAGGGCCATGGCAAGTGATCCTCCCAAAGGCTTGGGCATGGATTCAAATTATAACACCATATGGTCTAAAGTGGTTCCTGGGAGCAGGGCGAGTGATCGCAGGGGTGAGGGCTCCTCCCCAGCCTCACTGCTGTTAGCAAGGAAAGACTGGGAACTGGAAAGGAAGAGGCTAAGGGCCAGCAAGCCCAAGCACAGCAGGGAGGCAGCTGTGTTTTGGATGGACACAGCGAGAGCAAGCTCAGAGGCGGGGGAAGCAGCCAAGAAAGGTGTCTGCAATACCCAAAGGCATTACGTGTGGGGTGTGTGAGTTGCCTTTCCTCATCATGACAGGCAGCTTGAGCTTCTGTCAAGCTTTGGAGAAGGAGAGAGAAATCCCTGGTTATGCCAGTCAGTCAGGAGATCCTGCATTAATTCACCAGAACTAATATGTGGTCTGAGGTTTTGGTTGCTCCATCAAGAGTGACCACACACGCCTTGGACAAAGTGCTGTTCAGATTGCTAAACTGCGTTCAGCAAAGCAGCTGAGGCAGTTTCACTGGTTCCAGGAGTCATTTCCCGGGCTTTTGAAAAAGGGAGGGTCGCTCATATTTTAATCCCTTTTCATGGAGTGAGGCATCTCCTATATCTGATGCAAACTATAGTAACTCCTGTGTGAATGATACCATGTCCAGAGGCATCTGTTTCCCAAGATAGGGTGTTACGAGGATAGATTTTCCTCATTGGTTGTGTAACACAAATTAAATGAGTGACATAATAAGCATGGGTGCCCCAAAACTGATGTCAGCCCTGAGGCCTCAGCCCCATGTCTTCCTAAAAGCTACATAAATAAATTGGAGGCTTTGAAATTCCATCGAGTACAGATATAATGTTGAGAGGCTGCAAAACCAAGGTAAGACATTTAGCTGTAAGGAATCATTGGAAATCAATCTTGCATGGCAGGGGAACTTTACAGACCACCTTGAAACTCCTGAGGGTACCTTTGTGGGGCACAGATCTTTCCTATTCTGACCCTTTTCTTGTCTCTGACTTACAAAAGTTTTTGAGAAATAAGGACAGGAAAAAAATCTTATGCAATTGTGAAACAATGTATAAGACTAAATGAAGGGCGTCTATTGATACTGCCAATGAAGAGGCACATGTTATCTAGACTCAGTAACTCAACAGGCACATGTGATTTCCCACTGTTGACCACCAAAGGGGAAGAGCAAACATTTTGTGAAGCTTCATTCTGCTGTAGATAAATCCAGCATTAGACACATGTGCAATAGCCCAGCGTATCCCACAGACCATCTGCCAACATCGCTTATGGACTTTCACGCATCCATGTCAAACTCCTACTTAAGACTGCTCCAGGGCTCATGCACTTCCCAAGACTATGGGCAGCTTGATATGACTCTGTAGGCTGCGAGTCCCTTCTCTGGAAACTGCAGCTTTAGGTAGTTCAGAACTGGACAAAAGCTGCATTAACTGTGCAACAGTCAAGTGCAATGTCAATGAGCTTCATATATTATGTGTGCAGTCAAGGGCAGCATAGTGGACACAATCCAATGATCTAGGGCTAGTATTGCATGCTCCCAAGATAACATTCAAACTGAAATCCTACACTTGACCTTTTGTTGTTTTTTTGATTGGTAGGCTATATTAATTGTAAAGATGAAGTCTTTTCTATTCCTAAGCAGCAAGTGTAATTACTATTTTGGGTCATCACAGATGCTTAAACTGGCTAGAAAGCAGGATGTTTGAGCTATGGATTTTTTTTTTTTAGTGTTGGCTTTGATCCAAAACCAAATCTAATTCAGAAATATTAGCAATTTTCCACAACCTATCTGTGGAATTCCAAGAAAGTTTAATTTCAGAACTACAGTCCCAACCAAAGTCTGCCCAGCAGCTCACCATCCTATGAGAGGCAATGAAAAACTTCAAGCACCAGGGGTTTTCAGAGAGCTCAGGAGAATCTCAGCTCTGTCGGACCCCCAGAGGTGCAAACACCTGCAGCTGTGGTCCAGGTGGTACTGAAGATGTCATGATTTTCCTGTTAGTTATTGTGGATTTCCAGACTGCAAGCCCACAAGTATGTTAGCTCCAGGGCAATGTGCTGTGAATCTAACCCAGGTTCTTCCCTGTGTCCTGTGCACTGGGCTGGATAATAAGCTCACTGAAACTGCTTGTTTCAGACAAAATGTTCCTTATTCAGTGAGTCGGCAACATCAGACTGTTTCCATTTTGAGCTCGTGCTGTTGAGCTGGAAAGCTCTGTGCATCTGCACAGGTTGAGAGAGGCCAATGTGACAGACAGCTCTGAAGATGGTGCAGAAGGGAAAAAGAATAAAGAGGGATGGGAGTCCAGGGGAAGTCCCAAGTCAAACAAGCAGCTAATTGGACAGAATCCATGTAGTGGTTGACTTGCTACACTTGTCCCATGTAGTCTGATGTGACATTAGAAGAAATACTCAGATTTTTCTTCTTCTAGCACTGTTCTGGACCATTCAACACCTTCAGCTTTTGGTCTGGAATGTTCAGGTTTGTTGAAAGAGAAACTGTCCACACATTCTCTCCTTTGCTGCCAAAAGCAGAACTCCACGCAGCCTTGTAAATGCAGTAGTGCTTCTGAGGCAGCATGCTCAAGGGCCTCTGCTTCCAGACTTTCTAGCTGGTGATTAATTGGGAGTGAACCACACTGGGAGCCATTTCTAAGAATGAGTTGCTATTAATTAGAAATGTATTTTTCATACAATGTGCAGTGATCGTAGAGAAGCTTCAGAAAGCCTGAGACTTCTTAGACTTACTCCAGAAACAGATCAGGGCTGTAATGGTAACTGGGTTCATAACTGAAGGCGAGTTTTTATTTTTAAACTCATTGCAAGTTCTTTCAGAAGTTTGTTTAAAAGAAATAATCCCATCTATTGGATCATCCAAAGCAGGTGAATAAATGAATGATGAGCCTTCACAGCCTTCTTTGCATCATTTCTAAGTATTGGAGCGTTGATTGCAAAGTTCTTCATTGATGGACTTGTCTGCCTAGAGCTTACAAATGCATCCTTAGGAGATACTTTTTATTAAATGCCATGCCTTGTAGCAGCTATCCATTTATAGAGCATCAAAAAGGATGAAAAATTCAGTGGGTTTTTACTGTCCCCGAATATCCTTCATTTATAGGACATTTGAGTCATTTTTGCAGTGGCAAGAAGCAATGGTGAGTCTAGCATGAGCATCAGAAGCAAAGCACACACTGTAAATGTGGAAGTTGGCTGCTGCTTTGCCAAAAAGCTTTCCCAGAATTTTGTTGACATCACAAAATTTTATACATGCATACATATATGTTGACATCTATATAGAAGTGTGTGCATGTGTGTGCATATACGCCTCTTGCTGCAATCCTATGCCTAATAAATCACTATGGCCTTATAAAATCCCAGTTACTAATGTGTTTAAAATAAAATATGAATGTATATTTATAACGATGTGTAATATTTTATATAACACTCAAGAACAGATGTCCAGGGAGCAGCAAAATTTTAATTAAGGTTTTTCATTGCTTTTTCTAAGAAGTCAAATCAAAGTCCCACTGAAAGACAGGAGTGAGAGATTAAAAAAAAACCCCACACAGTGACGAACGTTTACATGGATTTTAAAAGTTACCCTGGAAAGGACATCTGTGGCTCATCTAGTGTAAAAAAGACAAGACTATCTGGTATGAGACTTCTTACGATGTATGTTTCTGTAATAATCATGCCATGAGTAGTGTGAAAAAATCTTCGATGTCCTGAATTTCTCTTACCATTTGTCACATAGTTTATCAGCACTTTATAAATAGGCATTTTAGAGCCAAGAAAGCTACCTCAGACAGCACCAGCAAGCTGTGAGCTGGGGAAACCACCAGTGCTGAGCTAGAAACCCAGTGTCCCAGGGTAATGCCACCTGGGAGGGTAAGGCCACATGCCAGGCAGAGGTGCAGTGGCTGCCTAGAAAGACAGATCCAAATGAGCTTAAAAATATCAAGTGTGGGAGCTGGTAAGAGTGTGACCATGACACCATGGTGTGCTCCATGGCTTGGACAGCTGGGCAACTGCCCAGTGCTGTAGGCAGGATTTGCAGGGATTCCATTTCTACACTCTTGTGGAAGCTGGGATAGTTGGTTTAAAGCAGACTGCAAAAACACGGACATAATAGCAGAAATATGTTTGACCTCTGGTTTGACACATTTTTAAGCGTCTCTCGGCAACTATAATTCTGCTGGCTGAGGTCCTCACAAGTTTTATTGAATTTAAACCATCTTCATACACAAGAAAGTCTCATGCCTGGTTTACAGAGAGGTAAGTACCCAAAGGAAAAAAGATTCAGATTCAGGTAGTAGCCCAATGTCCCAGAGAACGTCCCTGAGTGCACTGGATACAGGCTAATGCCTTTACGATAGTGCCAGCCTCTTGCCCCCATGAATTTACCAAGTCAGAGCAGAGGTGGGAGACAGTGGACTCCTCTTGCACATGGAAAGGGATATTTTCCTGAGTTTAAAGGATTTACCAAGCCAGTCCTAGAGACTAGAATAATGGTGTTTCCCAGAGATCAAACCTCCGCAGCACGTAGTGCTGGAGGCCATGCTTAGGGTCCTTTCTGCATACTAGGACAACTCCCCTATCACTCTCGCTTCAAAATATGTGACGGGGAGGTTATCTCCAGACCCCTTGGCACCTTCTCCCCCCACCCCCTACTCAGAGTCTGGGAGCTCTCCTGGTTCCATGTGTCTGGGGAAGCCTCGGGGGAATGACACCAGAGACAGGACGCAGCAAAAGATGAACAACCGGACTGTTTCGGTGTGCCTTTTCCTTGTATATTGAAGCAGATCCAGACTGCCTCTGAGCCAAGCTCCCCAGGAGAGTCATCAGCTTGCTCAGAATGGAGCAGTATAGCACGGGAATCATTTGTTTGCTGTCCTCCTAGTGCGATGACTACTGCGTGCTATCAGCAGACCATGCGCTAGGTGATGTAAGTGCCTTCCTGTGCCGGATCTGTTTCTTCGCAGCCTGTCTCCTCTTGGGCTGAACAGCACTGAGGTGGGTCAGAAGCCACGGAGCTGGGCTGGTTCTGCAACTTCTCAGCCCTGATGGAAATGCATATAATAGATAACCTGACAGGCATCCCCATCTAATCTGCCTCGGTGGAAAAAAGATAATGTGTTTCACTCTGCTGCGTTCACTTGAAGGCTTTTTAAATGTAAACATTGATTTTGCCTGACTAATGTAAGTGGCCTAATTAGAGCCTGTTTCTGAATAGATTTAGAATTGCTGGTCATTCTAGGCTACTCATAAAGCAGCAATGTGTTAAAATATTCTGCTTGATTCATTTCATTCAGTATCTCAAAGGAAACTTCACAGAAAAAAATTGCTGTGAAATCAGTAGTAAGATATTCACTCTTGATTCTAATTACTCTCCAAGGTTATATTTAAGCATTATTAGATATGATTAAGTGCACGATCAGTAGACAGACCTGTTTTTATACCTAGCACTTAATATTCAGAGAAGGCTGTTGTGATGCATACCTCACAATGTGAATAATGTGATGGAAATCAATTAACAGGTGAAAAAACACGCTGGTACATGAAACACTATCTGAAAAGGTCACTCAGTTCTTCCCTGGGATCTTACTCATTAAACAACAAAAGGAAACCCACACAGATGAAGGCTGAACCATTAATTTGGAAGTTTTTAATTTCTTCCCTAAGGGAAGGTAAAGAATATTTAAAAAATATATGCTATCTACAGTGTTATAAATTCTTCTTTTCTGGCATAAACCATTTGTTTCTATAGTACATCTTATATGCTAAATACTCTGCAGAGAGGCGCTTATTAATGCAAGAGAAATTAACCTCACAGAACTTGTTTGGGACCAGGGAGGTTGTTGCTCCCATTTTACAGGTAGGAACACTGTTGGACAAAGAAGTTGAAGGTTTCATTCAGTGTTTTGCTGGAAATCTATAGTGCAGGTGGGAGCAGAGCACCAGTTCCCAAAGCAGAGATCTAGTGGAAGCTTAAAGTGCAAACTACATAGCTCAGAAGGATGAGCCAGGAAAACACCGAGAGATCTGCTAAGCTGCCTGAGGCACCATAGGATTACAGAAATGTGCTGTGGGACATGCTTTTCAGGCTTTGGCTGCCTCTGGCCTGTCATAAGGTCCCTGAAAACCAGAAAACTGCCACCTTTAAGCACACCACAGTGCCCTGAGGGTAGGGACTGCATCCACTTTTAGCACAGCCAGTGCTGCAGCTGCAGTTTCCAAGATGCTGCACCTCAGCAGTTCCTCTGTGGGGCTCAGAGAGGGCATCCGTGGTGTGGCCCTTTTCAGTGAGATGAGAAAATACAGACCCAGAGAATAAAGGAAACAGGACAGTCCTGTCACAGTACTGGAACCAAGGTTTTGAATGCAGAGATCGCTGTCTGCATAGTTCTGGGCAAAGCAATCTTTTCTGCAAACTACTGTTTTTAAGTGGGACCTAAAGTTTTTCTTTTTTGTTTTGCCTTTTTTAACTTCTGCAGTGTTTACACCTGTTCTATGAAATGGGTTCCTTTATGAAACGGGCAACTTCCAGGCTTGTGCACAACTGGCTTCTTTTCCAAACTCTACTACTTTTCCTTCTTCCTAGCCTGGCAAGTTAAGTTTCTGAGACAAGAGTGTGTCTAACTCATCACACTGCCAAGCAAGCCTTTTTCTTAACAAGTTGACAAACACCTTCTGACGTGCCGTGTTATCCCTTTCAGACCACTTTCCTCTTTTCAACACGTTCTTATTGCTCTTTCTTTTCTGAAGTACATGTTCTGCTCTGAGAGTTGCAGTCATTCCTCATTGGTGCTATTTTACCTGGAAATCAACTCTATGGCACGTTTGCAACCAGTCTGTCACTTCCAAGATGCATGCAATACACTGTGCATGTGTTGTAGTCAATTCAGACATGAACTATGGCATTTTGTCTGGATTTCCCAGACATATGGCATCTTGGCATGTTTCTGTGAAAACGATTGTCTTTCAGTCAGTTACAGTACCGAATCTGATAATTTACCAAAAATTGGTGACATCAGACATCATGAGGACCGCGAGAGACATGGTAACAACACATCCATGGTGACCACGTGTCTGCAATGAATATGTTTGTCCTTGCCCAGTTATCACCTCGGGCTTTGAAGAAATTGTTGATGCTGATGTGTTTGATGTTTGCAGAGAGAGGGTTTCTAATTTTCCTGGAAGAAACAGGCCATGTTCATTCAGTGGGGAAAAAATCGGCATTTTCTCATGCCTAGAAATGCAAATGCTTGAAGAAAAGTGCATTCAGTTAGACCTGCACATGAGCCAGCATCCTTTGACTGTCATCTTGGCAGGGGGGAAACACTAGAAGTTCTATGGCAAAATCCCTGTTTCCCCGCTCGGATGCTCTGTGTACTAATTTCTAAGCCTTTTCCTCTAAGCCTTGCTGCTAGTTCCCCTCCCCGTGCAAATGATGACTCCAAGACATACGTCCCATATTTGCATGGCTACAACTTTTCAAGTGCATGACAATTAACAAAGCAAAAAAAAAATAATAATAAAAAAAAATGATGGCAGATGGTCTAATAGGACAAAGCTGAATTTGAGGATTAACCAGACCATAACAAAAGCTGTCATTACAGGTTGTCATCATTGGTGAGTTATTTATTAGCTCTAAACAAACAGTGTTCCCTTCAGATACCAAATGTCAAATGTTTTAATACGTAGAAAGCAAGTCTTCCTCTTCCAGCTGCTCCCATTTCGTCCTGCCAGCTGTACTGTCTCATCTTCTAAGACCTGCCAAAGAGCCTAACATTAACATACCTTATTATGCACATTATTTTGCCAAAAGAGGCCAGATGAGGCCAAATCATTCTGATAATAAGCCCTGCTGTCATTAAATACTATTATGCATGCTATTGTTGATCCTAAAACCTTTGTGGAATATTAATGAGGGCATCCTTGGCATTTGCTGCAAGTATTCTGGAGTAAATGAGTTTGGCACTTACTAGATCTGTCCATAATCTGAAGAGATCTGTTACTGCATTGGTCACTTCCATAACTCGGGAAAAAAGTATGAATTGGCTGGTATGCAAAAGATTTCCAATTCTGAGAAGATTTCTTTCTCCTTTAAAAACCATGCAGCTAAAAGAATAATGGTTTGGGGGTTTGTTTTGGATCCCTAGCAGTAAAGAAAGGGAGGACAAATGAGGGAAGTGCCTGAGGATGATCCAAATGTTTTATCCCTTTTTTGAAAACCTTTTTTAAGGTCAATTTGAAATGAAAATGTCATTGTGAAATGAGAAGATGAAAATGCCATTTTGAAAATATAAGCTGAAACATTTTAAATTCTCTGAATGCTTTTTTTCCTCCCCCTTTTTTTAAAAACTGAAACAATGTATGATACTTTGACCTGAAGTTGTGAATAGCTTTGGTTAACCTAGAACTAAATTCTTCTGCCATTTTATTGCTTGGAAAAAAAATAGTCACCTGCCCTAAGTGTTCTTACTTTTGGTGGAAAGTACTTGACATTTATCCCGATCTTTTGAAGTTCCTTTGACCCAAGGTTTCATCTGTTATTGGAATATTTTGCTTTGTTTTCTTAAGTTATTTATACTTTAATAATTCAATTGTATTTTCTTTTCCAGTCCATTTTCTGCAAGTCTTTTGACAGTTTTTATGTAGCAGGATTTCAACATGGCAGTAACACACAAAAATGGTGGAAAAAATTGCTATAAGCTCTCAATTGTAACATGACCATAAATTTAAGCCTTATATCTGTTACGGGTGGCCCCTTCTCAGATATCTAAAGGTTAAAGCCTCACTTGCTGTGATTAACTAGTCAGAATCTCAGCCAGCTGCACACACTTTACCAGGGACCAGCAAAAGCAGAGGCAGAAAGTTATTGCGGTCATTTTTTTACTGTGCCACAGTGAAAAAGAACACCCAAAAGGGAAATATTTTCAACTCATAACATCTGGCTGGGAAGAGATTACACGCCTGTTGAAAAGACAGTTTCTGTCCCTAGAGGTGCAAAATCTTATTGTTTTAAGAATGTAGTGTTTGCTTTCTCTCCCTACAAAAAAAATCTAAAAAAATGCAGGAAAGAAAGATAGGGGGTCTGTACACCTGGGTGCTCTGTCTGCCAGGTATCAGAGGGTTTTGCTCCGGCCCTGCCGTGACCTGGGAGCTGCTCTGCAGGTGACGGGCCACCCTTCTGGGCTGCGAGGACGGCAGGAGCTTTGCAGGGAAGCTTGCTGGGGCACAGTGTTCCCAACACATCCACGTACAGCTGGTCCATGCTGGGGCAGCCCACGTAAGCTGGGAGGTGTAGCTCCCTGATAGAGCTGGGCAGGGACCTTGAAGGAAGGTAAGGGTTGGGAGCAAATGGTATGACTTGACAGGCAGGGGTAGATTTCTATGCCTCATCTGGCATGCAATCAAAGTTCAGTTCAAAAGCCAAGAACACAGACGCTGAGCGACATACCTATTCCTCTTACCTGCACTCTATTATTGGTTTTTTTTTGTTTTTTTTTTTTTTTTTTGACAGCAGCTGGTTTTGGTGTATTTGGTTCAGACTTCTCAGCTTTCAGTACTTGAACAGCCACTACTATGGAAACTGACTTAACATATTTTCCCAGACCCTTTTGTCAAGCTGTCACTTTAAGTAATTTATTTCAGTTCATGCAGTGACTACCCTTCCCAGAAGCTATGCCTGGGGCTGTTTCTGGATTACAATATTGACCTAACGTGCAGGGTTGGACAAGTCAAGGTATATCTCTGCATTTCATGACCTCTTTTACATTTAAGGGCATTGTGAATGGGACAAAACTCACAGGGATTTAGGATCAAGCCACAAAAGGGCTTTTAAGAGTCTCATTGACCGTGCAACTCCCTGCTGCCATGATATTGGAGTACCAAATGGCCCTATGAAACATCTGCTTGCCATTGCTCTGCTTTGGCAACGCTGAGGGTCTTAATCATACTTTACTGCAAGTCTTTCCACATGTGTGTTCATATGCTTAGTATAAGTGTGGTTATTCATATATTTTTGTAGCAGAAAAAGTAAAATCTAGTGTTTTTTTTTTTTTTTCTTGTACAAAACCCTCTGCAGTCTGGTCTCCACTCAGAGCTGGGGACCCATTTTGACAGGCGGTAGCTCTTTTTGATCAAGTTTTTATTCATTTATTTCACCATTGCTTGCATCACCTGGGAAGGCTGTGATGCCTCCCCGAAGCACGTGAGCGCAGCAGTTGAAGGGGGTGGGAGAGAGGGGGAGTGGAGAGGGAGTTTTATGAGCTGAGTGCGTGGGAGGCCCGCGCCGGTGGGAGAAGGAGCTTTCCAAGCACAATACCTGCTGGCGGTGATGGCGGAGGGGCGAGGGACCCGCTCTTCCCCCTCCGAGACCCTGGCTACTGCTGGGACTCACGGCTGCACTGTGCGGCAGGGTGGGTATGGCCTGTGGATGGGACAGAGCTGGCACTGTAACTAACGCTCCCCTCGGCAGACCTTCAGATGTGGGGCTTAGCCCACGTGAGGCTCACCTGCTTTTTAGATGCTACATGTCCCCTTGCTGCCACAGACGGGTTTCTCTAGTCTCCGGAGGAGCTTGGCTGCAGGTATGGTGGGTGCGTAATAGCTGTACAGCAGTATTGGTGCAGCTCTTGTTTTGGAAGGGCTGCGATCTCCCAGCTCCTCTGTGGGGCAAGAAGACGTGGTGAAACCCTCAACTTGCAGGAGGTGCTGCAGGAGCCAAGCGCGGGAGTGTACCGCGCAGTCCCTGGGGCTGCCGGTGCGGCTAAGGAGCTGTGACTAGGTGAGCAGCCTGCCATCACCGCGCTCCCTGCCCTTGTCCCTGCGGGGAGCAGCTTTCACCCAGAGCCTCCAAGGTCATCCTGGACAGCCCAGAAAATCTGACTCGAGCCTCTGTGCCTCCCCACGCCCTGGGCAGGGAGATCCCTGGGAAGAGTATGACACCACTTTGCAGGTAGCTGCTGTCTCTCCGCGCTTTGAAGCACACCAGTGATGCAGCAGCTCTCTGTGCAGGGGTACTGCCAGTGCCTGGGTGCGTGCATACAGTAGGGCTCTCCCACACCTGTGTAGCTTTGCAGACTATCCAAATGAGGATTAAACACATTTGTTGGAGCAGCAACTTCTTCCCCAGCTGCTGGTAGGCCCAGAAGAGGATGAAAAGCCAGCCAGGGAGAAGAAGGTGAGAGAAGAGAGAAGGGAAGCAGGAGGCAGATGCCAGGACTGCACAGCTAGCTCTGGAGGGGACTGTTTTGGAGGAGCTCCCTTATTAATGCAGTAGTGTCTGGGCTTGGGAAATGGACCTGAAAGGTCAGAAGAGAGGACCTCTGGGTGTCTAGGGTGACCACAGCTGCTGGAGTGAGAAAGCTGCTTTCCTACAACTTTGTGGGGAGCTCGCTCCCAAAAGACAGGGGCAGAGCACCCATAGGAGAGCCCTCATTCCCTTTCAGAAATACTGAAGGTGCATTAGGAAACTGATGTGGCAGTATGGTAAGTGTTTTGTGAAAATCCCCTGAAGATCAGTGTTTTACAAGAGTCAGAACAAGCGTCTCAGTTTAAGACTATAAGAGAAAATAATGAGTCATGCCATCTTCTTGTCTTACCGTTGGCCATTCACTAGTTAATTTATTTAAAATTTCATTTTAATTGCATTCTTCTTTCATAACATCTTGGATTGTGATGTAGGTATTATGGCCATACCATGAGATGCTTACTTTTATATGCACAAAAATGAGCTCTTGCTCATATAATATGCAAAATTTACTGGTTTGGCCTAGATATTTAATTTAAAACAATATTTTTTTGATTAAATTTCTTTTATATCTGGCAGGTCATTTCTTTCTTTCTCAGTAGTTAATAAAACTGAAAGGAGTAATCAACAACCTAAAAGCTGTTATAAAACATTGCCTTCTGCTTCTAATAATGACAGTCAACCAACTTACTGAAAACTTTTCAGCTTGCATCCTTTGGATTCCACAATCTTCAATATATTTTTATGATCAAGACCCCAAAACAAAGTCATCCAAAGGAAGCTGGGCAATTCCTCTTGACTTCAATATCAGCTAGGAAGATCAGATCAGCGCATCTCTCAGAGACAAGTGTTGCACATACACAGAGGACAGTATGGTGCAAAGCAGTGTTCATTTTGTTAATCCAGTCCTTCTGGTCCAAGAGAAAATTTGGGTGTGAGCACTTTCAGGACCATTTTGCAGAAGCTGAGCTGATGGCATTAGAATTGTGTGACAAGCTGGAAAAAAGATGAGGGTAAGAATTTTGCTTCAGCTAGCCTGCAGTCTAAAAAAATCCATCCATAAACCAGGCACCTGCATTTTTTTAACAGATAAATGGCTGTAGACTATAACGTACCTTACCAATGCATAGGACGTGCTATTCCCCAGCTGTTGTAAAAATGTATACCCCAGCTTTCAGAAAAGGATTTGTGGAAAGCCCATGTTAAAATAAAACCAACAACTTCTTAGGTAACGTCTTCTGTCACCAAAAAGAAATAAACACAGAGCACATGCCTAAAATTAGTCAGAAAAAGCACCAAAGTGTTTTTAGATTGTCTGGGTTCCCAGCCTAAGCAAGGGAATGACTTTAATTAAATTTAGCCAAGCCTCAGCCATTCTTTCTGTGGTTGACTTCAGTTGTACATCTCACATCTTTGAACAGCTCTTCTCAATTGCACACAGGCAGCTTTGTTTATAGTGTAGGGAAGGATCAAATGGTTTCCACTGGGGGGGGGAAGGGAAAGCAAAGGAAGGCATTTTCTTCTTAGTGATCCTTGCCTACAGAGGAAGCTTTATAACTTCACAAGAGAGGGTACAATATGCCCAGCATATGTCAGTCTTTCCTCCCAGTAAGAGAGATGAATCACCTGTTTTCTCTGGAAGGGAGATGTTTAAATCCTCTCTGTTCATTAGGAACAGGGACCAGCTTTCTTATTATAATGCATATTAGTAATAATCCCAGCAAGATTAGTAGCATATGCAGTTTGTGCTTCAGATTGGCCACTGATACTGGCAGAAGGGATCTTGAGGAAAGTCCCGTTTTTCATGAAAAATGCAAAGTACAGTGTTTGCAGTTCCAGTAATTCAAGGCCCAGGGTAGGAAGCCTGGTTCGTTCTGCCTGGGGTCACACTTCCTCCCCAGGGGCGATGACGACGTGGCTGGGAGCCCACTGCAGACTCTGGAAGAGGAACTGTGTCACCTCAGAGAAACAATCTGGCTCATAAACACATGAAATTAGGGCCTGGAGAGGAGTAAGACACATCTTCCAGGGAAGTGGGCTTTAAAAAACACCTACAGCAAAACATGTATATGTGGACTTCAGTCCACCCCTGTTCAAGAAGGCTTTTCAATACAGTGTAATAGGAAAAATTCACAGGCTTAAGTCCTTGATAAAAGCCAAGATTCTGTCAGAAACTCCTCAGAATAAGTGCGGTTTGCAAATCAGGCTGCAAAGTTAAGGAAAACATTGCCATATAACCTCAAGAAGGGCTATGGAGGCTCCACTGTAAATCTGATATTTGCAATTATTTCTGTGATGACAACACCCACCAACCTTAGCTGGGACCTATTTGTGCTGGGGGTGCTAAAAACAGGGGGCAAGAAGATGCTTCTTGCTCCAGAGAATTTACAAGACGAATATAAGACGAGCCAGTGAAGGGCAGATGAACCCCAAGGGAACCATAATATTGTGTCAACCCAAAATGATTTGTCTGGTGGATGGTTTGATTCTTTAGGCAATTTGTTGATTCTAACAGATTGCAAATATTTCAGAAGGCTACATACATCATTCTGTTATAGAGTCAGGAATTCCTCTAAGCTCATTTTACTGTTTGTTTTGAACCAACTTCTTTTAAAATTGTCATATAAAGGGGAACATAATTCTTCTCTTGCCTGGCAAGAGCAGAAAGAAGTTCTATTTTGAAAGGCCAAATGGTTTAAACTGTTTTTGCAATCAGCCTTTCTTGGTATATGAATTGATCAGTCACGTGGGGGGCAAATGTCCCACTTGTGCAATCAGTCATGCTTGCACTGAGGCAAAGGAGAACGCATAACCCAGGGTGGGTCAGGCCCCTTGGAGCACAGGTTTGTCATTCATTTTTGTGTGAACAAGAAATAAAAACTAGCCAGAAAACACCCTGTGTCCTCAATATCACAGTTTGCTTCTGATTATGGGGCAAGACAAGAAGTGGGGAGTTGAGTGCAAAAGAGAAACTGTTGCTCTAAACTCAGATTGAACTGAAATAGTTCAACAAATAAAAATTAGTAAAGCATCCTGGGAATTAAAGTATGGAAGGATTTATCTAGGAAGCAAGCAGTTGGACCAAACTTTAAAGAAAGGCCCATGACTTCTTTAAATTTGTGATTTAAAGTGCCTTTTATTGTCTCTAACCCTCTGATCCCTGGAAGTAGAGGTGGTTTTCTGGGAAAGGAGCACATTTTACCAGCACTGTTCTGTGTGTGCTTTCCCTAAACATTTGTGAACAGGCACTCCAGGCAAGGTGATCTAGTGGAAAGCCTGTATGTATGGATGTTCATTCACCCTTCTGCCTCATCCCACAAACATGAATGTAGTGAATGTTGGGACAGTTCTGATCACAAGCTTTCTTATATTAAAAGTCTATATACTTACCCTGATAGTTTTTATCTTGTTCACTTAGTGATCAATTATGCAATGCTTGATTGTTGATTAGACTGAAAATCTTCCTCAGCTCTGAGAGTATTTCACTGTGCTTAGAAAATAAAGAAGGTGGACACCATTGGCTGAAGAGATCTTTAGAATCAAGCTCCTACTGATGTATTTATAACCATCTGTAGCACATACTGTTCACATCAACAACTTCTTATAATATCTACTGATCTTTTTAATCCTTTGTAAAATATTCAAGGGAGTATCGTGCACATAATGTATGACCTAGACTGTTAAAGTCTTAGGAACTGTGTTTCAATAGCTATAGGACCTTAGGAAATCCGTTTCCTACAAGCAGAAGAAAACAAATCTTTCCCCTGACTAATTCTACCGTGTACCTCTGCCTGTCACTGAAATACTCCCTGCTCTGCCTCGGCCTGAATATTATAGGTGGTAAATTTCTCACGTCACCTTAAATCCTGTTTAAAGTTCTTCAGCGGTATAGAAATATTCCTTATTGATTTATGCAAAGTAAACACCCTAGCTTCTGTCAGAATAATTTGGAGGATTATTCTTGTTTTAAAAAAAAATATTTATTTTTGAAGTTGAAAAGTTTAATTGTAGCCCCAAGTACAACAGTTGTGGAAAAGCCTGAGGCTGAAACTGTACTGCCTCTGGATCTTGGATAGGCTATTTTATGCGCATGGTATTTTCCTTTCGCCGAGTTGTAGAGTGAAGGTTATGCAAGTCTATTTTGGAATTAAATGAAATATTTTGCTTTTACAGCCTAACAGTTTATGGGCATTTAGGTAAATGCATGGGCAGCACCTCAGATTAATACCTTTATTATCAGCCTGGATATTTGAAAAGTATTCTGTCTGAAAGAGCTAGAAGAGTCTCTTTTGGTGTGATCTCTTTGGTTGCTGACTAGACAGTATTTAAAGAAGCTGTGGTGCTTTTTTCAGTGAGGACAGAATAACCTCACGCCTCTGACCTGTGTTTATTCCCTCCATAAAACTGACCCTAATGTTCAGGTTCTTGAACACTGCTAAGCACATAATGGCCTCTCTGTTTGCCTACAAAGTCACTGCCTGCTGCACTTCCAATATGCACTTTATAAAGTGCCGCAGCACAGCAACTCATGAAGCCCAGTTTTAGTGAAATTTGGGCTGAGAGGGGGGTAAGCCTCAAGCGCCGTCGAGCTACAGCCCTTGGGTCATGTCCTGGGGTTTGTTGCAGGGAAGCTGCTCCCTGGCAGAGGAGAGGACACACGGCTGGCGCTGGGGCCGGCAGCATGCCAGGCAGCGGTGGGAGGCCTGGTCGTCTGCACAGTTGCTCGCCCCGCCTGCTGTTTTGTGGGGGATCAGACAGCATCTGTAGTCAGTGGTTTCTCCACCAGACTGAATTTGTGGAGAGGGCATCAGATTTTGTCCTTTGTGTTGCCACCTCTGCGGTCGCTGCTGCCACAGCCCTCCCCTGTCATGGCGGCTGGGATGGCCTGAAGAGGCCTCCACTCCTGCGCTGCCGTGCCTGGGCTTGGCTCCCTCCCCACCAGGCTCCCGCCACTCTTGGCTCCATCCAAGCCGAACATGCTGCCTTGAAACCAATGTGACTTGTTTTCTCCTCATCTGCAGGAAAACCCTGCTTCGCCCCTGGGGTGGGAGAGTTTCCCCAGGGGCTGTCCACCCCGCACAGCCCCAGAGCCAAGCCAGCTCATCAGCCCCACTGATGAGTGCCCATGGCCCCACTGCCACCCCAGCTCATCAGCCCCACTGATGAGTGCCCATGGCCCCACTGCCACCCCAGCTCATCAGCCCCACTGATGAGTGCCCATGGCCCCACTGCCACCCCAGCTGTCTCCGAGCCCGCTGCGTGGGGAGGAGCAGGGAAAATCTCACAGGGCACTCCCTGCCGCGGGGCAAAGGATGTGGGGCCAGCGAAGCCACCAGGCCTGGTCTGCCATTGCCTGCCACAGCGGAGGTTACCCTCCAGCTACATTCAGGGAGGGGGACGAGGTTCGTGGGCCTGCCCCTTTCTTTCCCAATGGCCACACAATTACGTAGCTTCTTTGGGACCGTTTGAAATTAAAATGTTGGCTTATGCTAGCTGCATTGAGAATCGATTTTTTTTTTTTTTTTTTATTGACGCATTTGTGTCTTCCCTGCCAGGGCTCTGGACCCTGGTCCAGAACAACCTCCCAGTGTCAGGCTCCCGCTCCCCGGGGAGGCCCCTTCTCAGCCGCCCGCCGGGACGCAGCGTCAGGCGGGCTGCCACAGTGCACGGCTGGCCTCGCCGGAAGGGCAGAAAAGGGTAAGGGGGTCAAGCAGAATGTGGCAGTTCTCGGAAATGCCTCGGCAGAGGCTGTAGCTGTTTTCCAAGCACTGAACTCATGGACGAAAGGCTGGGACCGGATCACTGCCGCGCCTGTGCTACAGTCAAAGGCAGCCTGTGTCTGACCTGCTGCTAAAGAGAATCCAGAGCCAGTTTTACACTAACCTGCCAGTCAACTGGCCTTTCAATTTCACAGGAAACCCTGAAATTTAAAAATGAGTTTTCATTCCAGATCAATAGTCAACTCCGAGTTTCATAACTGACAGGGAATTTAAATTGCTTAAAGATCTTTTTCAAGATTAATTTTGAGTCCATCTGTGTAGCACAGTCAACGTGATTTCTATCTTTTATTACCAGGAGGAATCTCAGATGTATTTGTTTAATGCTGGGCTTCTTGTTTAAAAAGTCAGAGTTTGACTTTTTTAGACTCCTTTGATCACATTTCCTCTTAATGCAAAATTCATGGCATAACATTTTAAAACTCTGCATTATACCCAGGTGTGTGATTCTCTGCAAATGAGAGCTCATGCATTTCAATGAATAGGTAGTATTTTTGTGTATGGGAAAATCAACTGAATTTCCTACAGAAAGTTTCCAGATTTAACATCTATACTTACTGTCTGTGGACATAATAGGTCAGGAACAGAATATTCTGTAATGCGTTACAGGGATGCAGTCTTAAGTCCTTACTCAGACAGAACTGCTGCTGATTGCAGTCTGGCTGTAGGCGAGCAAAGAGTATAATACACAAAAACCACATTCTCAAAAATGTGCAGGCAGTTCTACAGGAATTATTAGGATTTACTACATGCGTTTGCTCAAGCTGATAAAGGGCTGCATTTTCAAACCTGACTTTAAGTGCCAAAATCTTTTGTGTCTACTAATTCACTTTGTATGTACACACCAACATTTTATAGTGTTGTAATTTCTTCTGCCGGCTATAAATCTCTTTAGAAGGGATCAAGTTATACACACTGAGAATACACAAAGCATATTGAAATCTTGGCCCTGCTAGAATGAGTGGGAGTCTTGCCTTCAGCTTCTGTAAGTCCAAGATTTTACCCATGAAGTTTAAAGAGCAAGAGGATTTCTCTAGCCTTGAAAGTGTTTTTCTTCTCCTTGCTGACATTTAGAGTTATACTGCACTTTTTGATTATTTTTTAAAACATGATACTGCATTGCTTAAATACAAAGGAAAGGCAGTGCTCTAAAGTGAAAGAGAACAGAGTGCCTAGTTTACTAATGAACTGTAATTATCCTTTTATTCAATAGAAATTGCACTTAGCCCCGAGCAATGGGTTGCTGATTCTGAGAAGCAGCAGGTTCTGGGCAAATTTTGTACATTAGTATGTGCAAAGCAATACCTATGTGTACACACAGACACACAAAAAAAGGCTTTCCAGTACCTATCAACTACTTCATCTGACTTTTAGAGCAGCAGAGCAAAACTACAATAAAAGCTCTGGTAATTTAGCTTTCCCACAAATTCCTTTCAGTCTGCTCACTGTGCATTTTTGTCCATTTTCCCCTGTTTTCCATGTAGATGACCAGACTTGAAAAATCTCAATGTGAATCCTCACCTTGGGAAGATATTGAGATAAAACCTCAGTCACTATATTAGACATCTTTGTCATCAGTGTACAGCTAAAAATCATCTAGGAAGATCACTCAACGTAACTGATTTCTATGCTTTGCTCATCCTGAATTCCTGTTACATGTCTAAATAATTGTATTTACTCTAGGAATACATCTTCAACAGAAATTCAATTGAATTATTACATAATTATGCTGTCTGTCTGGGTCCAAAAGTCTGACTTGTTAGTCAGACTTGCAGATTGAAGTAGCTGGTTTATCTTGGATGAGAAGCTAAAACGAGGTCAGATTTAAATTCTGTCAAGCTCAGGAATCCACTGGCTTCACTGTGGTGGTAGAGGCCAGCTCACAATGTGCTATTTCGTCTCTGGTTCCTTTCACAGGCCCAGTTTCCATGATGAGCCCACGGGAAGCACAACTTCCTCCCCAGTCACTAGAGAGCTAGAGCAGAGCCACCCAGCTCAATGTGGGACCTTGTGGCTGAGCTGCTGGGGTCTGGTAAGACCCAGCAGAGACTCATGTGCTCATATTGAGTTGGAGATACATAACGGCACACCAGAGGAAGGCATGGCTTCATTCGGGGGAGTGCGTAAAACAAATGGAGTCTTGTCTGGCTAAGACCTGTGCTGCTTACACCAGAGTGGAATCTGGCCTTTCATGTTTCAGATGTCTACATTCCACTTAATCCCTTGTTCTGCCACTAAAAATCCCTTGCTGCCAATCCAGATAGGAGCACTATAGTCACAGTCATATTCATTTTGTTGCTAGTCTACTTGTACCTATTATTCTAAACAAAAAGGAGTATTTCTAAGGCCGTAAGTGGCCTCAAGATTAATTTTTCTTGGAGGCAGTGGCACTATTGGCTCCTTTCAAAGAGATCTCTATAGTCCTCATTCCTCATAAAGGTGTCTGAAAACATTACCAGGCAGGGATGATCTGGGCAGATTTTGGAGGTTTTTATCTACTTCAGACCCTTTGTGATAGTGTCAGCACAAGGGCCTTGCTGTGCCACTGAAGATCAGTCCTCTTTCCTCCCTGTGGGAGAATATTTTCTGTTACAGGTAAGGCACACATCACGCATCAGCAAAGTGGTGTGCTTCCTATTCTACTCCCTTTGTCCTTCAATTAACTCTCACAGAGAAGCTGCAACTACTTTAAAGGCTAGCCACTGCAGGACTGTGACTTCCTAAGGCTACATGCTCTGAAATTTAAGGAACTGTTCATTGGCTTGTGATGAGCCCAGTCTAAATGGAACTTGATTACTTACTGAGTTCTTAAAATAACCGTCTTTATTTGCATTCCCTTTGCCTGCAGAGATCATCTGGGTCCATATGCAGCACTGATTGGTTTTAATTTTCCTTTTTGTTTTTAAGAACAAGAGGTCTCACATGCCTAAAACGATCCCTTTCCTCTCCCTTCTTTCATTAAACCAACTGACAATTGACATGTTTAACTTTTTCAATTTTTTAAAAAATATCATAAAGCTCACAGCAGGTTTATGCGTGGAAAAACTCTTCTTTCCCCAGAGATCCAGCTGGACCAAAGCCATGTAAAAAACTTCCTGTAAGGAAGACATAACTAGAAAGGAGAGAGGAATTTTACAGTGACCCCTTTGGCATTAACAGCAGCTTCACAGCACTGCTGGCTCTGCCAGCTTGCTGAGCTGGACTCTGCAAGGTCACAGCTGTAATGGGCTTGAAGCGACTTCCATGGGGGCATTTCTCTAGGCGTATACAGCTGGCTGCAGGTGTTGTGTGGATAGGGAGCAGGAGGCACTCGGGAGTTACGTGGCCGCTACCACATCACGCAGTTGGGAGCACACATGCAGTAGCAGACATGGCTAACGGGATGGGACAGCTGGGTCCTCCTATTCAGTAAATCTCCCCCTGCATGACTTCGTACACACCCTTTCTCTGCTGTGAGTGTGCGTAGCAATGATCTGCTGAACCGAGGATATGAGCCGGGATTTCAACCCTGCTCCAAACGTTGTCTGATGTGCAGCTGTATCTTACTATGAGTCATTTACATGGCGTGCAGGTTTGCTCCAGAGACCATCAGAGTCAATGGGAGACTTTCCAGCAATGGCTATGAGCTTTTAATCATCCGCAGGGTGAAAAGCAGAACTAATGACCTGAGGGTGCTGCAGTGCCATTGTCTCTGCTGGTGATGGCCACATCAGCACAGAAAAACATACCTTGTTGTCTTACTCCCGTGGTGACTTACTGCAGAACAGTGAAAGAAGGGGCCACAGTTTCGTGCAAGACATCTAAACAGTGTGTTTTGAGTGTTGGCTGGGTCTTAAAGCACAGTCATGTCTGAAGATTAACGCTGGTTTCCAGCCAGCTATGCAAAGAACAAATCCTTCCTCTGAATGACCTCCTCAGACTGGTATTTGAATCACACTGGGGAAAAAAAAAATGCCAGTTAAAATTTGCAGGGAAAAATGAAAATAAAAGTGTAATGTAATGTACATGCTGACTGGACTTATTTCTCCTTGAGTTTTCATCGTGACTGTTGGCAGCTCAGTGCAACACACAGCCTAGCAGGGCCTGGAGAGTCTGTATGCTGCACGTGCTATAGGAGCTAGCTTGGCAAAAGCAGTAGCGCATGGAGACTATGATTTTCTTGGCTGCCCCTCCACTGTATTCAGCTCAACACTTGATTATGGTTTTTCTACCTTTAGTGTGTTATTGTTTCACGATGCTCCCTGTAACAGCCTGTTTTGGACCTCGATGTGTAGGCTTTCTTTGTAGCATCTGTGCTCCTCCAGCAGAAAGCACATGCTTAGTCTCCTCTGACTCACTTTCCAAGCCTCATTGCTTGTGAGCAGCAAACAAGGTGGAATCCCAGATCCCTTGGCCAGTTTAAATGGGCGGTATCCTGCTAGGCAGCAGAATCCTAGCAACTTTGGGATGAAGTAACACCAAGCAGGATACACAGTGTGCTCTTAGCTGTGGCGTGTGAGAACAGCTGATATCACCTTCCCCAGGGTGGGATTTAGTCACCCACACTGGGTACAAAGCACTCAGAGAAATCCACTTTGAACCACTGAGGCTCAAAGATAATGAGCGCATGGAGCTTTAGCACTTGAATGAGGGTATGTCCTTGTCTCTTCCGTGGTAGAAAAAGGGTAAGGCAGGGAGTCAGCCGACCAGCTTCCCTCCAAGGTACAGGACTGTGGCAACTGGGGAGACCCAGAGGTGTTGAAGGTTCTGGTGGCAGCTACACAGCCCTTGTTGCCAGATATAAAGGAGAGGGAGTCCTGTGGTGACCAGGAACATCATGGTGCTGAAAGCTCTGATTTTAGGAAGGCCAGGGTTACCACAGGACTTAAAGGTCCCAGATGCTTCAAATTGCGTCAGGCAGGAATTTAGCAAGCAAATATGACAGAAAAAACATGCACATTTGCAAAGTATTAAGTGGTATCTTCAGTGCAGGACTTGGCTTTGCTTTTACTTGCCATCACAGCTTTGTTTTATAGGGCTCTGAAGCAGGGGTGTGGGCTGCTTTTGAGGGTCCAGCTTCCCTGGTGTTTGAAATGTTAAAAATCTTCCAGTCTGCAAGCAGCAGACCCGTTCCTCCAGTTCGTGATGCATTCCTTTTCACTTCTTCATTGTTGTATAGCTATACATCTGGCTGAGCAGAGGGCAAATTTCCACATCAAGACTACACAAAAGCCTGTCATTACATGCCTGTGGAGATGCCACAAGCGCATCATTGCTACCCCAACAGTGTCAGTGCAAACGCACAGGGACAGTACTGTGGACAGGGGGACTGCTTAAAGGACACAGAAAGATATTTTCAGGGGCATAGAAGGCTGAGATATTTAAACTCGGAGATTCAGGCACAGTTGCATAAAAGAAGAGCATGGGAAGAGCTAGAGACTGAGGCAAAAAATCCAGTTACTATTATTTCTGGTCGTAGAGGAGCAAGAGGAGCTAGTTTGCCTTACTTCTGCAGAAACATGCTCAGATCCAGGGCAGAGGAAGGGACTTTGAGGCCCCCAAGCCAGAAGTGATGTGGGATGTGCAACAAAGGAGATTTCCCTTGCAGGGCTCTGGCCAGGGCCTGCTGAAGCAGATATGTGGTTGTTTGCCCTGGAGTTTGGTGGGAGCGTCAGTCACTGAACTGTAGAAACCAGTAAAGTCTGGTTCAGCCTCAAGTAGTTGGCTTTCAACTCACTGACGTTTTGTGGTGATACCATTTCTTCTCCAGTTCAGCTTCCAGGATTGCATTGCTTTTACTGCTGAAAATGTTAATTTCCCCAAAACTAACAGCAGGGGTCAGAACGGATTTCTTAACATCCAAACCAAGATCTTCAGTTAACTCCAGAAAATCCACCCATTTAAAAATCCCAGTTAATCTCATCTTTTCATACAACAAAAGATTTCAAACAAAACTATTTATCATGGTTGTGAACTTTTTCCTTCATATTAGATGGAGACAACATTGAGACAATATATTGTCTTTAATAGGTAGAAACTAAGTCAAAACTAAGTCCAAAAGCTATTCTCCATCCATCTGGGAGAGGTTCAATGAAAAATCTGTTTAGACGTCTGAACGGTGCATCCCCAACAATTTTGGTTTTTTTCTGATGGGAGAACAATTCCAACTGAGATTGGACATTCTTTATATGAAGAGGAAAGCACTTTGCAGGCTTCTTTTGAAACCCACAGCTTCTCTGTATTTCCCACTTCAGCTTGTAACCAATTTACAACTGGAAGGGCTGAGAGCTAAAACCCAGGTAATTCAACAAGCAATTAAAACCAACTCAATTCCAGTGCTAAACGACTTGCAAAAGTGGGTTACTGTAGCTCCACAGAGTAGTGCATGTACATTTTTATGCCCAGGGGAACATCACTGAGGTAATTGCCTTTCCATTTAGAATAAATACGTTTTATTCTTTTCTGCTTGGGTGTTTTTAAAAGAACCATCTCCATTAACGTGAGAAAAGAGACACTGCTCTTTAGGCTAAAAAGCCTGAAAGTACTTGTTAAACAGGAATAGAGCATCTGCAATTAACATTAACAGTTTTGCAGCTGACTTGTTTTTGGTTTTGTTTTGTTGTTTTTTTTTTTTTCCCCAGTCTAAGCAGAGTTCACCTGCATAAATTCAATATTCCATGCACACCCCAACATCTGCTAGTATTAGACTAAATATTCACCTAGCTCTGTTAAGCTCCTCTTCACAATTTTCCACCTTGTTATAAATTGAGACCACAATGGATCATAATCCAATTATAATTTTATTAATTATAGCAAGTAGAATATGAGCAAAGACAGCGCTGGACGACAGGGGAGTCTGCGCTCCGCCAACTGCCGCACTGATCAGTTCAAACAGTTCCTTTTTATACATTTTTACATTCGTGGTTGTCTTTGATCAGTACCCCCTTCTGCTTGCACAAGTATCTGGTTTGTGTAAGCAATTGCTGTTATCTTGTCTCACGCGGTCATCTTGTCTCACAGGTTATCTTGTCTCACACAAGCGGTGTCTGGCAGCTATTTGCATAAGCAGTTTTTTTGTCTTTTGCCGCCTAACCTTTACATTGAGCTTAACATAAATTTCAATAAACAATACCCTTAGTTCATAGTTTCTTACAATCCCCCCTTTTTCTTTTATCCTATTATTGTTTATTAGATGCTACTTTCATTTTCGTCACTGCAAGCAAACCTTTTTCCACAATTCCAACATTTATCATAACACTCTCAAGATAATACCTTACAATTACAATCATAGTTTTCACGTGGCATAACGCATTCACAACAATCTTTTCCACCAGGAAGCTCCTAATAGATCATCCCACCATTCTGAGTCTAACATTGAGGGTGTTTTCAGAGCACCATAGGTAAAACAGCTCTTATTCTATCTGCTATGTGCAGTTGTCGCCTTAATGTTTTTGCCGTGTGTTATTTATTCCTTGCTTTGTTCAGTTAATCCAACAAGTTGTGACCAACATGCAATTTGCTACTACTGTTTCACCTGTTGGTGTTAAGCAAATTCGAGCTGTGTGCCGAACTGCACAGTCAACCGTACTATCAGACACTCTGTAAACAATAATCAACAATTTATTAGCAAACAAGAACCTGAAATAATTAACTGTATAACAATCCAGCAAAGTCCCACGCGACACAATCAGAAAGAGAAAAAGTAAGAACCAAAGATATCAGCACTGTCCTTTGGATGTTGTCCTTTGATGTCTTGTTACCCTTACTCACGGGGCGATAGCGACAGAAAGATAGAGTCCAAGAACAACAGTCACACGCCGCGCGGTAACTCCTCTGATCAATAACATTTTCTTCTTTGAACTATAAGTCTGTTTCCATCACCTCATCAAGGTTTCGAGGGCGTCTTAGTTGTCTTCGTGATCTTGGAGGATTGGGGGGAGGAGGTGATCTCCGACACCAGCCACGAGACATTCCCTCGCATACCGCGATGGCAACGACAGTCACCACCAATATAATGAAAAATCCCAACAGCAGGCCGGCGCACACAGGATCGTCCCCTACTCCCATCTTCCCAAGATTGCAATCCAGCGGGATCAGTAAGATTAGTGGGATAGTCCAGCCCCAGGCTAGCGGCTTGACCGAGGAAGGTCCAAGTGCGCAATGAGCGGAAGTTTCTCTTCCACCCAGAATGCCTGTGCTGCCTAGATCTGGGCGGGCCTGGCAGTTGTTTTTGCCATCCGGGTATAGCCGAACTTTCGAGACCCTCCAACAACACATGCGCTTTGGACTGGGGGCGTGGAAATCCATTTTCCTGCTGCGTATGTGGACCCTGACTCCTGATCCCTACAGACCAGGCAGGTTCACCACTTGCGCTCTCACTCTTGTACCTCCGATACCGCGAAAACAATGGAGCGTGCTTATGCATGGGCAGCAATTTATTGTGCAGCCTTGATGTTGGTAGCCCTCACTTTGTTTGCCTTTTTACTACATATCTTTTGCCCTTGTAAATGTTCCTCTTTCAAGTGCCCATGTAGTTGTATCTGCTTATGTAAACCACCATCTCCTTTGGTTAACCATGTCAAAAATTCTGTTATAGGTCTTTTCGGCGGTTTTGGTACTGGCTGTTTTACTTCTGTCACATCTTTTACTTGGATTCTCTTCTTCCCACTAAAAATATCTCCATCCACCCTTCTGTCTTTGGGAAAGCAAAGCCACTCTGATGTTGGACATAACAGTAAAGCACTTGCTGCACAAATTTGCCACTATTAAAGCAAACCATACCAGGATGATTAGCAGAGGTCCGGTATAACATATGCTCCCACCTCTCATGCCTATGGGGTTGCAGCCCACAGCTGAGAAAAAGGTCTTCTTGGTGGCGAGCACAGAGGTTAACCCGGTCTTGCCCTCTACTGTTTAACAAATCCGTGTGTTAAGAGTTAGTCAATTCAAGTGCAGCTCCTTTGTAGCCACTTCCTTTGTTTCTAAGCAAAGCAAAATTTTGGCACTTTCCGATAGTGTCCTCCCATCAACTCTCAGGGACATCACAAATTCCGGGGACTAACCTCTTTTTCCCCGTAAATCAAGGTTACAGTTCATGCCCCTTCCCTATACAGTTATAAGACAATTTTCTCCATCTGCAAGAAATACCACATCCGGTAACACATTTCACATTCACACAAAACCCACGCTTCATGACATCCATGCATACACTCGAGACAAGGTATTACTCAATTAGGTTGATTTTCTAGCAATGCCTAATTGACTCCAAAATGCTCATAATCTCACATGTCTGTCAGTTAATGCTCGGTAAACGCCAGCTTTTCCCTGACAGTTTTTTTTTGTTTGGTTTTGTCTGTTTTTTTGGTTTTGTTTCCTTATACAGCAAGTAAGTAAATGAATAAGTAAATTTTCACAGTGTTACCTCTGAACCCAGTCAAAAACCCAGTCAAACCACTGGTTAAGAGTCATTCAATCCCCTCCTGATGAATTTACTTAGTCCTTTGAGGGTGACTTGTAGTTGGTCAGTTGATGGTACCACAGTCCACTCCTGAGGCTTTTCCACCGGTCCTTTTCCTCAGGAGGCAAGAGTCCACCCCTTTTCTTTTGTTCGGATCGCTGTCTCGGTGGTCAGCAGCACCTGAAATGGACCTTCCCACTCGGGAGTTAATGATTAATCTTTCCACACTTTTATCAATACCCAATCACCTGGTTTTACATTGTGGATATTAAAAGCCAATGGTGATATTTGAGGCAGAAGTCCTTTCTTTCTCAGTTTCATTAAAGTGTTACCAATGTTTCATTAAAGTGTTACCAATTCTTATTACATACTTTCTTACATACTGATCTCCTACTTCAGGGATGACAATATCCCTGTCATTACTCATACATAGTAATCCAAACATCATTTCATAGGGAGAAATACCCAGGTCTGTTCGTGGCTGAGTATTGATCCTTAATAAGGCCAATGGCAGGCATTTAATCCAAGACATCTGAGTCTCAATCATTAACTTAGTCAAGGTTTGTTTTGAAGTTTGATTCATTCTTTCTCCTCTTCCAGAACTCCGAGGATGCCATGGGGTGTGCCATGCTCATTCGATCCCTAAGGCTTCAGATAGCTGTTGTATATAATTTTTAAAATGAAATGTGTTCCTCCGCCCAAGTCTATTCTTTCTATTAATCCATATCTGGGGATAATGTTTTCCAGTAACACCTTGGATACCATGCTTGCCATTGCCCTTGGTGTGGGGGATTGCTTCCACCCAATGAGTTAAGTGAGCCACTAATACCAACAAATACTTCCACCTTTGTATTTAAGGTAGCTCTGTTAAGTCTACCTGGAGGCTTTGTATGGCTAGCTCCTATTCCCCAGCCACCTTTTTTTTTTTTTTTTTTTTTTTTATCTCATTACCTTTTTGTTCACTTTTTAACAAATCAAACATCGATCAACTAGTTGTTTAGCCACCATATATATATTCCTATACACCCATATTGTCTAAGGAAATGATCACAAAGTGATTGTGTTCCCCAATGTATTTTCTAATGTATTAATGACAGAATTTCTCATGATCTGAATTTCTCATGATCTTGTTTTGTTTAACATCTGCCTTCCATCTGCTAAAGTCCATTTTCCTTCTGAATCTTTTCCCCCCTTATTTTTAAGTATATCCTTTTCTTGTTCTGTGAAATTTGGGGCTAAATTCTCATAATCCCCTGGTATTATTACCAATAAAACTACCAATGATGATTCTGTAGCTGCTTCTCTGGCTACTTAATCTGCTAAATTATTCCCCCTTATTTCCATTGATGCTCCCCTCTGATGTCCTTTCACATGCACAATTGCAATTTCTGTGGGGAGCTTCAGGGCTTCTAAAACTTCTCTGATCAGCCGCTCGTGTACTAGCTCCTTCCCTTTTGTATTTATAAGCCCTCTTTCTTCCCATATTTTTCCAAATGTGTGGACCACTCCAAATGCATACTTTGAGTCTGTGTACACTGTCCCTTCCTTATCTCTCAAATATACCAATGTCTGTTTTAGGGCATAGAGTTCACAGACTTGTGCTGACCACCCAGCAGGTAATTTCCCCTTTTCAAACACTTCCATCTTCTGCCTCTCGATAATTACATAACCCAATATTTTTCCTTCTAGGCATCGAGAGGACCCATCAATAAATAGTTTTTCTCTATAGGGCAAAGGTTTATTTAACAGATCTTCTCTTATTTTCGTTTGATAATTTATAAAATCCAAACAGTTATGCTCTGGTTCCTAAATATCCTCCCCGATTCTCCTCCCATAATTCTAGTAATTTAACCACTAGTTTTCCTTCACCCAGCACCACACCTATTCCTAATTGCACTTGTAAATCTCTACCTAGCAAATTACATCCTACCCCTGGCATTAACAACAAATCATTAACAGCATATTGATCTTCCCCTTGTATTAACACATTCTTTATAACTGGGACCAAAAACCCCTTCACCTTTAGCCCCTACAGCCCAAGTTGTATCTTTTACATAATCTTCCTCCTGGGGTCTTAATTTCAAATTTATCAAGGGCTCTTCTGTTGGTATATCCCCCAGGAGGTAGAGTCCCTGACACCCCTAGTGATTACCACCCTCATCCTGTTGGGTTACTTCAAACACCAACAGGTCCCGTATTCTCTGGGGGCATTCTTGTTTATAATGCCCCCCCTCCCCACAATAAAAACATTCCCTTGTGATTTCCCTAGCCAGTGGTGCCTCTTGGTTCCACCTTCCCTTTCATTCCCTTGCCTGTTTCAAATTGTGATTTCCCGTCTGAGATTTCTTGTGTTTATTTCTAACAGCTTCTTGTGCAGTTATCATAATTTTAGCTTTAGTTTTAGCCTTTTCTTCATCCTTCCTAATATCTACTTTCTGTGCTTCTCTCAGGAGTTCCTCCAGACACTTATTATAATGACCTAGAGTCACTCATATCTCTCCTCCGCTCTTGTTCATTCTGATTCCACTGCAGAGGGGTTACAGGGAGTTTCCTTTCCCCGGGTATCCCCTGCTGATTTTCTCTCTCCCATATCCACATTCCAACCGTTCTGATCATCTGTCTTTCCTCAGGAGAGAAAAAAAATTCCCGTACTCGACTGCATCTCCTCCCATGTATATATATACTGGGTCCCAAAAATTGATCAATCTTCTCTGACAGCCCCACAGGGTCCTCTAAAAACCTCCTAAATTCATTCTTATACGCCCTCACTTCTACATTAGTGAGCGGCACATCCACAAATCCCATCCCCCCTTGAATTCCTGCCGCTGGGACTTCCCGGCAAGGGATTAACCCTAGCCGCCCCGTGCTCCCTTAAACGATTTCCCTTAAATCATGTATGAGCCGATATTTCCCATTTGGTTTCTTTACAGGCAGAATGGGGGTGTTAAAGGGTGACATACAAGGCTCTAAGATTCCTTGTGCTAATAATCGATCAATTTCTGGTTTTAATCCTCTCCGTCCGTCTAGGGAAATGGGATATTGCTTTACCCTCACAGGTATGTGGGGTTCAGAAACTTGGATTTTAATCGGTGGGATTTCCAGTCTACTAATTGTGTCCGGAGAGTACCAGACATCGGGGTTAATTTGTTTTTGCTCATCCACGGTCAAAGGATAAGTAGACACTGTTAGCTCTTGATTTTTCACTTTAATTTCTAATTGTAATTCAACAATTAAATCTCGTCCTAGCAGATTAAATTCTGCTTCAGGGACGAGCAAGAGTTCACCCATTCCAAATTTATTTTCAGTTTCGAATACCACATTTTTGATTTTGTTTACTTTAAATGGTTCTCCTTTTGCCCCAATTACTTGTACTTTTTCCGGGGAAATTTTACATCCCTCAGGTATTTGTTTAATAGTCGATTTTTCAGCCCCAGTGTCTACTAAAAAGGTGAACTCTTGTTTATGGGGACCTATTTTTAATTTTATCAAGGGCTCATGATGACTCCGGTCCCCTAAGATATAGAGCCCCTGGCTCTCCTATTCCGTTTTCAATATTTCCTCATCCCTGATCCTTTCTCTGCAATTCTTCTTTATATGTCCCTTCTTTCCACAGTAAAAACAACATCTCTGTTCCTTCTTTACTACTACGTTCCCTTGTTTCGTTCCAGCAGATCTGTGTTTACCAGTTCGTCCTTTACAATCCTCTCTGACCGCTGCTACCATCATTTTTACTTGTCGCTTGCTGCTCTCTTTCTCTCACCTTACATAGACTTTCTGAGCTTCTCTCAATAATTCATCCAACCCTCTATTCTGCCAGTCTTCTAACTTTTCAATCTTCTTTCTGATATCTTCCCATGATTTTGCCACAAACTGAGTTTTGAGGAGTGCTTGCCCTAAAGGGTCGTCTGGATTTACCCCAGAATACAGCTGAAGGGCTTTCCTCAGTCGTTCCAGCCACTCAGTAGGGCTTTCATCTTTCTTTTGCATTTCATTAAATGCTTTATTAATATTCTGGCCACAGGGTACTGCTTCTCTAATTCCCTGAATTACTATAGTTCTCAGGTCCTGCATATGAGTTCTATGCACCGGATCCTGATTATCTCTATTAGGTCTTTGGAGTGGCCATTTAATATCCGCTTGAGGTCCCTGGGCATGTTGAGCATCCCACAGTCTCATTCCTGCTCGTCTAATCATATCTCTTTCCTCGGTAGTAAATAATTGACCAAGGATAGATTGCATCTCATCCCAAGTATAAAGGTTTGGTCCAAAAAATTGATTTAATCTTTCTGCCACTCCGAGTGGGTCCTCAATTAAGTTTCCCATCTCGGTTCTTTTAAAATCTCATAGGTCAGCCGAGTTTAGGGGTACGGAAATATATCCGATCACGGGTTGAGGTCCCCCCATGGGTATTTCCCTTAGGGGGTACATCTGAGCTGCCCCTTTTTGGCTTCTAGTTACACGTCTAGGAGGAGGGGGAGACTCTTGTTCCGACTCCGGTGGGGGAGTGGGCGCTCTGGGGACCTCTGGAGGGGCTGTGGGAGCAGGAGGGGAAATGTAAGGAGGAGGGGTTAGAAGGGTTTCGTCTAACCCTTCCTTCTTTTTCTTTTGTTTAGTTTATTTCATTCAGCGGGTAAAGTCTAGCTCCCAGTCTTTTTAGCCACACTCCCGCATACTGACTTTCTTCCGGGTTAAGGGGTTTTTTATTATTAACCCAGAGATTTAATTGTTGCCTTATCCAATCTTCTTCTGACCCGCAGACTGGCCAAAAGACATTTTTAGAAATCTTCTTCCCTCCCCATATCTTAGTACAATATTCTATCATTTTCTGCTTATCTTTCCCTAGTGTTCCAGGGAAATATCTCCAATTGTCTAAGATATATGCCAGAGGGGTATTCTTAGGTACAGTGGGTACCCTTCCCATGGGAGTCGAAGGCTTGCTGCCCTTCGCCCCCATCTTCTGGATTATCCACAAACACACACTCACTTGCTCCCCTTGTTCCTGGCCCAGTCCCTCGCGGGAGATGGAAAACGCAGTACTTAAGGGTCCGCACTCGCTTGGTTCAGTATATCGAACCTCTCATTCGTTATAATCCAGGAAACCCAATCCCGCCCGAACGGTAAACCCGCGAACAAATTCGCAATATACTTACGCATCCTGCGTCTTCGTCCGGACTCCCGTGCACAGAATTTTTATGGGATTTTACCGGTTTCTCCTTTGCTCATTATTCTAGAATTTAGGTTCGTCGGTAAGGATGGGGTGGGCTATCAGTCGCGGGGCCGCGGATTGCCGCGGGGCGCCTCCCCGGAGGACAGAAGCCCACCGTTCCTTATCCGAGTCACGGCACCATGAAATTGTTATAAATTGAGACCACAATGGATCATAATCCAATTATAATTTTATTAATTATAGCAAGTAGAATATGAGCAAAGACAGCGCTGGACGACAGGGGAGTCTGCGCTCCGCCAACTGCCGCACTGATCAGTTCAAACAGTTCCTTTTTATACATTTTTACATTCGTGGTTGTCTTTGATCAGTACCCCCTTCTGCTTGCACAAGTATCTGGTTTGTGTAAGCAATTGCTGTTATCTTGTCTCACGCGGTCATCTTGTCTCACAGGTTATCTTGTCTCACACAAGCGGTGTCTGGCAGCTATTTGCATAAGCAGTTTTTTTGTCTTTTGCCGCCTAACCTTTACATTGAGCTTAACATAAATTTCAATAAACAATACCCTTAGTTCATAGTTTCTTACACACCTAAATCATCATTCATAATCATGACTAACACTAAGTCATTTTTGTCGCCTGCATATGTTGCTATTTTACAGTTTACGGGGAGTTTTTAGTCATTCATAATATTTTTTTGATTTGAATTAAGTCTTTCTGAATATGCATGTTTAAGTAACCTCCTTCACTTCCCATTATTGAAAGAACTGATTAAAATAAATACCTGTATCTTACCAGGCATCCCCTCCCAGAATTAAAACATTCATACAAAGGGATGATGGGATCCAGGGAGGAAAAGAAGAAGGTGTCTCTAAAAGGAGAATAGCAGAAAGATGGAAAGAATTCAAAGAGAAGGCAGTAAAAAACCACCAGATGCAGCTTGACTTAGCACTGGGGATACACTAGCTAGAAATTTGTCTGGGAAAATTTTTGATCTGAGAGTTGGCTGAAAGAAGCCTGAAAACTGTAAGCAAATAAGTTGGCTTCTGCTGTAGTATTTCTGCTGGGTTTGGTGCAACTGGGTTTTGTCCATCTTTTGTAAAAAAACAGGTTTCTGCCACAGTCCCCAATCCCACCATCAGTTTTCCGTTCTAATAGAAGCAGCCAAAGGAGCCCTGATTGTGGCTGGTGGCTCGGATCAGAAGGGCTAACAATATACTGAGCAAATTCTTGTCTTGCTGTGGGAAATTTCATGGGCTTACTGAGGACAGGGCTGGAAGGGACCTCAGGAGGTCAATCTCACAGCTTAAACGCAAGATCAGTTGTATTTAACCCCTCCTGACAGATGTTACTTCAGCTTGTTCTCAAAAACTTTCCCTGCTGAGGCTTCCCCAGTTTCCCAAGGCAAGCTGGTCCAGAGCTTTGTCCAAAGCTCATTAGGAAGCTTTCCTCACAACTAACCTAAATCTTCCCTTGAGGCCATTAATTCTTCCTCTATGCCTTGAGCACATGAAAGAGCAGTTTATTCTTTCCTCTGTACCGCTACCTTTTATGTACTTAAAGATTGCTGGCATGTTTCCCTTCGTTTTTCTTTTCTTTAGCATAAACATTTTCATTTCCTTCAACATTTCCTCACAGGTCTCGTTTCTTAGAGCTGGTTCTCATTGCTCTCCTCTGAAATATTCTCCACCTCACACCCTTCTTGGAGAACTGGCCCTAAAACTAGACAGAGCAGACCAACCAAGATCTTCACAATTAGACCCAGCAGAGTGAAAGGATTATTTTTGTTCGTCTTGCGCATGGCATTCCTGTCCGTACCTCTCACTGTTGGGCACTTTCTTCTCAGCAGTTTGTCATTACTGATCCAAGTTCACCCTGCAATCACTAAACCACCCAACCTTTTTCTTCAAAACTGCTCCACAGCAAGTTGTTCTGTCTTATATTTGTGTGGATGGTCCCTATGGACACACAGAGCAGTGTACTTGTCCCTGCTGGATCACAACTAATGTTTTTCCAGACTGGGTCCCCAGCTGGACAAGATTAGTCTAAATTCTATGCCAGTCCTTGAGATGGTTTACAGTCCTACAGAGTCTCATAGTATCTGTGTAATTGTTAGGTGTCTTATCTATCTCATCAACCATTAATGAAAACAGTGAATAGCACTGTCTCCAGGAGACATCCCTGGGGAGTCCAGCTCAGTATAGTTTCCCAGATTGATAGTGAATGACTGAGAAGTATTATCTCACTATCTTCCCCTTCCTTTTTCTTTTTTAGAGCTGTGGGGCAGACAACAAGGTCACTGGCTGAGCCCTGGCCTGAGGTTAAGCCAACTGCTGAGAAACTGCTGGACAGGACATGAGAAATTGTCCGACCTGAGAGATAACAACTGTGAGAAGCTGAGAAACGTTACAGATAATGCCATAAGGCATGCCTGGATTTTGCAGGTGGTTAAGGAGGTGTTAAGTAATCAGTGGCCACAAGTCACCAATAACTGGAGGGAAGTACTTGGGGAATCTTTCCGGGAGTAAGACCTTGCAAGGCCAACGGCATGTATGTTACGATATCCAGGAACACCGTATAAAGACAATATTACCTAGGTACCAGTATCATAAATATTAAATTTGGTACAGATGTAGCCAAACTGGTCCAAATGAAGGAAAAGTGGTTAGGGTTGGGTTGTTTATTTGGAAGAAGCCTGGAGTGGAGAAAGGGAGAAACAAAGCACAGCAAAAAGGAAGATTAATAGATGGGGAAAGGGAGAATAAGACACATGAATTTTGCAATCAAGATTGCATGCCAAGCAGTCCTGAGCTTGATTACAGCTCGTGCAGGGCAATGTACCAAACCTGTTGCCCTGATCATACCATACAAGCCCAGCCTGCCTCTGTGGTCAGGAGGATAGGGAGGAGGAGAGCTGCTTTCCCTGGCACAACCAGGGAACATCCAAAAACAGATCAAGCACCCTGGTGTCACCGAGTCCATGCCTGTGCCAAGTCTGATGGCATCACCATCTTTCCAACAACTTCCTAACACTCTTGCAGAGCCTTTATTTTTAAACTTGATCAATTATTTGAGCCTGTTTACAGCATGGCTCCACAAATACTTGCGTCAATGCATAGTGTGTTGTTGCTCTGGAATGGAAATAAGAGGCCAGGAAAGGCACCTATTTAAGGGAGTATTGTCACTAAAACCTCCATTCCATCAAACCTTGGACCAAGAATAAAAGAAAATTATTTTACACTACAGCCTTCTCCTAGCCAAGATTCAGACCTTTCTGAGTGAAAAGTTATGTGTTCCTGCCTCTCATTTCCTCTCTCTCCTTTTATTCAGACATTTATCTGTCATCCAAAACCAGAAACCTGAGGATTAATTTATTCCTTACAGTGTGTTTTTTAATTTCAGATCTTCCATACATCTAAGAAAGAATATTTGTCAGCTATTAATTTGTCCTCATTCTACATCTATTTGTATTCTTTCTTTCTGTGATAGCTACTTCAGTTTACCCTCTGACATTTTATTAGTCCAAAATGGGAAACTCTGGCCCCACTGACGTCAAGAGGAATTTAGCTATTGAATTCACTGAAAATGAAACTTCAAACAGTGACCCTACAGCCTGCAAAAAGCTATACCCAGGGTCTCTGCATGCAGGGGGCTGTCACCCTCATCACACATCACTTTCGTTTTCCTCTTATCCATCTCTAGGTCCAGCTCAGAAATACTTGTAAGAATCAAGAACAGGCTGGAAAGATGTGAGTCTTGATATTAACTATCTGCTTATATAGTTTCTCTGATGTTGGCTTCAATTACCCATAACTGGGGGTCGTGCTTTGCTGCCAAGTCACTGAGCCACTTCCTCTGTTTAAATAGAATATATAAGCCTTACTCTTTTCCAGAGTTCATGACTCTTTTGTAAAGTGTTTTATGATACAGTTGTTATAGAATCCACCATCACAGTAACAGCTACAGACAAGGCTTCACTGTGGGCCTGGCTTCAAGCCCATTTAATTGAATGAAAGTTTTTCCATTGCTATCAGTGGATACATGCATCAAACTACACCACACCTCCCACTGTATTAACAATGCCAGAGTGTTTTGCAGGACATGTCTAGTCACTGTTTTTCTAGGGAAAACTCAGAGATCATGAAACTGACCCCATGCAGAACATCCCAAAAAGGCTTGTGCACCTCTGGGGCCCTTGAAATACATTTTGAATGTGTTTTCAGAGAGTCTTTGCACAAGTACTCAGCACAGGAGCCATGTTTAATCATTATGCATGAATTGACACAGAACGCCCAAACTTCTTTTCTTTCCCGTTCATCCATCATTTTTGAGACACTCTGTTCATATGAGATTTAATATTGACTGTTCCGTATTCAAAGGTGGAACAACATGTGGAGTGTGATACACACCCTTTTACTACGGTGTTAGGTCAGGTCAACTCATTAAGTCATGGCCCTGTAGTAGTGAAGTAAAGCTGGGCAATGGACTCCAAAGGACTCAGGACCGCAGGCGCTTCTGCATTTTGGGGTAAGCACAAGGACACGTCCCCAGCATGTCTGTATTCTAAGGGTGACCATGCCACAGCTTTAGCAGTTGCCCTTCTGCAAAGAAAACATTTCACTGTACTTCATGGTGAAAGAAATATCATATTTTTGCATGGCACTGGTTTGCGTACATGCACCGTTTCCTCTGAGATTACGCTGTGTGGCATCTAACTCAGCAAGTGAAGCATCTACTGTGTAAAAGATCCTTTGGGAGATGGTGCCATTGGAGGCATTTAAGGTAAAGGCTAAATCAGCACATTGTACCATATTTAGTGGTGTCACATTAAAATCATAGTACCTTGAAAGGGATGTTGGAATTCAGAGCAGCTTTTTGATGTCATATTTTTTAGTCTCACAGAATACATTTATTATTAGAGCAAAGCATAATCTTGGGTTTAGATACTTGAGATAACTTAGCTGTTGTGTGACTGGATGACTCAAAGTACGTTCATAGTGTTTCTGTCCATGCAGTTTGAGGTGAGCACCTAGAGGCACGCGGATGAACCTTCTACTGCACTGTAGAGACTGTGTTTTGTAGAAATAATGTTAATACCTCCTCATACAGGTAGAGCTTTTTTCCCCATTCCTTTAAATTCAGATTCATCCTTTGTAGCCTGACTCCAAGAAGTGACCAATGCCAGATGCTGCAGAACAAGGACTGTACAATTTTAGAGCATGCTGGACAAGAGGAAAGCTTTTTTTACCAGTATTAGTTTGAAGCACCAGTTGGCCTAAGTTCTGAAGCATGTGGGAGAAGAAAAGGGGAGAGGCTGCTCTTTCATAAATTCTCCTTAAAGTAGATCTGAAATTGTAATTTTTGTTTTCCATATGAATGCAGAGTTATTTTATCTCTTATTAAAAACGATCATGAAAAAATCATTGTGAACCGAAGGTTTTAGGTCATTAAAAGGACAGAAAAATCTCTCTGGTTACTGATTGGGGAAACTGAACTGCAGTTAACGCTGAGCGAGCAATGCCTAGTTACCCCCGTCTTCTGCTTTCCTACAGCTTCACTGAGTGCTCCTTGTATGGGAGTAACTAGTTTTTCAGTGGTAACTGTTATTGCCTGGGCCTGAGGGAGTTTAGCAAATTAATTCAATTGCTCAATTTTATTTGCTATGTTTCTGTTTTTAAAGCAAAACAGCCTGTATTTCAAAATTCCTTTGTAATGGATAAAAAAGTAAAGCGAGTCCCTCAAAGTCTGTATTAACATACCAATTCAATTACAGTGTAATTAGCCAGAACTGTTACTTGTTGAAATCCTGTCATCAAAAATAACTCGCCCTTCCCCTTCAGATTACTCCAGCAGCTCCATCTTCTTGACAAGGATTTTGAGAGACCACCTTCCCCCCGGTCCCTTTCAGACTGAAGTCAGGGAATGAAACACAGATGTGTTAACCATTATAAACCAAGGAATGGTGGAAAGTGGTGGGAAAGAGGAGGTCAAAGCTGTCCTGACCAACCCACGGTTGCTCTTCCAGGGCAGGATGGGACCCTTGGGCAGACTGGACCCTGCATTCCCTGGTGTAACGTTGCAGGCTGCCACTGCCTTCCCTGATTTACACCAGCCTGGACAGAAGGAGGCCCATTCCTGGCAAACTTTATCTGCAATTCATTTAGAAAAGAGGCAGGTCCTCTCCTCTGACCTAATTGAAAACAGGCGGCCTCCTCCTAATTGTGTGCTCTAAACGGTTCGTGTGCATTAATGGAGGAAATTGGAGAGGAACAGGGTTCTGAGTTGTCATTAATTTCCCGCACTCGTAGGTCTGTACATGGGGAATGCTGGCTGTTTATCTATATCTATCATTCTCATCGGTCTGCTCCTCTATGTAGAAACTTGACCTCAGGTAAAATACAAGCATTGGGAATTTTTTTCTGCTCTAATTCTAGGCAAGGATACAATTTTTCCAAAAGGCACCTCATAACCAGTTTTGTTTTGTTTTATTTTTTAATATAAAAAAACCTCAGAATGTCAAAAAGATGACTGCAGTGTTAATACTGCTCATAATTTTGCTCCTTTTCCTCAAAAGATCCTTTCCATGTTTGGTTCTGTCCACCTGCAAGAAAGTGTTCTGTTTTGGTTAAAATACTGCAAAGCTGAAGCAGAAAGCTTGGGGACACTCTTTCCCTCTGGGAAGGGTGGCCAAGGGCACCTGGAGACCCAGCAAAGCGGCGTGGGAAAGCCCTGTGGACACAGCCGGTCTCTGCCACAGCCGGGTCTTGCGGTCTCGGGGAGGAGCAGGGTGTCTCGCAGAGCCTGGAGAGCATCTGGCAAGCTATGAAAATCAGGCGCCGGGAGCAGGAGAGGCCCTCGCCCCTCCAGCCGCCACCGCTCGTCTGGGGAAGGCACCAGGCACCAGCGGCCACCCCCAAACACGGGGTAAGCGGGGGGCTCTTAGCATCCCGCTGTGTCCCAGCAAGCAAGGGTTTCGCTGGTGCTTCTGCCTTTTCATCTGCTGGTGGGACCACCCTGCCCACGTTTTCTGCCCAACGCCAAGGGCCTCCTCAGGCAGGGGCTGTGCCAGCCCCATGGCGGCTGTCTCAGAAGATGACACCCGTATGTTTCTGTTGGTGGTCTGCTTGCAAACACCTTTAAGGAGATGAAGGCTTGACTGCTCTTGCACTGTGAAAACACCATCATAACCTCTGCTTTTTTCTAGTTCTCTTTTTTAAAAATATTTTGCTATATTGTTACTCTTCTCCTTCTTTGTTCAAACTTGGAACATTTGGACCCACTCGAATACGTATGTAAAATGCAGCTCTTCTTAATTTATCCTATAGCTCCTTTAAACCCAATTTAAGCCTGCAGGGGGCTTTAAACATTACTTTGAACTTGAACTCTACAACGTTGGATAACTGGCTCCAAAGCCTTCAGAAATTTCGGGACCGAGACGGTCCTGGTACAGCCGGTCTGGATACGCTCGGGGGGAGCCGAGCCCCAGCAGCTCCTGTACGCAGCAGCCCCGCGTCACAGAGTCTGGTGTATGGGGACCATACGTGTCCCTCCCAGCAGCCTGCAGGCCTCCCTCCCACATTTCCCGGTTTTCCACCGTGGAAGGCACCCGAGCTGGGTGCAGCATATGGAGCTAAGCTGTGTTTGTTTATATACCTACGCAATAAAAACTGTGATTTGGAACCCAGCTGTGTCTTTATGATTTCCTCATGCCACTAATGAGAAAGGCTTCATTAACAGTGTGCTATTAATTGTTATTGAGGCTGAACAAAAAATAAATTCACAGCTTGTAGATAGGTGTTACATGTACCTAATTTAAAGAGATGGCAACGCATCCTGTCCTTCAGACTTAAACTCACAGATGGATAAAGATACATGACTTTACCAAATTTCTCCTAGTCCCTGCTAGTGTGAAAAAGAAAGAAGGTTGAAGAAGGAGGGGTTGGACTTACAGGGAAAGTTTTCTGCAGTAACTCTAGCCTGAACTTGTATATGCTTATTTCTATAAGTAAATATCCATTAGGAAAGTTGATTTTTTTTTTCCCAAAGTTATTTTTAAAATTACTTTGGTCCAGATCTCTTCTGTCTACAGCTTAAAACTTTCAACAAATAGCCAACAGGATAAGGATGAGAAATCCCCCCTTCAGTCAGCAGCTTCAGGAGGTTTACATCCTACAAAGTCATATGTGCTCTGAATACAGTTACATTAAAGTAATACAGAAACAGCAATAAAATTTCCAGACAGTATTTTAAGTCTGTGTTTGTATTTTCAATGTTTCTGTACCCATACAGGTCTCATTCCTGGGAACCCTCACACAGTCAAATAACTTAGAGTTATTTAAAAGTCACCATAGGACTTGGAACCTTGATTGTATATGTCTGGTCATATATTGAACGTGCTTAAGCAGAATTAGAAATTACTTTTAATTGCAATCAGGTGACTGTACATACCAAAGTCACCGCAATATGCTAAGGAGTATGCTAATCTCCCCCAGCATATGCTCATACAGTGACACCATGATGGAGAGAAAGACAGAGAGAGATATTTTGAGTGGGAGGTAAAACACAAAAGATGAGATTCTGAACTTTACTGAAGGCAGCAGAAATTTGGAATCCAGCCTCCTGCCCAGTCTCACCCTGCCCCACCGTGTAGCAGCGGGGCCTGGGAACTGTGGCCCGTCTGAAGCTCGCTTCTGGCTCTCTGCTGTAAGTGCTGTGGGCCAGGGTCTTCCAGCTACACGACAGCTCTGCTGCAGCGATGGGGGACATCCTCACAGCCTTTGCTGTAGTGTCCCTTCCAGGATTTTCTTCATCAAAGAGAGCACACACCAAGGTAGAGTCTTTTGGAAAATTGCTGCTTATCAGGTGGAATTTCTGAAAGCCAGTGAAACTGGGGGCACCCTTACAAGGTTGGCATGGACCACCAAAATGGACAATGCTTGAATTATTACCTGTGTTCTTTCCAGGTCTGCTAATGCATGTGATAAAGGGAACCTGCCTTCACTGTTATGGTTAACCGCAGGGTTATTGATGGGAATATTAAAGCTACTTGTCAGGCAGAGGTTTGGGGAACCGAAAGGGGCAAGAGGTTTAAAGCAAGTCTGCTGGGTGCTGGCCAATTGTGTAGACCAAGAACTGAAAGTGGGTGGTCTTGGAAAAGTGCCAGTCAAAATAGGGCCAGGAGATGGTGTCATCCTTGACTACAACACATTCATATTTTGGCTTTCTAGCTAAGGTTATTTCTCTCTTTATTCTGCAGTTCAGCACAAACAACTCTCTCATTTTCTAAAATCTGTGAGATGATGTGTTCCACCTGCCAGGTGCAGCACAGTTGACCAGAAAAATCCCAGCAAATTACTAGAAAGAATAGACCAAAAGCAGGCCCAAGAGAAAGCGTCACACCTGCTAAGTCATCCGACTAGGAGAAAACTTGGCATTAGACTCTCAGAAAAGTGTGTAAAAGAATCTTGAAAATTACAAAATAAAGCAGCTTGATGTCAGTGAGACCTGCCCACACACTGAGCTTTGAAACCTACCTTAAAATGTTTGCGGGACTGGTATAAGGTGGGTGTGAGGTTTTGGTATCATCCCCTTAGCTGCCACCAAAGTTTTAAGCAGAACAGCTCAACATCTTCTTAGCAGTAGGAGGGATTTTTTTTTAATTTTTAATTTTTATTTATTCTTCTTGTTTTCAGTAGGGGATGGGTAAGCGCATATAGGTTTTGTAGCACTTTTGAGCTACTGTCAAAATCTGATTCCTGCTGATTTGAGCTGTGCCCTGAATCGCCATGTTGGTACTGCAGGGCCCTTCCCAGGACACGGAGTCCCAGGTGCAACTCCCACTACTCAGTTTTGCCCTGGGTTACAAACACATTTTAAAGATTTTAAATTATGAAGCCAGGCAACATTGTGGTCCTCATAAGCATGGTCACTTTCTCTGCCTTGCCTGACTTCACTTGCAAATCAGAGTTTCCCATCTCTGCGACCATGATTAATTAACCAAAGTGGCAAGCATTTGGCTCTAACCTTGCATTTATTCCATATATGGTTTCATTCTTAACATATGTCACCTTGAAAGCCTCAGTGTTGCATTTATGTTTGAGCATGGTGGAAATTTTTATTTGTTCCCACAATTGGTGCCACTCTGGTTTCTTGTTACTTTACTACCTCACATGATAAAGATTTCAGGGCAGACACATAGGTGAATTGTAGTGGTGATTTAGATTCCGTGTTATCCTTTGCAGGAAAACAACACACAGTATGTTAAATCTTATCTTTAGGTGTTATCAGAGGGGTGCAACTACAGCTGTACCAGCTACAAATAGGCAGAGCTGTCAAAGGCAGAGGATTTGTAATTAAAGTGTAAATACAATTGAAAGAGAAAAATGTTATTTTTCTTTTTTAGTTCTTGAAATTCACCATTAAATGGCAGGACTAAATACAGAGCATTTCAGAAGAGCTTACTGGATGCTGCTTAGGGCTAAGAAAATAAAAGTGATTTTTCAGTACATCAGCCAAACAAAGCAAATCAGTTCAAAATCCCTCTGGAGTAAACTAAATTATGAAAGATTTAAAATTCCTTTCTTCTAGGAGGAAAAAATAGTCAAAACCAAAAGGCAGCATTCTTTTCTACACAAAATAACCCCTTCAACCTGAACAAAATGCTGATTTCTGGACTTGTGGAAGAAAAGCAAACAAAGAGGAAAGCTAGGGCATTAAAAACTGCAAGAAGAAATGTCCCCCCTTTCTAACCATTTCGGGGATGAAAGGACTCTCTGGGATGTTGGTAAATCTAGTTCTTTTCCTTCCTCTGCTTGAGGAGAGTTGACTCCCATCTCCCAACCTCCAGGCAGTTTTATGAATCTCTTCCCCAAATAAATGTATTTCTAGCCCAGACAATTCTAAAGCCCCTGATGATTCCAGAAAGACCAAGGCCACATTCTTCAATTTATTTGCTATTTGTCAATATATATACATGGCTCAGCTGCAGTCTAGCACAGTCTTATATCCCTCATCCAGTGTGTTAAATGCCTATTTTTAAGTTGCTTTCCCATGTTCGAAGCAGTGAAAGCAAGTGATTTCAACTGAACTGGTGCCTGTGAAATTGGGTTTAAAATGTCTTTCTTTAACCAATGAGGGTTTTCAGTGGGACCAGAGCAGGCAGGTGCAGGTAGAGACCTGGCCACCTCAGGAGCTCACCTAAAAAGGACTAAGGAGCGGGGTCAAATGTCCTGAGGCCACAAAGTGTGCAGGCTTCCTCACTGCAGCACACTGGGAAACAGAAAAAGCTTTCACATTTTCTTTTTTTTGCTTCAGGTTCTCATTACACTTATATAGGATGGAGAGTGAGAGGGAAGCTATTTGGTAGGTTGTCTTCTTTGAAAACCAAAATGTCTCCCTGTGGCACTGATTTTCAGACAAAAACATCTTGAGATCACTGCTGATGGGGTGGAGCAGCTGCTGCCCAAGCCTGAGCCCATCAAGCTGGTTCCTTCAGCTATGTGGGGATGGGGATGGGCAGCACCACAGGCACTGGGACAAAATTAAACACACGCTGCAATAACAGCAGGGGTTAACCTACTCAAAGAAGATGGGACCTCTCAGCTGCACTGTCTAGCAGTTGACCAAGGCAGTGAATCCTAAATGTTTTGCAATCTTCTTAAACATCTTTTCCAGCATAATGGTGGCTATTTCCTGTGTCTGATAATTTTTATACTCATAATGAAGCTTTGACCTCAATCATATTTGTGGCATTGTGTATGTTAATGAGAAAGTATTTTATTTTATTAGCTTTAAAGCTGTGGGATCCTTGTCCAACAGTCTCTTGTTCTTCTGAGACCGAGAGCAACACTGTCAGGTAGGTGTGTTTTCCTCCAAAGTGCTCTGCCCTTGTTTCATGTACAGCACCGCATGTCAGATGGAAGAAACGAGGGACTGAAGCCAGGCTCTGACTTCAGTGAGGAGAACAGAGCCAACCACTTGTGGAGGGGCAGAGGTTGGATGAGGGAAATCTCCCTTCTCCACCTTCATCTGCCTTGGAGGACCTTTGCCACAATGGAAGAGCAAGATGGAGCCATGGCCACATCTGCAAAGAAAGATATTCAGCCCCTGGTGGCACTCAGCAAATGCCAACCAAAGAAAGGACCCAACGTTTATGGGCTCCTAGATGCAAAACACAGATGTAAACAGAATCTCCTTTAGCAAAGGAGAAAGCAAAAGACCGTCTATATGAAATGATAGTTTTGGCTATCTTTTTAAATTGGTCTTTAGATGTTCCTGAGGTATTTATAGAGCTTCTGGAAAGGGATTTGAAAATGTGCTGTAATTAAACATTTGAACTGGAATAATGTTATGATAAATGATCATATGGAGGTCCCAAACACCTTAAATAGTCACTCTGTGCTCCTAAAGCAGAATGTTATTGACTTTGATGTTGATTTAATGTCCTCAGAAGGGGCTTTAAAAACAAACACGGGACAGAGAAGTCAAGCATCAAGTTTTTATTTCAGAATTCAAAAGCCTAATGAGGTAAGGAAGCTACCAAGAGGACTATAAAAAGAAAGGCAAAAGGTTGAACAGTCAACAAACTTAAATAGGAGGTGGTTGCAAATGTTCATGGTATACAACACAGGGCAACTGCTAAACTTTTTATTTAAATGTTAATCAAATCCTTTCAAAATAGAAGGAAGAAAAAGGGGATAATTCCTTTTCCTGTACTTCATCAGTTTTCAGTGGGAGAGCCCATCATCTGGAAAGAGGCTGATGGCTGCAGGGTGCTTGCCTTCTGTTCTGGTAATAGGGTTTTGATGTGGAGTGAGATTTTGACAAAATAATTGTGTTACTATTGTCCCTAACACAGATGTAGCTGAATTGGCATAAAGGTATATTTTACCACCAATACATCAGTCCTTAACGATGAGTATTCAGTAGCTGTAAAATACATTTTCATCAATATAACTTCTGTCATACTAAGTAGATCATGCCAGTGCTTGGTCATCTCAGGCCTTAGCTAAGCTGAGAGGGCTGTACTACCACAAAGAAACCTTGCAAAAAACATCAAAGATCACTCTGTGAAAACACAGAATCAGAACAATTTTATGGAAGTTTCTCCAAACTCCTTTTGGGTCAGGTGGCAAAATAGCAAAAATTTCTGGCATGCATCATGCCTTTGAAAATTTCAAAATGCAGAGAACAAAGGCAGCCACACTTTTTCATTACAGATGAGATGCCAGTGGTAAGCTGGTGCATCTTAAAACAGCCTCAACTTTACACAGATTCTCATGTGCATGGTAGAAGCCATTTCTGCATAACATGGCTGTACAAAATAGCGATGTTAGCAAAGATACACCAATCAGAAGTACCACGGAGCTACGACTTGAGCCTTGGCTTCTTAGGAAATCCTTTCTACCATAGACATGTGTTAACTTTCGTAAAGACTGGGGGAATTTTGGAAGAGCAAAAGAATCCAAAATGCAATTGGCAATGGACAGTTCAACATTTTGACACATCCTCACTTGGCATGGCTGCTCATCAGTGTTGAAGGAACTGTAACAGTTAACATCTCCTAAGAGACTTCATAGACATTCCTTCTTTACTGTAAAACTACAAATAACACAATGTTTTGACTTAAACTGTTTTTAGAGGTGGGATAGCTGGCAAGCCTTTTGGAGTCAAATGCAACAGTGACAATGAATGCCATGGTGAAAATGACAGTGAATTCTCCATGGACAGTCTTGTCTCTCATCTTGTCTGCTGGCTTTTCTGACAAATTCAGGACACTATTTTTTGAAGTGTCTGTCTAGTTACACTTTTCCTCCCTCCATAATAAAGGCTGGAGCTCAGGCGGGTTTCCCTGTCCTCCAAAGAACTACACAGAGCAAACAAATTGGGGAATCCAAAAAATTCCAATAATAAGGTATGAGCAATCTGTCTTCCTTCACTACACATGTCAAACAAATACCCTGACATCATCTTCATTCACCACAAAAAATCTATATCAAGTGCAAACACCCTTTTACTTCATTTCAGTTCAGCTTTAACTGTGCAGAAGCTAACCCTAACTCACCATTGGAGAGTTGGTCTGCATATATTTTCCTCTTCCTGTTTATCTATAAAATAAACTGAGTTTTGAACCATTGTCTATTAAACCAACACTGCTTTCCTTAATCTCTTTAACAGACAAACTGGATGGGAGGTAGCATGTGATCATGAGGTGAGTCTGTGGTACTGTTTTTTTACAGTAAGTCCCTAACTCTACAAGCAAAATTTTGTTGACTTTGGTGAGCTGAATCCTGGCATAAAGACTTGGGCTGAGCAAATGAGGATATCAAAGTGTGGATCCTTAGGAGACCTATACCTTATGAACACTAACAATGCTGCAACAGTATTAAATCTGAATTCTGCTGACTTCTGTGTGTAGAGCCAATCTTCGGTTTAGCATTCCATTCATGGCATTTTTATGCTGTCATTCAGATGCATGAACCAAACATGCCAACATACACACACAAATGTTAAGAGTATTTTAAGTTCCTCTAAGATTTTGTAAGCATAGGGAATGAAGCTGAATGGAACAATTATTCTACCATAGTATTATATACAGTAATGTCCTGAATAATTCCAGATGTGTGGTGTCTCACCAAAGTGAAATCAATCAATCAAAAGCAATTGGTCCAGTGAAATTACGAATGTGTGTGTGGAAATAATAAGACATGAGGGCCTTTGACCGCTTCTGTGATTTTTTTAAGAGCAGCTAGAAGTTCTTTGTTTGGGGTGGGTTGTTCAGTTAGCATCCTGGCTTTGTTTAAACAGCCAGGAGACTTTCATATGTGAATTAACATGTCTTTTTGCAAGAAGCTGACATGGCATATTTTCATTTCCCCTTAATATGTCTGTGTATGTACGTGTATGTGTGTATATATCTATCTGTATCAAATAAAAATATATATATGTCAAAATGAATTTCGCTGTAAAATGTCTTCTCGTATGGAGTCATGACTAGGTTTCAGAGCCTGGCAGGGTCTTAATCCAATCTTCAGAACAGCCTTGACAGGATATGCCCTGAGCTGTGGCTTGAAACAGCTCTGCAGATCTTCCCCCAGTACAGAGGGACAAAATTAATGATCTGTGTTTCCTAATGGAATCAGTTAAAATAGAGTTATATCCAGCTGAGGTCCCCACCTCACTTCAGCTCTCTGATGGATGGAAAAACTGTAAACTCAGATATGGGTTTGATGCAGCTGCTGCTTTGCTCTTTCTTCTCTTTTTTCTCATCATGGCAAAGCAAGTTCCGGGTCCATTGGAGGGCTGCTCTTGCCTCCACCTCTGACAGCTGCTGCACAAGCAATATTTCACCCTGGCCCACCTGACTCTGTCAGGTCTCTGTGCAGCACTGATCCCCAGGGCACACAAACGCCTCCCTCCCTCCTTTGCCCTCGCATCCCTCTCATGGACAGGGCCTTTATCCCACGCCTTAATCTCTGCAAGGGACACCATCCCACTCGATGCTGCAGATGAATGCCAGCAATTGCTCAGCACTGCTCTTCTGCCCTTGCTCTTCTGCCTTGGTACCTCATCCAGCGCCTCTCCCCAGGAAGAAGCTTACAGAACCCTGACACTTGCTTTTTGGAGTTTGAAGTCTCTTTTTTGTGGAGCTGGGCTCACACCTTCAGTATGAAAAGGAGAGTGTCTGAGGAGAGCTTGAGTCCACATTCAAAATGTATGTCTAGCTCTTGTTTATGTACGGCTAAGGTGACAACACGATTGTATCTGTGGATAAAAATGCATTTAGGCTCCAGGGAAATTCAGAGTATAGACTTGCTGTTGGCCCCTCTTTCCTACTGTGAGCTGAAGGGAAATCCACACACCCCACAGAGTAGCTCTGGGTCTGGATCTGGCTCTCACAGCTGGCTATATTTATAACACACTTAAGAGTAACCAAATTCCATTCTGTGACAAAGATGATCGTGACGATAACAGGAACATACTCCACTTTTCCTGAGCAGTGAAGTTCATGGCCCTGTGTGTTGTGCAGCAGTTACATGAGAGAAAATACAATTTATGGGCTGTATGTTTGTTGTCTATGAGAGTAAGGCTTCATAAATAATTTTAATAATTTAAATCAACAGAATCATGAATCCTCCTTTCTAGAGTGAGTAGCTACTGCTTCAGATGCCAGTAAACACCCTCTGCACAGTAGATCTTAGACAAAGGAGACCCTCAGAACATGTCACCAGTGTTGGGAAACTCTTCTTGGGTTTAACCACCCAGTTCTCAGTTTTATGGATAACCCTAATGTCAGCCATTGAAAATTATCTGGTGAATGAAATCTTTAACCAAGATTGGATATGAGCATAATAAGGAAAATAATATTAATCAGCTTCCTGCTGCTCTTCATGGCTTTCCACCAGGCCTGTTTAATGTCATTCCCTGCAGTGGGCCTGGAGCAACTGGAAGGCAGTGATCCAGCCACTGAAGTCGGTGGGAGCTTTCCTCTGGCCTTTGGTAGAGCGAGACACTTGGGAATTCACCTGGACTTCTCAACAAAAAATCAGAGCTACATACAGGACGTTGGTATACAAAGTTGAAGTGGTTTTGGTAAACAAGGGAGCATAAAGTCACATTGCATACTCAGTGGGTTTACTCTATGTACTTCTAGGGCCCTCTGAGGACAATGCTGACATGATCTCTTTGAAGTTGTGCAATAGCCATGGGCAAATCTGAGCTACCAGCTTGCTGCAGGAAAGTCAGGGGAGCGCGTCCCCAGCGCTGACCCTCGCTCCCTCGCTTCACATGTGAGAGCTGCCCGGCCAAGCTGGCCAGCCCCGCGCAGCGTGCGGTGTGGCTCCAGGCCTGTGTGCTGCATTTTGGCTGTACCTTGTGATGCCAAAAAGGCACTGGAAAGGGCCCAGCCGCCTCGCGAACTCTCTTCCCTGCAAATCACCGCAGCGCGAGGCTCGCAACGACGCGGCCAGGTGGACAGTGTGTTGCTTCTCGTTTTTGGAAGACAAGCGAAGGACTTGACTGACTTCCAGCTAGCGCTGCAGCACATAACTTATCTCAGTGTGTGGAGTATTTGGCAGGAGGAATCCCCCATAGCAAGAGTACAAACTCACTGGCCTGAAGCCCTGGTATTTATCAGAACCAGAGGAACCATTCAGCGTATGCAGGGGGGCCTGTAAGACCATCTTCGCTGGGAAGCCCTAAAGGGGCTGGGGCTGGGGGGCACGGGGGAGGCAAATCCTGCCTGATGGCTTCTAGAAAATCTTGTGTCATTTCAGTAGCCTTTAGTCACAGCAGGATTACGGTGGACAGGAACAGCACAGAATGCTGCTTCAGCTGTTTAATAAGGAAGGAGATTTTGCTGCTCTTTTAAAACTAATCAGAGTCTGTTTGTCTCTAGTTTCTGTAACATTTGTGGGGGAGCTGGGCTGCTGGGTGAGGAAACGGGGACTTGGTGGAATTGCATTCATATCTGCAGTGCTTGGGATGTTTTCTGAGAAAGAGTCATGTCCTGCCAGAAGCAGGTAAGATGACAGGGAAAAGGCCGGTGGCAAGTTTAGCAGTTTCTGTACCATTCATTGGAAAGATAAATGGATTTTAGACGCACTGAAGTCTTCCTCTTTATTACCCATCCTGCAACAGAGCATCCTGTGCCACTGACAGTGAGATGATAATGAACAACTTTGCTTATTCACTGAGTTAGGTACCCTCAACTGCACGTAAGTTTTCCATCCTCTTTAGTGACCAAGTTGGAAAAGTGGAAGCATGTTTGTAAGTGAATGAACAGAAGGGAAGGAAAACTGAAAAGCTGAAAGCCAGCTCTCCCAACAAGATTTTCAGTATCATACAAACCATGATACAATGTGAAATTGTTCTCTTTTGTCCATCTAGGAAGCTCCATGAGTGAGTCAGGACTCGGGGAGCAGGACTGGACACAGGTGACCTGCAAGGCTGCATGAGACAGGCCTTGGGGGCTGCAGTGGGGCTCCCGTGGGCAGAGGTCTGCATGGGGGTCCTGAGTGCAGCTGCTTGGGGCCATCCAGGACTGTACACCCAGGGGCCCAATTATGGCTGAGCTGGCTTTTGTAGCAAGGAGAGTCAAAGGTGAGGAGACCAGTGAGCCTCCAAAGGGGCGTCTGCATCCCCGGGGGGGCTGAGACACTCAGACTGGAGATGGAGGTGGAGATGGAGATGGAGATGGACAGCACATCATGTAGCTCAAGCACGTCATACAGGATTGGACTCCTGTAAACAGAGATTTTTCTGTCTTGTTCTTAGTCTCTGGTGGCACTAGGCATGCCTCCATGAAGGCTTCAGCAGCTGCCTCTTCACCAGCAGCCTGGGAAGCTGCAGGGGTAGCTCAGGGGGTCCTTGGGGTCGCTGTGGTGGTCAGGGAAAGGCAGTCCACATTTCCTTAAGGCAAGGTCTGCCCCTATTGACATGCGGGGACTGACCTCCATGTGGGCATGTTCTGCAGATGGGTATTTAAATGTGACTGTCACCATCACCCTGTCTTCGTGACCAAACTAAGTTGGTTTTAAGGCATTTTCAAAGCAGTAACCACAGGATATTTTTAACTGACTTGTGTTGGCCAGAAAAAATATAATCACTTTTATATAAATACAACCTGAATTTACCAAGCCCACGTTTATAGGGCATGTCAAGTGGGATGTGTAATACCAACATGTCCTACAATCGTCATGACGTACCTATATATGGTAGAGCATCCATTTTATATAAAAATCCCTGTGCTGAGCATGAACTGAATGGCATTTCCACGCCTGATGCTTAGAGGGAGAACACCATAAAATCAGCTGCTAAAGAGGTTTCTGTCTGTTTTGCTGCCAAACCGTGCTGTCCAGAATAACACTCTCTCTCTGCATGCAGCAGTTTAACATCTCCTTGTCATGACAGTGATGTCTTGCACAACACAGAGGCCCTTCCATGTGGATGCTTTGGGAAAGAAAACTTCACCAGCATTAGCTATTGATAAACAGAGCTGCCTCTGGCTAGGCCCAGGTCATCTTCACTGTGACCATCTAAACGTGTACCACTCTTGCTTCAGCTGTTGATGGAAGTTGTTGCCTCCATTGCAGGGGTAACTGGGGAGATGGTGTGGCATTGAGTCTGACAGCAAGTAACATCATCGGTGGCCAAGGGGTGACACACCACCCAGCCCACTGCCCTTGCTCTGAGGGATTTGGCAGGCAAACGGGGCTGTGAGCTGCAGCAGTAAATTAACTCAGCCTGGCTCATGGGAGCTCAGCCAGACATGTCTGGACCCCCTCACGGCAATTCATTCCTTGTGCTGTACAGGGAAATCCACACTCGTGGGCCACATGGGAAGAGCAGAGCCCCCATAGGCTCAACAGGTAAGCACACTGGAGACTGAGGGTCGTCCTAGGACCACCTGGCACTTGGGCCATGTTCCTACTCAGTGCCAACCACCCTGGCTCTGCTGAGGTAGATTATATCAGTCTTGGGTCTGACCCTCAGGCTTTACACAAGCCTCCCAGTTATTTTAACCAGATCACAGCATGTGGCACGTTGAAGGTTTCTCCTTAAAGATTTTGCATTATCCACCGTTGTCAAATCAGGAAGGCTCCAGCCAGTTTAATCATCCCATTGGTGCTGAGCTGCTCCACAGACAAATCTGCAAATTAATAGGAATTTGGTCTCTAAAAGTAGGATGGTGCAGTATCAGAACCTCCCACCTTCATTTATGTTTTTTTTTTTTAAAAAAAAAGGATTAAAATAAGCCATTAAAATTGACATCATTCCTCTTCCAAGGAAAAAGTTGCCATTATAAATAACAAAAAAATAACCAACACAGAGCAATATTGCATGCTCCTGTCAAGTGCAGAATTAACAGACGATATCATTATGCCTGTAGTATACCTATCAAACTCAGGAAAACATGAAGCTCTGAAATAGAAATAATAAACAGATGGGAGAAATCAGCCAGAGGCACATACAGCCATGATATACCATGGAGGGATTTTTCAGGCTTTGGTGACAAAAGACGTTTGGATTCAGAAAAATTAGCCGGGGGTCATCACTTGCTGGGAAAGCTGAGACCATAAAGCCTTTCATTTCTCTTTCAAGGCAGCCTGGCGTGTGTGTGGCCGTGCAAGGCTAACACAAGTTAATGAAACAAGTGGCAGCATTTTACAATCCGTGCAATCATGGAAATGATTTCTCTAGCATATCCTTTGTTGCTGTATTATTGCAGTGGACTCTTTTATACTAGGGTGGATCCGGACCTACTGCATCATTATTTATGAAGCTCATCAGATTGTAGGAATTTTTAGTGCATGAATTCTTGTCTAATAAATGAACGTTGGTTGATAAAGAAAAAACCCAAGGAGATGGGGAGGAAGAATGGCTCAGTCTTTTATCTGCTGTGAAGGTTATTGTGGGACAGCAGAGGAGCCATGGGTGCCGAGCCGTGTGACGTGACAGCCTGCAGAGCCTCTGACAAATGGGCTTTGACAAGAGAAGTTGACAAAAGCAAGAGCCAGTGCCTGAATTTTAAGGACTCGTTGCTTTTTTTCTTTCCCTTGCTTTCAGGAAGGCTGTTGTCAGACAGCTGTTTGATGCAAAGCAGACTGATATATTTACACAGTCCCTGTGGGGATATGAGGGAGACGAACGTATGATCTAGCCCACCCTCTGGCCACCCGTCTTCACCCCATCACAGGCAAGGTGCCTGGTGGCCCTTACCCAGCCTCCTGCCTTGTTTCAGTGCTGGTGGGTCATCTCCCACCTCTGAGGGGCCCATGAGGAGAGCTACATGCATTGCATTAACAAGCAGGCCCTTCTTGATTTCCCCATGGTACCCGAGGGGAAATTCCCTCTAAGTATCTGTAAAACTAATCTAAACTTTTCCTCCTAACCCCCACATAAATGCTCCTTTTTGCAGGGCCTGCAAAAAGACAGACACAACTTCTGGATGCAGAGAAGACAGTTTATCACACTAACCAAAATTAACTCATTTTTACCCTGTCCTCCATTTGTTTGCTGCAGGCTGTGGTATCCTTGGGAGAGGAACCATCTTCATCGTGGGTATTTGCACAGCACTTAGCATAAATTCCTCACTGGTCCTTGACGAAGTCTTCCAGGCATTCCAGCTACCCACATAATATATTAAAGTAACAAGTAGCTCCCTCACAAGGCTTTAGCTGGGACAGGCATGCATTGTTCATTCCTCTAAAATCCTGTTCTCTTTGTTTCCTTCCAAATATTTAAACAAACAGTATTTTTCATTTCAGGCTCTTTAATCCTTTCCCACACCTTGTGGGATCTTCCCAAAGAAAAGTGCCAGGATTCCCAAATCTTTGTGCTCCTGGTTAGCAGATAATTGCATGTGGAGGACACACAACCAGAGCTGCACCTGTGCCTTAAGGGCTCTATAAAATCACACCTCTGCCTCTGTTTTCCCAGCAGATATTTATCCCCTGCCTCTATTTCCACAGCAGACACAAGCAAAGAGCCTGGAAGGCAATCAACAGTTGTTGGCTATGCCAGCTTCCTTTCAGTTCAGTGGTTTCACCTTCAAATAGGGTGTACCGCTTTGCCTTGAAAAATTAGCAGCATGAAACTTCAAAGCCAGCTGGTTACTGATACACATTTCAGTCAAAATACTGGAAACACAGGATGGGAAGGGATGGGCTCGGCCAAAGTGCCCAGAACCTCAGTAGTATGGACAACCAAACCCCACCTGAGAGTTCAGAAAGGCAGGTAGAGAGTTCAATCTTCATGTGAAACTATGCTCAGCATCTATGAAAAAAATGACTATCAGGAATAAAAGTTCCCAAAGCCATCACTGCAGTGTACCACAGAAAGAAAACAAGAGGGTTCAGGGAGAAAACCAAGCTTAGTAAAGCTGGAGAGACAAAGAAAGCCTGGAGGCACAGTTGGTGAGAAAGGAAGGGAATTGTGGGCTGCAAAGAGAGCTTGGCTGTGTGGCATTTAGGCTGTGTCTGAAGGCCTTACACAAAGCCCCTCCATCAATTAGTGTTAGAGTTAGGGTAAGGTTTTGGGTTTAGAGACGCTGACAAAAAACACTGGCAGTGCAATTAGCACATAGATGGAAAGTGAAGTGTGGGTTGACAGGAGAGGTTGACTGTGAGATATTCTTCAACTTGGGCAAGGCTCTTGTCTAGAGTTTGATCATCAGGACTACATCTGAGAGAAGAAATCAAAGACTTGCAGTTGGAATTAGGATGGGAAGAGTCTGGCCATGGATGTTATGGGTTGCTCAGAGAGCTTGGCTGAGAGACATTTTTCCTCAGGGCAATATCTAGATGACCTTGTCTGAGGGTGAATCTTCATGTTACCATTAGGTTGGCTGTTAACATTGTAGTCGAAAGAGGGAGAGGGCCTAGATGTTCACCTTTGATATGGATGTAAAAGAGCTGCCCAAGGGAACTCATGGCTGCCAAGAGGCCTTGGTTGCAAAGTTTTTTGTTTGGGCTGTGTCTGGATGACCTGTCCAAATGTCAGCTTTCATGAAGGTTTACAGTTAGAGTTAAGGTTGAGGGATGGAGGTAACATGGAAGTACAAACACTGTGTGCAACAGGAAAAGTGTCTGCAACAGAGCTTGGCTATGAGATGTTTTGTATGGGATATCTGGAGGGCCGTGTCCAAAGACTGTGGCTCAAGTAAGGTTAGGGGTAGGGCTAGGGTTGAAGAAGGAAGGTATCCTGGAATTGCAGTTGACTTGTGGACAGAAAGAGACTGCCCAGAGGATGTATGGTGCCAAGAGAACTTGGCTGTGAGGTATTTTTCAATTTGAGCAATGCCTAGGGCACCTTGTCCAAATGTTGGTTGTCACTTAGTGTTAGATTTGGTGTTTGGGTTAAAAAAGGGAGACGAGTGGAGTTGCTATTGTCTTAGGGTGGAGAAGGTATCTGTGAAAGAGAAGTGTGGGCTGTCAAGAGAGCTTGGATGCAAGGTATTTTTTTTTAATTTGGGCAATGCCTGGGACTCCTTGCCCATGAGTCAGTTGTCAGGCAGTGTTAGGGTTAGTGCTGAGAGAGGGAGAAATCATGGAGCTGCATTTGACATCAGGACAGAAAGGGGAGTGCGGGTTGCTGAGATATCTTGGCAGTGAGATATATTTTGTCTTGTTACCCTCTCCAAAGCTCAGCTGTCCATTACTGTTTAGGTTAGTTTAGGCTTAGGGTTCAGAGTGAGCCTGGGGTTGCTGTTGGAGAGGGGCTTGAGGGGGACTGCCAAAGGGAAGGGTGGGATGTGGAGAGACCTTGGCTGTGAAACAGATTTATCTGGGATGTATCTGTGAGACTGTGTCTAGCAGTCTGCCTTCCATCGGGGCTGTAGCTGAGAGGGAAAGCCTAGCACTGCTTTTGGAAAGGGGCCACCTCAGGGAAGTCTTGGCTGCAAGTCAAAGGCAAATAGTTCAGGTCCTCCCATTCAGGTGCTCCCTACTTGTCTCCAACATAGTCCAGAACCCACATTGCAACTGGTGCAAAGCTGGAGCAATTCTGAACCTGTTTGGGTCTACTGTTTTTGTCCATATGCAGAGCATAACAGAAAATGGTAGCATAAGCTTGAGGTTATTTTTTCCTGTTTAACCTCCTCCTAGTGTCCCAAATATAAATTTGTACCCATGTGTTGCGCAGAGCCCTTATCTAGATTGCAGGGATGGTTTGAAAATAAACTTTGTTCCTCTCAGTCATTATTTGGGAGTGAAGCAGTGGGAGTTTTATTATCACAGATTGGCTCAAGTGACAAGTTTTAAACAATTCTGTCTGAAAGCAGCTTGTTCTGCCTCCCTCCTGCTACACCCCATCCCTGCACTCAGTCCCTTTGCAAGGTTATTTGTCCCTGTCCCCTCTGACAGCTCATGGGAGACCTGAGGGGCTGGGCCTGGCCTGTGGGATGTGGTCGGGGGTCCCAATGTAGCACTGCTGCTGGGGACAAGACTTTCTGGGAACACTGCTCAGGGACCTTTGCAAGAAGGTATTTGTCCAGCTGCAGCTTGAGAGATGGCCTCTGCCCCATCACACTGCTGTGTGCCGTGGGGAGTGCGAGGTACACTGGTGTGCAACAAAACTGGAAGCTCGAGACTCAGGAAAGCTGCTGGGAGAAGTGACTGCTCTACCTCACCAAATTCATTGATTAAGATACTACCTACTTAAGCCTTGCTGCCAGCATCATCTCCATGCGGACAAGTCCCTGAAGCTTAGGGGAGAAAGAGAGGATGCAGCTTACCAAAGACACTATATCTGTTTGCAGCTGCTCTCTGCAGAACTTAGCTATCACCTGCAGCGGAGCAGCACAGGGGATGTTTCAGAGTGCTACCTTTACCCATCCATCTGGCATCTCCACCTTTTGGAAGGAGCTAATCATGTGCAAGCCAGGCTCAAGCATAAAATGAAGTCTAAGAGCAGGGCTTACACTGTAAGTGCCATGAGGCTGCCAGAAGGGTTTTCCTTAGCTGGCTTTACCCTGCTTCACTGCTGCTAATATCCCTGCTTGCCCAGGGTGTGCATATACCTAAAAAAGTGCCAGTTCCCATTTTTGATGTTTTTGTTTCTGTTGTTGTTTTTTTTTTTTTTCCCCATGGAAAGGGAAAATAGTCTGAGTCCAGTAAAGAACATACTAACCTTAAATTCCTGTCTATAACACGTTTTGCTGGATTGGGGCTAAGGCAGACTTTTTCTTAGCTAGTCAGTGGCAGCTTTACATCAGTTAGGAGGATGTAGCAGTCCAGTAGGATATATTTTACAGACATGCCCTGAGGTTTTAAATTGTCTTGGTCTTTTACATAATTTGAACAAAACCCAAAAAATTGCTGTATGACTCCTGTACTTCAGTTATTTTGGGGCTGTGTCCTCCTGTGCTGAACTACGTGAAACTGAGGAAACTTGCCAACTCTCAGAGGTAGGAAAAACAGGAGAGAGGAGTCATTAAAATGCTTAGCACCTACCGTGAATGCAATTTGCGTCTCTGCTGTATTGTAGAAAGACTAGTTAAATTTTCACAGTGACACTCAGATATAAATGAGATGCGTCCCCATTTTACACATAAAGAAAAGGAAATAAAGATTGTAAAATCCACATTTTCATGCCTATGAGGGGCCCAGTACTCCTCTTAGAGATAGCGAGATCTGCAGGGTTTGTGCCTTTGGAAGCACCATAGGAAACACCTGGTGAGATATACATCCAGCTCAGACCTCTGGGGGAATGATGACTCAGAGTAAAACCTCCCATGTAGGCATCCCTGCTGTGTTCTCATCCTGCTGTCCTCGCTAGACTACATCAGCTCATCAAGAAATTGCAGGCTGCTCCTCATCATCATGGAAACTCTGTTCTTCAAGCGGAAATCAGACATGCTATTTTCCTACAAGCGCTAGAATTTAGGCTCACTTGTGTTTCCCTCACGACTGCTAATGGGAAACAATGACAGAAAAAATTATGCCTGACTCATTCCTGTACTGATTCATGCCTGAGGAGCCCCGGCATTGGGAAGAGCTGTGCAGATAGTTAGGGAGAGCTGTTATTCGGTGGGTTGAGGAACATTTGCATTTCTCTTCACACAGGCTCTTGTCATTTCATGGGCTGTGGTGCGACTAAGTGTCTAACACAAAGCCACGGGGGGAAACCTAGAAGCCCTTCACCCGGTCACACAGCTGCTGTCAGTGAGGAGCTCCTTGGATTCTTCCTGGTCAGTGTAATTGGGAGAAACTGGTGCTTAGCACAATTTATTGTCATAAGTCAGCAATCAAGGGCTGGCAATCTAGTACCGTCTCACGTGAAGCTTTCAAGCCTATCATGTTTCTGCTCCCAAGTGCAAGAAGACAGAAAAGTGCCAGGTGCACAGCACTCCTTGTCCTATGTCCCAAGCAAAAGCAACTTTTTTCTTGGGGCAGCTCAAGAGACCAGACCTGTCACCAGCAGATATCAACTCACGCATTACAAGGAGAGATTGTACCAGACTAGGGCCTCAGGGAGCCTGTCTCCCAGGCTGCTGCTGAAGGATCACAGCCCACCCAGGGCCACCATGGGGCTCATAATGCAGTCCCATCCTACACTGTACACCCATTATGTCCATCCATACTTTCTTGTTCACGGAGCCCCAAAATAGCACAGCTTGGCCCATACATTTTCTCTGCCCTTCACAATTCCTGGTCAGCTACGCTCCAGGGCCAGAAGATCTTGTAATCTAAATAGGACGAGAAATATAAACAAGACAGGAGGATGTCCCCTCAGGAGAGAGGGACATGGGGGTGATTGATGAGGGGCGGGGGGAGGGATTGATTGCAAAGAAAGGGTTTATGGCAATCATTGGCCTAATAGAACTAAAATAGGACAATTTCTTATTCTGAAATCTGTCAGTGCTCCTTTGGGTGACCTTTGGCAAATCAATTCATCACTGTCAGTGCCTCTGGTAAATGGGAATAATACAGCTTTGCTGTCTGGAGAACCCTTGGTAATTCTCAGATGAAAGATGCTTTATTGGTACCAGTATCATCCTTCATTGTCATTAGCATGATAACAGATCTATCACCTAGCAACAGAGCAATAGCTCTCCCTGCTCTGCTTGTCCACATATTTTTCTTGAATTTTGGCTCTCTAGCAGTCTGCTTTTCATTTGGAGACACTTTACAGTCTGCGACTGTTCTTCTTCCCTTAATGTTGCCTGCTACAGACAAGCAGAGCTGCTGTGTCCCAAGAACCCCCTGCACCCTTTCACTCCCGCCTTTTACCTCTTCCTGGGCCCTGTCATATCTGCGAGTGGTGAGAGAGTATCACCATCAGCTGACACAACAAACTACATTTGCTTCCCTTAGCTAAGGCACCCCAGCAAAAATCTTGAACTGCAAAATACAAGTATAAACTCTATGTAATCTTTAAAATATAGTTACTTATCAGATTTGTGTGAATTACAGGGGAAAAAAATGGCAATCAGCAAACTTTCTAAAATTTTGAAGAAGCAACCATTTTCACAGACATTCTAGGCATCAGTTTCAAGTACAGAGAAGCATGTACATAAATAATACCAACCACTGAGGATCAGGAGTCCTGCCAAGTCCTGTGATACCTTTAGACATGTGATAGGAGCAGTCCTTCCACCCTCAAGTGGTACACAGACCAACCTAAACCACTAAAACCATTAGCATCAGCAACAAATTGGAGAGAGGATCAAAGGGAAAGACAAGACAAGGATAGAAAAAGCATTGTCATTCCTTATCCAAGAAGAGCCATTCCTAATACTTATTATTTGTGTAAGCTAGTTTTTATATCACTACTTAAGGGAAGCAGATTCTTAAAAACCACAATCAAAATGTCCAATGCCTGAGTCTGGGTCAGAACCTGACTCCAAGACCATATCTGTCAGCTCATTACTGTGGTGAGCTATAAGTTACCTTACCTCCAATGAGTTCAGTGAAGCATCACCAACTCCCTTCGGTTGGGGATTTGGGCTAAAAATACTTTCAGTTATTCTGTTACTTTCTCTCTCTTTTTTTAAGGTACCCATCTCTGATTCGAGGGAGGACAATCGTGTGCCCTAAAACATGAAGATGCACCAGTTCTGCTTGTACTGCAAGATACAAGGACCTGTATCCCACTGCCCTTTGCGGGTGAGAGATCTGGTAGATCTGGCTTCTCTCCTTGGAATGACTGCTATAAACCAGCACTGTCCCTGGGTCATCAGTCTTGACACTTCACAGGAGGATAATGTGGCAGCAGGATGTTTATTGCCCAGTAAACCCCATGCTGTTCCCTTTGGTTGTTGCTGTAAGGCAGAGTGATTGCTGGCATTCAATGCATATGCAGCTCCTTTCTAGGAGAAGGGACAGGGGGGAGTCTGGGTTTCAGATGTTTCCGGGCGCCAGTGCTGTGGGAGAAACCCACCCTTTCTGCCTCAGAAGATGCCTGTCAGGAGGAGCACAGATGTTCACTCATGGAGCTGATGCATCCATCTTCATCAGGTTTTCTTTTAGAGAAAACTCTAAGGACCATTGCTTTTTCCACAGTGTTTGTGCTTTTGAGTGAGTTTTTTGTGTGTTTGTTTCTTAAAGGTACTCTGGTCTCATGTGTGAAAAGAAATTATGGTTTTGGTGTCTCAGCTGTCTGTCAGGATACATTTCCCTGGCCTTCACTTCCCCTAGTCTCTGCAGGTTGCTGCTCATAGCAACTCTTCCTAGTCCTGGCAATCTTCTCCCCTTTCCCTGTTCCCAGAGAAGTGAGAAGAAAAACACACTGGAAGACAAGTAAGTGTGGAATAAACAAAAACTTCTTCCCTATGTCCCTTCCCTTTGCATGCAGTTCAAGCACAGCATCTTTGGAAAGGCTCCTTGCCGGAAAACAGACTATTTTTGTACTGCTTATGCAGCAGCACATTGAGGAGTAAAGGAGGAATAAAGCTGCAGGAGACCAGGCCCGTTGAATGGGAGCCTGAATGCACTTGACTCAACATTGCCAAAGAGGCAGATTTTACTAGAAGCTGGAACTTCTCTGAAGATATATATGGAGGCACTCAGCCGCCTCCCTCAGTCAGCAGAGACAGGTCGGCTCCTTCCCAGGGCAGACGCAGATCATTCAGTCGTGCTCCTCCATCGGCTGACTCAGAGCAGGAGCCTGCCTCCCCCATTGACTGGGAAGGATGTTTCACTGCCTAATTTAATGAGCTCGGTGCAAGGCAGGAGTGCCTCAGTGCAGGGGCTGTGAATGTCCCCTGCAGCCTGTGCCGGTCAGCATCAGCACGTGCATCCAAGTTACCGGCCTGATGAGCAGCAGAGAAAGCATTAGTTAGATTTGCTCTCTTCTCCCTTTCCATGGCTGTCAGAAGCATGCCTCTCCCTCACTGGAGAAAACACCTCCTTAGGATGCATTTTATAGCTTCACAGCTACTTGCTTCCAGAGGAATAGCTTATACAATAAAGGTAGACAAGAGAGAAATATGGAGATGTGCACAAGGATTTTTAGAACCTGAATTAAAAAAAAAAAAAAAAAAAAAGAAAAAGCTTTTTTTGGTGCTTGCTGGGGATTTGAAAAGGATTGAGACGACAAACTTCATAGCCAGTTGGAAGTAGTTGGTTGAATTTTAAAAGGGGAGGGAGTGGGAGCATCACTACATGACAAAAAGAGTATCTGCTTGAGCAGAGGGAATAATTAAGCCAAGTTTCCCACGGATCAGTCCCACGGCCGGTGTCTGTGGAGCCCATGGAGGACATGGGCTTTCACTGAAGCTTTCCCATGGCTGCGGTGATCACAGCAACTACACCCTGAGCAGGTACTCTGGCTTTCATGTGTGCTGAGTGCAACCTGCAGCCTGTCCTCTGTGGGGAGACGAGCAATGGCTCCCTCCTCTACCTCCCTGTGTATTTTCATTAAACTTCTAGGAACAATGTGATTTCTGCAACTTCTGCATCCCTGTGAACCACAGCTGAGCTTGGCCAACAGTTCATAAATGGCCAGGGCAGACAGACATACACACTGAGGGACAGAAAACAACTAAAAATGTTGCAAGCCTGCCTGCTCCCACTTGCCTTGTATGTGAATCAGGTAACAGACATTCACTTGTAAATTATATATTCATGTACAATGAATATATAGTACAGTAAAAATGCATGAATACGTGACGGTAACACTCAGTTTGTATTACTAGTTATTGAAAAAGATTGTATAGTCAGTAGTTCTTTAAAACTCTGAAGGAACAGCAAGTGCTCCAATGCATCAATTACTTTTTCTTTCAAAGATGAAAAAAACCGCACACAGCTATATCATGTTTCCAGGTCAGTACCTGGGCCTAAGCAGTGCCGTCACCATGGTGCTGCCTGGGACTTGAGACAGAGAATGACAAGGGTAATTGCCAGCAGTTTGCCTTTCTTGTCCCTAATCACTTGAACACAAAATACAAACCACAATGGTTTTAAGAAAACGACTTTTAAGATTTCATTTAACATGCCTGAAAGGATTTGAGGTAAGGGTGCTTAGTATAAAATGCTTGTAAAAATTTTTTCCAAGATGTCAGCATCCCTTTAAATAGGCTGAGTCTGATCTTCTATAATTGCCATATAATCCTATCCTTCTAACATGGGATGCACAGGTAACTAATCGGTTTTCTAATCTGGCTGTGAGCTAGGGATTTGGTGTCTTCATTCAAAGAGGATTGCAGGTAACTGAATAAAGATGAGAGAGGACTCCCTGAAGATGACACTGTCCATGTGAGATGCTCTCCTGGCAACAACAATTTGAGAAGCAGAAAAAATCCAGAGAAAAGGATGGGCTGGAAAGAAGAGCAGTTGCCTGAGTATACAGATGCTCTCCCAGAATGCATCTGCAAAGACAGAAGAAGTGGAGGATATTTGTTTTGTGACAGCCTTTCTTCCCTGTAATGTTTGACCATCCTTAAATCATTCTCCAAAGAAGTTCGCCCAAGTATCCTGCAGAACAGGTGGTGAGTAGGCTCAGGTGGATGCCACATCCTTGTTTCCTAGAGGGATCATTCAGCACACGCGCCAACAAGCACCACGAGGATTTTCATCCTCTGGTCCTGCCAGCCTGTGTCTTCTCATCACTTATGCATTTGGATCAGGTGTGGTAGGCAGGGAAGTGTCATCTTGAATTCACTCATCTGGGTCACAGGGGGAATTCTCCATCTCTGCTTCAGCCCCGTGATGCTGCCCGAGCACCTTCCACAGGCCTGGAGAGGCTGAGGAGCAGCAGCAGTAACGCAGAGCATATCCGCTGAATCCAGTGTGTCTCCCCAGTTTATTACAAGTAAGGAGGCCTCCTGCTTCTGCATCCAACTTCCCCTGCCAAGTCACGATGCCCTGTCTGCAAAGGTACAATTAATCACTATGGAGACTGCTGCAAACTCACTGATTTGGGCTTAGTGTTTCAGCTGAGCACTAAGCAACAGGTGCTGGGCGTCTTTTCAGAAAGAGCATTTTCTTCACACTGGTGTGCAGCGCCTGAAGGCAGAAAGGTTTTTCCCTCCCAGCTAACAGTAAGTGCTCAGGCTAGGTGCTTAGGTGGGATTTCCTGAAGTGGAAGAGTCCATGTGACACGGATCAGGCCTCTGTCACTAGTGGAGGTGGTGGGAGTGGGGGTTCCTTCACCAGAGTAATGGTTGGATTCAGATTTGTTTGGAGGGTCTCCCATTTTTCACATTATGGAGGGTTTTAACCCCACAGAAAACTCTGCACTGTATGTATAAGCCTTGCAATGGCTCGTTCAGGACATCATCTCAAAAGGCAGAGAAATCATTGGGAGCTGCAGGTCCACAGGGTTCCAAGGTAGGTCTATGGGGGTGGGTGCAAGCAGACCTCAAGTTTCCATGTCAGGGCTTCAAGTCACGTCTGGACCAGCAGCCAGATAGCCATAATAGCCTAGGAACACAAAACCTGCTGAATGAAACACTGGGTCTCTCAGCAGCTATGGCCTGCCTGGGTGTGCAGCCCCTGGGGAGCAGTACCTCCTCCTGGGTCCCAGCACACAATCTGAAATGCAAGAACATGACCCAGGAAAAACTTGGGCTGGGGGTGGGAAAAGGAGCACTTAGGTGTCACTTACAGACACAGTAAGTGTGTTACACGCTTTAATCACAGCCCTAGGCCATCTGCCAGGCCAGCTCCTCACTCAGAGGCTAGAGCACCAGCATCTCTCATCGTTCTCCCTATTGCTGTAGGTGCAAGCGGTGCGGTGGTCAGATGCCACTCTGCCAAGCCCTGCACAAACACGCCTTGGAGCTGAGACTAGCACATACCTTAGACATGTGAGTCCTTTCCTGGTGCCTTGGCACAGGCAAACTGGGGGACTGCGCTCAGCTGTAGGTAGTTTTAAGAGTCCTTCTGGAGCATAGACCTAAATATGTCATCTTTTCCATTTCTGTGAAAAAATTCGGAGCATCTGTGGGATTTGCCAGATTAGAGACAAACTGCACTAAAGCACTGGCAGCTCCTTGCTGAATTCACACAGACAGCTCTGCCCCATCCCTGCCCCCTCAGCAAGTCAACATGACTTTGGACCCAGAGGAGAAGGGGAACAACAACCGTGGCTAACAACTCCACAGATTTATGCACAGAACACTCTGTGCATTTCAGCAGGCTTGGAGGAGCTGAATCTACAACCTGACAGGCACTCTGTGAAACAGTAGTGATGAATAACCGTATCCAGAGGCACCTCTGTATAGCAAGGAAAACATTTTTTAACCAGGTGCTGCTGAGGGAAAGCCATCAGTGCAGCACCATGTGAAACTCCCAGCGCAGCTGAAGGTTCACATCCTCACCCAGTCGCTGGGAAACAACAGAGGGGTCACATCCAGATGCATCCATGGTTGAAATATTTAAATGAAATGTTGTGAAAGGGGCCCTTAGGGCAGGGTAATATATTATCCTTGTAATGCACAAGACAACCTGCTCTATTGTGGGGCTCTGCTTCACCCCAGCTGCGTTACTGTAGACATACAGTAAAGACAGCTGATGTAGACATTGAGTAATTGACCCCCTTCCCTTTCCCAGTGGCTTCTTGACAGGGCAGACAAACTGAAATACCTGTCCACAGTGCCACAGTGCAATTTTGGCTATGAGTTGTACTGAATACCTCCCAAAGGAGATGCTGAGGAGGCCACCCTCTTCAGCTTGCATCCAGAGACACCTAAGCCCATAGGGACACACGGACCTACGTGTGATTTAAAGCAGCTCTGCAGCTGCTCTGCCTGGGCTAGGCCTGAGCCTTGCACCAGCCCTCCGAAACTGTAATGAAGATACTCCAGCTGAACTGAGCATTGTGGAGCAAGTACTGAAAGGTTTGCTGGTTCAGCAGAGAAACCCAAAACACAGCTGCTGGAAAGGATAAGACATGCTTTTAAAAACATCAGTTCCAGCTATTTTCCAAGCTCAGGAAGGAAAAGGTTAGAACCAGTTTCAATTTTGGGAAAAGCACCAGATGCATTCTCATTTTATCTAAATCCTTGTTCTCAGACTTGGGCCACGTGTCACCAGTGTTGTGGTAGTCCCAGAAGACCACAGGTCTTTGCCTTGTTACTTGTCCCTTGAAAGTAAAGAAGTTATGTACTCATCAAAACTGGCTTAACAGAGGTCTGGGACAGCAAGAGCCACTGGTGAGGCAGGAATCATCTTTCTTTAATGCTGCAATCAGCAAAACCCCTGTGATTTCCTCTATTTTTGTGCAGTATCTACTCATTTTAAAAGTGTTTATTTTCTGAGGTTGCACTGCTTCATTATGAGGAAAAAATAATTAAACTATAATTATTTAGCCCTATTTCTGCACATGAAATTCTCTTAGCTACAGAGCATTATCCAGGACATATTGATTTGGCAGCTTTATATTCCTAAGAACTTTCATTGCCCAAATATCAATGTCTTTTCAACCTGGGGCTTTGCACTCAGCCATCTAGCCTAGATGCAGTGTAGCCCCTGGCAGAGTCTTGAGGCTGCAGAAATTTTAATAGCAGATTAAAACTGTTCAGATTCGCTTGCGAGAGGTAGGGCCAGAAGTGTTGGTGACCTGTCACAGTTATCACCACACGTTGATGGACTGTAGCCCCATTCCTGGCAACTCTGATGACATGACACCTTTGCACAAGCTTGCCGCATCCTCCTTCTCCCACACAGGAGAAACAGAGATTGCCTCTGGGGCTGTGGATGTGAAAAGTCAGATTGCTGCTCTTTCACATCTGAAATTTGCCTTCATGTTTAAAGGAAGAAACAGGCCTTTGATTTCTGTTTATGAACCACCAGGAAAGGTCCTGTCTGGGAGCAGAGGACCTGAGAGTGCAGTTCAGCAGGGCTTTGGGCTGGTCACAGCTGGCCAGTTGGGTGACAGGTACCCCCAACCCACTCATGTGCTCCTGTCCCCACTCTGATGCAAGAAAATAGGTGGGCTCAGGGGAGCTGAAAACCAATCCAGCAAATAAGCTAATTATTTTTCAGCTGGGTCACCTCCAGAAGTTATTTCTTGTGAAGTCTCAGAAAACTATCCCCAGGGTGGGAGAAGTCAGAAACAGATCAGCAGAGCTGGAGGAGGGTGATGGGCATGAGAAGAAAGGGTTGGATGGTCCAGCCGCAGCCTGGGTTTTGCGAGGTTCCAGCTGAGGGAGAGCTGCCCCTCATTTATTCCCTGTCTTCCCTCTGCCTGTCCCCTGGGTTCATTTGTCTGAGTTAATAATCAGAGCGGTGACTCTCTGAGAAAGCAAAACATGGCTGTCTTTGCTGAGATGGTGTCTGTCATGCTGTTGATGCATGTAACCACAAGCAGAGGCATGGAACTTACCCGTGTACACCAGTACATAGCAGAGTACAGGCTAAAGTTAGATTTTTCTGCCTCACATATAAAATAAGCCCAAATGAAGGAGCTCTAACCTGCTCTGTGCTAATAAAGCAAGCATACAGTAGTACTTTCAGAGCCACAGATTTTATCCCGAGGCCATTTGTGCCCAGCTGTAAACGAAATCTTTAATTCTTCTGCTCCAGGTCACCCATCTCTGAGGGAAGTGTCGCTTTTTAATTTTTCCTTCAGTATTTCCCAGGCTCCGTTCGCCTCTGGTTCCCCCCGAGGCAGCACCAATTCCTCACCCCGGTCAGGCTGAGCCGCTCGCACGCCCCGTGCACGCCCCGGCCCGCCGCCACGCACCACCCGCCGCTCGCACTCGACTTCAGCTGGCAGGGGCAGCACCTTCCCGCCGAGGAGGTACCCTCCTTTGCGCCTCCCGAGTCACGCTGACCTCGGTAGCCTAAGTTGCCGCTGTGTTTTATTCCCATTAAACCTGCAAATCGCACTCGCTGAAACGTATCGCGCGTGTCACCTCGCTCGCCGGCTCAGCCGGTAACTGGGAGGAGGAGGAAACCCTCTTCGGGTAAGGCATGAGGTACACGGAGGGAAGGGGGAGCCCCATGAAGCGCTCATTAACTGAGCCACGGGAGCTGTGCGGTTGGGTGTCCTCTCCCAAGGCCGAGCTGCAAGCTCAGCGCTGGAGGGGAAATGGTAAATACTCCCCCATGGAAGCTGCTGAAAATCTTGCAGGAAACCTGCTCGCTCCGAGGACTATTTTAGCTGTGGCAAAAAGTGGGGGAGTCCCATTTAAGAGTTGCCCCCCCTGGGCTCCTGCCATCAGGCCTGGACAGGTCTCCTCTACCTTCCTCCTTGCCCTCAGCAGGTTCCCAGAGCCCGCACCTGAAGGACCCAGCCCAAAGGCCACCTTCTCGTGCAGCAACCGCAGGATGGAGGCTTGTTCCCTTTCCCTTCTCTCCCCTTCCGAGGTGCTTGATGAAACAGTTGTGTGCATTAAAATGTTGGCTGCAACACCCACTACACCATTGTTTTCATAAATAAAGGCTGATTTTGTAACTTGCAATTTTGCCTTGTGCTTAAGTAACTAAATAAGAAGGTTTGCATTGTGCGGGGTTGTTAAGAAGGTAAGCCTCAAACCCATCAGTAAAAAGCCTGAAGTTTTTATCAATAGCCCTGGGGTTTAAAGTAAAATCTAATTAATCCATAAACCATCACAAATTGGTGGCCTCTGCAGGGACTGGAGGGTTAAGCACTGATTTAAGACATTTTCTGTTGGTATAGCTAACTTCTCCATTCAGAAGGCATGCTGTGAAAATGGACTTTTTCACCCCTCTAAAATTGTTCTACACTAACGTTTTACTTAATTGCTCCTTGGAAAGTGATAATCAATAAATGGGAGAGAGGAACTTTTGCTGGGAGAGTTACAGCCAACGCCCCTATTCAAACGTTAGGGCAGAATATCCTCCCAGTTTTACAGACATTGTCTCTGGTGGGGCTTCTGCTCTGTGTTACCTTCAAGGGTGGCTTCCCATTTCCCTGCTCTCAAACTGTGATGGTGGCCTTTTGCAGGATGCGCTCCAAGGCCTGCGGGCGCTGCTTGGAGGACTTCCCACCAATGATGCTGGCTGCTGATCACACACAGCAAGATCACACCAGAAACTCGTCTCATCCTTCAAAATCTTCACCAGCTCCATGTCCCACCTCCAGCTTTCACTTACCCGTTGTGGGGAGGTGGATCTGCCACCTGTGCCCCTCAAAATCCCGTGCCCCTGCAGTGCCAGGGTCTTCAGGGCAGGGTCTTCGGGGAATTGAGCTGCTAAAACGAACCAGCCTCCTCTCAAAAATCTGCCCATTGCCATTTTTCGAAGACTTATGGTCTGTTCCAATGTGGTTGGCTCTCACGGGGATGGACGGACCACTTCCCGGCACAAAGACCACCCACAGGCGCTTTAAAGGTTTTCCAGGGAAGGTTTTTCACTCAGAGAGCTGCTCGAAGAGAGAGGCTGCAAGAACTTGTGAACCTGGCAGTTGCAAATCTGTATTTCGCCCTCAAGCCCTGTCCACAGAAGTTACAGAAACATTTTAGATGCATTAAAACAGTGTTTTAAAAGTGGAGCTTGACACCAGGCACCGAAACCCCCCATAATTTCCTAATTATGCTAATGCACCAGCATGGTAAATGGAGCAATGTCAGTGTCAGGCCTGTCCTGTAGCCTGGCACGTGTATGGGAACTTTGCTGCACAAGCACCGAAGTAATTTCTGGGTTAAATTAAACCCCACACATTGGATACCAGTACGTGTTGGACACTGACCCCCTCTCGCAATAACACTTGGGTGGACTTGGGGTGAAAGAGATATTTCTATTGTGGATCCCGTATCAGTCCGTCCATCCATCAAGTCTCCTGAACAATGTCTGAGCCCTCCTGGTTGCTTTCAACCAGAGGAGGTCTCTGAAATCTGAAGTTTTCACAGATTTTATGGGGATCGGTGACCAGGTAGAGGAAACTCAGATCATCTCAGTGGGATCCACAGGAAACATGAGTCCAAGCTCACACATGGGCAAGTCAGAAACAAATTGTCTGGGAGCAAGTAGAGGTGGCAGGAAAAAAGCCCCATTTTATCTAACAGCCATCTTTATGCTATAAGTACAGGACAATACTCCTGTTTTCATCTGTGAAACAGAAAGAGTGAAGCTATTTTGAAATAAAGCATCTGTTGGCCTTTCTTTTCTTTGTTTTAGATCGAGTCTGTCTTTTCTGGTTGTAGGAGATACAAGGAATTGGAGGATTTTTACATTTATAGGTCAAAGAGTGATAATTATATAAACATTAATAAAAATGTTTCTTTATAACTCAAAAATGCAGTAGTCCTGGGTTTTGACATTAACCAAAATTTTAGAACAAGTTTAGCACCTCACCCTTGATCAATAAACCTCTTGTTACTTCTTCTCTCTTGGGCTTTTCAGTGATCTGGCATCAGCAGGCAGACAGCAGACATGGCCAGGTGAACTCCAAATCTTACTCTAGGCTCTATCCTGACACCCTTTGTTTCTAACAACAGCTAATTGCCTGTACCTCAATAACTGAAAGCATCATATTACAGGCTTCTTTTGATCTTAAACATTGAAAAGACTCAAAATTATTTCACCTGTCTCCCCTTACATACATCTGCAAGACATCTTTGTGAAAAACAATTAGACACAATGCAAACATGTCCCAGGAAACACATGCCAATGTATGTGGCTTAGGAACCAATGCTCAAGCAGCTCTTTTGATGGAAAATCTGCTGCAAATAAGACACTCACTCACTTCTGAAGGAGCACATTTTTCTCAATGGGAAGTGATGACATGAAGTTGAACCCTCTCCCAGTATTCCCCCACGCTATTCCTGCTTGAGACCGCCTCCAATGCAAACAAGGCACATAACCAGGACACAGGGAGCTTGCTGAAAGACCGTAGGAGTCACACCTATTCGTGAGTTTGCCACACGGCTGTATTTCTGCACACGAGTGATTTGTAGCTCTCAGTCCACAGAGCTATGATAACTTTTTAATAGGAAATCCAGGCCCCAGTGCTGTACCCAGCAGTTTTGTTATGCTCCAGGGAAGCTATGTGGAGGGGGAAACAAAAGAGAAAATTGACCATTTGTGACCACCCAGTATTAAAAAAGCAGGGAAGAGGCAGGCAGAATCCAAACTACTGCACACAGGAATAGTGTCTCTGAAATTTCTGCTCACTTCTTGATAAGCAAGGCCCTTATGAGCTTGCGGTGCTTCAAACAGTAAAGTTTGAAGCTTAGTTACAAATGAGCAAAATAAAGGGGCAGCTTCCTCTTGGGTTGGAGGTTTTCCTCACACCAGCTGTGGGGGGGGTGTATCTGTGCCACTCTAAAACTCCCTTACCACAAGCAGCAGCCCTAGACCCAGCAACACGCTGACAGTTTACCCCCTAGCCTCATGCTCTGCCATTGACGCACAGTCCACCCAGCAGAATTCCAGCAAAGCTATACCCATCACCGAGTCTTTCTTCCCCTCTCCTCCCTTCTTCCATAAATCAACCACTGCCACCTTGCTGGCCTGGGCAGATTTGTGCTGGGCTGTCTCCGGGGAGTTGCTGACAAACCGTTTTACTGGTGCACAGGAGATTTAAAAGTCTCCTGCAAATCTGACCCAATCTTTTTGCAGCTATGTGCTAAGGGATTTTGTTACAAAGATCAAGTGATGTCAAGTGCAAAAGTATGAAAGTAATTGTTACTTACTTTTAGGATTTGTAAACCTCGATACCCAGGAATTTTAGTATTTATCAACCCGTTTACAGAAAAAGTACAAAGACCAACACCTTTAGCAACAGATGCTGATTTGTGTTGTCTTGAATAAATTTGACACATATTTTTCCAGGCAGAAAAGCCTGAACAAAACCCCTTTTATCACTATAGATCCTGAACTGCTGTCCAGTGATCAATTAGTTTGCAAAGTCCTCTTTAAGTGCTCCCCACCTGCTCCATTGACTCCATCGGGTTCTGCACGTAAACAGCACCTCAGAAAGACCCCATATACCCACGGTCATGACATCTCACATCTAAAGCTCAGCAGTTCTCTTTTCCCCAGTGCACAACTCGAAGTGTAAGGCGTGTTTTCAAACGGGTTCATTACAGGCTCAGTGCCAAGCCTATTGCAAACACTAGAAAAAGACCTCAGCTGATTTGAGAGGTCTTTGGATCAGTTGTTCTAGGAAACAGATTTGTACAAAGGTAAGAGGAGGAAGAAACGGTACTTCCAAGAATTGTGGGATCAGTAACAACAGAAATGCTCCAATAGAAACTGCAAAGCTGATCGCCAGTTTGCATGGCTATACTAAGCTTAGAAAAGGTAGAACTAGTCCCTACAACTCAGAAGGCATTAACGCCAAATGTGGAGAAAGTTGATCAGCAAATGCTTTTCTTTGTATCTGGGTGACTTCCTACGGCTGTCTAAAAGCCTGCTTCTCATCTGAACTGGCCAACCCTATTCCCTCCCTTGTATCTGGATGCAGCTAGGTGTCACTGAGGAGCAATTCATTCCCACCATTTTGGAGCTCTGTTTTAAGGTGGGAAGAATTGGAGATACCTATCAGCCTCCACTGGTGACAGAGTTTGGATAATGACCAGAGACTAGATGGACAACTTGCAGAGGGCTAATATTAAGCAAGGGAAATCTCACCTTGTGCCTTTTAGCTCACTCAAGTTTTATAGGCAAGTCAGCTGCCAGATTCAAAGAGATAGTCTTTGGTGCATGAAGGTAAAGGTGCTGGCAACCCTCTTGTCACCCCACCATTTTGCTAGTTGTTTTTGTATTTAGATTATTCTTGCTACATAATGACCTGGCAAACAAAGTCAGAAGTCCATGGTAATCTTGTTCAAAAAGTACATATATTTAATAATGGTAACAATACATTTTTTTTTTTCCCCTGGAATATCCACTACTGTATTTCATTAAGTCCCTTCTATGGTCACTGCAGTTTGACTGTACATAGCTACTGTCTAAGCTGGATACATGGTTATGTTTTAGCAGAGTAGTACTCATATATTCTCTATAAATATAATAAAAGATTTAACATTTCTGTTTTCATTCTGATTCTTACACATATTTACTGGGTTTTCACAAAAAAATACATGTCTCTTTCCTGCCTCCCCCAACCTTCTATTGGGTTCCAAATAAACCTGAGTTTGTAATTCAAGTCAGTATCTGCCATCTGTTCAGGTACACAAGTCTGACACACACAAAAGATGGGATTTCAGTCATCCCAGCTTGCTAGCTTTGCAGCGCAAACATGTTCTTAGCATGAAGAAAATGCTTTAATGGTTTTAAATTAAAAGAAGAGCTGAAATGGAACTCTGGTATGCACAGGTGTTCTGTACAAACATTTTTCAATCTGGAAATGAGTGAAATTATTTCAGGGCTGTCTTCCTTATCATATTGGGATTTTTAAACATATTATTTTACAGGTAGCTTAACTACCCCAGAGGCGGGTATCCTCACTACACTGAAGAGTACAAGACACATATGGCCTCCCCTGTACTGAACTGATGGTGCTGAGGTGAAGGTTCCATCTGAAAGGATGAGAAGAGCGCTCTGGGCATTCACGCGCTGCTGCTTTTTCCAGCAAGCATTCAAAATACAGTCCAGTTATCTGTTCTGTCAGTATTTGGATTAACATCCAATTTTTTTTCTTGTAGATTTTGGTGTAAGGCCTGTGCTATGCTGAGAATCGGGAACATGCACTCAGCTATGGGCTCTGCTGGACACCTCCTCCCCTGCCTCTGCTGGCCCACCTCCCCCAGTCCCTGTGTATCTCTCTCATGAAACTGGAAGAAAAGCTTCTCAAACAGGGGTAAGTCTCAGCATTTGCACAGACACCAAACCAATGGGGCCACAAAATTGTTTGCAAAAATATTGATGGAAACAGGGCTTGGATTCACACTGATGGTCTTGAGGCAAAATACCCACCTTCTAACAACAATCCCAAGAAGAAGACAACACCTCTGCTGCCTGGATTTTGAAATGACGTTAATTGGGAGGGCAGCAGTAGGGCAGACATGGGCCAGGGCTGCCTGCTTGGGAACCAGACTGGAACAAGCTTTGTTGTGACTTTCCATACACACAAACACATATGCAAGCATGGTACAGACAAAAGAAAAAAGTAGTCTTTGGCTAAACCTTCTAATTTATAGGAAATTGTTTGAAGACAAAAACAGAACAAAAAAAAGTTGCCAACATCTCAGATGTATCATTTACTTAGAAAAACAAGACCGGTTATACAGAACATGGTGCCTTTTAAGAAAGTTAATCTTCACCACTCATATCTATACCAAATTTTTGGTAACCACTGCATTACCAATCTCGCAGTATAAAACGGCATTGGTACAGGTTCACTTGTCCTTTATTAGTCTTTTTAATTCACTGCAGTCTCTCAGAAAAGCCTTCAGGTGTGTCCAATGCTGCCTTGATGTAACGGGCTAACACAGCCCTCCATGTAGACACGCCATGGAACTACTACAGCTGCAGAAAATGAAGGTGACTGGATTGTTTAAACACAGAGTGTGACAATTTGGATGACTGAAGCATCTGCTTGCAGACCCATCATGTGAAAGGAACAGGCCTCTAGTGCGGTGAATTTCCACGTAATGAAACTTGTTTTTAAATAATCATGTTTCTTCTGAGTGATGTCATTAAATCATCATTTTCTTTAGGAAAAAATGTTTCTATTGTTAGCTACTTTATGTAATTAACTGTAAAATCTGCTTTCACTTCCAATACTCCCACTTTTTTTCTGAAAGTTTAGATCACTCGTGTCTTTATTCAAGCTTCTACCAACTTCATCTTCTTGGCAGTGCTTGTTAGCATGTTGACTTTGGACACAGAATCTTGAGTTTTCCCACCTGTCTAGCCACATGAACAATGCCTGTTGCAGTACCATGTACTGTATGGCAAAGGCAGACGGAGCACAGTCTCACCACAGATCCTGGATGGGACCAGCATTCATGGCACCATTCAGATTACCTTGATGAATCAAACCTTTAATGCTCACTGCTTTTTCAATCAACCATACTGCAATACTAGGTGAGAGCAGTGAAAATACATATTCACGTAGCTCTTTCAAGACATGTTTTACTGTACAGTCAGATGCCAAATGCTAATATTTCTTAACAGCACAAGCAGAGCCCTTTTCTTTCAGCTGCAATATGTAGGACAATGCCTTCCTTACAAACAGACCTCTGATTTTCTACGTTGGACCACTGTGGTATATTACGTAGTGACAGTATCATGTCTGTGGCTTTCCCTTCTTGTTAAAAGTAAAAAAGGTTAGATCCCAGAGAACAGCAGAGCAAACCCCAGGATGTCAGACTAACACTGGCCGCTGACAGCATCTGTTGCAGTGAAGGAAATCTGTGTGGGGCTCATCTGCTGCAGTTGAGGCATCCTCGCTTCCAGTGGCTTGTCGCTCGCCGACTGCATCGTCTGGTTCCTCTTCCGCAGCATCTGTCCGATCCCCATCATGGGGAACCTGCCTCTGCTTTTAACACAGTTGGGGCTGCCCAAGGGGTTGCTGGAAACCAGCTGAGTAGGGGACACTGCTTCTTCCTTTGCCGGATATGCTTTTTCTTCATATGTGAAAGAGACTTGGGTGGGGTGGACGGGGGATGTACTCCCTGGCTGAAAAAGCGGGGACAGTGTCCTTTCACTTGAGCTTTTGTAAGGGAAATTCATTGGCGAGCCTAAAATCCTGTACTGATGAGAGGGGGAAACCTGGTCTATTTGGTCTTCTCTGTCAACCGACTCGAAGGAGTGCACAATATTCAGGATGAGAGGAGAGTCCTTTGCCCGGCCCCCGATGCGGGCCGGCTCCTGCTGCGGGGACTCCTGCCTCTTGAGGAGTCGAGGGGTTCTGGGAGGAGGCTGCTGGACTTCGAGGTACTCCAGGGAGCTGGAAGTGATGCAGCCTGTCTTGGTTGCCAGGGGTTCGTGGAAAGGGCTTACCCCACCACTGGAGTCTGCAGAGCAATCAGAAAAGGAGCCAGAAGAGCAGATTGAATTTAATAGCACTGCTTTCTCTGCCTTACAGCAGGCAGTGTCTGATATCACCTTTAACAAATTTTAGAAGAGCGTGACAAATGCACTAGCTAAAACAAATGGTCTTAGGGATACACTCAGAACCTAACTCCCTGACTCTCATTTGATACTTACGTTGCTGTTTCACGGGTAATTTATCTGCCACTTTCCTCAAAGGCAGGAAGAGTGCTTAAACTGAGTAAGACAAGGACATGAAATAGAAAACCACAGATGTCTTCAGCTGTTTGTATTAATTATATCCTGTAAGGCCATGTCTGAGAAATCTCTCATTTCTCCTTTCTTAGCACAACTCTGCATGGTTTTTACTGGTTCTGCATACTGTATTCCCTGACATACCTAGAGACATAGGGGACAACAGTGAGTTAATCCCCAATGTCTTTCCCTGAGTTTTGGAACAAAATCTGTTCTTGGTTTCACACATGTGAATATGGAGTAGCTGCACTGGCCAGATTCAGGCTGCTACAGTTGGAACAGATTTGCTGCATCGGCTTCAGCAAGAATCCTCCTCCAGCAAGGACTGAATATAAATGGAACATCTTTGCAGGATTTGGCCCAGTAAAACAAAACAGCTCGTGGAGAAGATCTGCTCGGTTTCTACAGGATGCTGGCACTTGCTTATGCCAAGCTAGTCAAATGAAAACACGTTTTGCTGCCTTTATGGAAAGCTGTCCAAGGAGCCTGCTTTGCTAGGTTCCCCTTAATTGAAAGAATAGCAGACTGGCAGTTAATCACTGCCCACAAGTTCCCTCGGTCTCAAACCTAAAAGGGATCTAAAATAATTTAGGTCTGCCAGCCCTCAGCTACAAATCTCACATGTACTTCTTTTGAAAAGAATGGTCTTGGCAGGGGCTGAGACCCGAATGGATGTACGGGATGAAATCGCTTTCATTGAGAGTTGTCTAGGAAAAGAAGAGCAGGTGTAATCTGACTAGTTTCTTTCCGAAACTGGTCAAAATTATTTGACCACTTCATTTAAGAAGTGTCAAAACATGGTTTCCATAAGGAGAGAAATGCTTTAGCTGAGATCTGAATGATTTTCAGGTTTCAGTTCAAAAAAGCAGGGAGAAACCTAAAGAGGAAAAAAATGAACTAGGTTTACTTCCCCTGTACTTCCCTTCCCAAAGGAATGACAAATTCTAAGCAAAATGAGCACTTTCTAATGTTTTGTATGTTTTTGACAGAAAGTACATCCCATTTCTGACCAGCTCCATAGATTACTGCTACCGTGCAGCAGAGGTGCCTGTGCTGCCAGATGAACACAGTTTTGACATTTTTTTTAGGTAGAAAACACTGAATGATAAATTATCAAGTAATGAGAAAGAGCATAAAACCACCATACGCCACCACTCTAAATAAGCCCCTGGCATCACAGTTAAACGTTTTACATCGCTGTACTTCCCCGATGTGCTCTGTAGTGACCTCCCCTCATTTAGTCCCCTCACTTAACAGCTGGCTACATCACCTTCCTGCTCCTCAATGTCTCCCATCCACGTGTGCACTACCAACACCCCGTTTTCCCTGCTGACTCCCCTTTTCCTCCACTCCTTTCTTCCACCTCCTTTTGTGAGCAGCTCTCACCCATCCCTCCCAGGCTGCCTCCTACCCCGTGTGATTCATGCTCTGCTCTCCTCTGTCTTGTCTTTTCCTCTCCCTCCTAATGCTTTTCCCCCTCCTTTTGCTGCCTGAAATTTTCTGGGGTTGCCAGTCCCACCGGCATTTCCTCTCGGCTGCCTCTTTCCCCTTCCTCCACCATCAGCTGCTGCCCACTGCTTTTCCCAGGGATGCCACCGTTACCAGCACTCTCCTCAGGGTCAGGGGTTTCTTCCCATGCTGTCCCTTAGTCCTCTCTTAGCAAAATGCATTCGCTGGTAGGAAGAAGCTTGTCTACCGGCTTTGGTTTGTCAGTGATCTGGGGTGGGTGTTGATGCTTTCAAAGCACCAGTGTGAAGTGCAGATGATTTTGTATAAGTACGTATAAATAGGGAAAGAAAGCTTTTTTTAAAACACTGTGGGAATTCTGTGAAATAAAAAGAGAAGTAAAAGTGAGGATTCATGACTGCTGAACATCTTCATGGTTCCTCAAGACGTTTCGTTCAATGTTTGACTACATTATCCAGTCCTCTTTCAGATACCACCTCCAGAGCAGACAGCGAATGCAAGCCCACGATTATTTACTAACAAACACACAACACACAAGACACTCTCATTAATACCGCGCGTGCCCACGCAGGCACATGCACACAGGGACACACCACTGGTATTCCTCCCACTGACCTTTCTCTGGACCTCCAGCCTTGGTGACTTTCCGGTCCTTCAGCAGAGCCTTGGTGTTCTGTATCTGTGAGATAAGACAGGAAGAAGGCTGTCTATATGAAACTGGACTTTTCTCAGTTTTCTTTGGGAGCTGACGGTGAAGGATCTCCCCTTTCTTTTCTTGCTCTTTGAGTTTTTTGTCCTTTAAGTTGTAAAACAAACAAGAACAATTTGGTTTACTTAAGGGAAGTTTAAGTGACGCCCAGACTTACAAGCACACCACTTGCTGAAGCTGAATTAAAAACTATGCATTTACAAGGAACTTACCCTGGCTACTCAAAATAACTAAGCCTTCCATGTCTCATTTTCCTCTGTTTGACATGATTTCATGGCTCCCATCTGCTCTGACATTCATGCAGTGTGAAAGTTGGTTTTGGAAAATTAAGAGAAAAGGAAAGCTTTCTCTTCAGAGGCCATTTGTCCTAGAAGACCTTGCTGGAGCAAGAAGACACGTGTTTGTGCTCCTCCATACCTGAAATTTGCCTCCCTATTTAAGTACTGAAAAAATTCTCTTTATTGCACTTCCTCTGACATTTGAAAAGGTGAGCTGCAAAGCTTTAAAGAAGTTTAAACTCTCTGAGTCATTTATCTTCTGTCCAAACAAGATCGGGAGGAATAAGGCCCTTATTTTTACAGCATCTCTGCAAAATCACAAGACATGGAGTGGGAGAAAATTACTGACCCAACCCTCCACTGAGCCCTAACTCCTTTTCATGATGGGGAAGGCAGCTGAAAGTGGGATTGCAAGCACATACATCCTAAAAGATAGGTTTGATCTCCAGTGATGACAGAGGTAAAACAGAACCTGTGAGTTGGACTCGGAAGAGGAATCCAATTTTCTAAGAACTGTTTTACAGTGAAAATTCACTGTATCTTCTTTCAACATGAATCACTGGATTCTGCAAGCTTCATGACACTCTGTACCTGCCACTGATTTCAGGGAGAGCCAAAAGTCTTATTTCACATCAAAAAAATCAGGCATCCAATTTGTGGCTTTGCTTTGCTACCTCTCAAAGGTTTCGAGGATCTCCTACCTTTCTGGAACAAAGGTGTGGTCTGGTTTGAGACGCCAATCTCAAAGAAGTGGGGCTTTTGTTTTGGTTGCTTAGGGGTTGTTTTTGTGGTCATAATTCTCATCTAAACAACATGTTGTGCTGTGTCTTATTAAAAAGTCACTGTAAGTACAAGTCTTTTAAAAATGCAGGAAAGTTCCTTCACCCAATTATATGCCGAGGCCTGTAATTTGTCTGATAATTAAACACTGCCAAAGGACTGGCTCTCTTGATTTTCTTTTGAAAGTTCATTGACATAAAGTCTATGAAAACCCTCCACTGCAAAGTAATGTGCATACATGCGAGAGAGGGAAAGAAAGATGAAGAAAGCAACTTGGGTTCTCTTGGGCCACTAAACAGCTCTGGAAACATATTAAGACACCTAAGAGGAAAATAACCAAACTGCACTCGTTATGGTCATTCCCAGCTCAGACAGAGTCCAGTTCCCTGCACAGATGGTGTCTGGACACCACTAGGTTCACTAACCTATGAGTTTTTAGAATTTATGGAGTTGGAAGGAAGAGCTTCAGTTAATCATGAAGTAGAGTTTTTAATTTTATTACAGAAGTGGTTAGGTGACTTGGGAGAGAGGGGATCAGAGACCCTCCGTGAGCTATTCACTCTCTTCACCTCAGTCTCCCTTCACACGTATTTTTTGTCCCCAGCCTTCTCTCCATCCGTGCCTCATCTCCTCCAATTTCCTTCCCTTTAGCTACATAAAGTTGGCTAACCCTTCCACAGAAACAAACCAGTGTATTACGGAGCTGTTATCGCTGTGCTTGCATGATACCTCTTCATCCACCCGATGTCCTTCCCCTTGACTTTAGAGGCTGTAAGCACCTCAGGAACTGAACATTTATTCCTCCCTGCCCATGCTGTGTTTGGAACAACACAACATCTGATCGGTCCCAGGCACTATATTGGCAAGCACAGTTACTACTGACGACGATGAAGTAGTAACAACAACAACAATAATAATAATAATAGTGATAATAATGATGATGATGATAATAATAATAATGATGATGATGATAATAATAATAATGATGCTGTGTGAATAACACCCTGTGACAATAAGAGTCAGTGGAAGCTGTACGGTTAATTTTGAGCCCACCACACTATTTTTCCTCTGAAGGTTCTGAAGCTCTGCTGCCAAGTTCAGCAGCGACTGGGCTCTACCAAGTATCTTTTTTTAAAGGTACTTCTGAGGATGAGACCAAGTGGTGACTATATTAAGCCTAAAGGAGTTGATCAAGATTGTTAGTGGCTTTCTGCTATTTTGGATAGGTGAGGAAAGAATTTGCGTGTTGCTTGCTGCAGCATCTGTCAGAATGCAGGACGTTTCAATGCTACAATATTTTTAGCCTAATGGTGCAAGAGCTAAGCCACAGCTCCTCACCTGCCAAGTGCTCCTGACTTTGCCTTCACACTGCTGTTATACTTTCTAAGTTGTAGTAACACAGTCATGCAATACAATTAAAGCACCCACAAAAAAGGAAACTCACATATCCGGTGTTAGCAATTAATTAGTTTACATTGCAAATAGTCTTATAAATATTTTTAAAACTTACTAATATGTTTCTCTTAGATGATGGTTGTGAGAGGGGAAACAGCGAAAACCCTAAACTCCCAATGTGCCACATACTATTATATTTTAAAAGGAAAGGAAGATTTCCTTCAGGGGAGTTATAAAAGTTCACTCTTCACTGTACCGTGCACAGCCATGTAATGGCATGCTGTCACACAATGCAGGAGTTGTACCAGTATGTTATACTTGAATAGGTTTGGCATTACATCATCCTCTGCTATTTCCTGTCCTGACCTCGACCCGAAAACCTACTCTTAGTCCCAGCAATGGATTTGAAAGAAAGATAAAGGGTATTTGCCTTGGCCATGTCTGAAATGGTGATAAGACAATGACACAACTTCTTAAAAATTGCAAATTCCCCGAGTCTGAGCCCACTAGCTACCCTGTGAGGGGCAGGAATCCCCAGTGCTGGTCCCCTGGACTCGCTGGAGCGATGGCCACTCAGCACCCGAGGCCTCTCCAGCAAAAAGAGAGAGATGGAGAGAGGCAGCCTGCTGCCTCCCTCCTCCCTGTGCTGCCCATCTGCCCCAAGCACTTCAACGAAACCAGCCTGCAAAACAACCTGGTCACTTAGCACCGACAGCAGCCACCAGCACCCTTGGCCCCTCTGTGCTGATCCCACCACCCCAGGTTAGGAAACCTAATGGAGAAGAGGGGCTGGGCACGACCGCTGCCCACTGGCCCAGCTGCCTGCCCCAGCAGAGTCCACATTTCACATTGCTGGAGTGAGGTGGAAGAAATTCAATCGGCTGCTGAAGCTGATGCTGACCAGCTCTCCTCTCCCTGCTATCCCCATGGCAACACACCGCTCCGCTCTCTTTGCAGTGTCTGCCGAGGGACCAGTGCCTCCCAGTTCCCTTCTGGAAATGGGGGGAGGGAAGGGGACTCTATCTGCACCTCATGAACCTGCCTGAGCTCAAAAAAATCCCTGCTCCTGAGTGCCGGTGGCACCCACTGACCCCAGTGTCATGAGCTAGACACTACCAGGGCTGTGTTCCCATCCACGTGAAGGCATTTTAGGAGATGCCTACTGTAGTTACAAATGGAAGTAGCATCCTATGGTCTGTATTCATGTCCTGGTACAGTAAGGGTAACACAATCCCCTTGTGTAAATACAGCTAAAGGGATATAAAACATGCTTTATACTCAGCTATGCCCATGCAGAAAGAGAATATACTGTATTATTATCACAGTGTCTGCACTGTGATTGCATCAAGGTAACTATTTCAAGAAAGAAATGACACCCCCTCATCCTCTAAATAGCTACATTGGGACTAACTCTGAAGGCAGGAGACGCTTTGGAGGGAGACTTTATCCCTAAGCATGCCTACAAACCAAACTGGGGTCTAACAGTGGCACTTACTAACATGTTTAATCAACATACCATTAGTTTTCAATTACCCTTAGGGAAGTCAGACATCGGGCCTGGGACTCTCTGTTGCTGTGCAGAGAAGTGGCACCAGCACCTGAGGCAGCCGGGCCAGAGAGCATCAGGGATGCACCACGCAACATCTGGTTCACCTCCAGGGACCTGCCTGTGTTTCCAGGGGAAGGTTGCCCTGCAACAGCTTGAACTAAGATGACAAAGTGCACTTTAAAATATTATATTCATGGAGTCTACCCTCTGCTCACACATTTTAAGTAAGGTGGGTTTTGATTTATGTAAGAAAAGAATGATAAATACTTTGCCCTTATATTTCCATCTGGCTTGCAGTTCAACTTGTATTTCAGTCTTTAATATAAACAAAACCAGCCATGATACAGATTTGCCCCTGCAATTAGATCATCAATCCAGCCCTGAATAATAGCTTTTGAAATAAGCAGACTCTTAAAGAATACTGCTCTTTGTGTTGGTAGGTAAGACTTGCACAGCTCATATTACTCTTGTAATTTTAGTGCTTGACAGACAATCATCCAGGGAAGAAATACCCAGCCATGAGAAGACTCCTACTATCTGACACATGTTCTTTTAATACAAACTACCTTCTCTATTTGCAGGCAAGAAGACGAAACCAGCAGAGCAAAATGTAACCTGGTTAAATCTTTTCTCTGGCCAAGGGAAGTCCCTCACAATCAGTGGGCTAGTTTTGCATCACTTCTGCTAAGAAGCAGAAAACACTAACCTGGGCAGAGTTTTGTGCTAATACAGTTTCATCATTTCTGATAGTCAAGCCAGGGTTGGCCCAGGACACCAGGAATGCCAGGTGACCAGGGAGGGTCGCCCTGGTTATCACTCAGCTCTCTTCCCTACACCACCAAGGTCTTAAGACTCAAGGCAACACAGTTGTGGTCTTCTTACAACACCAACACCTGCATCCCAGAATGAAACTACGCAGCTCCCTGAAGAAGTTTGCATTATTTTGCTAAATAGAGCATTTAAAACTTTTTTCTTCATAAAAGCTGCAAGTCACCTTTACACTTCCACTCTAGGTTGTTGCTATTTGTTCCTTCAAAAAGAAATCAAGGGAATTATTTGTTCCAAACAGCCAAGACCACAGGTCTTTTTTTTGATCCACAGGTCAAGAAATCCATCGCCTTAATCACAATAGCCAAGGATCCTCAAATTCAGTCTGCTTTCAAAGTACCTTAAATAAGCTTCAGTGAGCTTTACCTCATAGGAGTCTTTATTTGCCTTGTATTTTTCTATCTGGTATAGTTGGTTCTTGTGGCAAATATTGTCCTGGCCTTCAGACTTCTGTGGAGAGAGAAACACAGAAAAGTAAAGTATGTAAGATAATTAGAGAAAACTAACATTCAATTACTGATTAATGGACCATATCCACCCCTCAGAATTCAGTGGAGGTGCATCAACTTACGGAGATGACCAGTTTGGCCCATTACATTTTAAATATCATTGATGGCATCATCATTGAAACGATCTAGCTAAAAGAACTGAGAAAGGAAAAAAAATAAGAAGCTGCTGTCACATCAGAAGGCCGTTTGGTATAATTTCTCTAAGAAGCAAACACATTAAAAAGAAAGCTCCACACAACTCACCCTCCTGCCTGTGCAGTTACGTAGGAGCCTACAGACCCTCAACTAGTTATGACTCCTCACCAGACCACAAGCAGCTGTGTGGAGAGGCCAAGGGAATAGAACATGCAGTTTGTCTTTGTGTGCCGTGCCCATCCTAGCACTCCAGCAAGAACCACGCAAAACGTGGCTGAGATCTCAGCTCCCCAGGATGTACATGTGGCAGCAGACTCCTGCCCTAGAGAAAGCTGCTGTGCCAACTCATCAGCAGTGTTTATGACCCCCCAAGCCATACTCAGGGGCCAGGACAGTCAGCAGGAGACTGGGAGACTTTATATTCACGTTATTCTGAATGTAAAACTTTCAGGTAAGTTTTCACTTAAAAACTAAATACAATCTTAATAGCTCTTAAGCTTTGATTTCCTGAATCAAATTACATTGTGCTATTGATATTTCAAGCAGCAGAATGATCTCAACATACTGACACAGTATACCACCAGTCACAAGTAAGGCTCTACATGGAAACAGTTTGCTTTTTATAGGATAACTGTCTAGTGGAGGGGATCTCCTACAGAAACAGGGACTTGTGAGACATAAAGCGTATCAGCAATTACCTCTGCAACCTGGAGTATTCTTATCTGAAATAACATTATGAAGATTGCAAGGAATACTTCCCCTTCATGGTTACTGCTACAAAATTAGAAAAACAAAAACCTCAGGTAAAGCTTTGAGATAAATACCAGCAAGCAGGGAAACTTTTAGCACCTTTTTTACCCTTCTCACCCACTTGTCCAAAGAATCGGCATCAAGCAGTACTTACCCTAAGGCTTGCCAAGTAGCGCTCCAGCTTCTTATTAAGTAGAAAGTAGATGGCAAGTGTGTGACTTGCCCTGTTTGAGAGCACAGTGTTGATGACGTCGCTGTTCTTGTAGCCGAGCTTCTCGGTCATGTGGAGCAGCACGCTTTGGCTGAGGTCCTCGAGGTGAATCCTGCACAGAGAGAGAGGTAGAGCACGCTGCTCATACCGACCTCCCAGCGACAGAGCCTTGCCAGCCACAGGGGATGTGGCAGAGTGTAAAGAAGAGGCCTGAAAGGCTCAATAACATGGGAGTGATCAGCTTTCTCCTCCTGCGAGCAGGCATGAAAAGGGCAAACTATTCCGGAACCACGGGAAGCCGTGGTAGGTGAGTGAACAGCACTCTCCCCACCATGTCCTACCCTGACGTGAAACGGCACCGTGATGCTCAGGACACCACTGTTTGTTACCCCACATCTGACCAATGAAGACTGTCAAGATCATCCAGCTCGTTTTGAAGGAAAAGAGGTAAAACCCAGTTCAGGTAGCTACACTTGGCTTTCTGAAATGACCCTTTCCTTGCAATCAAACACCACTGCATTCAGCTTCACCCCTTACCTGTTGCACCATATTCATGCACTAAGTAGCTAGGGAATTTCATGCTGGAGAAAGGGGATGTACAGGGAGGGTTATGACAGCAGCTCTCAAAATGGTAAAACTACTGCTATACTCATGTCAGTTAAAAGCACAAGTACAAGACATGTTTATGTATGTTCTCTTCTATAAAGTCTATAACAGACTCAGGCAAGGCGAGAAATGAAATACAGCAGCCTTGTGGAAATGGCAAAGCATCTTCTCAGTCTAAGTTAAAACCAGATTTTCCAAAGAACTCTGCTCCTATGTAGACCTCTAAATGCACTGGCCAGCCTCCCAGATGTAGCCGTCAACTCCCACCCATCTCCAAAGAAATGCTGGGTTTAATTTGGTTTCTAAAGGTTATTCCTTGCTCCTAATATCAAGCCTAATATCCGGCTAAGACAAGTTAGGGGAGCTTGGTTGTGGGCTTTTTTACAACCTACCTTCTGCCTTCAAAAGGACCATTCTCCACCTTTCCCACCCCTGCCCCGCTGTCACTCTGTCCTGTTCACCTGTGATGCAAAGAATGCCCAGACAGCAGTCTGGGTCTGACACAGAGGACTTAGACAAGATGTAAAACATCTCAAGTAACTCTTTTCCTTTATTTGGTGTGCTTATTAACATCTGTTCTGCAGCTAAGGGCTGGGCTTTTTCTAAGTTCAAAAGCAAAACTTATCTTGGCCACTGCATGTTAAAACATCTGGACAGCAAAAGAAATTCAAACAATTTCTACTCGAAGTGCTCAACAAAATAGTAAGTTTTTGCTTGCCTTTAGAGAATTTCTTTAATAAAAGCAAGGTTATAAAAAGCCTGTGAGAATATTCTCTTGAAAACGCAGTTTCTTCCATTCTTTCAACTTATCTTCATGCTCTCCCATTTCCTACCATATTCCTGTCTTGAGAACAATGGCTGTTACCCTCAGAACGGTGGAGGATCCCTGCAAGAACGTAACACAGCTTCTTGCTTGTGTTGATTAAGAGAGGAAGTGATTCTTTGCAAATTCAGTAGTGGATTCTTCAGGATTATTTTGACACATCTTACCCACATTTGTACACTAACAGAAACTTGGGCAAACTTTGTTGAAGCAGACTATAGTGGTACTTTCTGAGGCAAGCTCAAAAGGAGTCAGGACATGTTTTTAAATATTTCGAAGGAAGGGAGGGAGGGAGGGAGGGAGGGGGGGAGTGTTGGGGTTTTTTTCAGTAGCAAAGCATAGCATTCCATAGTGATGTTTCCTTTAAAAGTGCTTATAATAGGAAAAGATTATTATCATCACCATATACACATATATGCATGAGCAAACATATACCCTCTCTATAGACTGGCACTACATTTTCTTCTGTTCTTCCATTTGATTTGCTTGCCTTTAGGAGGGAATGATTAATGGGCACTCCACAAAGAGCCTTGCACAGCTATTCTATCTAATAGGGGTTAGCCTCTTCTGTAAGTCACCTACCTAACTGCACCAATGAGCAAACTCTAGAAGGGACGTTTCCACCACAGCCAGACTAAAGCCTGACAACTGCAAGCTAAGAATTAAAAAATAGAGGCATGAAAATGTACCTACAAATACAAAAGAATTGTGAAAGCACATTCAGACCTGTTTCTTTTTTCCTCTTTTCTGCAGATAAGACACACACAGCAAGAGAGTTAAATTACCCATACAGCTCTCAGTTACACTTATATTCACTTAACAGATGCCACATTTGGTAGATTGATTAGACTCATTATGACAGTGATTTCATTAGCTTAATGACTCATTCAGTTTACACTTGTTTTCCCTTTCTTTACCATACAATGTTCATATGTACCATACTTCAGTACAGTCCAATGCACCACAGAAACTCACATTTCCTTTTGGTGGACAGCATACTATGCAAATTAACTCAATTGCCCTTAAATTTGGGCCAGTAATGTCAAGGTGATGGGTCTGCCTGTTCTCATTCCTGGTGAAATAAATGTTCATAGGGGTCATCTTTATCTTCTGTCCACGTAGGTCTGGGGATTGAAAGCAGCTGGTCTCACATTTTCCCTCCCTGTTTCTAGTGATGCCTCCAGGCATCCAAGCTGCTCAACATCTATCCAACCATATTCTGAGAGCAGGAGACCTGTTATTCTCCTCAGGTCAAAGGACTGCACAGTCAGAGTGATTCTCCACAATGCAGTATTTGAAAGTTAAGACACTACCTCTGGAAGGTAAATGCTTGCTTCTAAATTAGGGCACCTCAGTTCCCTGTTGATGCAGAGGGAAGAGGGAGGTGACTCAGGAAGGGGCCCGGACAGTTCAGACTGCAACCCATAAGCCAGCCAACAGCAATGTCAAAGGGAAAGGTCTCCAAAAATTCTAGAGGCTGTCCCAAGATTCAGGGCTCAAACTGATTCCCTGTGCCCAGGTCTCAGTGGGTTCAAGCAGTGGCAGTGCTCATCACCTGCTTCAGCAGTAAGAGAGTGATGCTGCAGGTGCCTCTCAGCCCCACAGGGGTTGGACTCATGGCTCTGAAACATACCCCGCTCCCCTGGGTAGCGGTGGAGCAGAGGGGAAAAGGAGTGGGAGACACTCCTACCATCAAAGCTGTGACCTGAGCTGAATGCTGAAGGCTGGATGTATGCAAGGCTTGAGCGTGTCTATGGGACTGAGTCCTTCAGGGCACTGACACAGGCAGATGGCCTGGGTGGTGAACGCCAAATCATTTTTAGGTGGAGGACAGTGGTTCAGACTTTCAGACAAAAGTAAGTTGTCACGCATATGCTACATCTAGTATCTGGCAACTGAGTAAACTGTAGGGGGGAAGTTAGGATCTTCACTTAAGGACTTTCCTCTTAGCAAGTTAGGACAGAAATTTTAGGGCACTGTGAAATTTTAAGCATGAAAATTAGGCTTTAAATTGCTGTCTTTGCCTCAGTCTTACTTAGGATCTTGGCCTGCAAGCTAGTAACTCCTACAGTGAATCCTCTGCAGGTTCTAGATTGTGTGTGAGACACAGCTGGAGGGCTTTGATACAGGAAGGAGGTTTTATCTGATCAAATATAGACATATATTTCTAAACGAGTTGCCTAAGGCTCCATTTACAGTCACTGAAGAGGAACTTGGATCTCCTGGGCACAAAGTCGTCCTACTACAGAATCAAAAAGAATTTAGATGAATCATTCTGTAAAAAGGGTCCTTATTTCTCTCCATTTACTGTAACGAGAGCCCAGGCTGACTGGCTCATATGTAAACTCTACACTGCAGATGTTTAAAGTCAAGCAAGATTATTTCTAACCAAAGTGGACCACAAGTAACTTCCTTTTTTTTTTCCTAGATGGATGTTTGACTGGTCATGAGATTTGTTCTCTGTTTTCATTTAGTCATGTATTCAGCACTGCACAGGTATTCAAGATCAACAACCAACAAAGTTCATTTAACTCTGACCTTTCTCACCATGGTTTGCATATTTACCTAATCTACTGAACCTCATGTATGTATTACAAATAAGCATAGCCTCTACTAGAAAAGTAGCTTGGCTTTTACTGACAAAGAGAAGATCAGAACTACCTGTCACAGATACCCATTCCAAGGTCTGAAGTCAATTAATCATATGATCTGCACCCCAGACCACCCTGCAAATAATGCATCCTATGCAAATAATGTATGGTACGCCAGCTTCTAATTTAAGATATTGGTTTTGACCATTTCAAGCAACGCATATTCAGTGACCAATCCTAACAACTTTTAGGATGGAGTCATAAAGGCAGTCCCAGAAAATACACTGGGATGCTGCCACATGAATGGAACTGAAACACCAGAGCTGTTCATGTTTTAACATACATAATGCATATACACCCTGGCAGGCTTTCTCCACCTTTTCACACAATACCTGTTTGGATACGTGACATTAGGTGGTGCTCTTCCAGGGTAGTTCTCATTAAGCCATCGATTTGCAAGTGCCTGCTGGATGTTTGGTCTCTTTGCAGGATCTGGCTCCAGTAGAGATCGTAGAAAGTTTATGGCCGCTGTGAAGAAATCAAGAAAAAATCCCAATAGCTATGTCATCTGCTTTATGACTTAACACAGTAGTTGAGTTACTACAGGTGTGTAGCCTGACCAAGAGTATACTAAAAAGGAATGTTTCCCTTATGGTATGCTCTAATGTCCTTGAGAAAACAGAAAAACTGATAAGGGATTAGTAAGTAAAATAAAGAATGATTTAGAGTAACAATGATTTATAGAGTCATAAAGGAGAGGAGAAAAAGCACCTTTTGTTTCAGAGCTTGTTTGAAGTTTCTGAGCAGGTTAGCCCAAACTTAATTTTTGTATGCGGACAAGAGGCTAGAGTCAGGTCAGAGACAAATCAATCAACCTGTGTTTAAAGTAGGAGATGGACTGGGGGTGAGTGGAGGGGAGGGATGCAGAGCTGAGAGGGAACACATGGAGAATTGGACTCCCTTTGACGTTGTAAGGACAAATTCTCTCCTGCCATCCATCCAACCTACAATCAGTTGCAGGAGATGTTAGCCAAATTAAAAGAGTACAGTAAAATTAATGAGCTTCATTCTGTTTTCAGATACTGAACCTTCCACTTTCAGTGACAGTCAACCAACCCTCAGGAGTTTCTTGCAAAAACCCTCAAAAGTACTTTCCTGATATTTTTAAGTCATGCTTCTTAGATGGTTAGAAGCAATGAAATCAAGTGATTTGCTTAAAGACTCCCAAGAACTGCCTATCCGGGCTAGAAATAAACTCTGTTTTAACTAAGTTTGGTCTTTATTCCTCAAATTATCAAGGTTAGATTCAGTTTATCAGCTACAAGATAGTAAAGAGTTAACTATGTCCTCTACAGTTCCTTGCATGAAAAATAAAGAAACCTAATTCTGGGAAAACCAAGATTGGAACAATTTTGTAGAGGAGATACAGTCAAGTGAGACGATGCCAAATAAGTCCTGAATGAAGTCAATGGCAAGTAAGAAGCACAAGCGATGGCTGCGGCACAGTTTTCTCCAGGTCGGGTGGACAGGACCTTGGGGCTTTTTTTCCACCTTCTTCCACAGCAGAGCTGCAGTTCCTGTCCTACACTGTCCTGGATGTGTTGTGTCTATTTGTGTCCTTACAAGCGCAGGCACCCTGGGCAGTGGCAGCACAGGGACACTGTGGCACCAGATGGTGTCCTCTGGGATGTGTCTTCTGGGTAAGCTGCAGTACAGCCTTGCCAACACAGCTAAACTTCAGCTCAGCACAGGCAAAACAAACCCTTTAAAGGCTTGTGTTACAAAGCAGATCGAACTGGACGTGCTAACACCTCAGTGATAGAAAACCGCGAAATTATGGGCCGGTCTTCCCATTCGGCTTCACAGGCGTTTGGTCTCACCGCCGCGGCACGCTCGCTCAGCACCATGCCATCCCCTACTCTGAAGCAGAGCAGCCACGATGTGTCTTCTCCACCAGCAATGCAGTGAAAGCTTCGTGAATCTCACATGCAATTTAAGGAGAATAGTATGCCTGCTGGTGAGGCCACGATGTCCTCACCGGCAAAGGGCATGAACGTTAACTGAGGCACAGCGCCATGTTCTCCTCTATGGGGCTGCTGCCCTCCACCGTGTTTGCCTGGTTGTCCTCCTGAGCATTTGTATTTCCCCAAGCCCACACACATAACCCCCCACCCGCAGTACTGGACAGGATGGGTCAGGGCAGAGGATGAGGAAGGGAGGATTTCTCCTCAAGCAAATCAGGGCTAAACCTGATGGGAGCCAGCTCCTAACAGCTTGGGTAACCCCAGCATTCAACATCCTGCAAAAATCAAATATCAGCTGGAGACAGCCCTGAGAGGCTATCCATTTTGATGCAGGCCTACTGTTAAGAAGCTTATATGTGGGAGAGAATGAGTTACGATTATGTATTTACTGGTCCGACTAGGCATTGGCTGTTTTTTTTCTAAGCTCTCTCTTCACAAATTGGTGATTTATGTGAAATACTTTACTTAAATCTCTTCAACATTTTTGTTATTTTCCTACAACAGCAATATTGCGGAAGCAGCAGGAAAAGCCTACATCCAAGTTCATAAACCCAAGTGCCCCCCCCCGTCACGCCTCTCGGGCACAAAATCCCCCATTATGGCAAACAACAAACCCCTTCTTCTTCCATTTTATCTCCTCTCTCTCCAGTACTTCCCCCATCTCTGTGTTAGAAACCGCATGCATCCCATGGGTTCAGAGCAAAATCTACCCAAATCAACACTCTCCCCATCCATCACTACCATCCTCAGTCCCCAAACCAGCTCATGTCTCCTTAAAAATGTTACTTTTTTGTTTTTCCCTTGGCAAAAGGCAGACTAATTAAATGAAGTTTGTGAAGTATCACAGAGACCAACGGATCCAGACCAGGAGAAACTAACTCTGGAGAGAAGATCCCCCCTGGGATGCTTTCTGACTGGCCAGACCCGGGTGACACTGAGATGAGTACCAGCACCTTGGCTGATTTGAGCTGTCAGACAGTATGAGGAGGAGAGAAGCCTTTTCCAGTTAGCTGTGTGGCTATGGGACAGCAAAATCAGTCCCCCAGGGAGCAATCACGAAGTTGCCCACTCGATTTTTGGACCCACTGTGTCTGAAGCCATTTTTCCTACTGCACCAAGTAGGCTGGTGAACAAAGGGTGCTGTGAACCACCCCACCAGGGCCTCGTTACGTGAGGCCTCATTTACGATAAGCTTGAGGACAGCACTTATCTGCTTAGCTGGTGACCTGCACTTGGTGGAATTTTGTTCCCATTGTGTAATTTTGGGGCAAACTTTGTTCTTTTGACAAATAAGAGACCAGCATCATGAAAAACTACATTTCTCTCTTAAATTCCTTGAGCATACCAAGCTCAGTGATGACCAGAGCATGCTTCAGGTGGGGATTACAAGACCTCTGCTGTCTTCACGTTCCTTGTTCTTAATGAAACCAACTTAGTGTCTTGTTCACACTGTGAGGGTGTGCCTGGTTATAATCAGGTATACAGGTACCGCTTACAAAACCGTCCAGAGAAAATGCCATTTCACATGAGGTCATTTCCCAAGCCACGAGCGAGCTCCACCTCATAAAATCCTTCCTCCGAACTACAGGCATGGATAGACGATGGCTTTTCTTCTTGTCTGCAATCCATTTCTCTGTTCCAGAAGGAAGACCACGAGCATACAGAAGCGGTGAATTGAGAAAAAAAAAGGAATATGTGCAAGGTGAATACCAACTTCCTGAGCAACTGAACTCTGCTCACCTAAAATCAATAATCAGATAGCTGTGTTGTTTAAGAAGCTTAATGAAAAATGGTTTCCTAAATGGGAAAATCAAACGCTACCTCCAAATTTTCCCTGTTGCTACACAGTTGCTTTGGGCACTCACAGTCACCCAACAGTTTAACTAACACATATAAAATATACACTTTCTCAGTGATAAGACTGGCTACTTTTATGTTGGGACTGTATGTTCAGTAACTGTGAAATTAAATATTGAAAGACAATGTACCGAACAAGCAAAACAGACTCCTGCAAAAAATCTCTGCTCTATATATGAGTTTACAGAAAAAGAAAGCCCTATTAAAGAAAAACATCCATAAACCCAAGAAGTTAGCGAACACAATAATTCTCAGAGCAGATGAGCAGAGTTTCTACCTGCTGATCCAAACCCTAACCACGGCAAGAAAAAAAACGTCATCTTAAATCACAGTCTGCCATGTCAGTGAACGCACAAGGCCGTTGACTTAGATCAAGAACCAGTGTGTACCTTTGTTCACAGTGAGTAAAGGTTAACACGTTTAAATCTATTCCATTAATTTGCCGGCATGTCTGAAAGTTCAAGCTGCTATAGTTCTCACAGGACAAACAAAATACCATTTTCACTGGAGACCATAGTGTCAGTGAGCTACAAATGCTACAGAGACGCATTTGTGAGAAAATTTGATCTCCATTATAAAATGGTAGAATGAATGAAACAGTAAAATGAAACCTGTCAAAAGCAATGCTAACTTTTTTGCTACCCAAGGTCTGGTCCTCTTCAGGCCTTTCATGGGTGATTCAGCCTTTAACACATGAGTTGTCCCGGTGAAGTCAGTGAAATCTCCCACTTAAAGATGATTGAAATAAAACGATGATGGGGGAACAGTCCACTGGTTCAAAGACACTACACAGCCATCATATAACTGTTCTTTATTAGTAAAAGCCTCACTCTGGGAGTTACATTTGGTAAATTTTTTGCCCAACTTGGAAAATGTTTCCTATGACATTGTAAGTCCCTGAATTCAAGAGTAACTTTGTAATTGATGCAGCATTTGGCAGCTAGATCAGTACAGCATAAAGCAGTCAGTATAATCTTTCTTTTAATTTACTCAGTGGGGCTTTAGAGCGTGTGCTAGAACATTAAAATAGCCATTTTGTGCAACTGAATCCTAACAGGAAGTCTCTAGAATGGAAATACCAAATACTCTAATTGCGTCAAATAGATGGCAAGACTTGCAGCATCCCAGCTCACTTATAAACCTACCACTTTACAACATGCCAGCAATATGAACTGCTGGCAGGAAAAGTGTACTTCATACAGATGCTGAATGAACAAGGAACAACATGCTCCACTTGATCCATGGATAACCTGTGTGAGAAAACCCTTAACTACCTACTTCTTCCATATGCAGGTAAACCCGTACTTGGGAGATTTCATCTTGTGACACAACTTCCAAGGGCTTTTTCTTATACCCTGTAACAATGGTTGCCATCCTTAGTGTACTGAGTGAAATGTATGCTATGTTACCCTTTTTCTATTCGCAATCTTTTAATTTTATTGAATGTCCCTTGTAAACAGGCTGCCAGATAAGAAGAACAGAAGCTGTCCACGAACAACAAATTTAGCATACAAAAATAAAACCCAACTACAAAACAGAGTTTGTTCCAAATGCTGAGAACGGTCTTGCTATAAGCTGAAAAATGATTCTGTTGCCTAGTGACATGGCTCTGAAGCAGGAGTTAATATTTCTAATACTAATACATCAACAATTTTGCATTTTGTGAACACACAAAGGTTATCAAAGGTCACTGTACCAAAATAACTTTCTGTGTGCATGTCATTATTTCATAATAAATGTGAGGTCATTTGAGGTAGCTTATCAGTCAACCCTAATCGTGATAATGCCCAGGAATCTGTTATTCCAAATTAATGTGTTCATGTATCCATACCTTACACTAAAATCATCTGAATGTGCAAAAATGACCAACTACTCTAGAAAAGCAATTTCACAGAATTTCACAGGTTTATTCTTCTCTCATATTCAGCACAACTTGGCATTTCTTCAGCTTACATACAGAAGTCAAAGCAAAAGGAGTTCTATTACAGCAACTCCTGCAGATCTTTTGGAGGCTAAAATGAAAAAAAGAGTATTTTTCACAATTAGCATGCCATGTCAGTAGCATGACTCACAATCCAGAATTCAATTAAATGGTTCTGACCAACTGGATATGAACAGGTCTCAGCACACCCCCTTGATTACCTGTAGAGAGCTGGGTGGGAAAAGGGTTCATTTCTTTATCCACCATTTTCTGATATAAAGCTCTCAAGCTGAATGGCTCCACGGTAAAAGGTAATGTTCCAGTCAACATTGCGTACATGTTCACCCCACTGAAATAAAACATAGAGAAAAAGAAACCAAAATGATGAGGAACAAGGAAAAACTTAGGCTAAGGTTTTAGTGACTGTACTTGATCTTTAATGTCTGACAGCTACTAAAAAAGACCAAAAAAAGCTCTCTCTCCTGTTGCGTACAATGATTTGGGCAAGAATTCCCAGAGTTTTGCTCACGGAGGGTCACACAATGTGTAGGACATAAGCTGGGAGCCACAGAACAGAGCCCAGCTCTTAGGCAACTCCTCAGCTAAATGCCACGCCACAATTAAGTCTTTCCTCAGGCTGCATAAACATGCTGCAGTTGGAGACCTTGTCCTGGTGCTGCCCTGGGTGTGGAATGACTGCCTGCACCAACGGGGACATTGCAGGTCCTGGTTCAGCACGGAATGGTGACCTCCATGCCCTCTGGTGCAGTCCAGAGCTTAGGTGTGAACAATTAATTTTTCAGAGCAGAAAACTTACTGCTTGTTTAAGCACAAGCAAAGTCAGCAATGAAAAGTGGGTTGGGTACTCTTGTTCTTTTTCCTCTTAAAAGGACTTTAAATTCAATTTGACTGGAATTCCTCCCTTTTGGGAATTTGTTTCCCTGGTCTGCTGAATACATGCATGCGAACAGAAAAAAACTAAACCTGTATGATGTCATGAACTGTGATCACAGACACCATTTGTTCAGGTATGAGGAAGGGTAGGAGTTAATGACATTTTCTTTCTTTATTAAAAAGAAAAAAAGAGCAGAACATTATTACTGGAGAAGTTTAAATGATTTACAAGAATGACTGTGCTCTGTTTGCCTGCATTTCTCAGGGCTGGTACTCTCAACTTGATGTGGACAGATGGCCCACTGCTGGAGTGAGAAATTCAGTAGCCATACAGTGATCTAGGTGTGGGTCTCCTCGGAGGACAGACTGCAAATGAGGCTTCAGCAGGGGAAGTTCTAAGAGTCTTGAGGAACAACAGAGTACCCACTGGATCAAACTGAGAGATGAATTTGACCCAGGTGCTAGTCTCATATATAAATGATGGCCAATCTGTTTTAGCACTAGTAGTACTCATACCATGCTTTACGTCTTCCAAGCATTCCAAATACTTCAACTTGGGAATTGTCATAATTCTGTTATTTCATTGAATGCCCGTTGAGGGAAAATCTATTGATACTAAAGCAAAAGCTAAAACTCAACTGACTTCAGTTAATTCCTCTCCAGGATTGGTAAGTATAACTGACACCATGTCCATGGCCAACAGGAGGGCAGTGGGAGGTGCACAGTCTAAAACCATACTGCAGACAAATTAATTGACTCCAAACCATCTTTCTGGCTTCCTCTACCTCTGGCATGGGGACTTCTGTCCTCTTGCCTGAACACTAGTAAGCTCACAAAGGCTCACAAGTTTTCTGGCCATTTTTGTTTCCCCTTTAATGACCATGGATTCAAAGTGATGACCTGACTCAATTTCACATTTCTCGTCGGACTTGACTGTGGATAGTGCATGGACCCCATGTGTATGATGGAGGATCCTTTGGGGAAAACTAAAAAAGCTGTTGGTCCTCTTGTGCCAAAGCCATGTCTTCTACTATGTCTGAACATCACTGACCAACAGTTGTGCTCTACTGCAATCCCTCCATGATATATGTTCTAGCAATCTATATACAGGTATGTAAAGATCTAATTCAAAACAAGGTATCTGTGCAACATAGTTCACAGAGTTACACTAATTAGTTTTTCTTGCTCAGAGTAGCCAAATACATTAATAATGTTTCACATTTCAGCAATGGTTAACAATGACAGTAATAACAATTATAAACTAGAGAAGTAACTTACATGGACCAAACATCTATTTTGGGCCCATATTTCTTCCTTGCCAGAAGTTCAGGGGCTGCATATGCTGGGCTCCCACACTGGGTGCTGAATGGATCAGAATAACCCAAGATGCCTGCACAGTTGCTCAATCCAAAGTCTGTGAAAGGCACAGAGACAGAGTTATGAAAGAGACAGATACAGTAAAACCATGCTAGAACACAAGGAAAAAAAACCACAATTTTCCAAAAGCTAAGCAATGAACTGACTAAGAAAAAAATCATCCACATGCAAAAATTTTACATAATTTGTTTCTCTGAGGTGCTAAATAACCAGAGATTTCCACAAACAATAAAAAAGTCTTAGAACGTGCAAAATTATCAATTTCATACACAAAGCTACTGTATTTCACTGGGAACTGTATGGCAACAACTGGAGTTGAGCTTGACCCAGGCACTGTGTGGCGAGCACAGGGCAGAAAGCCACCTCGGGCTGCCGTGGATTCCATACTGCTGCAGTATGCTACATAGAGGCCAAGTTTAAGTGGGACTTCTTCAACATTTTCCTCTAGATCACGTAAATGAGCCATCAGATGTAAGGCGGGCGGCGGGGGGGGGGCAGCTTTCTGGGACTGCTGTGGTGATGCAGAAACACACAGGGTTGCAGAGTCAGCATTTCAGCTCTTAAATAACACAGGGAGATCTTGGAGCAAGAAGGGGAATGTGCTGATTTGGCTCCTCCCTCCCTGGCTTCTGCCTTGAATTATTGTATTTCTGGCCCCTGGGTGTATCTGACACTGGCAATAATAACAAGGGACTGGCAAAGGCTGGCACCGTGAGCTGATCGGAGACAAGAGGCAGCCTCTCTGCACTGAAGGAGGTTGCAGTTTCCCAAGTGCTCTCAGCCAACTGAAGCCCAGGCTGGCGCCGAGAAGGGTGTTCCTGCAATCTCCCTCGTCTGCTCTAGTGCTGGCATGGCTGCAAGCTGAGCTGGGTTTAAGAAAGGGTCTTAAAAATTAAACCAAGCTGTTTTTAAGAAAGGGTCTTAAAAATTAAACCACTATGCAAGGAAAGAAAGGCAGACAGAGTTGCACCAGCAGCAGAAGCGGCTGGGGGCAACGTGCAAGCCAACCCTGTCTAGTGGTTGCCCATGCGTGGCTTGGGAGAAAGCAATTATGAAACCACTGCCTGAGAGGGCAGTGAGTAGAGGTTGAAGAGGGTCTTGAAAGTGAAGCCAAACAACTTGATGTGATAAGGGGAGGAAGCAAGACAAGCTTGCAAGGAGGAGGATGACGTAGGCAAAACTGACGGGCTAGGAGAATGGCCTTTGCTGCAGGGCGACATATCAAGCAGCAGAGGATCTGGAGAGGTCACAATCAAAGTTGTCTGCAATTATTAGTAACTTGTTACTGATGACAGCTGCAACACAAAAATACAACTATTAAGAACACTGACATCTGTTTCGTTCCTTTCTTTTTTTTTGATCTTCTTATAAATTCCCAGAATGCATGCATATTTAAAATTAAAGCTGTCTTAGACATAAATGAGGCACTCAGAAGAAGCAGACCTCTGAATCCCCTTCCTATAGGTTTGCATCTTGCATCCACGTGTCTCATAAAACAGCAGCTTTCTGGTGTGCTCCCCACCTGCTTGGGTGAGCTAAAAGCATCACGTCTCACAGGTCAAATGTAGCAGGCAATTCTTGAGCCCATGCGATACCCTCTCTCCACAGTCATTAATCTGGATCTCTCTCCCTTATCTGTCTTCTTATTTGTGTAAGACTTGAAGTAACTGCCTGTCCTTTAGCTTTTACCCCATGTTAAATCTGGCTGAAATCAGACAGGAGTTCCTCAAGGTATTAGAAGTGCCCTGACAGGGTAGTCACATAAGCCTCGTTCCCTTACAAAACCAGGCAAAAAAATGATAATGGTTACAAAAAAATGCAATTATAAAGATGACTGTGTGAGCCGCAGTGCCCAACTGGCTGCACAGTGCTTTCCACTCGACTGGCTGTGTCTCTGAGAGCAAGACAAGCACAAGAGACAAGAATCACCATATTTAACATCTAAAGAGGCTCAAAGGGGTTTTGCTGGAGACCATTGTCAAAACTGAAGGGAGGATCAAGACAATTTCCTTGCCTCTGATGAAAAAAAAATTGTCTCTGGACACTGCTTAATCATCTCTGCTAGATATGTATTATCCCCAGGGCTTACACAAATACTTCCAAGGATCCATTTACTTAATTAGCGTATTTATTAGCTATGGCCCAAGATGAGTTATGGCAACTGTAAAATACTTTTTAAAACTCCTAGAAATAGTATCTCCACACAGTATTATTATGACAAATGCACATGGTCTTTGACCTACTGTGTCATACCACCTCAAAATTACTTGACTGTAATATAATGTTTTATGATCAAAGTATATAAGGGCTATATTCTGAGATGGTGTAAATCAGCATCCCTTTATCATTATCAATGGAGGTATACTCTAGTGAAGGTTTTCATTATCTTATTTGCTTAAACTATAAACACCTTATTCACTTTTTCCAGCTCATTCATTTAATCTAGACTGGTATATTCATATTCTTTTTTTCTAATGCCTGTTGAAATGCAAAATGCATAGAAACACATGCATATCGGGGACAGGGATTTTATCAAAAAAGAAACGGGAATATTTTTATTAACACTGTGGCAGCACATCGTGATCACTGTGTGATTTTTATTAAGGATGCACTGCTGATCTTGATAAGAACAGTATTACCACCAGCATTGATAATTTCACTGCCATTCCTGCCTCTGTCTTGGGCTTCCTTTCAATAAGCCGAGCTAATTACAGAATTCAGATCAAAGGCCATACTTGGTTTTCCAAAGTAAATATTATGACATGGAAACTCCACCACCCCCACTGTTCATACTATCAAAGTATCGCATTACACCACTACTCTTTAACGCCTCCAGGAAATCAACATTAAGTTATGGATATATGGCTATCTCTGAAGCTGTGACAGTCGGAATAGGGAAGGAGTTATGAAACAGCAGAAGCCTTAGCACCAAGAATGTGGACAAGTTTGACCAAGCAGAGCTCCACAGAACTCAGTACAGCCACGTATTGGCAGGGTCCTTTTGGTGTCATAGTTCCTTGAGCAGGACGTCAAGGACTTCACATGGGCCATGAGTGGCTTTTCATGGCATCTTTATTAGACACCTACCACCATGGGCTGGTAGGTGAAGAGAAGTGAATTATTTCCAGCATTTCCAAGCCTGATGTTCCTAGATTTGAGACTTAACAGACATCTAAGAATAAGTCCAGTTAACACAGCACAGGGAATTTTTCTAACAATGGTACCTAAGAACATATTATAAACCACCTTGTCACATAGCTAAAAAGAGTAACAAAAGCAAGATGCTATAAGCGGCTGGGTGAAGAAGGGGACTCAAGGGATTCAGTTCTCACTGAAATGCATGAAAAAGCAGGGATTTTCAGTGTCACTTCCTGGTACATTTTTAATCTTCATTTCACCTTTTCTTTTTCCTTTATGGTGGGTTTTCCTCATTTCACAGTTATTACAAGAGCAACATTAGGTACTAGTGTGTTTGCTGCTACACAAGACACGGAGACCAAGCTCCCCCCCCCAGAGCAGTTAATGTGAGCTGGTTTTGTAGCTTAAAGTCTCTTCTCCCAAGCATTAAAAGCAGCATATAATTCCTCAAAACATGTTCTTCACGCCCAAAGAACCTTCCTGGGCAGGACTATGTGATGACACAACTGATCCATCCCAGTTCTAGAAAGACAGACTACATACAATATTGTACTAAGTGCTGAATGAGCTGAGCAAAGGAACAGGCAGGGAGGAGGAAGAGGAGTAAATTATCTGGTCTATAAATTATCTGGTCTGTTCCAGCAGCCGCAGATGGTGCTGGAAAATTTTCCTTGCCCTGGGAAACCCTGATGGCAATGGAAGGCTGTGCAGCAGTTCAAGCACTACTTCTGCTACCACCTGGAAAAGAAGTGATGGTGAGGAGGGGCTGCCCAGGGACCTGAGGCCAGTTTCTGCAGCCCCCACTCCAGCTTTGCCCGCAAGCGTAGCAGACAAAGCATGAAGAACAGAGGCACTGCTTCTTCAGGGTGAACAACCAGAGATCACCAGCATTGCTAGAGAGATATGGCATGAGCCAACTGTGATACTAAATCTGTTTTTACTTACAGTAAAATTATTACAAATCAAACAACCTTTATTTCCCATAACATACCCAGTTGGACGGTAGGATTTAATTGCTTTGTTTTAAAATACATACTGTGTACAATCTGCTTTGCTTAAAACATCAGGCTGCGGACCTGAGAACAATTTATTTCAACACTAGCGAGGCTATGGAATATCGAACTGACTTCTCCATTCTTCCCACACCACCCACTGTGAGGAGACCTTTCTATGCAACTGAAGCAAATGAAACGCAGGAACAGTTCTGAAGTAATTTTTTAGCATGCGAGTTTTAATTGTACACGTCATCTGATTAGGTCTGGGTTTGGATGTCAAGTTCACATACTTTTTTGTAATCAAACATCCAATAACAGGAAAGTTATAGAAATTCTTTAAATCAGATGTTCATATAGTGCTGTTGCAAACCATCTGGTCTCACTTATCTGCTAAATCAAGATAATGGGTGGTATCCATCATTACTGATGAATGATTCATGGTAACATATCGGTATCCTCTTGACCCGTAGCTGAGGTAATGCAGAGTTCTCTTTTGCTGTTATTTTTCCAGAGTCAGTTGATTCACTACAGAGTAATGACTTAAAGTCGGGGTAATATTTCCAAAGACTGAATTCCCTAAGTAAACTCTGAATATTTCAGATTTCATTAACCATCCTCCTCTTGTTTGTTTGGAGATGCATGTGCTTTATACATTACAGTGAGTGTCCATTTGACCTGAATGTTAAGTGTTTTTCATCACTCTTCACATCATGAAACCTTTCAAAGAAAGTCAGTCAGTTGAGTTTTTATGTCTGCAACCACAGACACTGCTGTTGGCAAAAGTGTAGGCATGAAGATAAGTATAAACAGATGTTTGGGGTTTATCTTACGAAGGGAATATTTTATTTTCAATGCCCACATTAACATTAATGGGAGTTAGGCAAAGGCAGTGAGAGACTATACCCGCTGATGATTTATCTAAAATGTCTGCACAACTTGAATGAATCAAGCGTTGCATACAACTGATACTCAAATACAATCAAGACTCTATCATTGATCTTTTTTATTTTTTAACAGCCCTCTAAACCAAATTCATATTGGGTGCTGGAAGCAAACTTAACAAATATAAATATAGGACCAAATTTTGCCAGCTGCTAAAAATGCATGCAACTCCCACTGACTTCAGTGGAAGCATATGCATATGGGGGCAGAATCCAACCCTTAGTAAATATGAAATTATCAAGATAATAAAATAAATTACTTCTGTGGTGTCAATTCTTTAATTCTTTACAAAGTTCCCAATTTGAATATGAAAGCTATTGGTTAAAAGATGTAGGATTATTCCCATACCCGGTTAAAGCTGAATTATTTGGAACATTTTTTTCACAAGATGCTGTCAGGAACAGCTTGATTGCTATCTATACTCTCTCAGCTCCTCTCTGCAGCAACATTAGCAGTTGTCACATGAAGGATTATGAAGTCTCAGAAACTCTCTTTATAAAACTACCAATTTTAATTACTGGAATTGCCAAACTGGTTTCATACCAATAAGCTTGATATTGTTGTCTTCATCTAGCAACAGATTTTCTATCTTCAAGTCTCTGAAAGAAATAAAATATTTTGAGTGAGCCTCCAAAATGATGAAGCAGCTTCTCATCACTCTTATCAGTGTATTTACAAGATTCATATATAATAACGCATGTAATGAAAGCAGCACACACAGTTCCACATTCAAAGCAGAAAGCCCCATGCATTGTCTCCTCTCCAAAATTACCAGTGCCTCCATATCCCATTTCACACCTATTCTTCAGGCACAAAATGACTTTAAACACATTTGTCAACATCCTGTAATTAATCAGGTTCTTCAAATTTCTCACATACTTAGAAGTTTGTAGAAATCTTATACACCGGAAACATTTCAAATATATGATTTTGGAACTGGAGGTCACTTTTGCATTATTCTTCACAACCAAAGGCTCTTCACTGGCCACAGCTGAAGAATAAACCTTCTTCTGCAGAGATGTGAGGAGTCAAACATCTGTCCTCTGCTACTGTCTACAAGGGGGAACAGAATCAACATTCCCTGGGGATGAAGCATCCAAACTCCTTATAGAGGTGGTCAGCATTGGCACTCCCACATGCTAGAAGTGAAAGCTGAGGCTGAGGGATTGAAATGACTTGCCCAATGCCATCCAGAAGGCCAGTAACAAAGTCGAGAGAAGATGCCACACAAGTCTTCTGAGTGCCACATTAGTGCTATCTCCACCATGGCACCCTGCCTGACCCCACAGAGCCACTGCACAGATCAGGGCCTGGACCAGTTTTGAGAGAGAGAGGACGAAATGAAAGCGGTCTCCTTCTACGAGATGACCCACCCTTCTTCTGATATGTACCTCAGCGCATTGTTCACTTTACATGTGCCCTTTCGTCACTTAAGAACAGAGTTAAGCTTTCCTAAACCATGTTCTACCTATGAAAAATATCACAGAGATCACCCCCAAACGCACACAAAAAAAAACCAAAACCCCAAACTCTACAGACTAACCATTAAGTATAGTATAATAAGAAAAAATCATTTAGGTTGCTACACAACTTGTCCAGGACTTCTAGCAGTTGGCTGTGTCTTTATCACAAGAATTCTTCCCCCATCCAGACATAAAATGTTTCTAACAATCAGCATGCCAGGATAGCAATAGCTCAGATGGGCAGCGATGCTTCTCCCAGCATGCTTCAGAAAAATCTGGATAATTAAGTCATCAGCTATAATTATGGGAAGTCAGTGACATCCATGGTATTTTGCCTTTGTAAGGCAAATGGAGTAATGAAGGATGCCTCTATTGCAGATGAAGATATAAGGCTTTATAAAATAAGACAAGTAAACCAACCAAACCAAACAAAGTACTTCCACAAGAAATCATCTGGGAAAGAAAGAAAAATAGCTGCGGCCAACTCCAAGCCTTTTTTAAAATGTTCCTCTCCATTTCATTTTATGCCCATGCTGTGTTTCAAATAAACCCAAGGCAGAAGAGTACTTGCAGGTAGGGTGCCACTCACTTCATCAATACAACCACAAGGATCTTCTCAAAACAGATGTTTCTACACCCCACTGAGCATTTATTGCAGATTTTCCTTGCTTCACGTGTGAAAAGAAATAGGGGAAAACCTATATAAATCTACCGAAGGAGAGCATTTTGCAAATTTCAGGTATTCAGGGGCGATATCCAGGCTTTCCTAGAGCGTCCAGCTGAACACTTCCCGAGGAGAGGACTGCCTTGTGCACCAGCCCTTTTCTCAGAGAAGCAATGTAACTCAGTCAATAAATTACCAGCCCAAGAGACAGGAGGAGGGGATTATGTTCCCTCTTCTGGCAACAACCCCGTGTGTTAACTGGAGGAAACCATCCATGTTAAAAGCGACAGCTAACTTCATCTACCACAACAGAGGTGTAACCACACTTGACCGTGTTTTGACCAAGACCCAGCCTACACAGAGCCCACTCTCCAGCCCTGCTCCCGCTCCAAGGGTGAGCACTGGCTCCAGACCGTGCAACCCATGAGCCTGGCTGGCACCCACGGCATCCCTCTCCTCATCTGCGGGAGACTCCACGTGTCACGACGGTGCTGCAGGCCCACTGCCCTTTGTCCTCCAAAATGAGCTTCCCTCGTACGGCAACGGCTGCTGCTGAGAAATGGCTTGATACAAGGAGGATGTGCCCTGCCAGATGGATCCGGATCAACCCACTTCTGCGTCCCTCTCTACTGCCAAAAAAGGGTTTATTTCTTCATGGTTCACGTCTTTATTGCTTGCAGGTGGAGTTCTCCACAGATGGTGCAATTAGTCTCTAGAAAGATATCGGGTTGGGGAATTTAACAGGAGAGACTGCCAAAAAAACAGTATGGGGAAAAAAAAAAACAAAAACCCAAAAAACTAAACTGAAATCAACAGAAGCACATGGAGCTTTGGGTCATACACTGCAATGCTCACTGCAACATCTCAAAGCAAGGAGAAAGACCATTTGGACGCTCTAACTGTATTAAACAGTAACTAAGAAGAGGTAAGATTTTAAAAATAAAGGGAACAGAAAGATGAAAACTGTGAGCTGAGGAGAAGAGACATACAGGTAATTAGAATAATACATGAGTGACAGAAGGGCTAAACATAAACACAAGAAAAGATATCTAAAAGGATTCAAGGTTAAAAAAATAAAACTAAAGGTAAAAATTACAGGGCTTTCAGGGCTTTTTAAAGCTATCAGAGAAAAAAAATAAAAATTTAAATATAGCCTCAGTAGAGACTGCAATCAAACCTAGCTGATTAAATATGTTTACCCATATGCCTATTCTCAGTAGATTTGCTGGTAAGTGGTAACCGATCTAATAGTCCATATGCACATTTTTCTCAGCCCATGTCAATATGCAAGCACTTCTTTTCAGTGTGACACCGGGAGGTAGGACAACGGGTTTTTACTCCTTGATAGAACCTAACGAGAAGATTCCACGCGAACTAGCCTTAGAAACGTGAAGCAAAAGCCGTGCAAAACCAAACTGAAATTCCCCAGACAAAGCCACAGCTGGAGAACCACTGCCATGCAGACGTGGGCCTGCGGGTGGGCACGGGGCAGCCCCCCCCCCGCAGCCCCATCCCCTGCAGCAGCCTGGCAGTGGGGCACAGAGGTGGCAGGTACCCGCAGCCAGGACAGCAGGAGCACCAACAGGGCCTGCGCATCTGGGCAAGATCTGTGGCCATCAGGACAGAGAGGTTATTGAGCGAATAGTTTAGGTGACTTAACGCATCAGCTTACCCACCGTTTCTTTTTGACAAAAAGTGCAGTGGTACAATCCAATTACATGTCTGCCTTAGGCTCATCCTGCAGACAGGACTGATTTCCCCAAACTTTCTGAATGCTTTATTATCTCAGTTCTCTCCAATTCAAACTTTAATTATTTTTTACAGAGAGAGGCTTATCTGAGTTGCTGCTTTGTTTGACTGTTTACGTTAATCCATTGCAATGGAAAAAGGAGCACCGCTGCACCCAGAAGAGTTAGGTAACCCTGAATTTCATGCACTATATTATAAATAGTTTAACAATTAAAATCAAACATAGCACCTTGTTTATTTTAGTCAGTGAAGGTTTTTTGCATGCTTTTAATAGCTGCATACTGTAAGAGAGAATGTGAGTTACCAGCTACAACACACACAGCAACTGAAGTCGTGGCTGAAGTCAGTGGGAAGAACCAGAGCACTGAACATCAGGTACACATGCTGGTCCCTGTGGACTCAAAGGTCCTCGCTTTTGTACGTGGCTTGCCCTTCTTGGTGGGCTCCTAGAGCTGGACACAGCTGCTTTGCCACTGGAAGGGCTGGGCAAGCCCTCCCTTATGCCAGCAGCATGTGCCATGCCACATGGAGTTGAAGTGGAGAGGAGAAATGCAGTTGCTGGAGACCTTCAGTTTCCCTCCTTGAAGTAAATCTGATCTTGTTCCTTATTGTCACAGCTCCTCAAAAAATAGGACCGAAGGATTATTTTGTTTTTTCCCCTTAAGCAAATTTTTGGCATTCATCGCTGAAAAACTTCAAAATACCCTCAGTGATTAAATACTAAAGGAACAACGAATCTTACCTTTTCCTGCGGGGTTAGTTCCATGATGCTGAGAGTGTCTAACTATGGTACAAGTTAGTCAACTCTATGAATAATGAAGACACTCAAGAAAGATCAAGCTCCATTACCACAATGTGGAGAATCAGCATATATTTATGCCTTGTCAGCTTGTGAAGCTAGCAGCATACAGTCAGCATTCTCCGTATCTGAAAATACGCCTTCTTCACAGGATGGTTTGTTTGGGATTTTGTTCTGCTGTTGATGGGGCTGATTTGTCTCTGGCTTTGCTTAGAGCTTCACAGACCACCTTGGAAACCCCAATTCCAGTCAGTGTCTCCACCGAGCAACACAAGCCTGATCTACTGAGTGAACTATCCCAGGCTTCAGCTGTCAGCTCAGCGTGCTTTTGAAAGAAGCTTATTCAGTGCCATTGCAGGCTTTAGACAGCAAAATTTAAGTTTTTGCATTTCACGCTTTATTTCTTGTCTGGGGGAGGAGGGATGAGAAGGAAGGTTTTACCAGCAAGCAGCTGCAAAGCAGCAGTTGTTGGCTGCTGTCTCTTGCATCTTATTTTTAATCAGAGCAGAATCACAAAAAAATGACTCCTTAACTATCACCTGCAAACCCACTTTCTAGCCCCATGCAAGAGCCAAAGATGAGTTGGAAAGGTTGAAGAGATTTGGATTCATCATCACATCAATATATATTTCAAAGGCTTTGTTATCAAAATATTATTTATGGAGCCCAATTCTTCTATCAGTCACAACGTCACTGAATTAAATGCGGTTGCCTCTGTAAAAGAGGCATTCAGTCTATTGTCTTCACTAAAGCAATGTTTAGTTTGTTTACAGCAGAGCACTCCAAGAGAGAATGCCCAAAGGTAATTTTGAAATCTGACATAAAATAGAAAGACAAACCAGCTTTGCACTTCAAAAGGAGACTTTGTTCTGTAGTGCAGTATCTGTCATAAATATTGCATCAGCAGCCAGCCTACTGGCACTTAAAATTAATAGGATGGAAGTTATCAAAGCCAACATGTCAAAGTAGTGGGTACCAAGGCAGGAATCCTGTAGCACCCTGAGCAACTGGGTCATATGGCACCACCTCACTCTGCTAGAGAAAGAGATCATAGAAAGATATAAACTCCACTCAAAACCTTAGGGTTTTTGGTATCTTTCAAACTCCTCATCCACTTTTAATTATAAAATGGCAGTGGAAGTTACGAATATGCTGCCAGGAAGACAGAAAAAGGGGGAATACAGAAAGCTATCTTTGCTACCAATACATTATTAAATTATTTTCTTTGACATCCTGACAGTAATTGCACTGAATGGGATTGAATTTTGTTAAAATTACTTTAAAAGGGTTGTTGAGAATTTCCTGTGGGATGTAGTGGCAAGCACCAAGGCTTTCACTTCATTTTCTCTGTTGTCCTTACACTCCCAAGGGGCTTTATTGTTCTTCCTGCTTTGTGACAGCATGAAGACCTATGTAAACGCCCTCTGAAAAGAGAAAGCTTCACCAGATACTGCCATTTGGGTTTGTTTTCCTCTGTCAGAGGGAAAGATAAATATTCCTACCTGATTCACAGCTGAGCTTGTTGCAAGTATATTTTTAGCAACCAAGCAGCTCTGACAGAAGGAATGAAACACAAATGATTACATGCAATTATATATAGAATAGTGGCATTTCTTTTTTCAGTAAGTGGCCAAGGAGTCCTGAACACTGGACACCCCTCACTGAAGATGCAGCTCCTGCACTCACGAACTTGCAGTCTTCATTCTTCGTAGCAGGTAAAATATTTATAATTTAAAATGCATCTATACAGTCAAATGTAAGTTTTGGGGTTTTTAACCTCCCTAAATAAAATTAAGTTTCTTGAAGTTTTTTAATTTTAGGCTGTTTGCACATCAGTGCCTCTTAAAAGAAGCATTTCCATATGTTCTGCGACCCAGCTCTTGTCCAATGATCAGCGTGCTTTGCTACCATGCCAAATCTTGACTGTAAGTTGTGAAGTTTACTGAGTAATATTCATCAAATAATGTAACCAAATTTCATGCAACTTATCTAGATTTTTTTCATCCTGAGTTACAGAACAGGGTAAGTCATCTATATTATTCCCCGAACAAAGCAGACAAAACCAAAAATTTTTTACAATAAAATAGTCAATGAACACTTTTCAATGTCCTGGCCCATTCAGTGTGAATGATGAAAGCATTTGCAGAGACACAAACAGTAGACTGCTTTCTGGCCTAGGATGCTGTGTTTTGTTTCACACGCGGTGAATGCAAACGCCCACAGATCGCCATGTAGATGAAAGTGCTGTTATTTTTACCTGCTTTAAAAATAACAACAATAACAACAGAACATTGCCATTTCATCCAGGGTGAGAATGAATCAGACTTCTGCACTACTTTCTCTCCCTCTTCAGTTGCCAATTGAGTAGTTTGTTTTTAGAGTTGCCATGTTCAAAAGCCTGAGATGCTGAAGGACAACTCCTGAGGTAACTATTATTCTTTCTCCCTCTCTTGCTTTCAGAGAGCCAGAATAAGTCTGGATCATGCCACCAGTGTTTTTCCTGCATCTCGACACTGCTCTACATACTTTTTTTTGCAGAATAAGTCAACACATTGAATGGTTAAGCTAGAGAAAATACTTTCAGATATACTGCCTGCGATTCTGTCAAATTTTATCAGTTTAAACAGAAATGGACCTGCTCATTACCCAGATGGAAGACTCCCAAGTACAAGCTCTGTGCCACGCTGTGATGTGAAAAATGGAGTGGATGGAGTATGCTGCCTTTGGGGTAAGGATTAATCCAATGGCATGGGGCTAGACAGACAGAGCTCAGCTGCCAGATGCAGCAGAGCATGTCAATATTTCCAGGGCTGCTTCCTCCCTCTGCTCACAAAGGCCCCTCACGCTTCAGTCCCCGTGAGCTGTGCTTACATTCACAGAGACAGCAGAGAGAAAGAAGGGGTGAGAGCCAAAACTGCTGCAAGCATGCAGCATCCATACGGGAACTTGGGCTTCCTGGGCTCACCGTCTCTCTGGACCCCAAAGCCTTGCCTTCCTCCTACCACAATACCCTGCTGATACTAGCTTGTACATAGTGAACATGTAATTTTTGTACAAAATGTACATTTGAACCCTCTCTGAAAAAGAAGGGAATCAAAACCAAGCCTAGCAACCCCTCAAAAGTGTTTCAGCCACTATGAAGAGGGTACATTTTTCAGAGAGAGGAACTGCTGATGAACTTAACCGCTGTTAAATGCTAAATGGAGTCATCTTGTTCCTGCCGGGTTTTCCTCTGCCCTTCTCAGAAACTTTTAATGTTTTCCTTCCTATCTCTCTTTGTATGTACCAGATATCAATTGATCCTTTAGAGCAGCAAGTAGACTTCTTCCTTTTCCATACCCCAAACTGTGGGGTTAATAATTTAAAGAGGTCAGCAGTTTAGCTGCTGATAGACAACCTGCAGAATAGGCCTGGTGGCTGTTCAAATATTTATAGTACAGTGGTACCAGAAATTTAGCTCCAGACAGGACCGCCGTACCCCTGAGGTTGAATGTGCACGTAGCACGGAGCCCTAATGGATCACAGCGAACACGCAGAGAGATTCAAGACAAAAGAAGCAGTTTCAGAGCATACGTTGTTCCACCAAGCCAGATGCACCCAACAGTGCTGCGCAGCGGTAGGCAGCTCAGCACACAGCTGGGCACAGCTGGAGGAGCTGGCTGTGGGCTGCCTTCAGGCAGTTTGCCAGCTGCCTGCGCAGCAGCCCTGTGGACCGGCGTGTACAACAGCTCTCCATCTTCTACAGAGTCAGTGAAGCCAAGGAAATTATAACCAGATCCTCAAAACTGTTCAGGTGTCTAGTTCCTGCGGCGTGCCTACATAACCTAAGAGGACAGGGCCTACACAGCTTGCTCAGCATCACATGGGAAGCACATGGGAGTCCAGACTTAACACCAGTTGGCCCAAATTTAGAAAGCGGATCCTCCTTCTTAGACAATACCCTACAAATACACCTAAGAACCAAAGAGGAGACATACTGGCTCAGACCAAAGGTCCACCCAGCCCAGTGTCTTCCTGTCTCCATAGCAGTCAAGAGCACATGAGCAGAGAAAGGTACAGGGACAGACAATCACATGTGATACCTGCCCCCTGTGCTCCCCCAGCCTTTATGACTTGATGCTCAGGGGCTTCAGGCAGATGTAGCTACTCCTTAGTCAGCAACCCTCCGCAGGATTCTCTCTGATGAACTTGCCCTGTTTCCCCTGGAGCCCAGGTAAACTTTTAACTGCATAGCACAGTCCTGCAAGGAGATAAACATCCTGCTTATACACCCATCAAACGAAGGTCCTAAAGAAAGAAAGTGACGTATTGCAACAGCTTTGGATCTCTCCTGAGAGAACACTGTGAGATGAACTGAACGGTTGCATGCTCTGCATTGTACTTCACAGTCTTCAAACTTGTGAGGTCCTGTCGAGGCAACATAACAAATGGAAAGAACTGAGAAGCAGAAGCAAGGGACTTCTGTGGTCCCACTGAGGCTTTGTTCCAGCTGTGTCACTGCAAAGCTTTGGGCAAATCAGTTCATCTCCCTATACTACTGTATTTCCACCAGTAAAACAACAGACACAACCACCTCCTCAAAGACATAGTGAAATGATTCATTAGATAATGTTGGTACAGAGCTTTGAAGATGTAAAACAGTGCTACTTGCAGTGAAAGAGCCCTACTTTTGCAATCTTTAAGGGCATGGAGTCAGCATGGCTCCCATGTGCTCACCTGAAGCTACGCACTTATTTAAGTCCTTTCTGCAGATACTTTCTAATGTCTAAAATATGAATACCTGAACAATATCATGAAGACCAGCCAAAAAATTTGTCAGGAATAAGTTTTTATAAGGAAGTGTCCTTACTATACAAATAAACGCCAAAATACCACTTAGAGGCTCTGCGGTAAATTTTACTAGAGAGGGTTTTTAAGATTACCTGTGAACTACTCCTGCCCGGTGAAGATGTTCAACTGCCAGAATAAGCTGCCGGATATATTTGCGCGCTTCATGCTCCTCAAGTCTTTTTTTCTCATAAATCTTGTGCATCAGGTTGCCACCAGGGCACAGCTCCATTACAAGGTAATAGCTGTTTTCAGTTTCCAGTATATCCAGCAGCTGAGCAATATTCGGGTGGCGGATCATTTGCTGGATCTGCCCTTCCCGTCGCAGATTCTTGGTGACATAGGTGTCCTTTTTGGCTCTTTTCTTGTCAATTACTTTAACTGCCACCTAATGAAAAAACAGAGAGGAGGGGATTGTTAGCAGTCACATGGATGATTTATTGCTTTAACCTTGTATAAACAACCTCAAAAAAAAATAAAAATCAAAAGGATATCAGTCTCAACTGATACACCATGGTTCCAGGCACAACTGCCCAGGTCAGAGAAATAGCTGTTTTTCCAACCCCACTGACAATTTCTTCCTTTATTCCCTTGTAAGATGACAGACAAAACTTACTGCAAGGAAGCAGGTAAAAAAAGGAGAGAAGACAATCTCATTAACCATACCCAAATACTCAGTACACTTCATGTTTGGCATTAATTTTATCTATTTTCCCAAAAGTCTTCAGGCTGGTGTTTACAAGTTTTAGGTGTCATTTTCCTGGCTTTGAATATACAACTCAAGATGATGTGCTTCCATGACAAATTTCTTAAACTATAGCCAAGTGTTAGTTTTGCATGATTAGACAGAATAAAAACATACTATGAAAAACAAAATAATTTTGGTACCATTCTCTTGGGACATTTCTTCTTCCTCTTTTAAAATGTACATGAAAGATGACCCCCTTGTGACTTCTAGAACTGAACAACTCTGCAAAATCCAAGAAGGCAAAACTTTTTTTTTTTTTAATGCAAGTTCTCAGTGGCACACCTGCTCACAGCTGACCAAGTCAACTGAAGCCCATCATGAAAGTACCTAAGAAAACTAAGGAGATTCTAACACAATCTATGACACAGCATGTGCTAGCACCGATCCAAGTGCTTTCCTTCTCATTGATGCTGCAGAATGCCACAGGAGAGCAAAGGGCTGGGACAGGCTATGCTATCTCTCTGCTCTATGCCTAAAGAACCTGGTTCCTTTTATTGTTTTAGTGGATTCACCAAATAGCCGCAATAAAAGTATCTGCCTTTTTCTGCCTCAAATTTATAGCCACTTATTTATTTACTGAGATTTCTTCTTTAGATTGGGTGCTGCAGACTTCCAGGTCATCTGCACCAGACAAAGATTTAACAGCTTGTGCCAGGCTGAGCAACAAAAGGCACCACAAAATCCTCCTCCCGAGCTCCTCATTTCCTCAGAGCTCTGCAACAAAGGAACTCCTTCACCACACGCACCCGGACCCCGCAGCTCGCCCATCGTTACCCAAGTGACAGCTGCTTGTTTGTCAGGATGAGAGGAGAGGAAAACATGGTGCTTGGTATGGCTGCATGACACTGAATTTTACATGATGCAAAACTCTTGTTTGCATGGGTACAGGTCCAACAAAACACACAGAAAATGCCACATCTTCTCCCCCAGATGGAGACACAAAGATGCTGCATTCGCATCTTTGCTGTCTGCAACAATTTGGCTTTGGAGGATCTCCTGCATTACTTTTTACTCCTACAATGAGAACAAATAACAAATGTGGGGAAAACCTCAGAGTTCTATTTACCCTAGCCTTAACACCCAGACAACAGCACAAGCCCAAGAGGCTTCCCTCCATCTCCAGCGCATACAACATCCCTCCTCATGGCTGACAAACTAACTACTCACAGCAAACTCATTTTCAACTATGGCCAACTACATCGTGACAATCTACAGCACTGCAGGCTAGTGGGCTTCAGCAACAGGGACGCAAACTTATTCAAAACATATCTGGCTGCCTTCCTAGCTTGAGAAAATGCCAAGCACACATCAAGCACATGACAGCTCCCAGGCTGACTAGCCTTACCTTTATTTTTTCTGCAAGGAGAGGAAAAGTTAAATTAGTGAACATTTTGGTTTCCCTTTAGAGAACAAAAGCCACAAAAAATATGGTCTGGAAATATGACAACAAAAATAGATCCATACCCTTTGACACGAATGCCTTGAATCAGTCAAGTTTTATCAGCAGAGGAACTGAAGCATAAAACTACAGGAGTTGGGGCTTCGTAGTCTGTCCTGAGAGCCAGAAGTCAGTATCGCTGAGCACATTATTAGCTGGATACATTTCTGCTGCTAAAAGATCATTCTGATGAAATACCCTTGATAAAGAGATAAGGCTGAACACCACACACGAGACAGCTGCCTGGGTGAAGCCCACAGCAGCATCAAGACCATAAATACCTGGAAACTACATTCCTGACTAGTCACATTAAAGAAAGATCATTTAGCCATAAGATAAAACAACAGGTAAGTCAGAGCTTAACTTCACCATTTCTGAAAGCCTCAGGTGATTCACCAAGGAAACAGTCTTAAATTAGTACGTTCTTCCATCTAATGAGACAGAACTGAGAGCACAGAGGCTTGCATGGATTATGCAGACAGCAAACCACAGAAGTTATTCTGGTGAGGACAAACAAATTCATGGGTTACAGAAACATGAGATGCCAGATTGTTTTCTGGCAGCACAACACACACACACACACACACACACAAAAGGCAGCTGATATTTTCCACAGCTGCAGGATACAAAACATGCAAGTGTTAAGAGTATGAAACCATAATCTGTTATCCATATTGGTAAGTCATCCCCCAATTCATTGACCAAAACAAAGCACATTACTACACGTGTGCACATCTGCTGCCCAGGCTGAGCACAGCTGTGGAGATGGGGGCAACCACCTGAACCCAGGAGACAGAGCCAACTATGAAATTACTTGATGATTTTTTCACTATCATAAAGAATTAGCTTTCTGAGCTCTAAGGACAAATTTTCTCCTTGACTTTGCCAGACACTTGGTCAGGCACCCTACCTATCCCAGCAGACAAGCAAAGCTGCTTTCAAACTCACTGACAGCTATCTTTCCCACTTGAAGGCCCCTTGCATCAAGCCCAAGAGATCCACCAGCACAGCTGACAGAGCCAACAAAGGTGGAAGCAACAGTTGTGTGCATAGGGGAAAGAAAAGAGTAAAACACCAGGTAAGGCTATGGCAGACTTGCATCTCCCACACCAGACAGGAAACTAGCTTCGGTGAGATACTGTTTGCTCCTGGGATAGATGTGTGTGGGACCTTGTGTCCTCTCCCAGGTCCCCACTGCAGCACAGGGCACCCCAGAAATATCTCAGACAGATGTTCCCCTCTCTATCTTGGCAATTATTCAAAAGCCAGGGTCTTTAAAGAAACCTCTGTATATCTAAAGAAAAAGAATCGTGGTTGACCCAAACACACAAGCAGCCTATCAACTTTCACATGGATGTTCTCTATAATAGCTGCTAGCTTTTGTTCCTCTCTGTTCCTCCTGGGTCTTCTTCCTTACTACTCCTTTCACTTATTCTCCTGACCTCCTAATCACTGCCCTTTCCCTTGCACTGAGGTTCTTTTTGCTTTTTCTTTCTTGTAGGATCACCTTCCTTTCCTACATGAAATGCATCCCGTGGTACAAGGGTTGCGCCAAGTGTCAGCACTCCTGAGGTTTTTTTCTGCTTGTCTGGGTTTCTTGGATTCTCCTCTGATTTACAATTTACTCAGAAGCATATACAGAAAATCTAGGAATCAAACTCTGCACTCAGTTACTCCAGGGTTGACTTAGCTAAATATCCCCAATTTTGAGTTCATCCAGAGTTAGACCAAGGTAAGTGAAGACCAAATGTGCCCCAATGCATTTAATGTACACAGCCTCCCGTATGGTGTAGATGTCTGTGCATACACCTGAAAATTGCATTCATGCAGAAGGAAAAAGCATTCAGTAGAGAAAATACTGTAGATGTTAGGTAATCATAAAATAAACACACGTGAGCTTTCATAGGCTACTCAAGACATGCCAATTATTCAATTTTGCTCTCCCAAGTTTCAAGTAGGGACTCTGTCTCCTTATCATGCCTATCTCCTGACTTGAATTCTTGGCCAATCTTGGCACAGAAACAAAAAAAATAAATTATAAAGCAAGTAATTACTCTGAATATGTAGCAACAGTGGCTCTTGACATTCAACACCTTGCTTTTGGCTAAACCTTTGCTGTGTAAATAAATAAATGGTTTAGGTTATTCTGTGTATGAGCTACAAAGATGAGTAATAGGCCATATTTTTGGTTTCTGAGTCCTAGAATTACACTGTTGGAATGAATTACTTTCCTGAAGTTTATGGTGTGACACATCATATGAGCAACTGCTGCTTATCTTGATCGTCGCACTAAAATAGTTCAGGTTAGGCTAAAGCATACTGAAGTGGAGGTGAGGGGGAAGTGCAAGTACCTCTCTTCTCCACAGATCCTTGGAGGAGACCACGACACTGCTTACAGAACCAAGCAGCTAAAACACCATGAGCAAATACAGGCACGTGTCCTCACCCAAACAAAGGCACACACAGGCAGGGAGTTTTTGACAGCTAGTTTTAGGAGGGGTTGTGAATCGGCAAGAGAGAGGTGTGGGGGGGAGTAGAGCTGGCTGGCACCAAACTGCACAAAACCAGTTACAGCAAGGCCCTGAGAAGAAGCAAGAAGAGACAGTTCAAAGGACCAAATGTTGCCTAGAGAAATCTGGGAGTCAGGGCTTCAGTTGCTAGATCTCTGCCGCATCCAGCGAAAACACATTTTGCATCCTCTTGGTAAACAGTCACGCTCCAACATAGGAAACTGCAGCAAAGCATGGAAGGTGGCTCACAGGCAACCTAAGCATGCCCCAGCGTAGTGTCCAAGCAAGAGGCACACTTTGGGTCGGGCAGCTCCCCAGGTCTGCGCCCCGAGAGCGCACCGAGCCCACGGCGCCAGGCAGGAGGAACCTCCAGGTGCTCCATGGGCAGGGGTCAAAGTCATCCTCTCCCCCCTCTTTCCGCCGGCTATTTATCACCCTGTCAGTGACACTTGGAAAAATTGCGGGTCAAGAAGTAGTGTGTTTGTTAGTGAGGGAAAGATGCTTGCTCACCCAGTGGACACGCAAAGGTCTATTTAGATCACTGCCCGACTGCTTTGAAGCAGTGTTGTTTTGTCAGACTGAGGCTCAGTCTTACTACGAGATTTTTGTTTTTCCTTTGGACTGACCCTCCATAAATACTCCTCAGTGATGGAAGTCTGCTTTGAAATATTGTGTTTTTCAAATTCTGATGAGCTTCAGTAAGAAATTCAAGACATAGTATGACTGCAGTGTACTACTAATGGAAAACCAAATACTGGATACCAGGATGAAACTGAACACAAAAACATAATAATATTGGGGTGGAATCTAAGCCTGCTGTAGAACTTATTTTCAACTACATAAAAAATTTATGGAAAGCAATTCAGGTTTATGGTTTTCTGATTAGTTGTTCCTCCCTCCCCAAGCTGCAAAGAGCTTTATTCAAGCCATAGTATTACAGTAAAAACATCTATCCCTCTACCTAGCTTTCCCTGGTGAATCTCAAGATTTGATCAGTTAAGACATGTCATGATTCCACCTGAATAAAAACCAAGCAACAACCGTATGACCAGCAGTGACTTCAGACACATTATACATTAGCACTCAGAGGAAACTCAGTTCTGAGTTCAGCTTCAGGTTTCTTGCTTGCCAGATCGGCTGTCTGCTGGCAGAAGGATGCACCTCAATGGCAGCAAGCCTTCCTGTTTGCCAGAAAACGGGTTTTCTCAACGGCCTGTTTGCCAAGTCAAAGTCAAGAGGTCTTGAACAATACTCACGTCAGACACTTGCAATAACATCTAGAACAGTTTCATAGTAATGGCCCCAGCCTCGCAAATAATGTTGTAACATGTTTAACTTTACAGAGAACAGCAGGTTGCACATGACCTTGCAAAATAAGGGCGACATTTTGAGGACTTTAAGAGTTTTCCCCCCTTATCCAACCACTTGAATTGTTTCCTTCTGCAAATTCTCTCCTAACTTTAAATAAGAGGAAGGCAGTTTCTGCAGACCTCTGCCAAAGGGAGCTCCAGCTGAATTGAGAGGAAACTGGTTTGAATAAGAATCCAGCAAGCACTGTGGGATTTGGCCAGGAGACCAACATAGCACAGGAGAAGCAACTTCAACTATCGGAGGGTCTGTTCAACAACTGGAGGGACAACCTCCATGCTTTTTTTTTTTTTGTTGTTGTGGTTTGAGCCTGGTCGACAACCAACCACTGCAGCTGGTCACCCACCCTTCCCCGTCCCCACCTGGGAATGGGGGAGGGAATTAGAGGGGTAAAGGGAGACTCGCAGACTGAGATAAGAACAGTTTAATAATGGTAATAAAACGAGAACAACGACAATAATAGGAAAAAAAATATATAAACAGGCAATTCACAATGTAATTGCTCACCACCCGCTAACCAATACCCAGCCCGTTCCCGGCCAGCGACCCCGAGATACCAAGATCCTGCAATCGCAATCCCAGAAGCGAGAGAGAGCCCCTTCCCCACCACCCCTCCTCTCTATAGTGAGCATGGCGTTCCATGGTATGGAATAGTTCAACAGCCAATTTGGGTCAGGTGCTGTGGCCGTGCTCCCTCCCTGCTCCCTGTGCCCTTGTGCACAGGCAGAACATGAGGAGTCGGAGAGTCCTTGAAGTCTCAGCAGCAGCTAAAAACATCAGTGTGCTATCAGCATTCTTCTCATACCAAACCCAAAGCTAAATCCAAACCACAGCACTCATCTAGTCCCCGAAAAGGAATATTAACTCTATTTCAGCCCAACACAGGACACTTCACCTTCTTTTGTGTTTGTTTTTTTTTTTTTTTTCTTCACTTTTCTCCTCATCTTTTTTTGCCAGAGTTTATTTCTGGCAGACCTGCTGGAGATGATGCCAAGCCCGGCAGCAGTGCTGACTCTCAGCAGTGTCTTGGGCCACAGGCCTGGTGCACCCTGACCCTTCCAATGAAGTTCAGAGGGGCAGGCTACAGGGTGCTGCTGTGGGGACAGTCAGTCGGAAGGCCTGAGAGCTGGACTACTGCACCTAAACCCACAAATCTTTACTGTCTCGTTTAAGCTTATCCAGGAGAATGAGAAAAATAGCCAGACCACGTAGATATTTTTTATAGGCATCATTAGTGCAAGTCCATCTCCCACTCTTTTTTAAAGGTCCCAATGAAGCTCATGCAATGAATTAATTTTATTTTTTTTCTTCCTTCCTTTCAGTGATAGCTGCCTGGCATCATTTGTAGCTTGCTTTGTATTTACCACTGTTCTCACCACAAAAATCTGAGCTTAGTTTTCAAGACTAGTTGGTGATTTTGGGTGGCCAATTCAAGTCACATTAAACAGACCTAACTTTGAAGCCTGCACAGTTGTCAGCACATTCATGACAGCAATCCCTTCATGGGTATCTCAGTTTGGGCAACCAACCAGCTTTTCACAACTGTATCCAAGGATTAGAAAATGCCAGCTTCATTCACTGAGTAGTGGTTTTTCTTTCCTTTAGCTGCTACAGCTTAGCAAATTTGACAGCACAGCAAAGGAATATATTTTTTAATATAACAAGTTCCAATATCTTAAGAAATAAAGTACTAAAGAAAACACTTATCCAAGCCAATGCATACCAGAAATCAATAAACTGTACACCTTCAGAAAGGACCACACATGCTCCACTCTGGGCAGCTCTTCCGTTAGGACTGTCAGACGCGGATGAGTCTAGACACCATCACAGAAAGACAAACTTAACTTTCACCATGGGACTGATCACAATGAAACTGTACGAAAGGTAACATGCTTGATGTTAGGCACTTGCCAAATTACCCTCTGGCCCATACCACCCAATTCAGAGAACCTGTCTGAAGAGGCTCCCAGGGTGGCATTTTTGGTGGGACTCCCTTCAGCTATCCTGCTCAGCTTCCCAGTTCCCTAACAAATGTTAGCATCCTGTTCACCTTTCAAGAACTGCTTTCAAGGAAAATCGCAGAGCATTTCTGAAAGTATCACAAGAAGGTAACCACTTGCTGACTATTCTGCTTACAGCTTAGCCATTCACTCCAAGGAAGCCAGCAATGGTCCAAACCCACAGCAGTGTGCAAAGTCAGACTCTTCCACAAGAATAAGGCCTGTCCTATTTATTGAGGATAAAAAGGACAACCATTCAGTGATGGCCATCTGATACCTTTTTATTTGCCTTGTACGCTTGCTACAAATGGAATAGAGGGGACAGAGGCTGAGTTAAACGTGTGCACGCATGTGCACATGTATGCATGGTGAAAAGACTGCTCAGAAGCTATGCAATTAGAGATGCATTGAGGTTTTACATTAAACAAGCAATATCATCTCTTTGCTTCACACTTGAGTGGCGATGTTAGGTCTTCGATAGTTTTTGTATCTGCTCTTTGTAGGACAGCTGAATATATAGTTTTTATTTTGCATTTGTTCTGATGTTAGTAAAATCAGCAATCAAAACAGATAGAGAGGAGTCACTTCTGTTAAAGTATTCCCTTTTCTTCTGAGTCTCTCACAGCGCAAGCCAAGAGTTTCGGGCTTAGCAATTCATAAAACCAGCTGCTGTAGAGACAAGTACAGGATAAATGTCGCAGTAGGCAGGAGGCCACTCTGTGTTGGCAGACTAGGAACAGTCAGGAAAACTTGAAATCAGCCCCTGAAGAAATATAAGCTCTTCTAAATAAGAAAGTAATTCCAAATATGCTCACTCATATACTTCAGATTCAAGGTAGCCTGAATGGAAAGAATCAAATTGCCAGGGGATAGAAGAAAAATCTTACCATTAACTACAACCCAAAGATGACAGTATCCAGCAATGCAGAAAAGGATTCAGGAGTACTTTAGATAAGCAAATGAACATAAGCCCTCTTGATGCCACAGCCAATTTAAACATAAGCCCTAAAAGCATAAGCAGGATGTATTTGTTAAAGTAAGAAAAGGTATTAATTACACCTGTCCAAGGCACTGGGGACTATTATTAGATTACTGTATCCAGTTGTGGTCCCAGTAATTAAAAAATTATATTAAAAATTTGGAAAGAGTTCTGAAAAGAGCTTCAGGAACAGTCTGAGGTCCAAGAGCTGATTGTCGTAGTAACTGACTGAAGCTCAAAGTATTTAATTAGGAGAACGTTAAGCACTGACTTGATGATTTTCTACAAGTACCTACATGAGGAGAAGATTTCTGATAACAGAAAGCTCTTTAATCTAATAAAATAAAAATTAACTTCCCAAAAGGTAACTTGGGCAAACTTAGGCTATAAACACGATCCATGTTTTTTTAGGTGTGGTGAAGTAATGATAGCAACATCTTATCTTACAGAGATGAATGTAGAACTTGGATTTTTCCTCCCTCCACTTAGAAGTATGCAATAGCTCAACAAATCATTGATACAGATACTCCCGGAGAGAATACCAGGGCTTGCCTACTATAGGAAGTCAGGGTGTATGATTGCTGTGCTCCCTTTGGGCTTCAGTGCCTGTACATAAGCGAAGAATCTCTGGTCCCTGCAGAGAGTGGTGGAGGACAAGGCAGGACACAGCAGGATGGGGGCTGACCTAGGCAAGACACTCAGGGAGCTGTCAGCAGTCACATCAAGGGATATAAATTTTGCAAGCTCTCTCTGACATCCTTGCTGGAGCTCCCCAGCGCAGAAGACGTGAAGTGTCACGAGGAGTCATGCAAATATTGATGCTGCTGCAGACAGCCCAACTCACCCACGGCTCTGCTGCTGACTGTATCAGTACAGTCAAATTAGTGTTTCCACAGGGAGTTCTGATGTGTTGAGGTACTCCTGTTTGTAAGGACATACTAGGAGGTTGCTCCCGCCATGCTGAGAGCAAGGGCAGACTACACGGAGGTTTTAAGACTGTCAGTGTTGCCAGGCTGTGTGCACGGACTCCTCGGGGCTTCCTCATGCTCGGCCTTAGTGCCCTTCCACACAGTATGGCATCCCCCGTATTTCTGCAGCTCTTCCTCCCTTCTCCTCCTACTTCAGTCCAGAAGGAGGGAAACAGAGCAGAGGCAATTGCCAATTTAACACACGACTAATGCCTTATCTGATGTGCTCTGTTTCCATAGAGCAGTTCAGCTTTGCTGGAGGAGAGCCGTTCTCGGCCATATTTCTCTTCGACATGGTTTTTACTTCCACGTCATATCTATGGGGAACTATGCCATACTTCATAGGCAACTGTTGTTATTCTCTCCTGGACATGCTTCTACATCGCTGTTTCCATAAAGCCAGCTGTCCCCTTCCCTCTCACCTTCTGCTTCGCCCCCTTTTCAAACAACTGAAAGACAGACATACTCCTATCTGCTAGTCCCTCTGCCACCTGAAATGGCCAGACCTTCAGAGCACAGGGACCAGCAGATGGTTTTGAGGCAAGGAGGATGCCATAATTCTGCCCCTACCCAGCTTCCCTGAACAGAAACCTCCACAAATGGCCTTTTTCCTTGGTGCTATATGTCCAAAGCAGCAGTATTTGTACAATGCATGGATGCAACAAGGTCAGATCACAGCCCGGGAGCCTGGGAAGCAGGAACCTGGGTGGCTACAGCACAGCCCCATCCAGGGGAAGGAACTCAAGGCTTGTCTTGTGTGGGTCATGGAGGGGATCTATCTCACCTCTGGCAGAAAGAAACCAATTCCAGTGACCTTTCACCACTCTTGTAGTCAACTTATTAATAGGGTAGCCATAACTGCATCCCCCGAGGGAGAGGAGCACATTTTTACCTCCCTGGCCTCTAAAGATACCTACACAAGTCAAAAGAGATTACACAGAGACTGATGGGAGTAGTGATGACAGAAAGCCAGATGCAGAGATACAGGAGGATGCTCTAAAGAGGTTCCATAAGAAGTCCTTATGAGTTTGTCAAAACTAGCCTCTGGGCCGGAGACATCCCTGCAAGGAGAAAACGTGTCTCTGAATGCCTGGGACAGCTGGGTTTGCCTTGCCATTCACATGCAAAATATTCATCAAGTATCACTTTCGAAATATTAGCTGTTTTTCGGAAGAGGGCTTTTTGATTCGTGTTTATAAGGTAAAACTGACATGCTGAAACACTGCCCAGCACTTAATGTGAAAAGTCTTCAAGCTCAAGGTATAACCAACTGAGCTGAAAAACATTTTTCAGAGAGCCTGTCACACTAGCGCACAGGGAGCCTGACGTGCTGTCACTGGGGCAGATGGAAAACCCATTCAAACCAGCAAGGTCCTTATTTCATATTGACGGAAGTTGATGGCTACTCACAACCCCTCACAGAGGTCAGCGTGGCACCTTCTGGAAAACAGAGGTCCTCTCTACCCAGACGTGGCCCTAATGGGCTGTCAGGACAAGAAGCAGCCGCCCAAGCTGAGGCATGGCGAGGCAGCTGATGCCTCGGTCACAAGTGAACCGTATCCCATCCAGCTGTTTCTGATAAACCATAACTTGCCTTCCTAATGCTGAAAACTTCTTCTGTCACAGTGAGATGGATGAAGATCTCAGGTTACGTGTGGGGAAGCAAAAGCAGAGGAGTGATACCAAATGACATTCCTCCAACAACAATCCCTACAGCAGAAACCTGGCGGCTCATGATGCTTCTCATTTTCCTGATCATGGACTCATAATGTGTTTCATATTAAATAGTCCTCCTTTCACATTTTACTGATCAAATGCATAACTGGACTTATGGAAGACTAAGTGTCCCTGATTTAAAGCACTTTAATACCAATATAGCTTTAGGGCTTTAAGGAAGGAAAAAAAAAAAAGAAACAACAAAAACAAAAACCCAAGAGCCAGTGCTTTTGAAGCCCAGGTAATACTCTGCTTTGTAGTGATTTAAAACACAGCAGATAAAACATTTACAACTGTAGAGAGTCAGGAAAAAGGTTTCTCCAATAAAGTTTTTATATATAAATAATATGTTCTCTCCCTTAGCTCTGTGGACATTATTCACAGAAAATAAATTTATTCTCTGAAAAAAATGTTTCCATGACAATCTTCCACAACAGGCAGAGTGCAAAGGAACTTTATTATATATAACTTATCTTTTTTTAGTTCTCTTTGTTGCAATGATTTTTCTCATAGCACTAGTAGCACTGATCTTGCACTGCAAAAGAGCCCTGTTGAGCCTAGTGTTAAAGAAGTTGGACCTAGAGCTCAGCAGTGCAATAGCAAAGCAAAGCACTGACAGAAAAAGAAACTTTGGACAGGGCAGCACCAGCCTTCTGTTCATTTTTTTGCCGGTGGTCTCCCTTAGGGATTATGGTAACTCTTCCCAGACTCTTTCCATGAGGATGAGGTTTGATCCTTCTCCTTGCAAGTGCCGATCTTAAACACAGATCAACACAGGCTTTGCAGGCATTCACCTTAACAGCTTAGAAACAGGTACCTCCACCCTAGTGTGGGCCCCAGAGCCACGCTTGTGACGGTGGCTTCTCTTACTCCAGTAAAGCTTACTGGAAAACCCTACCCGGTTTTCTTCATCAGCACAACCCCCATCAGCCCCACTGAAGACACCAGCACCACTACATTTGTAACCTCCAGGAGATCAGCCACCAAAACCCACAGGTGAAGTACAGCAGAAGAAGTTTCACTGAGCCACAGAACTGAGAGGTTCGGGTTTTTGGCTCTTCAGATTATCTAAAAAATAACAGCTAAGCCAATTTGGGGCTGAAGTAATACAAAGTGTGGCTAGATGGCAAGAAGAGTACTTGAGATAGTCTGAATCTAGCCAGCACTGGTTTGCTTTGGTTCAGTTGCATTCCATGCTGCTAGGTGAGCACCAACACAGCAAGCCACCTAATTCTTCTTCTGGCTGGTATCTACCCAATCATTGGCTTTGGACAGTTTTAGATGCTTCTCCATAACCTTGAAGAGTAGCGTAGTCAGCACATAAGCTCTCAGCTCATTTTATATTATTGTTCATACAACACAACAGTTTGAGTTTTAGACAGACAATTCAGTCGCCAGAAGATTTGTTGCACCATCTCATGACTGCTTTCCTTCTTGCGGTATATCCTTGTGAAAATAAGTGCTGCTCATTAATAATCTCCATTTTCCCAACTGTGGGCAAATAAATAACTCGTGAAGGCAGAGGGGCAAAGATGCCTAATGTGTTACATCCGCTGAAATGCATGAAGCTACGGTAGCGTTCTCCAGCTCACTGGTATGAAAGGAGATACAGCAAACTGCAAGATGTAGAAAGCAAGACATGTTTTAATTACCAAGACATTTATAGGTAACACATGCCTACAAAAACAGGCACACAGCTTCACGCATCATTAAATATGTTAAAAATACAAAACTTGCAAGAACAAATACAGTGATCCAGATGTGAGCGTTGCATAAGAACTACACCTGGTGTCAATTCAACCTAACACTCGGCTTCCCTCAATCCTGCATATGCCACTAAAATTATAACAGTCTACAGGAAAAGCAGCACATTGCTGACATGCACTGTTAGTGACGTCCTTAAAACTGCTGAATGTAAACTTGAAAGCAGATTATCTCAAGAGGATAAGCAACTGCCACATGTGCATGAATTCGGCTCACTGCAGAACAAGTTGCAAGCTACAGCTGAAAAATATTAAAGCAATCTTCCTGTAAGACAGACTGCATTAATGAACAGGCTCTCTTGCCTATTAAAGCCTATTCTCATTTACACCAAGTATGCAACATAGAAAAGGGTTAGAGGGAAGAGTGTGGCTTTATAACAAGTGCCTGATGCAACTGGTTATTCTCCAGATGTACAAACTGTTAGCAGGTGATCACATAGCAAACTGAGCACGTAGGTGCACAGCAGCAGTCTGGTGTTTATTCTGCCTTATGCTCAAATTCTCGCATGCTCCATAACACGTTATCAGGAAACGCTATGCTGACGCAGCAACCTATCTTCTGGTCCTGCTGCCAGACAAGTCCTCACTGATGCCACTGCAACCATGACACTGTCCTTCAAATAATTTTCTGACCTACCGTATGTTAACAAAACCATATGTTTAGTAGCTTCAATATAAATTATGCATCTGCACACACACGCACACACAAACCTCTGAGAAAAGAATAGTGTCAAAGCTGTGAAAGCAAACACTTAGAAGTGAGGAAATGTCAAAATTCAGGCTGCAGAAACACCCTCATTTCACTTCCTTGGTGCATACAATTAAGAACAGCCTGTCATCCAGGTGCAACAGTTGGCAGCTGTTGATAAAAGTGAACAGCATCCAGGGAGAAAACCAATGTGCAGATTTGCAGTAAGCACTTTTCAAAACTAGTTTTTTTTTGGATAGAGATAAAATTTAAAAATATGTGGAGAAACAGGTAAGAAGACAACCACTAATTAAATACTTACAGTGAGAGAACAAACACATCTAAGAAACTGATATACAGGTATCACTGGAGGAAGAACATAAAATAACAGGTCAAATTTCAAATTAAGATCCTGTGGCTTTACCATCTGAAACACTGAAATCAATGAAGACATTCCAAGTTTCACAGTTTTACCTAAAACCTCACTATATTTGAGGGGAAAAAAATAAAAGGGTTGAACCAAAAGACCAGCGACTACCTTAGAAACTCAACTTTTGTTTGCAATGAAGTAACTTCCTGGCCTATTTGTTTGGCAAGATGGTTTGAAAGTGACCCACACACACACTCACAGCTCCCAAAACTGAGAAATCAGACAAAGGTAAAGATCCTAGAACTATATAAGAGTAGATACCCCATTTCCCAGGTTTTAAGACAGTACTATTACTTGGGCAACCCTGGATCTTGAGATACGGAGAAGGTTGACGATGCCAAGTCCCAATGCAGAAGCCCTCAACTGGAAGACCCCACCAGTGTTGGTTTCCCCTGTGGAGAGCAGCAATGTCGCAGTGGGAGGCACATTTGCCAAGGGCATTAATGGGGCAAGATCTCACCTGCCAACACACCCAAAGGCCTTTGACCACCAAGTCACCATTCCCTGAAGCCTATGATGGAAGACACAGGAAAACAGTGAATTTACTCAAGGCAAAATTAACACTGTGTAAGTGAAAGTGTATATGGCATTGTAGCATCTGCTGTTGCCTACTGGGACCATTTTTGCCCCTATTTCTCTGCGTCCACCTGCCTATAGTCTCTTAAACGGTCGCCAGAAGATAGAAATTGTGCGAAATGAGTCGCTCCAGCCTTTGGGTCGGGTAGGAAGGAGATCCTGGCGGGCTGAGATGAGAGCTGCCCCCTCTGTCCTGCCTGAACAGAGGACGGAGGGGTCTGCAGCGGGAGGGGGCTTCCAATGAGAAAGGTGGGGTGCAGGGCCAGAGACCAACACCACCGCATACGGACTCCCCTGCCCTCTCCCTTCCACTCCTGTGCCTCGTCACGGGAAGCACTTGAGGAGACGGCTGCCTCGGCTGAGCCAGAGCAGCCGCGTAACCCGCACGACCCGCATCTCGCAGGGACTCCCCGGCAGGCAGCCCCCGACCCAAGCCACCCCCACACCTACCAAAAGGGGCTGGGAGCCGCGCCGTTCCCCCCGTGCTCGTCGACAAGCACACCAGAAGGGGAAGGCAGGGCACCGAGGTCTCACCGAAACGTGCCTGCCGTGCCGGTGCGTGGTTTCGCGTAGCGCTCGCAAGCGCAGCATGCCGCCCCTTTGGAAACATCCCCTTCCTCCGAGCAGGGACTGCCGGGGCAAAAGAGGCATTTCCAGCTCTCCAGGGAGGCTGCTCTGCCCACCTACTCACCCCAGCATCTCCAATGTGCCCAAACACACTTTTCTTTTTTATTTTTACCTCTTCAATACAGAAATGCATTCTGAACACAAACTCTTCTGTGAAAAGGCCACTTTTAATATTAATTGCTTTGCCTTCATAGAAGGAGCTGGTAAACTATATTTTTAGCAGCTGCTTCCCACTAAATAGCATTCTTGCAGAAAGCCACTTGACTGATTGTAACTAAAAATGTACCTTTTTTGAGCTTAACAATAGCACTAAAGAAAATGATAAACAAATTTTTTGGTGGATAAGAAATCAAATGATTTGATTTGCCTCAATGACTCTTTTTGATAGTGCTAAAGATTGTACCTAGAAGTAATTAAATGTAATCTCAATTCTACTTTGTTTCTAAGAACTTTGGCTCGATACATTGTCACTCTGCAATGCTATAAGCAGTTACTCAAACACTTCATCGGGGTCCACAGCAGATAACACAATCTATTCCATCTACTAACAGAGCCTCATACCACCCCCCACCACAGTGATAGCAACATAATCTCAGCTGTTTAAAAATGTAAAAAAAAAAAAAAAAATCATTATCTTGTGATATGTGCCTTTACCCAATTCCCGTCACCCAGCGATTGACCCTTCTGAGCCCCAAGCAGAAGGCTTGAAACAATGTGAGAGTGTATTGTGCACAGGCTCCCAAAGTTAGCTGAATACAGCTAACTCAGCGGGGTTTCAGAGCCACAATTTAAGGCTAAATTGGCTTGCTCTTCATAGAGGAACTATGTTTCCTTAGGATTAGCAATAAAGACTGCCTGAGCTGGTCTGACAAATCAGCCTTTTACCCAAAAATGCCAGATTATAGCCTGCAATATTTTTATTCAAAAGCAATGGAAAGAATAATCTCTTCAACATTCTCCTGCGTTCAGCTAAAATACACTTAATTGCATCAGGCACTACCAAACATTTTTCAAGCCCAGAAAATAATAACATGCCTGACATTATGGCAACATAAACCACAAGAAGTACCGTAAAAGATTTGATTTAAAGGCCAATGCTAAAGATGTTCACAGGGAAGGTTTAAAAATCTCACCTTAGCTCACCCTCTCATGCTTACGTGCTCGTAGGAGCTGCTGATTCCCATCCCACACAGGTCGCTCAAAATGCATCGTCCATCAAACTGCCCTCGAAGCAGCTGGTAAAGTAACTAGCGTTTGGCCCACAGTATATAACATCTCATGCTCTCTTGAAGACCTCTTTAGCTTCTAGCAATTTCAGGGTGAGGTAATGGCAGATTTTTGGCATCCACTCCGCACCGCCTTGATTCTGTACAATGCATTGTGTCAGTGCGATGGATCCGAGCCTAGCTGGGGACTCATTAATCCACAGATTTCTTTTCTAAACACACAATTTTCTGAAACAATAATGCGCATTAACTCCTCCGGAGTTGCTAAAGTCTGCTGCAAATCAAAACCTGTTTGGGCCCCCCTTACTGAAGTTAGATATTTCTGTGACCATAATGACCCAGGCTCTGCCAAAACAGCTACCAGACATTAGTAGCAAGACCCCTACTTTACACTATTATGGCAATTTTATTGAAATTTAGGCAATGCCTTTGCTCAACAACGGCTTTACAAGACAAAAATCAGATGTCAATTTATTTTTTTTTTTTGCTTTCAAAATACATGCAGGCACTAATCCTGGAATAATAGGCTCATAAAACATCAGCTTAGAAAAATGCAGCAATTACACTGATCCAGCAAGCTGTCCACGGGAGACGGCTTTGTTTCTACATTTTGCTTTGCTGAACTCCACTTGCAAGCATATTAAGTATACGCTCCTGCAGATTAACTTTTCCTCTGCAAGTGAATGGACTGGAAGACTATACACGGCCAATTTCTGGCTCACCCCATGGAAGGAGGGACAGCACTGGGACCTTATGGAGCAGTCTTCTGGAGGAGCGTGGTGTCCCTCTGGGGGGATTCCCCCCCCTCTCCGAGACAGGACAAGTTTAGGGATGGAGGTTGATAGGGAGAGATGACAGAAGGTAACTGTCACATCCACTCCCGATGCCCTATCTGACAGCTGTTAAGTACAGCCTGACTTTGGCCACCTGATGTCTGGAGGAGGAGGAGGAGGTCTGTGCTAAGCGTCGGTGTCACCCAGGCTCGGAAGCTGGCCCTGCCGTACACAACCCTCCGGTGCCCGGCCCGCTGTTCACCGAGATTTCTCAGAAGGCACAAGTATAGCTTAACAAACAGATCTGGCCCTTCACGTATCAGGATGCTCTTGTGGAAGTACTTTGCCATGGAGACAAATCATTTCTTATGTAAAATGTCCTCTTCCCACAGAACCTCCTCCCATGACCCGCTGCTGCCGGTCCCCACCCTCACATCGCCCCGTGCTTTCACTCCCGACCCCCGCTCCCACCCTTGCCAGCCTTGGCCTCCTCTCTGACACAGCCTTGCACTCCAAAAGAAGGGAGCCTGGGTAAGCAGATGTTTTCCTTCTCTTCCTCATATCCCAGGCAGAGCTCAGTCGCCCGTGGTGGGCTCCATGTAGGCAGAGCTGCCGGCAGCTGTGAGGCAGAGCCAGTTTGGGCACGTTTCAGCTGCCTTTGGCTGGAGGCCACGCGAAAGCTCGGCAGCGGAATATGCCCGGAAGAGCTGAGTGTCCATCAGCTCTCTACTTGGGGTGAAATTCTCATGTGGGGTCACGCGTGGGACGGAAAGCATTCACCCCTCTGGTTAGAGGGAGGAACCTCGCTGAGGTAGGACCTCACCTGAAGCAAATCATTAATTTCTCTTATCTCCTATCCATTAACTCGAGTTGCTTATCCATAAATACCTAGAATTAAATAGATGGATTTTCTGGGAAGGTGGACCTTTGATTAGTCAATTCGAAACTATGCGACTGATCTTTCACCCACCAAAGCTGACAGCAAGAGCTTCCTTTGATCCAGTGGTACAAGATCAGGTCAGGCGCAGCTCAGAGATCATCACGCCTGTCCACAAAAACAGAGGCAGCGACTCAGCAGGAAGGAAGTGTGATTCTCCTAGAGTTTCTGCTTATCACTTTGCCACAGAGTGTGTTATTCAAGACATTGGGGGGGGGGGGGGTGTGGAAAAAAAAAAAAAGAATCAGTCCTGGGAGCTGAGACAGAGGGGCGTGGTGTGGTGGGTCTTTTTATTTTTTCCCCTCTTAACAGACTGAGATAAATGTAGCAATCCAAAAACGTGGAGGTGGGAAGGACGTGTGTGTGCATGTGCCTTTTATCAACTGGAGGATCATTGGATGTATCTGTTACCAAGGAGAAGCACATGCTTGGTAACAGAAGAGAGCAAAATATTTTTTTTTTAATTCCTATATGATAATAATCACTAATCTTATCATTTTTCTCATGAGGAAATTCAAAGCCCTATATTAAATTTCGCTCCGTGACAAATTTACCCAAATGAAAAAAAAAAAAAAAAAAAAAAAAATCCAAGAGTGCAGGAATGCAAGCTACCAAGATGCAGTCTTAAAAGCAGCACTACGGTGCTGCTGGAGCTGGAGGAAATTACACTGTACTTAGCCCCACTAGTCCAAAGAGCTTTCTGTAACAATAAGGCATCCTGCTTTGGGTAGTCCTCTGGTAAGGATCTGATAAAACAGAGGCAGAAGTCAGACAGTTCCAACAACTCTGCATCGGGGGGCCCTAGCGGGCTTGTGCTTGCTCTGTTTACCGCCCAGCCAAGCCCCTACTACTCTTTATAACGTTGTGACATATCCTGATTGATGGGTAGTAGCCTCCACTGAAGGGCTCTGGATAATACACAAAAAGCAGAGCCCCTCCGCGGACTTTTCTTACCAGCACCCTGGGAAAACAAAACAAAAAACCAAAACAAAACATCCAGAGTGCATGTCGCATCTTTTGCCATGCAGTGATACCAACAACTTCTGACCGCCGAAGTGTACCCACCCCTCCCGCAGCCACACGCAGCAGCTCCCGGCGCTTCGATGAGCACGAAGTACCTGTATGTACCTACGCGCTGAATGTCGCGACAGGGCTGCACCCAGCGACCGGTCCTCAGCAATGCAAATCTCGCCATTAAAAACGCATTTCTGACCAAAAAAAAAAAAAAAAAAAAGCCACCGGGGGGGGGTGTGGGGGGGTGGAGGGGGCGAGAAGGCAGGTCAAGGCAACTGAAGTATTTCTAGAGGAAAGCAGAATTACAGCGGTGGCAACCTCAGCGCGCGGAGGGGAAGCGCCGTTTTCGCGCCGCTGGGCCGGGGGGAGTTGGGCGCCGCGGGGAGCCCCGCACCGCCCCCCCGGGGGGGTCTCCTCGGCGGGGGGCTCACCCTCCCGGCCGGCGGAGACCCAGCACGCTCATCTCCCACACCGCACCCCCCCACACACACGCACTCCGCGGGGTGCCGGCAGCACACACACACACACACACACACACACACACACACACACACCCCCGCCGAGGGTCGCCCGGCGGCCCCTGCCCGGGCGCCGGTACCTTCTCTCCGGTGAGGACGTGCAGCCCCTCCCGGACCTTGGCGAAGGAGCCCTCTCCCAGCTTCCTGCCGATCAGGTAGTTGCCGACCCGCTTGGTGTGCTGGAAGTCGCGGAGCCGCTCCCGCGGCGCGGCCGCCGCCGCGCTCAGCCAGGCGGCCAGGAAGCTGCTCTCCGCGCCCGCCGCCGCCGCCGCCGCCGCCGCCGCCGCCGCCTTCCGCGCCTCCCCGCCGCCGCCCGCCACCGCCGGCGGCTCGCTCAGGAGCCCGTCGCCCGCCGCCGCCGGCATGCCCGGTCCCGCCGCTGTCCCCGCCGCCGCCGCTGCCCCCGGCCCGCCGGGCGGTCACCGGGCGGGCAGGAAAGTTGCTCGGGGGAGAACGCCGCGGGCCGGGCTGGGGCGGAGGGGCCGGGGGGGCGGAGCGGGGCTGGCGGGGGGCTGGGGCGAGCCGGCGGCGCGATGCCCCGGGCTGCCGCCCCTCATTGGATCCGGCGCCCCCCCCCCCCCCTCCTCCTCCTCCTCCTCCTGCTCCTTCTTCTTTCTCCTCTTCCTCCTCCCGCCCGCCCGCCGCCGCCGCTGCTCTGCCCCGCACCGGCTGCAGGCGTGCGGCTGCCGCGCCGAGCCGGGAGGAGGGGGCCGGGGGAGGGAGGGACCGGCCGAGGGAGGGAAGGAGGGAGGGAGGAAGGGCGGGAGGGGGAAAGGGCTCATTCAGTTTGAATTTGCGGTAATTTAATCCGCTCGCACGCAGCGGGAGCAGATGCCAGCCCAACCCGGCAGCCTGGGTGTTTTCAAACCCGGCTGGCCCCTCTTGTCGTCGTCTGTCCGTGTCCCGCCACACCCCCCCCCCGCCCCAGCACCCCAAACCAAGGGTGGCAGCGCATCCCTCTCCGGAATTAAACCATGGGTCCTGGCTCCCGGGCAGCGCCGTGACTCTGTGCGTGTGGCTCTGTTTTACAGCTGCCCGGGAATATCTTTGAGGCTGCTTTTTCCCCACCTTCCCACCCAAGCGCGCCGGAGCCCACCTCACCCCCGTGTCGGGGAAACGCGCTACCGCGACGCGATCACGGATGCCCGCCCGCGGCTCCCGCGGGCTCCGGTCGCGCTCCCCGCCTCGTTCACCACCCGCTTCTCCCTCGTATGCCTCCCGGCCCTCTGCTCTCCTCCTGTTCTGCAGCGCGGGGTTCCTGGCCGAGCACGCACACCCCCCCGCCGCCAGCATCCCCCAAACGCCCTCCGCGGCTTGGTGGACCGGCAGAAAGGAGGCGACCTGGGTGCCCCTCCGCCGCAGGCTGCGTCCGGGGGACTGTTACTTCCCTACCTATCTCCCCCACCTCGTGGAGAGGGAGAAGAAACGGGTTTCTCGTCATTCTCGCTGCCCAGCCCCCCCTCCAACCAAGCTGGAGGCTGCACTGGCAAACGGGAGGCGCACGGAGAGGCCGAGCGGGGACGGGGGACGAGGGAGAGGTGGCAGACCCACCGGGGATGCAACCTTCGGCTCACGCTACGGAAGAGCTAATAAAAGTTAATTTACCGAAATGCCTTAGGGCAAGGGGGATTGTTTAACTTAAAACCTATCCTTAGCACGGTGTCAGCAAGAAAGTAATCAAGGATCCCTATCTTTGAGCTTAATCTACGTTTTCAAGTTTTGCCGGCGTAGTTGCGTTAGTTAATGCTTTGGGAAAAAAAAAAAAAAAAAAAAAATCACACGCGCCCTAACAAACGCGAGCTATGTCAGCAAAACCTCCCGTAAAGATGCAGTTGTACCTGATAAAACCCGGCTTAGGGCTTTGCTGCAATCACACTCCCGCCCCATGTGAGGCTCCCACTAGAGGGCTGGCCAGCACAGCTCTCCCTGCACACGCTCTGCCACCTCTTTTCAAGCTCTCCTTTTACTCTTTCAAAATGTCAAGGCAGTTTTACACCACGCTGCTGTCCATTAGCCTTTGCGGCTGTCTCGACTCCACTTCTAGCACTTCACTGGGAGAACTATACCCCCTGGTCCCTTCTGCCGGAGTAGTCTGGCTGCATCACTAATCGGATTTTGGATGGCATGGGTGTTGATTAGCCATGTGTTCCTTCCACACCACCTTTCCTTGACATCACTGCTTTGGTAAAACTTCCTAATTTAAGCCAGAGCTGAGCAACGTCATGGTTTTACCATGCCGATCGTAAAGGGCAACCATTTGTAGTCTCCCCCGTGTCAGTCCAGGCTCCCCAAGCCGTAGTTAATCAGATTAAACAACATACCCATGTCTGGCTTTAGGCAAAAGGTGGGCAGCTGCCCAGGGAGCTGGTGGTGAGCAGCCCCAGGCTGGCTGTGCGGGATGAGGCATTGCTGCCAGAGACGCTGAGCCCGGCCACCTCCTGATGACCCCACGGCTGGGGCTGGTCGGGGTGCAACGGGGGTACGAGCCCGGCTGGGGCTGGTCGGGGTGCAACTGGGGTACGAGCCCTCTCCACCCACTGAGCGGCAGCAAGACAAACGCTCTTTGTCAGCCCTCTTGGCCCAGCCATGTCAGGAGTCATGCTGGTCTCCTGCCGCACTTAGGAACAGTCCTCATCCAGAGCCCTCCTCTTTCCTTGCAGGGGTAAGAAAGCATCTAGTCTGCTGGAAAGAGGGGAAGAGGAGGTGGAGGGAGCGGGTGCCCATGCTGCGTGGAGGCTGATAGCTGTGTGGCATCCTGCAAGGCAGAGTATGGGGAAGGAGAACTGGGGAAGCAGACTCGCACCACGGATTTCTGGAGTTCAGCTGGCCACTGTCCACCGTCCAAATTCAGTTCCCTGAAACTTTTACTGACCCCTCCAAAATGTATTCCCGGTGGCTAAATACAATGCGGTTCCATTGCTGAGAACCCTGGAACTGGCTCCACACTACCACACTCAATGAGATGTACATTTTCAAACAAAAGTTCAAACAAAACAGAAATATAGCACTGTGCCAGTAGGCAGAAGCTGGAGAAGAGAAAGCTCCAAAGCCAATAAATAATATTTTGGTTTTAAAATATACACTCATCGCATGCTCTGGATACATTTGCAAATATTACAGTACACAGCCACCTAAACCAAAAGGCTGCACATTCTCTGACATACCACTGTCCCAGGAGCAGTTCAGTCCCCAGTGGGAAGGGGTGGGAACACAGGACCACGACACGGTGCCTGAGCTGATGGCTGCTGTGCTGAAGTTGTGCTCCTCGTAGCTGGGGTGAACTTTGACATGATACGTCCCTAACAGCAAAACTGGCCCTGTCCCCGCTCTCCCCAATGGTGCAATGCTGTCGCAGTGTGTTTGTGCCGCTGTGTTATAAACAGGGTTGGTGAGGTGATCCAGGCTTTTTAAAAGCGCCAGGAAGTTTAAGACAACTCCTCTATTGACCTGGCCACCAGAGAAACGTAAGTGGAAATGCACAATGAGGCAGCACAGCTACCTCTGCACCACACTGTGCCCAGCTGGTGTCATGACCAAATTATCCCTGTTATCAGACCTTCCTGAATCTCCTGAATCAACTAGGATTGATAAATCTGGCTCCCACTGTCTTGGTTTGAGCCCAGAGGGCAACTGAGCACCACAATACCATTCACTCACCCCTTCTTCCTCAGGAACAAGAAGGAGAAAATAAAACAAACGGCTCAGGAATTAAGATAAGGACAGGGAGGGGTGATTACGTGTACCTGCAAAAGACAGAGACTTGCTAGGGGAAGGAAGAAAGAAAGAAAGAACATCAATTTAATTCAGACACTAACAACACCACCACTTAACAGAGTAGGACAGTGAGAAGCATTACCACATCTTAAAAACACCTTCCCCCTACCCCTCCCTTCTTCCTGGTCTCAGTTTTGTTCCCAATCTCTCTACCTCCTCACCCCCAGCAGCACAGGGGGGCAGGGAATGGGGGTCACCGTCAGTGCTGCTGCTCCTTTCTCCTCAGGGTGGGAGAGGGGGAACCATGGAGGGTGGGGGGTGGGGAACTCCTCGCATTCTTCCCCGGCTCCACCGTAGTTTCCCTCTCATGGGAGGGAAACCCTTCTTAAATACGTTATCGCAGAGGCACAGACACTGTTGCTAATTGGCTCGGCCTTGGTGCAGAGGTGGGTCCAATTTGGAGCCAGGGGAGCTTTGAGAAGCTTCTCACAGGGAGCCACCACTGAAGCCACCTCCCCGGCTACCAAAAGCCCCACCACAGAAACCCAGCACACCCACCAAATCTGAACGGTCCAGGAGAGAACTTCTTCTGTATTTCCTAAATCAAAACTGGAAGGGGGAAGGTGCCAGGAGCAAGCCTGTGTGTTTGCAGGGAAGGCGACACAATCCTTGCACTGGTCAGGACAGTGGCAAGGCGAGATCATTCAGCGGTGAGCCTGGGTCTACGTCACAGACTTCTCTGGTCAGTGTGATATATGTGCGGTTTTCAACAATATTGCTGTATGGGGAAAAAAAAAAAAGCAAAAAAAAAAAAAAAAAAGCTGTACTGCTGACAGTTACATTGGAAGAATAGCAAGCACATACTGTTTTCCAGCTGTGGAGAGACTCTATTCTATATTATTTAAAGATATGACTATGCTAAGAGGGTTTGCAACTATATTTGCTATATAGCTATTCTTGTAACGGACCAAATACATGTTTCAGACAGACAATGCAAGAATTCCCAAGTGTCTCCTGTGCAGGGAACTGGAACAAGGAAATAGGAAATATGGCTGCTCAAGAAAATGCTGGAAGACACGCCTGGATGCAGCTTCTGGCTAATCCTTATAGGCAGCGACGGAGCGCAGAGGAAAGGCGTAGCCCTGTTAAAACAGCGGCAGCCTGCCCTTGGGCAGGAAGGGCTGTAAGGTAAAGGACGTGTTCGGTAGCAGCAGGAGGCCAGCTCGTAGTTTAAATGGCAATATGTGCTAGGCAGCAAGAGATGCTTAGCGTGCACGGGCCCGCATCCTCCGCTCCCTGCCTCTAGAGCTCGTCTCAGCTGCCCCACGCCGGCCTCAGGGTCTGCGAGGAGGGGTGCCCCGAAAAGGGGTGCACATCAGCATCGATAAATCCTTACCCGCACAGGAGAGGTGAGCTGAGACCATGCGCCGTCACCCGTCTGCTTCCCTGCTGGTGCCACCTGGGGAAAGGGGGGAACCTCACACACTGCAAAACAAACGGGACCCTTCCCTTGTCCAAAGGAATAATATGCTTTCAGGCAGACAGACAGAGGTACGTGCCTTTGTTTAGGCTCACAGCTAACAGAAACACGGTGGTTTTGGCCACTGTGATGATTAAACAGATGTTAATGGTCTGGTTTTTAGTCAAACACCTGAAAATGAGCCTCTTTCAAAAATAAAACTGACAAGAAATGGCCATTGCAGCAAACATTATGAGAGCTCTGAAAGAACCCAGTGAATTTTTTTTTTCTTAATTGACTCAACTTGAGGACTTAATGAATTTACAGTATCCTTTTAAACAGGCGAGACTGCTGCCTTCTCACGATTTCTATCCTGTCCAGCTGTGCCCATCAGGGTGCAGTCTGGATGGAAGGGGGATCAAAGGCTGCATTCATTTCTGTCCATGCTTTAATTTAAATTTAACTCCAGTGTGCTTTATTCTGAGCTGCAGTCTTTCTAGGCAATGACATTTTCTGATTAACTGTTGAAATTACTAATGAATTAAGGGCAGTAGTCTGTCTTCAGATTGCAAAAGCTGTAATAACAAACTACTAAAAATAATTTAGAGCTTGATTTAAACCCATGAAAGCAGAGCAATTCAGAGTTACCCTGACAGTATTGTCCTTTGCCATCTTCAGCATTTAAAAATATTTCAGTAAAATGTGTTATTGGCTTGCAGACTGGGAGTTTTGTGTCCCCAAGGAAGACTGAGGCCCCTGGGCCCAATCCCCAATGTCAAGGTCTACCTGGGCCGAATCCTTCAAGGGATCTAACGCTACAGACGAGTTCCCTGGCTACGGCTCCACATCCAAGGCTGGGGACAGAACTGGAAAACGCTGGTCCAGCAGCAGAACAGGGTACTTCAGAGGAAATGTTTGTGAGCCTGAGAGTTCATCAGCAAAATGTTTCACCTTACCGTGCTGTTGGCACTTCTGGTGCAGCTGGTGGTGGCAGCTTTCCAAGCACTTCTCGCGGAAGCACAGGGCTGTCGCCTGGGATGCTCGAATTCTCCTCACGCCTCACCTGTGTGTGTGATTCACATAAATTGTTCTCACCCATCCTTCTGAAGAGATCCGAGGTCCTTGAGTGAAGGAACAAAGAAATCTCAGCTCTTTTTGATGGTATAATGGTAAATTAAGATGCAAGTAAACTTGTGAGTATGCTGCATGAGAGAAATGAGTAAACCCTGTTCTAGTCAAATTAGAAGTAGGTAAGCTCTATGCATCTCCCACATCACTGGGCCTTTTGAAGCCAATGGTTAACTGCTGACTTCGGTCAGGCTGTAGGAGAAACCCTGACTTAGTACTAATATTTTAGGTTAAAAAAAGAAAAGTCATCCTGTTATTGCTCATGCAGTCATTGATATTTTGTGCTGCTTTAAAATAACTGGGAGGTTTGTGGTTTGATTTTTTTTGGCAGCTTTGTAATATTTGAGTTTCAGATATTACAGGGATATTAATTCAAACAAGTTGGGCTTATTATAGTTTTTGAGGTGAGAATGTATTTGTATGTGTTCTTGAAGAATTTATAAGACATGTTTTCCTACAGTGTTTAAATCCCTGTCTTGAATTTAGACTGACAAGAACCCAAGTCTACTTGCACTTCCACAATAACAGATGATGTACCGGGTGCAGCAAGGGTGCCCTTTCTCCCCTGTACTGCAACACAGACAGCAGTGAAGACAACAACCCTTCCAGTAAGGCAGTGGTGTCCAGTATCAATTGATAATGTTATATGTGCCTCAAATGGGTTTGGCAGATACCGTTCACCTGACAGTGACAGTGGTATTTCTAAATCCATGTAGTCATGTGTCCTGGGTTGAGTGAGTGGTGAGGTTTTTTTGGTAGCAGGGGATGGGGCTATAGGAACGCCACCTGTGAGAAGCTTCTCGAAGCTCCCCCAGCTCCAAGTCAGCTCTGCCGCTGCACCAAGGCCGAGCCAATCAGCTGCGCCTCTGCGATAACGTATTTAAGAAGGGACGTGGTGACGGGCAGTGGGACTTGTGAGGAGGAGTTGCTGCAGCTGCGTGAACACCAAGGTCAGTGGAGGAATGGAGGAAGAAAGGAGGGGGGAGGTGTGCCGGAGCAGAGACCCCCCTGTATCCTGTGGTGAGACGGCAGGGCAGTGCCCCCCTGCCACCCATGAAGATCTACGGTGGAGCAGACACTGATTTATGGCCTGTGGCTTCCACCTGGATGAGCAAGGTGCTGTGCCCAAAAAATGCTGGGGTCTTGTGGGAAAAGGTAGCCCCGCTGCTGTAATTCAGTGCTGGGAGGATTGCAGCATGCGGGGGTGTCCCACGCCGGAGCAGCTCAGGAAGGGCTGCAGCCGTGGGAGAGAATCCAGTCGGAGAAAGTTAGTGACCCACGATGGAGCAGTGTGGGAAATGCTGCAGCCCATGGGAGGAACTCATGTTGGAGAAAGTTTGTGGAGGACTGTCTCCTGCGAGAGGGGGACCAAGATGGAGCAGGGGGAACAAGTTCCAGAAGCTCCTCCCACTGAAGATGGAAGAAGCAGCAGCACTGACTGAACCCCCCATTCCCTGCCCCTGCGTCACTGGGGGAGGAGGTGGAGATATCGGGAGCAGAGCTGAGCCCGGGAAGAAGGGAGGGGTGGGGGGAAGGTGTTCTCAAGATGCTGCAATACTTCTCACTGTCCTACTCTGTTACGTGTTGTTAGTGTCTGTAATAAATGTATGTTCTTTTTTTTCTTCCCCTAACAAGTCTGCCTTTTGCTCGTGCCCATAAAGGGTGATTTTTCCCCATCCCAGTCCTATCTCGAACCCCAAGCCTGGCTCTCTGTCCCTTCTTATTGCTGGAAGAGAAGGGAGAGAGAGTGGCTGTGTGGTGGTTGGCTGCCAACCAGGCTCAAACCACGACATCTTGTAACCACAGGGAATGAATACACCTCACCTTTCAATGGTTGCAGGAAGTGGACTTCTACAGTTAAGATATCATAAGCTTAAAACTTGTATTTGAAAAATGTTGAACAAATTCTGTCCTCAAAAATGTTCAGAATAAATATATATATGCAAAAATACCTACGTAAGCATTGAAACTATGTGATGACTTTCATAGAAATATATTGGTGATGAGGCTATGTCATTGTCTCTCCAAGCCCCCAAAACTCTAGTTTTCCTGTACTCCTACCAAAATCTCCAGTTTGCTCTTCACCCTGCAGCTTCTGTAATATAGTTTTCTGCAGCCAATATGAAGATCGAGAGCATGCAATGACTTGGAGGTATAATAAACCAAATTGAATTTAATATCAAAGTAAACAGCAGGGAGTTGCTGTGTTGATGTGGTTATTCTTTTTCACATTTCATTAATTAAGAAGTTCAACTTCTGAATTTAAATTAAACTGCTGTGAAACCTCCTTGTAGTGCATGGTGTCATAAAATTTAGGAACTTAAATTTAAGTTCCATTTACATATAACACAAGAGTATTGTATAATTATGCCTATGTGAAATACTTCATATTTTCAAAAGCCTTTAGATATCAGTGATGGATGACACGTAAAGAAAAAGGAAATCAGACTTTTGTGAATCTCTGGAATTAGTGCATTATGCAGAAAAAGGTGTAGGGTATTACGAATGCTGAGAAAGCCCCTTCAGTGGACATCTTGGGTCACTCCATGGTGGCAGACTGGCATGCTGCTATTGTGCTCTAAGAGCGATTTAAAGGCATAATGAGAATGAAGATGGACATGTATTTGAAATAAAGCTTTACATTCCAGTAGAGACTGACGCTAGTCCAAACAATCCTGCCAGCGTCATGCCAGACAACATTCAAGCAAGTAACCTGCCTGCCACAATGGAAATTCAGAATCAAGATGCCCTCAAGCCTTAAGATTGTACCTCCTTACTCTTCCCCTTTTTCTTGGCAATAAGTCAGAAACTATCCCAGTACCACAGAGTGTAATACAAGATTGGTGCTTTTCCCATTGTTGCTGCTGCCCGAGAACCATCAGCCTATGTCTGCGGTGTGCTTGCACCTACAGTGATCACTCTTTTTTCAAAGTCAGCTATTTAAATGCTTTCTTGCAAGAAATGTTCCAAACACCTTGTTTACATCCAGGGATTCACCTCCGAACTAAGTTTTCTATGTTTTGCTTAGGCCTGAAATAATTTTTGATGACAGAATGAATCGCTGGAAGGCAGTTTTACAGGGGTAAAAGTACACGTTACACCATCACAAAACTGTCACAGATATGCACTCTGTACATAAGGCCTATGGGAGGGCGACTACTTAGGGACAAGATCTAAAGTGCTCAGGGCAAACCGCTCACTGACTGCTCGCTCTGCTTTAGCCCTGCTGCAGGCTGTTCCTCCAGGGACACGAGCAGCGAGGCGTCTATTCTCATCAGCCAGATGCGTGTGGGGACTGAGCCAGTCGTGTTCCTTCCAGCTCCTACCCGACCACCTGAGCTCCTCCCTTCAAGGTACGTGAAGGCTGCTGCACGGAGGTGCGCAGCAGGACTGGGAGCACCAGGCGCAGTTGGACACCCGCCTGCAGTTCAGCTCAGGCTGGCTTTAGCTCAAGTTACCTGGGTGTTACGTACAGCAGCTCTGCACATCCCAGCTCTGGACCAGGCTTCCTCAGTGCTTAAGAGAGGCAGAGTAACAACTGTCCTCCACACTGTTAATAAACAGGTTCCCATAGGATCATAACGTACTAGATATGTAGCCGGTTAACTTGGGAAACACTTCACCGATGAAAAATACAACAGGAATGAGCATCTTCCCGACCACAGAGAGTGGCAAGGAAATAAAGTTCAGTCAGCCGTCATTCTGACCGTTGCACACAAATCCCGTTATAAAACTGCTACAAATACAAATCTTGTTAGTATACTTGATGTTAATTACCCATACACATTTAATCATATTAAAACTCTTTAAATGAATGCAGTCTGGTACTAAGCTATGAAAATTCATCTTGGTGCTTTGCAATTGAAAACATCAATTTTCCAAGTGTCTTGCTTTGTACATGGGTAGATGTGCTGCATGATTATTGCAAATCTCATTTGCAAATCGTGGTTAGCTTGCTGCAGTTATGTCTTTGTATGCAACTCCCCTAACTATTGAAACCACGTCAAAAATTCAGAGCTGGGAAACCCAGTTATGAAGTGCACAGTTTTTTACAGGTGAATACTTTGGCATGCATTCAGGACCTGGTAGAGCCTCAAAACATTTCCCAAGTGATATTAGCTTAATAATAAATTAATTCAATTTTAAATTAGGAATCCTGTTTGTGTGATTTTACCTAAATAGGACTCAGTATCTGAAATCTATAACAATTCACAATTAGCGTAAAAATCTATATGGGACTATTCTTAACTTGCGAAAAGAAAGGGGTGCCCAGCATTCTACAAACATGAGAATAAGTATGGGACCATTTCCCAGGTTTTTTCTTTAAGAGATTCATGTTTTAATCGGACAGCTCATGCAAGTAAAAAGGCAAAGATCTGGCTTTTGATCCTTGCTTCTAGAGTGCTGCTAACACTGAAAGGCTGAAGCAGGTGTAGAGGATGAGCGGTGGAAGCAGAAACAACATAAGGAAGGATGTGATGCTGCTGCACAGGAAGCAGGCAGCCATGCTGAGCATAGGTGAACGGAGGGGTGACTTAGAGGAAGGCATCCGATTTCAAGTGGAAACAGATGATTATGCAGAGTCAAAGTTTTTTGGTTGGAACACAGTACGATCCCTTTGTGACCTAGGGTACTTTCTAACAGGTTTTTGTCATCTTCTGATTCCCACCAGGCTTTATAACTATGGCAAAAGCCTCCATGAGTTAATTAGTACCTGCTTAACCTACTACTCTCCATTTAGCCCACAGATACTTCAATCAACAGGTATCTCAGTTTGATGCTAAGCTTACAGTTTCTTCCTTTGTGCGCTTAAAAGACAGACTAACTAGACTGAACTAAAAAAAAAAAAAAAAAGAAGATAAAAGAAACGTGTGTGTTTGTTACCTTGAAATTCCTTTAGTGTTAATAAGGGCTTTCTGTCACATGGGCTTCTTCTGTTTAATGATTCAGTGTTGGTTTAATCCTGAGCATATAATATATGCCAGTCTGTTGTCATGGAGGTAGTTGTGACATGCTTTGTTTGCAGGATCAAGAACAGACAACCTGGGAGAGATCACTTTCTCATTCAGGCATGAAGAACCCTCATAGCACAGTTACTAAAATCTGAGGGGTTTATTTATTTCAATAAATTTATTTATTGTAAAATGCCTGTAAGGTAAAATGATTTTGTTCCATTTCCATGTAAAGATCTGAACACATACACATTGTTCAAAAAACCAAATACATACCAGGCTGGCCACTGTTCATCTTGCACACACTCTCACAGGACATGTTAACCATGAGCCTCCCTGCCAGACCCTCAGGCAAAAATCTGAGAAAACAGATGGGCCTTACGTTGTGCCCTGAAGGTCAATGGACATCGGCTCTGTTAGGCCACTGGGAGAAGTAAATTCCTGAGCTGAGGATGTTTCACAAAGAAAGCAGAGCTTACACTGTCCAGATGTTCAAATTCAGGGTGTGTCAGCAAAAGCTCTCTGGCTGGTCTCAGCTGTCAAGATAGCGCTTAGCAGAGGAGAAAAGGAAATTCCTCCTGCAGCCTTAGTCCAAGCTACGCTGTTTCACTGGTCCAAACTGGTGATCTTGGATTTAGAGCATCAGAATCGACACAGGAACTGGTACCTGGAAACACATGGTATGCAGGGACTGTGTATTTTACAAGGAACCTCTCTCTCGATATTGTAACTCATACATGATATTCTTGTGTAATTATTTTGTAAACTACCTGAAAGTTTCCTGCAGTATGATTTTTTTTTTTGTCAACCATATTGTTTTGGCCTTCTTTCCAAAGCTCATTTGCATCCCACGTGTGTTTTAGTCCACAACCAAATCTCTCAATGGTGCATGGTTCCCTTTCTGCACAGCTACATGTTGCCCTCAAATCCTGGTTTCTGGCTTGGGTGTCTGAGAGTGCCATGCTGTGGCAGCAAGCAGCAGCTACTTCAGAAGCCACCCCCAACTCCCTCAGAGGGAACGTGGCCAGAAGCAGCCTACCTGAACAATGCTTGCTTCATAGTTAAAGGGATGTTTGCTCCCATTTATTTTCTGATTCTCCCCAGGTTATTTTTTCTTTCTCGCTTATTTTTCAGTCTCAGAAGTATTAGCAACAAGACCAAATCTGCTATCATGTTGGTTCAAAGAACACAAACCAGTAGGAGCTCTGGGACAAATGATGGTTTAAACCATTTGTCCATGTCTCTAATTTTCCCCTCAACAGGAAAAAAAAAAAAAAAAAAAAAAAAAAGGATAAGTTGGTGAATTAATCTTTTCCATGACGTTTTCTTGCCCTTTCTCTCACTGGTGTCCTCAGTAGAGATGGATTTCTCGCCCCCAGCTCCCAGTTTGGCTGCTGCTGTGGCCACTCATGTTCTGGTCTCACTAAAGCCACAGGAGGTTTTGCTTCAAATGCACAGGGAGAGACAGGATAGGAGTTGGCAAGTGTTAGCAGAAGGAGAGTTGCACAGACTGTTAAAGTGGCTGGCAAACTACCAAGCTCAGCAGAAAACAGCAGTTTCTTCACCCGTGGCCTGCCTGGCAGCTGTAACCACAGCCGTTCAGCAGGGCATGGTGCTCAGCAGCTGGCACTGCACAAAGCTCCCCTGCAGCAACTACAGGGTCTGGATAAAGCATCCACAGCACCCTAGATTTGGCACCAACACCAGATGTGTCTTTTCAAACCCCTCAACAACAGGCAGCTGGCTCCACCACCAGGAGGTGTCCAAAACATCCTCATAGTCCTGGGCACCCCTGCTGAAATCCTAAACTTTGAGTGTACTGAGATAACGGTTTTGGAGACAGGTTGTGTTTGGCTCCAGCCTTGTCTCCACATGAAGATCCTGAAGCTGCAGACTCAAATCAGCCCCCCAGCACCGCCATGAGGGCTGATTTTGCACTCCCATCTGATTCCTCAGCCAACTCACCTGCAGAGCTGGCCCACACTCAGTAATGCTAATCCGAGCATCTAAAAATCATTACTCAAGCCTTCAAAAATCATGAAGTTGGCTTGAAAATAAGTCTTAGCTCTTTCTGTCCTTCCCTTCTGGTTTATGTGGGGTTTTTTTAGGTTAGGGTTGTACAGGTCATTTAGTCTAGCTCTGAGCATACATGATCTCTCAAACATTTCTTTATTTAGGTAATCCATGCCCAAATGAACACTCCTGTTTAACAAAATCAGAGCAGTCCTACCGAGAAAGTTTTACAAATGAAGCCCTAAACATGTATGGAATGACCTAATCCATTTTGGGTGTAAAAGTGCTACTATTTTCTGCAGAGGTTATAGTCAACACATCCCTGTAAATCCTTCAATGGAAAACTGAATGCCAGTTCCTGCTGGGTACAAATAAAGCTTTTTCATTTTTTACCAGTAGACTTTCTAGAGAAATAGAGGAAAAAAAAAAAAAAAAAAAAACCACACACAGAGGAAAAAAAAGTAGTTCTGGATTTTTATATTTACATGAGGTTACAGAATCACTCAAAGATGTGTTTGAATATGTCAGGATATCAGATCGATTATTACAAAACCCAGTAGGCTATTCATTTCCACACCTGTTTCTATAGCAAACACATACTTTCTCCCTGGAATCAGCACTGATTTATCTACCTGGATGATGAATGCTAAGTATCATGAAATACTTGGCAGGGAAGAAGAATTACTCATGAAAACGTTGGCTTTGATATCACTTTCAGACCCTGCTACTCCCTGTCTGCTCTTAACTTAAATGGCCAAAAGAGGTAACGTGACTCAGGCCCTGGATGGGTATTTCTGCATATCAAAAATAATATCTTAGTTCATTTAAAATGTGGCCCATAAATGCATACACAAAGGAAAACCAAGGAGGAGTAAAGAAAAAAGCTGCTAAATGATCAGAGTATTCTGCACTCCTGTAATCCCATCTGGAAATCTGCATTTGGTTCTGCTTTCCACAATTCAGGGAGTAAGTTGGTAAAGTGAATAAAATTCAGTAAAGGGCTATGAGACTGAAAACCTAAATAATACACTTTATAGTGGAAGAACCTGGTCCCTTTAAGCTTAGCAAAGGGAGGACGTGGTTACAACTCTGACTGGGAGCCCAGAGAGTCATAAAGATTCTGTGATCCCCTTGGGTTAAATTAAGGTGAAACAGCACCAAATGACCAGCTAAAGTGTTTTACTTGTGGTAGAAACAACTTAAGCTTGGAAAAGGATAGTAAGCAATGTGGTCTCTTATTGATAAATCTATAAGAAAGAAAAGAACAAGAAAGGACAGAGAGTCTGGTTCACCACTCCAAGTTCCAGAATTGTCTCAGGTCTGGTTATCTTGGGTGGTAAGTGCACACCCAGCAAAGTTTTCTGTGGCCTTTTAAGTTCATTTTATCAGCTGATTAGCATAATAGACAAAGAGAGGCAGGTATTACATGAACTCACTTCCAGGAGAGAGGAGGTAGTGTTCCTCAGTTTTTTTTCCCTTGGGTAGCTGTCCAGCCTTTAGCTTATCAGCCTTTTTGGCCTGAACATATAGTTTCCTTTGAGATTTATCTAAGGAATTTGGCAGTACAGCAGCAGGGACCTGGAGCCACTTCCTTGGACAGCATTCCTTAGACTAATCACAAAGGCCACAACTTGTCCTTGAGGCTTTCTGTGTCAAGGAATGTTTGAGGCATCAGTTGCTTCTGTTCCTTACAGGTGATCGCTCATAGTTTATATGTCTAAGTATGAAACAGGCTCATAGACAAAACTATAATGAGATCCAGTGGTTGGAAGCTGAATCTAGACAAATTCAAGCTATAAAATAAGACACATATATTTAACAGGGAGAGTAATTAACCACCACAGCAACCCAGTGAGGCATTATGGCGAAGTCTCCTTTGGAATTCTTTAAATCAAAATCAGATGTTTTTCTAAAAGACATTGTATTTCAAACAGGAAGAAGCCTGATGCTGTGTGTCAAACAGGAAAGAGGGCTAGAGCATCACAGTAGCCCATCTGGCATTACAAACCATAAATTAGAATCATTCTTTTGTAATGAACCAGATTCTCTGGGGAGAATCAAGAGAAAGTGTCACCATCAGAACTGGAAGTTATGTTGTTAGAATGGGGACAGTAGAAAAGTGAAGTAAAGCATCATTTATAGGGAGGCACATGACTTTTCATTCAATCAACTGATACAGTTTGATCAGATTTCACTAGCTCGTCTGGAGTTTCTTCCAGCTATATCCATTCATCTAATAAAATATTTTATCTCCTGACAAACCCAGTTTCACTTATTGTAGAAGATGATTGAAGAACTAGTCCCAAGCTTGTCATTAGAAAATGCAAAGGGAGAGAGAAGCAAACTTACAATGAAGATGAGAAACTGCAAAACATGGATCAGTGAAGGACAAACGAGACAAAGTTGTGTTTATGTGATGAATCCAGGGATATATTTAAATACCATGTCATTTAGTACACAGTCACAATGCAGAAATTCTTGGTTTACTTGTTACAAAGGTTCTGAGCTCCTGAGCATATGTGGAATTTGGCACAAAATATTAGAAAAGTGACAACAGCTCAATTGCTTCATCTACCTTTCAATTAGGGATATCTATCTCATTTATGGAAAATAAGAGATCTAACCTCTGGTGACCTTGTGCCCTTCTCTTTACTTACGTACATTTCGTATGGCATTGGGAGGGGCCCAGTAAATCAGCTGCTCACCCCCTCGGTCAAGTAACTGAAATTTCACAAAGCCTCAGATGCAGTGACTTCTGTGAAACAAACCATGAGAACATGGAAAAGTGTTAGCTGAGTGGGCAGCAAAGAGATAAATGATTTACAGAGAGAAAACTACGGATGGCTCCATACAACATAAGGCATATCCTATTTTTCCAAGGCAGACCTTTCCCGTACCTGCATTATATTGTGTGAAATTTCTAACCCTTCAGAACAGATACTGTCATGGCTTAAAATTGCTGCTCTGGTACAAGCCATCAGTAACAAGCTTGATGTTGCAGGAATGTTCAGTTGCAGGACCCAGGGCACTTCCAGCTGCTTGCTGGCACCTGAAGGACCAGCGATGGAGCAGGAAAAGTGAGTGTGATGAGTGACCAGTCATACTTCTCATCGTCAGCTGGCTTCTGATGCCAACAATCCTGCAAGCCCCTCACATAAATAGCAAAGAGTTTTACTGTACCAGACAGTCAAAGTGGGTATGAAAAACCAATCAAATGACTGACAGACAGTGAAGATTATACTCTTCTTGCTACATAATGAAATACCTAGTTAAGGGCACTGCAGCATTCTGAATCACTTACAGGTATGATATAAGCACTCCTTTAGTCTGTCCCCTAAAATACAATAATATAAGAAATACAAATGATGAAAAAAATATATCTTTATCTTGAAACAAATGGAGTAAGTAGTTTTAAGTGGATCAAAGCCCTACATAAATATATTTAGAGCATACTAATAAAAACGAGTCCATTTTTACAGAAGTATATTTTTATAAGTGTCATTGTTTGAGCCTGGTTGACAACCAACCACTGCAGCTGGTCACCCACCCTTCCCCCTCCCCACCTGGGAATGGGGGAGGGATTAGAGGCGTGAAGGGAGACTCGCAGGCTGAGATAAGAACAGTTTAATAATGGCAATAAAACGAGAGCAATAATGTTGATAGAAAAAAAAGGAAATATATAAACAGGCAATGCACAATGTAATTGCTCACCACCCGCTAACCAATACCCAGCCCGTTCCCGGCCAGCGACCCCGAGATACCAAGATCCTGCAATCGCGATCCCAGAAGCGAGAGAGAGAGAGCCCCTTCCCCACCACCCCTCCTCTCTATAGTGAGCATGGCGTTCCATGGTATGGAATAGTTCAACAGCCAATTTGGGTCAGGTGCTCTGTCCGTGCTCCCTCCCTGCTCCCTGTGCCCTTGTGCACGGGCAGGACATGAGGAGTCAGAGGGTCTTTGAAGTCTCAGTAGCAGCTGAGAACATCAGTGTGCTATCAGCATTCTTCTCATACCAAACCCAAAGCTAAATCCAAACCACAGCACTCATCTAGTCCCCGAAAAGGAATAGTAACTCTATTTCAGCCCAAACCAGGACAATAAGTAACCCTATTGATGTAATAGGATGATTTTTATATTTAAGCTTTACTACTTGAGGGGGTTAAAGGTTTTGACTCTCAATAGCCAAAGTTTCACTCAATTGCTTAAGCAATAACAACGAATATAAATATGTCATCCTGTGACAGATTAAAGCCAAGGTTACTCAAAAACCCAGAAACGTGTACCAAACGCATAATTACATGATCTTAATTTTCTTAGTAATTTAAATAAAATGTTAACAAACTTCATGTTCATTCAAAGTATAATGCACACACCTTCACCATACATGCCATCTACATCTAGAGTACAAATGGCACCTCTAAAAATATAAAGGATATTGAGAATGGCCTGAAAAAAAGATGCCACAAGCCAGAGCCCATCTGAAAATGCCAGCCAAAATGCTTTGGTCAAGGAGATGTGTGGCAGTGCTGGGGGGGGATGGTAGCTAGCCCATGGGGCACTCTACAGTGCTAACCAGTGCTTTCCAACAACACTGTTCTGGTTTGGAAAAAAACAAAAACAAAACCCAAAACAAAAAACAAACAAAAATAACAAAAACAAACTACAGAAAAAACAAGCAAACAAAATCCTTCTGCTATGGAAGAGATTTTTCAAAGGCAGGTAGAGCCATCAGGTACTAAATTGCCATTGACAGTCAATAAGAATCAAATGCCTAAGTGCTACTTCTGCCTCTGAAAAATCCACCCTGCAGATTGTGCTACCACCATAAGGATGGACAGAGCGTTTAATGGTTCCCCAGAAAGGCTTCTTTATATGCTACAAAAACATAATTAGATTTCACAAGTGTTTGAATTGCCCATCTAGTGTCCCAAAGATTATTTTTTTTTAAGTGGCCTTCTAACTTTCAGTTGTTTATAAGGGCTCGTCACACAAACCTTTGGCCATGCTCTTATTTTCTGTCCTTGAGTGTTTTCCTGTTTCCAGTAAGCGAGGACAACCTCATGGCATTAATGCCCCCATTCTGTCAATATTTAATTCTTACACACTACCCAATACCAAACAGCATACAGTAACTCACTTCAAGCAATACCGGAGGCAATAGGTAGGCAAGGAAGAGGTGGTTGATTGCAAATGGTTACATCGGCAACTACAGCTGGCACTAATTCCTGCATATTAATATCATCCGAGAAAAGGGTCATGCAAATTGATGTTGGTGGTTGGTCGCATAGCAACAGCAGAGCAAGTGCAGAAACCCAAATATTGTCAGACTATAGAGCCATGGCAAGCTCTCAGAAGGCAAGATAGCACAAACCTGTAATGAGTCTGCAGAGGAACAGGACAACATAGAGGAACACTGCTCTTGTTTAACAGGAAATTAAAAATGAAGATATTGAAAAACCCCAATGACTTCTTTGCTTCCATGAGATGTGGAAAGGTTTGGGGCTAAGCACCATGTGCACCCACAACCACGGGATGAGTTGGGCTGCACCTGGCCAGGAAGGTGATGGAGGGACTCTGAGGCTGCTTCCCCACCTCCACGCTGCACACGGAACTGCTGGTGGTATTAGCAGGTGGATGGCACTGGGACATCCAACAAGCGACCCTCCCCCAGCTGCCTGTCTTGCCTCCCCCTACACACATACCTGGGCACAGACATAGGGCAGCACTTGGCCATCCGGTCCACTCCTGTGGACACCTGTAGGACAGGCTCCCGAGTGCTTTTGGAAATGATTTTGTCTCTCGTTTTTTGACTAGGGCTTTGAGACAGCCCTTGAAAGTAATGTTTGCCATCCCTGTGAACAGCAAGCACAGCTGATGGACATCCTCCAGAGTTTCTAGCACTCTGCAGGCGTTACCATGCTCAAGAGCTTCATGTGCTAGCACTCGGGCCAGGGATGGCTGCCTGTAGTGCCTCCACCAAGTAACCAAGGATCGCTCTATGTTCACGGTAGGATTTCAAGAGTGCTCTTCAACTATTTTAGGAGCTTCAGCAACCAAAAAACCCACCTCCCTAACTAGAACCTTCTTGTTGTCCAAGCAAAGTATATAGGCTGAATTTCCCCCTCAGCCACAGTGACAGGACGCCTAGGTGTGCTATGTGACACACCGGCAGGAATTTACACTGACACCAAATTATCTACTGCTTTTTTGCAGAAAAATACAGGGCTTCCAGCTGCAGACCCGATTGACAAGCACCCAGCATGAGCAAGCACTGACTTCACATGCACACAACAGGATTTTTTGTGTGTGTGTAAGTTAAAACAACCTACATATGCTTTGTAGGAAGATATGCAATTATCAGAAAGTTTCACCTCAACAGTATAGTGTTATTGTGATAGACTTAATTTCAGTTAATGGGTTCAGAAGCAGTTTTTCTCTATCCAATGAAATGTAAATGTACCTCATGACATATTAAGCAGAGTCAAGTACAAACTGATGTGTACTGATGTTTCATGTCCTCTTGCAATAGACTACATGAAGTCCTTTACTTGCTTCATAAACGTTAAGCCTGCTGGACCTCAAAATGAGCAATGACTTCTGAGAGGCACCACCACCCACATCTGAAATAAGAGGTGCCACGGCCAAGCAGCTGAGCAGCAACACAAGGATGCTGTAGGACAGCTCAAAAAGAAGCCAGGCCTCCTGACTCCCACAGTATCTTACATCCAGATCTCAGTTATATGTAACTCAGGGTCTTACAACACCCCTCTCTCCATATTACTAGAGTTTTTTGGAGTAGCACATGAAACAACATAACCATCATGTAACTTGTTTTCTCTCTTTAAGTAGGGCAAGATTCACACATGCAGACTAACGTTTATCTTGGCAGGGTCTGTTCTGCTAATTATTTATATTTGAAATGACTGTATTTCTACTTTGCCAGAAAACCTCTGAGTTTTGCAAATGAAGCATGTAACAGTTCAGCTAACAGTTCACGGTCAAAGGCAGCATGGTGCTACACGTGCATTTAGTAGCAGGTACACTCACACTGCCAAGAACTGCTGGAAGCCTATGACCCATGCAGTTGGACAGTGCAAAACAGCAGCAGAAGGCTTCTATCTCACTGCCAAGTACCTGCAGCCATCCTGTTAGAGAACTACTGAGGCCTAGTTTCCACACACAAAAAAATAAGTGAAAGCATGCAGTCTGGATAAGAATTGTGCCTCACACCAGCTAAGACCTTGTTCTGGACCATGGGCGAGCCAGGACTCCAGCACTTACAGACCCACAGCCAGTTCAGATGCAGCCAGCCAGCCCACCCCTAGTGCTCCTTGCAGTCCTTCCTCCTTTCACAGCTCATAATCTTTTCTCTCCTGCCAGTTGTCGAGTATTTGACGTTGGCATACAATCAACACCAGAGGTATTTTTCCAATTGCTTTCCCTTCCCAGACTGCTGATTGCATTCTTCAGACTTCACAAGGCCCATGAGCCCTTTGGATTGCTTAGGGGCTTAGCACTTGGATGTGGATCTTCAAAACCTGGGCTGGGGTTTGATACAGCTGAATTTAGTCTTGAATCACAAAACATACTACCAGAGCCAGTGGATGAACTCTACTCTGCAACAATCCTTCTGCATGCAATGTAGAAAATAAGTTTGTTAGTGGCCATGGTGCAGTATGCATGTGTGTGGGTACATAATATACTATGATTTTCTTACAAAGGAACATTTTATGAAAACGTAAATGAAATAGGTTTTCAAGTTGCTCTTACACTTAGTTTTCTGACTGAAACAGGATTCTCAGGCTGGGGAAGTTTGGACGAAGCTAGCACTCTCCATAACAATGTCTACTGCTTATACAGAGAGCAAAGCAAAAGGTCTGGAAGTGAATCCTGAAAATAAATCAGTGATAAAAAATGGTAGGGGGAAGAAGGCTGTGGGCAACAGCAGGTGAAAGGGACAGAAAGTCATGAGGGGTCATCATGCCTGTTGGCATAATGAACTCACTACATCAAACCCCTGGCAGACCCAGATAGAAGATTTATTTGAAGAGCAGGGCTATAGGGAAGCTGGATCCTCACCCCCTGACTGTCACAGGCACAAGTCCAGGAAATTTAGGCAGCACTACCCCACACACAGGGGGCCAGACAAACCACTTCAGTTTCTGCTCCAATTTAGATGGACCCCATGATCTGCACAAAAATACACCGACAGCCTTGGGAAACTGCCTAGATGAGTTGCAGCCACTTTGTACCCTCCCCCCCGCCCCCATCTCTTACACGCAAGTTCAGAGCTCCATCCCTCCAAACCCCACTACACAGAAGAGCTGTATTGCCCTAAACTAGTCTTGTTAAAACAATGCCTCAGATGTTTGACAGTTATACTAGGATAAAAAGGTTCATGTTTGGATGGCTTATCACAAATCTGTATGGAAAGTTAGTTATGCTGGAGAAGAGTACAACTCAGTCTCCAAAAAGGATATAAATACCATAATTGGAGAGGAAGGGCAAGTACAAAAAACAACACAGGTGATAAAGCTATTTCAGTGGAAGATCATCTTTAGACCAAGTCCTACAATGAAGCACAAAATCTCAGCTGGAATAGAAAAAAAAATGCTAGAAACTGCTTTTAGATTATTCCCTTCAAAAAGAAACAAACAAAAAACCCAACACACAGGATTTTTGTTTGATGGTTGCCTTCTGAATTCGGGACATATCAGATCCTTATTACTGAATTAGGATATAAAGAGTTTCTATGTGGAATAACAAGTTCCTGGACTTTGTTCTTGAATCTGTGCCCCTCATGTGCTATGCGATCAAAGTGATCTTTTATCCTGTGAGTTATCATTTGCCCAAGATATTTACTGCCATTCCAAACACAATTTGAGCAAAGATAAATTACATTAGCCTCATTTACCCCTTCTTAGTGTGTACATAAGTGCCATCTTCTGGCCATTACAAGGGACTGTAAGAGAAGTAAAACAAAACAAAACAAAGAATTTTATATCTAAGGAGTAAAGCTAGTGAAGAATTATTTGCTCTAGAGATAGTAGTGAACAAAGAACTAGTGCCTACAGACTTAATGTGAAGAAATTACATCTGGAAGGTGAAAGCTTCTTCCTAAAGTTCAGAGCCACCACATTTTCAAACACCTCTATAATGTTTGTAGAGTGGGGAAGGACAGACACAAAGCTCTGCTTTCAGGTGTATCTTAATCAGATAATGTTATTTGCTTCAGTTGGAAGCAGCTGCAGCCAGTGGCCAAGAAAGTCTTTCTTATCCTGTGTTCCAAAGATCAACATGGTGAAACCTGAAAAGCTAAATAGATGCCACAAATGAGGATTGTGACACTAGTACTTCTCAATAGTACCAAGGAAAAGTGTTCAAATCCCTCTTAGGGATCTTTAGTAGAATTTCAGAGGACCTGACATTTTCACCTCTCTACTGTGGTGTTGAGCTGCAGCAGCACCATAGAACCCTATTAAAAATATGCACCTGAATCAAATTAATCTCAGCAGTCTGTCCACACATCTCCCATGAAGCCTGAGATGCCTACCTACTGCCACATCTTAAAAAACTTAGGCCTAAGAATTGTTGTCTCTTGCACAAGATTTTTTTCTCCACCCACAAGTATAATCTGACTAGAAATTTTTACCAGTACACTGCAAAAGCAGAAGTGCTCAAAAGTTAGTTACGTATTCCTTCTCAGTCTTAAATACTTCATGGTTACATACCACAGTACATCAAGTATCACTGATACCCAGAATTTTATTGCACCCATGAAATTAGGTGCCTTAAATCCCATCTTCTGAAGTAGTGACTACATGATGACTACATGAGCACCTTGATGTTAAAAAATAAAAGAGGAAATAAAAGAATAAAAAAAAGAAGAAACACCAGAAAAGCCAACTTCCACAAGCTAGAAAGTAATTACAAAGCATATCTACCATTCTTGATTTTTAAGTCTCACTCATTATGGTGGAGGAAAAAAAGGACTGAACATTTTTTTGAACACCTGACAGACTATATAAAATAAGGCACTTGAACACACATTCAACAGAATGGGTTACTGTAAACACAGATTATACAGTATGCTGCCAACAGACTATACACAAATAGAAATCACTTTAAAATCCAGAACCCCTTTTGCCCTAGATAATATGGGGATGGAAGGAGAAAGGCTAAAAGGAACAATAGGCAGCTACTTATTGTTTCAGTGCATGATGTTCGGCACAAACTTGAGACCTAAAGTGTGCTTCGTGGATTTTGTGATGATCACGAAGGACAAAGCCCCCAGAGCTTCTGACCTACAGATGCCAGTAGGAGGTTAAGTACAGAGTAAAGGAAACAAGTAGAAAGTACAGAGCAAAGCAAGTGAGGCCAGTAATAACCTATCACCAAAACCTGTGGGAGCTTTATCTCAGTGAAACCCTGCAGCACAGAACTTAAATAAGAACATCAGGGTTTGAACCCATTTAGAACTGATTTTGCAAAATAGGTATCAGTGCTGGCAGAGGTTAATGTTCCCAGGCTTTACTCACAAGAAACACAGTAAGCTGAAAGCTCGTTTCAGAAAGACAGCATTTTCTGCTTCTGTTGACCATGTAGTACGATTTTTCTTCTGCTAAATAAGCAAACACAGAAAACAAGAAACATAATTCCTATCCACTTGGACACAAACAGTTCTTTGCTTCTTGCCTCACTTAATGCAAGGGGTGGGAAAAACCCTTTGAAGTAAAATTTAATTGCATCCAAAATTAAAATGTTTGTTTGAAAACACCTAACAAGAAAGGGGACAAAGAACTAGGACCACAAAGTTACCAGAAGGAGACAGAGGCTGTAGAAGTGGTGAACAGTTTGAGATTGCTATTTTTTTTTTTTTATTGCTATTGGCTTCCACACATGCCTAGAAATTGACTCAAACTCAGAATGGTGGCTGCTTCAGAACTGCAGGCTTTTTCCCAAATAAACGATTCTCTAAAAATTTGTGATTTCCAATTAAAACAACAACTTGATTTTGATTGTGCAGAGTAATTAATTTAAATGTGATGATGTGAACACATTTGTTACAGTTGTTCTTATAAACCCCATAATGTGCAAGACAGACTATTAACCATCACATACAATATGTATTTCTGTATCTGTTTCCTTGCTCTGTGTCCTAAATTCCATATGGTCACATTATCTCTTAAACCAGTTAAACACTGAATTTTTCAAAAGAATTAATTAGTCTTTATTTAATGGCTGCTAGCTCTCAGCAGTCTCTGTGCCTCTGATGGACAGCAGCACCACAGTATTACTGGAGAAAATAATTTCTGACATAGTTTGACCTTCAGTCTTACACCCACAATGTCTAGTCTTACAATCTTGCCAGCCTCCACATCAGACCAGAAGAGGTTGGTGAGATAACTATGGAGGAAGTGGGAAGTCTGTTCTCATGTGCCTACCAGCAAAAGCAAGTCTAGATTGTACAGAGAACCTAAACAGCGGTTTGTCTTCTACCAAGTTAATATTCTATCCCATAAACATTCAAGTGCAAAACCTCCATTCACTTAATAAGGAGTTGCACAGAGATCTTACAAAGTGAGCTCCTTATTACCTTGCTGTATGATTTGGAATCTCTGTAAATACAGGGGCAATAGTCAAGATCCACTGGAGGCAGGGGAATAGCAGGCAGTCTCATTTCCACACTGTTATCCAAGATATTTTGTTAAAGGCAGACACTTCCTCCTGTCTGCAAAATATTAAAATAAAATGTTACACTAAGCATCAGTTATAGACAAGCCACACCCTCAGTGGTTAGATATCCATCAACAGCAGTTTTAAATATTGTCTCATCAGCAGTAGAAAAAAGCCATTTTTTTAACACTAAAGCCAAATTTACAGTAGTAACATGGCAGAGCATAAAAAATCTAAATGCTCACAACAGACAAAAATCCATAAATTTCCCCTGCTCCAACTTGTCTCAATAAGTAGTTCAAAAGTAAACCTCTGGCCAGAAAGAAGTATTTTACACCAGGCTCAAATCTTGGTACTCCCTGACCATACAAGAAAAAGCTCCAAAGCTAGAATATCTTAGGTGCAAACATCAGGTCCAGCTGTCTGCATCAGAAGGCTGCCTGCAGAATCACCTTGTTTTACTTTGGTCGCTTATATCACTCCAACAGCGCAAAGGAAGAGACAACCTTTAAGTGACCAGCTATTAAACTTCACAGCTTTTTCTACGTTAGAACCCATTTTTTCTACTTCAGATCATTAAACTATACCTGCATACTTACGGTGGAACTTAAAATCAAACTGAAAGCTAGCTGTCCAAAGCTTCTGCACACCGATACACTCCACTAAGCAGGCAGGCAAAACACTCCCTGTCCCATGAAGTTTCCACTCTGGTCTGTCTGTCAGTAGAACTTAGGTTTACAAAGTGTAAAAGAACAGACAGGCATCCATAAGCATCATTTTAACTCTCAAGTACACTCTCAGGTGCCAGGCCTACAAGTTTAATCCTGCCAGAGAGAGGGAAATAACCTCTTCCCTCAAAAACCTATTGATTTCAGGGATCTGATTTTAGCATGGCCTGTATTTGATGCCAACATTTAGAGAACAAGTAGATCCCTCCCTGTGATGTGAGGTTGAGCTACCCAGCATGCCAACTACATTGCAAATACAGAGTGAACATATACAGTATTATTTTAATAAAGAATATAAAGCCACAGCAATATATGAAACATTGCAAGAAAACTAGTTTTGCTTTCTATGGAACACAGGATTTCAGAAAATTCTAGTAAAAAAAATGGTTGCCCCATAAATTACACTAGTAAATTAGAGAGTGATAATATGCAAGTGATAACCAATCTTTATTGAATGAGTCAGAGAAATACTGATAGGCAGACAGATAATCAAAGAACAGGAATATGACATTTTTATGGATGATTGTTGTCAATCATTTTCTTTGTCAATAATGATGCACAACGGTACTGATTTAGGAGACTCAGCAAGATTTCGGATTCTTAACATCTTCAAAGATCAAGACTTAATGTTACTTCAAGAAGAAAATGACAGACGTATCATTATGTAAAACTTTTTAAATGCTTAAGCTAACTAAAATTCAGTTAAATTTGTATTTCATTGTGTGTAAAATGACAAGGACTATACTGAATTCAAAAACATTTCAGATTTCAACAAGCTTGAATAAGACTCACACATGTATTTCATCAGCTGGTACAAAGACAAAAAGAATCATTACATCAAGTAACAATAATTTGTTCTGAACAGCAATTTCCATACACTGGTGTGCCCATTTATTGCCCATCTGTCAGAAACCAAAAATACGCAAGCTGAACAAACTAAACCCATGTACCAACACAAGTCAAAATTGTTAAACACAAGACTTATGGAATAATACAGAGCAATATTTTAAAATACATATTACATGAACAATAAGAATCATATTAAATGCTATATGAGCCATCCTGGATTGCACAGTCTTTGAGGCAAGGACCATCCTTTATAATGTACAAATACATAGCACAATGCTGAGCATTGTACACCATGTATTTATACAATGCCTAATGCTGTTATAAAAGCAAATTTAAATAATAAACCTGCTGCGAGCTCAAGTACCTGCAAATGTAAAATTGACAAAAGTATAATGAAAAGAACATGCTTTTCTTTAAGAAGTTATATGATCATCTCCTCTCTATATAGGTAGTCATAATATAAGCAATGGCAAATTTCACTCCAAAATGACTGAGCATATTATCTTGATGAAGGAGATCTGCTTTGAATAGCAAAGCCATAGCCTTGTAAAACCCACACTTCAGTGTGAAGCTGCAGTAACTAACCTACTTCATCCTTTCCCACTCCCAAATCCTAACATTCAGCCCCTGAGGAATCAGCACGTAATTCTCAGTGAACAAAAGTTGCCAGGGATAGTTCTACTGACCCTAAGGATTTGTCTATACTGCAGGTGGAACCAGGACCACATTATAGCACAGACACAACCACCCCAGAATTTAGCCTGGTAGATGAATGGGCAGACAGCTTTGCACAGCAAGGGAGGCACTAACACAGATAGCCTGTCGAGCACCAAGGCACCGCGGCTACCAGTGCTTGTACTAGACAATTCTGAAACACGCTGGGGTACAACTACATTATTTTTTTCCCCTGCAGGTTACATAAAATCCAATTATGCACAAAGTCTGATTACAAACATGCTAGAATAGCAGATTTTTTTAAAAAGTAAGATTCATAATAAAACAATACCTAATACATAATAACGAATGGGGAAAACTGATTTAACAGTCAGTTTTTAGGAGTCACCTCTAGAACCTGTAGTGACACCCTGTGAAAGGCAAATATATAATAAAAACCCACTAAAAACCACTTAAGTTTTAATAGGTAAAAACTCCCAAATTTAATGTGAATTTCCAGAACCACTGACAGCCTTTCCTGACCTTGGAAGGTTTTGTTTTTCTGTACTCTGTATAAGCTACTACCAGTGTAGTGATAGCTGCATTTGTATTATCAATTATATACTGAAAGAAACATAATGTCAAGTACTCAACATTATAGGAACAGCTGTCACCATTTAACACCTATGTTTAAAACATGAAAATTAATCACCAATGCAGAAGTCCATTCTCACTCCTCTCTCTCTCTAAACCAAAAGCCCTTAAAGAAATTATTCTTACTTCTCAGAAAGCTTTTTAGCTGATGCAATAACAGGACAGAGATAACTTACATTTTTTTCAAACTCTCACCACATACTCCATTTCTACCCTTGTTGTTCATATTTTTCAAGTGGCAGAATAAGCTACCTTCTGTGAATTTTTGGACAGCCGCATGAACAAGAACAGTAGTAAAAGCTACATATGAAGTAATTTACCATGTTGAAAATGGCAAAAATCACAAAAAGCAACAGACACTATATGGGCAATATTATCTTTTTTGTCCCCCACTCCTCTAGCTCAGCAGAGTTTCTTTAAAGAATAAATATGAAAGCTAGAAGTATTTTTTTCCGATACAAGACCAACCTATAGAAATTCACGATATCTGGAAGAGCTTTCCATTTGCCACTAGAACCTATTTATATAAAAAATTCCTCTGAAGATCAATGTAACTGTACACAAACTTCTCCTTACATGTTTCACCATCTGAGTAGAATAAGCATTCTTACTACTCTGTCAGCTTTCTCTGAATTTCAAATTATTGAATTCTTTGCATTTCAAAATGCTTTTAAAGAGGGCTAATTGCTGGACAGCCATACATCGATGACATGGAGATTCCTCAGAGTAATCTGCATTTGATTAGCAACTCAAACACCAGGCACAGTTTAACAGAACACAAAGTCAAATACACTTCATGTGAGATTACTGTAACATTCCGAGTTTCCTCTTTCCAATTTACTCCCTTGCCGATATACTGGAGGTAGACAACGCAACTGTAAGTTAAACAATAACATTTTGAACATACCATATCACACAATACTCTGCAAACCTCAAATCACTCTGATTTGACACCAATACCAAGACATTACTATAGCACTTAACAAATGCGCTCTTAATAGATGCCAACGGCCATCCTTGAAACTACACTTTCCAAGCACACAGGCAGCTCTCTCATGAACATTAGCACCCACTGGTAGCGTGAACGTAGTCATCGATTAACTTATTCTTTACCAGTGCAAAACGCCCGAGAACAGCCTTTGAGTTTTGCCGCCTTACATTTCAGCAAACAGCGGTTTCTTCCGCGGTGACAGCACTGGTCACGCAAAGGATCACGCACGCTCCAGCGCCGCTCCTTCGCTCTATTCAGAGCGCGGCTTACCGCGTGGCCTCTGCCACCTACGAGACACGACTACGGGGGAGATTAAAAATACATCAGCTTTTCAGTGCGAACATATAAACGGGCGCAGCTTTCACTCCAGCCCCCCGCAGCTCCTCAGCCCACACGCCGCCGACCCAAGGCCGAGCCGAGCCCGGCCCGGCCACCCCAACAACGCCACAGCAGCGGCAGTATCCCTTGAGGGAAATAGGCGGTGGTGCCTCGCGGCTCTCTCCAAACCACCCCCCAACAACCTCCCAGCAGCCACCAGAAGAACCTGCCGAGGCCGGGCCGCGCCTCACGGCTTTATCCCCGCCATTTCCCCTCCCCGGGGGCGGGGCCGGCGCTGACATGGCGGGGCCCGGGGAGTAACCCGGCCCTGAGTCACGTGGTGCCCTCTCCGCGCGCCGCGCCGCGCGCTCCCTCCCTCCCTCTACCCCCCCCGCCTCCCAGTCCCCCCCCACTTCTCGCTCTCCTGTGGGTGGCGCGGGGCCGGGAGGCCTGCACGATCCCAGGGTGCTGTGCGCGGCGTGGGCTCCGCCATCCCGCTGGGAGAGACGGTCTGTGCCGGGGCCCCGCCACCGAGACGCCGCACCGAGCCGAGCGAGCGAGGGCAGAGGGGGAGAGCGCGAGCCCCGCCGACGCCGCCGCCGCCGCTGCCGAACGGCCATGTCCGCGCGCAACCCCTGAGCGGGACCGAGCTGCCCCTCCTCCCCCCTCCCCTCCTTCCCTCCCCCGCGCGGGCGCCCGCCCGCATCAGCCGCCGCCGCCGCCAACATGGAGGCCGTGAACGCCTTCAACCAGGAGGTGGGGAGCGGGGGCAGTGCGGGGCGGGGGGGGGGGGGGGGGTCACGGTGGCCGCCATCGCTCAACCCCAACCCGCGCTGGGCTTCCGGCTCTGGGCCGTGCGGGCCCGGTGCGGCGCCGCCAGAGGCCTGCGCTGGGGAGGGCCCGGGCAGCGCTCGGCCTAGCTCGGCCCGGGGCTTTCCGCAGGCTCGGGGGGCGGGGGAGGTGTCGGGGTGGGGGGAGATCGGGTCTCCTGAGGAAAATGGAGGCGAGCGGAGTTAGGCCCGCCGTCGCGGCGGCAGTTGCAACGGCCTGGAGCGTTCCCCGAGCGACGCCGCAGCCGGGGCTCCCCCACGGGCCGGGGCGGGGCGGGGGGGGGGCTCGCTGAGGGGATCCTCCGGACCCCCGCCCCCTTTTTCCTCCTCACCCCACTGGAGAGCGTCCGAGCCGGGATCCCGGTTACAAGGCGCTCTCAGTCCGGGCGCGTTGGTAAGGAGGGGGAAGCCGCGTTTCAGGGCGCGAAGCACTTTTATTTCCTCGCAGTGGTTTGGCGAGAGACCTGCCATGTGAACAGGCGGCAAAGGGGATAGGCTGGAGGCTGAGCAGGGAGAGGGAAAACTGCGAGGGGGCTTATCCCTCTATAGAAACAACGCCTGGGGATGGGGCTAAGAAGTCGACCCCAACCCTAGGGAGATAGGAGCTAGGTTGGAAAGCGGAAGGTGTTCGGTCTCCTTTCACGGTACACAGAAGGCCCCTCTTGTCTCTTCTGATGATTGTGGGTTTGTTTTGGTTTTGTTTTTTTTTTTTTTTTTTTTATTCATTAGTTAGCCAATCGGAATTGGAAAGAAAACAGACCGTGATTGTTTTTTGCATAATATATAACAAAATACTCAAGCCTCTACTTTATAAAGTTTTTGACACATGGCTTAAAATTATTATTAGATTAGAGGATGCTCCCGCCTTGGTTTGACGATTTGACTTTTGCAGATCCTGTATGGACTTTATTGAACAGGCATATTCTTGTTGCAGATAATCAGTAAAAGCTAAGCCAGTACCCGTTCCAGAATGTTTAATGCGTTTTGAAGGCTAGGTTGCCGTGCATGTTTGCTGAACAGAAACAGGAAAAATGGCAGATTACTCTCATGTGATGAAGTCATGCTGTGTAAAGTTCACTCTCTGCAACTGCTTGTCATACACACACAACTGAAAATCTACTAATCCTTAACAAAGTTATAGAAGTACAAAGTGAAAAGTAGATAGCATATGCCCCCTGTTAATGGTTTTATTTTCCAGTGTTATGGGTGCTGTTTTAAACTAGTGGTATGGAAGGGTACAAAGCAACCTTCCCAAATACGTTCACATAGAATGGCACACATGTGGCATTTTCAATTCTAGTGTAAACAGAGAACAGAAATTTTCTTACCTGCCTAAATATAAACAGAAGTCCTAGCAGATGATTGCTTTTGCTCATTCATTTCAACACGTTGCTACCTGATAAAACTTAATTGTACAGATAGTGCTTGGTGTTTCTCAAACGATAAAAAACACTTGTTTTGCTGATCTGGTGGTGAAAGTATGTGTGACTTTAGAGTGAAAGCAGTGTTTCTTGATATTCTGTGACTAATCCCCATTTTAGAAATGGGCATCTTCCTCTCTGATGTAGTAAAAGTGAGATGCTTTTGTTTGATACAACCAGAAATATTTAGTGAAATTCTGATGGCTGACTGCTGAAAGGTAGTAAAACAGTGGATTTCATTTGAATGTCAGTTGTGGGGAAGCAAACTGTACTTGCTGAAATCATTGTTCTGTAATCATTTGTACATATGACTAGTTCCATGGCAGTGTACTTATGCATAAAGCTAGCATGTTAATAAATTCAGAGTTTGTGTAGTTACTGTCCTGTTCTCAGAAGGTGTGTTTATGATAATAGCTGAGAACATAAAGTCCAGTTTGTAAACTGTTCCCTTAACTTTTCAGCATGTGTTGCTTGAAGCTCTGCATGCAAAACAACACATACTGAAATAAACCGTGAAACATCTCAAACTTTTTTGAGGAGGGTAAGATTTACAGTCAGATATTGTTCTATATTCTGGGGTTTCTCGGTGAAAGCGGAGAAAGTGAAAGAGCTGTTTTACAAAAGCTCTCAACGTCATTCACAGAATGGTGGGAATAGCACAGGCTAGTGAGTGTGTGAGAACTCGTTTTGTCTTAAGACTGTCTTATAATGCATAGACATTGTGAGGACTACAGAGGTACCAGTCTCTCTTCACTGAATAGTTAATTATTTTATTGAGATTGGAATAGCTTCAACAGCAAAGATTGGGGTATCTACAGAATACCATGTAGGTCAAGAATTCCTGAACTTGCTGGCTGTACAATAGCATTGTAGACAGAGAACTGTGGTTTTATAATGGTAACTTTAACAGCTGCAGCCATGAGTTTTGTGCTGGGCGTCCCATGTATGCTAGAGGTGATGTGCTTCTGGCTTTACTGTCCCTTCTGCGGAGGTGGCAGCTGTCAGTGCTGCCAGTCTACATGAAGGAGGAGATGCCACTTACTGCTTCAGGTGATATGATCATTTGGGATTTTTTGAAGGTGGATTTGGTGGTTACAGCAATTTCTTGAGTGGTGGGAGGTCCAAGCTCAAATCATGGCTGTAAATCAGGCATCCTCTAAACTGTTAACTTTGTATCCTCAGACAAAAGAGCTTAGGGAGGAAGATAAAAGCTCCAGCAGCACTTTTATATCTGCAATTTGAACTGTTTTGTTTTGGCTGAAGCTGTGCACCCAGTCCAGTAGAAACCATTTTGGCTGATTTAGGTTCCAATTCTACTCGGAAGTTGAGTTTCTGCCCTTTGGGTTGTAGGCTTCTGACGGTATGTATGATTATGTCTCAGTGAAATAACAAGTTTCTGCCTGTCAGCTAATTGTGATAAGTATGTGGTCTTAACTGCCCATCTGAATTGTGAGGTAAAACTTAAATATAGAGGTTTGAGCTAGCACGTCACACTTAGCAATTGTGGCATGCTAGGAAAGAACACTTAGAGTCAATTACTTGGGCTCTGCCAATGGGTGGTAACTTACAGGGCTTGCGTAATTTGATCATGTTTGATTGTGCTGCCCATTCCCTTAGTCCTGTTCTTTGTACCTATATTTTGAATGCAAGTTTACCAGCAAATGTGCCTTTTAAAAATTTTAATTTTTCTACAAGAGCAAGCAAGTTTTTTGCATTGACCAAACACGTTTGCTGCTTTATTTTTATCCAGCTGTACTCTGAGCAGATACAACTGAATAGGTGGGATGTGACAGTTACGTAGTATAGTATATTTTCTACAAGGAAATTAGTTCAAACTGTATCCTAGATGAATGAATTAGAATTCATGTACTGTTAGGTATATATGTTGTGTTAAATTAGTACTTCAATTTAGTTAGTTTAATAAAGCTAAATTTACTTAGACTGTAAGTAAATCACAAAAAGTAACTTGATAATGGTGCAAAACTTCATTATTTTTTTAAGAACACAAGTAAACATTTTTCTAAAAAAGAAAAATACGAAATCACACATCTGCCATGGTTTACAAAGGTTTTAATCCTTGTGTTTTATTTTGGGGATATGTTTTTCCTTTAATCTGAAAAACTCAAGGGATAGTTTACTAGTTATAAAAGTTAGAAATAGAGATTTCTTCACAGTCTTGCTTCTGGAAGTAGAATAAAGTCAAGTCTCCTATTCTGTAATCTTACATTTGTATTGAGTAATGCAGTATATTCACTTAAGCATGTGTCTCAGGTTGGTAATCTGTACCACTGAAACAATTGATAACCCACTTCAGCATGTCTAGATCACAAACAAGATAGATATTTTGTGGGCTGTTTCTTTAAAATTAGAGCTGCAGCTTTCTTCTTTATTATTTATCCATATTTAGTGAACTGGACAGTTGTATTTTTGATCTAGTATAGCTATCCTGTGCTAATGGTAAGACTTCGTTTTGTATGTTCTCTACAATCTGTTGCTCCGTTCTTCCCCTCCCCTCCTCAGGTCCTATAAATAGAGGTGAGCAGGATGTCCTTCACAGCAGTTCTTCAGCAGTTACTGGAACTTATGAACCCCAGTTAGATTCCCTCTGGCAAAGCAGCAAGGACACAACTACCTATAGCTGTGGTTGGAGGGAAGAGTAACGCAGTCTTTTGTGCATTCTGGCACCCTTTGTCTCTTTAAGAAAACAGTGAAAGCTGCTACCCGTTGTAGCTGCCTAAAATGATTCCCATATTCCAGCAGGTGCAATAGGCTGTATTTTTCAGTCAGTGCTGCCTCCCACATGTCCTGGGAGAGTGCTTAAGCAGCAGTTCAAACGCTATTTGGATGGGGTAGAAGGATAGGAGAGTTGTACTAGAATTATAGTGTGAATTTAGCCCTTTTAAACTGTGAGACCCATACTGCAATTACTGCAGAAGCGGTATGCAGCTCTTTTGGGATGGAAGTTGCTTGGTTGCTTTTATGACTGTATCACAGTAATTGAAGGGTCATCATCGCTGCCATTGTGAGAGCTGTGTCTGTTGCTTCTGGACTGAACTGTTTCCAGCAATATTGAAAGCTGTGACATTCTTGTAGAGATTCTTGGTAAAAGAAGAAATGAGATGAACAGCTTTTCAGGAGACATGCAGGACTTAGGAGCGCAGCACTGATCCTGAGAGACAGATAAGTTTCAAAAACATTTGTGTAGAAAACAAAATTTTATTCTGTGTATTTTTATGATGTCATTTTCATATGAGTGTCTTTTGTAAAGGTGTTTGCCTCAGTGATTCAGAATCTGAGTGGTCTTTCAAGGCCACAGAAACAGCTTAAGTAAAGATGAAGTATTCATCTTTAAGTACTATTTAGCTTCATTGCCTGGGGTTCATGTCTGGTCAAACTTAAATCTCACTTTATTTTCCAAAGAATGTAGCCTGACAGCCATTAATTTTATGGAGATCTCTTACCTTCAGCAGCACCTAATACTTGGTATGCTCCACAGCTGATGGCCAAGAATTTAAAATGTACATTGGTCCTCTGAGGCATAGTTTAGCAACAGAAGCTTAGAGACATCATTATCTTTCTTCCCTTCTTAGTAGCTCAAGGAAGAATGGGAACCCGAAGAGGAAGGGGAGCAGTGAATTTTATAGGGAAAAGAAAATGTACATGGCTAACAGATTTTCTTTGGACTCGTGTATTTTTTAACACATCTGACCCTTTGAAGATCTGATCATGCATGAATAGTAATGGTGTTTTGTTAACGAAATAGTGTGGTATCTGTATGTTAGTCATGTCTTCCATCATCTTTTTTTTTTCTGTAGGCACATGAACAAATAGCTACAAATACATCCAAATGATTTGTAGCTTGGCGGTATTGGATGATTTCTAAATGTGTAAATAAAATACACTCAAGAAAATAATGAATGAATGTACAGAGTACTGACTATGTCATATGTGTGTATGGAGCCTGCTTAGAGAAATGGTGCTGAAGACATAAGATTTGATGAAATTGTTGGGGGCATGTTAGACTGCTCTGTGAAAATTGGAGACAGCAAGATTGAACGAGAGTATTGTACCAATGACCTGAGTGCTTGATATCCACTAATCACTAAACACTGTGTTTCTTTGAGTAGGTCATGCTTCTATCGGTGCTTCTGCTTTTCTGTGTGTTTTATTTAGTAATTATACAAAAAGAAGCCATACCTCTTTATTTGTAAATAGAGACCTTTTTATGGCAAAGAAACTTCAGCAAGTGAGCAAAGCCAGGAAAGTCAATTCAGGTCTTAAAAGGTATTTTCACCTTCCTGTTCTGCTATCTCATGCTTAAAAGAGATAAACAGACTTAAGATTGTACATCAAACTTGAGACACCCCAAAGGATATGAGCCTGATACCTTTTCCTTTGTACCAATGGGATAAGTCTCACTTCTTTCTTAGCTATTTTAGTTTTAGAAGGTGTATGAGCTGCCTTTTTTCTCTGACCATGTGTCATGTTTTTCCCTTGGCACCCCTATTCCTTCCTGCTGGCATGCACACATCACTGTCTGGTTTTGCTTTTCTTGTAATGAATTCAGTAACGAAGTGAAGCTAATAGTATTCCTACATTTCAACTTGATCTTATTCTGAAGACATGCTGTGCCCAGACATGCTGTCTTTTTAGGATTCTAAGGTAAGGCAGTGGGTAAATTTGAAAATAATGATTTTCCTCTTTGCTTCAAAAACCCATAGTTCTTGGGTTTCTGTATAAAATAGACCCTCAAAGGGCATTAATTGTAGAACGGCAGAAATTAATAATTTGCTGCTTGGAAGACTGAAGACCATTCAGGCCATTATCCTAGTCCTTCTCCTGTTACCCACTCCTCCTAGTACACCTCACCCAGGGCTTATGAACTGGAGCAGGTTCTACAGTTTGAGTTGGAAAGCCGCCTTAGTTCACTACTGCCACATGTTCTGTACTTTACATAGAATTTTAATTTGGGGGGTGGTTCCTAGCTTGCTCTTTAAACAACGGGCAGTCTGGTTAGACTCCTTTTTGCTATCTGTTATGGTTTAATGAGTGGATTATCTTTCTTATTTAATTGCATTTGTTAGCCTGAAAATGAGCAGGTGATTTTTCCGCCTTTGAGGTTCTTGGGTTTATAGATATTTTATCCTGTACTTCTGTACTGTTGTGAAGAGCACGCTGAATGACTCTTGAATCAATATTTTGTGTTGTGGCTTGAGATCAGTAAGGTCTTTAATACCTACACATTTTTGTAGTACATGGGTTGATACGGAACAACAAATAAATGATTCTTTTTAAAAACACATACAGCCATGGTGCACAGACATTCAAATATAGGGAGGGAAGTTCCAAAAATGTTTGGAAATTCTTAAATTGAGATTGTATCCTAAACTAGAGCTTGTATAAAACAAAAGTGTGGGTTTTTTCATACAACTTTCAACAGGTGAGACTATTGTAACTGAAATAGGAAAGTTTTTCTTATGACCATTGCCTTACTGGTTTTGATAATATTTTGTGGCTAAGCCTTTCTACTAGTTTTTGTACATTAGTTTTTACTTGTGTATGAAAGAATCCATGTAGAGAGCAGGAGACAATTCTTCTGAAACTTGAAATCATCAAAACTGAATAAAGGTACAAGTCTTGAATAGTTTAATTCTTAGGTAAAAATAAAGTTTCACTTAATTTCTTTTCCCCTGCTGTCTCTCAGCCTATGGTACCCTCCCCATCCTAGTGAACAGTATACCATGGGTGGTTTTCATTGTCAAATGAATGGATTGGCGGGCAGTGGACAGTAGAAATAGAGACAGAGCTAAACTGCTTTTTTCTTTAGCCAGTGGTGCCACTATGTGGGAAATGAAGTCAGGGAACAACTAGGATCTGTGGTTTTTTTCTCCAAACATCCAGTTGTGGTCAGTAAAAGCAGCAAGTAATTTCTAGCAGGTCAAGCTTTACAGGGCAAGAGCATTCCAGGGACAGGCTCCTGTTGTGAGGCAGTACACTGCAAACCCTCTCAAGCTGAAAATTATCGTTGCCTTTGTTACATCCATCACATTTATTTTTTAAATGAAGTGTAAGTTTTGGTGTCTAGGTTGTTTCTTGAGCTGATCATGGTGCCCTTTGAAGTATTAGATGTATTATTAGGACAGTCCTGAAATTTTTTTTTTTTTTTTTTTCATATATTGGTTTGGAAAATGTGTATGAAAGAAGATCCAAGTCTAATTGAATATATGCAAATGCAAAGTACATACGTGTCTTACTGAACAGTTGCCCCTTCTAAAAGTGAAAATCCACAAGGAACTAGCAAGGTTGTTAAATTTTAGGTTTACCTGTCTTTAAAACATGGGTTTGACACATGTAACTAAGATACTGAAAATTAAATAAAAATCAGCTTTAAAATACTCATTTGATATTCTAAAATCTTATGAAAATTTAAAAAGGCAACAAAGTTTTGATGCGCTATTGCAAGAGAGAGTGATGGGGGTGTGTGTGAAGAGAGGGCAGAATACATATATATACACACACACATATGTATGCATATACATATATGTGTAGATATATGTATGTGTGCATATATATTTATATATAAAAACATTTGCATCTCAATTTGATGCATGTTTCAACTGTAGTTCATCCTGAGCTGGAAGTATCTGTGTGTACTGTTCTCATAGCTTTTTACTATGTTTTTGTTACTGTTGCCCAGAGTGCTGTCAGTAACAGTGAAGGAACAGTTTATGGTCATCTGCTCAATCCTGTTCTTGCAAAGCTCTTGCTTATTCCTGCCTTGTTAGCCTAAGTTTCAGCTTCACATGTTCTTCAATTAATGATTTCTTCAAGCTGCTATATTCTTCATTGCCTCTGCCCTGGCTACTTCAGTGCAACTAGCTGATTTCACTTTTTCCTGCCTTCTGGCAGTTTCTCCTTGGATTTCTTTTTCCTTGGGTTGCAGCGTCATTCTTGGGATACCTCTTAAGACACTTATTTTTATTTTTTGCTGCCAGTTGTTTATTGTCATCTTCTGTTCTGCTATGAGCTCTCCCAGTTTCCTGGTTCTTTCCAGTTGTGTTCCTGAAACATGAATGCAGAAGTGCTGCTTTCACACTGGCTTCTTTGTTCTTGTTATATGGGACTGGCTCCTTTTTCTGGAGGACCAGTTGCTTCTTGGTGTGTAAAGGAAAGGATATAGAGTACGTGTTTTAATGTGGTCTCCTTTTTTACTCCTCCATTTTTCGAGTCTTCTGTTTGTTTGTAGATGATGGGGTTTGGAAATTACTTTTTTTTTTGTGTCTTTCGTTACCTCTTAAAACAGATTTTCCTGAGTTTTAATAATAGCACTGAGTTTGTTCATCAAGAGTCTTTGCACTTATTCCAAAGAAATATATTTTGAAATGGAAATTAAGCTTTTTTTAAAAAAACAAGTCAACTCCTCACAGACACCTCTCTCCTTCTGTCTTCCATCTGACAGTTTTTATTTGTCCATACTGATTTCTCAGCAAGTAGGGATGTTAGCTGAAGTATGTCTTCCAGCTTGAACGGATTTAAAAATCAAACATTCTGGCACTAGAATTTGCCTTTTATGGAGGTTAGTAATGAAAAATCGTGGTCTTGACTTGATGTTGGTGTTAGAAAAGGTACCTGGCTACCACTGTCTTGAAGGACAATTTTCTTCTTTCATATCTCTTGGAATAGGTATCAAATTAAGAAAGTAAATACCCTCCTGCCTATTCTTTGTATTTTATTGGTATAAGGCTTTCATTTTGTGTTGCTGAAAGTCTTGCTATCATTCTACTTGCCTTTAAGTATTTGGCCAAATTTATTTTTCTTCTGCATTATTTTTTTCCTTAACTGAGACAGTGGATAAACCTGTGTAAGTTGGTCTCTTCACAAGTATCTTGGAACTTTAAATTAATAGAAAAATAAGACAAATTTTTAAATGACATGTTACTTTACACTGTCAAATGAAGATACTTTTATTCTCTTATTTTGCTTTGTGGCAAATAATTGATTACATTTTTGGCTAGTACTCAAGGGCTCTATTTTTTTCTTTATTGTGAAGAGCAAAATCAAATTATATAATGCAAAACCATTTTTTCTGTAAATTGTGGGAAATAAGGTAAGAATCATGACAATATAATGATTCTACCTTTAGTAAGCCACAGCTGACATAGGAAGCTAAGTTTATGGGAAGAATAGAAAATAATATTTAATGAAGCAGAACATATAACCAAGAGCTATGATACAGGAGGAATTAAAAAGTAGTACTGAGATGTCCTGGCTTTTCTTTCTGCTTGGAAGATGGGGAGGAAGATTTGGAGAAGAGGGAATGGTACTGACAAGCCTATGTGGATTATGCTTCCGGGTCTAGGGACTAGTAGAACGGAAGTGTGCACAGTACACCAGAAGAACATATTAGAGCATATGGTGTAGTTTTTACATTGTGAAATTACAACAGTAGTTTATGGACCATATAGAATTCACTGTAGATCCAGAATAGGCAAAGTGGTCTGGAAGGTGGTGAAATGTGCATTGGATTTTGGTGTTTTCTGGTGTGGGTGCATGCATGCTAGTGAGTGACGGACTGTAGGACTGTTATTGAAAAACAACCACCCCACACCCCCCCAATCCCTTATTTCCCTATTCTCTTAAAATGCTCTATAGGAAGCACTGTATAATAAGAATGTCATGCTGTTCAGGTGTGCTGGGGTCCTGAGGAAAATTTATCCCTCTTTCCTCAGCTTTCTGTGTTCCGCCCTTTGTGGCTGTTTCACCAGCTCTGACAGTTCTGTGTGCAAGTTTTATTTTCTCTCTGAAATGTGAATCTAATACTTGTTTTCAGAGTTATGGTCAATATTGGAAGACAGAGCGGAGTCTTTTCTGAATGCCTAGGTTCAAGACATTTTGAAAGTGTTTTAGTAATAAAACTGAACTTTTTCTGGAAGTGTTTTGTAATAAATTTCCTCACACATGAGATGTAAGTCATAGTGATGCTATTTGTGAAAACGAAGTTTGGGGTTCTTTTGGTTAGAGTCACAATTTTGGATTTGAAGAACTGGACATCCTACCTGTATCCTACATGTTTTGAACGTAGAATATGCTTTGTGTGAATTCAAACTTTTTTAAAAAAAAAAAATTATATCTAGCACTGCAGAATCCCATTTTACGCTTAATGGTCTTAACAGAATAGCTCTCCTGATATGATTAAAACTCTTTGAAATAATGTGCCAGGGCTATGTTTATAGAAATGAGATCACAATTATTCTGTAAGTCGGGTTCACAGAATGTCTCAAACTGTCATATATAAAGACTAGTAACTTCTGAAAACTTTGTGTTTAAGGAATCAACTTTTCCACTGGGTGATATTAGTATGGAGAACAGTTGATGCAGTTTATAATATGGTATGGTCATAGCAAGTGAAATGGTAAACATCTCTATTAAAGACATTTGCAATGCCTGTATATAGCAGGATAATTTGAAAACCTAGTATTGGTTTGATTGCCTTGATGGGTAAAAGTTGTCATACTTTTATGTACATTATTTTAAGATTACAGGATTATGTCAGTCTAGCTATCTGTAGGGCCATCCTAATATTTCTATTTAGTAAACAGATGCCCAGCTGACTTAAATCAAGCTGCAGTTATTTCTGGTTTATATTGTTTTTGTAAAATAGCAATTTCCTATACCCTAAGCTAGCACTGCCTGTACCATAAGTTAGCAGATACTAATTTTTAGATACAAATGGAAATTTGACAGCAGCCTTATCAAAATCTGATAAATCAGTGAATATGGGTTAGTTCACAAGGAAGATAGCTTTGAACACTGCCTAGAAAGATCTGCTTGTTAGTCTTTGTTTCAAGGGCCAGCCAGCATTGTGGCGATACATAGTGGGGAATGTCAGTAATCAATCAGTTGTCTGAAATGATGTCTTGTTGGTTAACTGATTAATCTTCAGAATACATTTTTAGTATTTCTTTTCTCTGTCTAGCTCTTTTCACTGATGGAGATGAAACCTCCTATTTCCCGAGCAAAAATGATTCTCATCACAAAAGCTGCCATTAAAGCTATTAAGGTAAAGTACAATTGAACAAACATAAAACTGTAACAGTAGCAATGTTTTATTATTTTACTTCTAAGTAAATGCATCTCTGTATTCCCAGTCTTAGCTTCATGGATGTTTTATTCTAGTTGGTGTTAAGAATGTTATCTAGAAACAAGTGGGTGGTGAATATCATCTCTTGGTTTTAGACTAGTAGCATAATGCCAGCTTGATTTTTTTTTTTTTGTTGATTCATTGCTTTTTAATGCTACACCCACTATGATGTTGTGATTTCTATGTAATAAAATTCTAAATGTTGAGGGATGCAACCACACCATAGCATATTAAAACACAGCAGACTTGCTTAGAAAGTAAATTTATAAAGCTCTCACTAATACTCCAGAAGCAGTATGTTCTTTGTGTACACACTGACACACTTTTGATGGAAAGGATGACTTGTTTCTGTCTGTTTCCCCCGTGAAATCTTTTTCTTGGTGCTTAGTTAACTTTGCTTTATAACATACTTCTTTTTATAATGTGACTACATATTTTGTGGTCTTTCCTAAATGGTAGTAATCACAAAGAGTTAAAATACTTCTGAAATGGTACATCGCTGTTGAGTAGATGATAAATTAATGTATGTATTTATTTTCCAGCTCTACAAGCATGTTGTCCAGATTGTAGAGAAATTTATCAAAAAGGTAAAAAAATAAAAAATAATCTACTGATAAAGATATTGTCTGCATGTGTTACTAGATATTATTAATAATGCTAGTAAATAACCAGAAAGGCTTCTGTTATCCAGGAACTGAAGGAGAAAATTTTGTTTAGGTAGGATTTTACACATTTTTGTATCTCCTTGTCTATATAATTTCCTCATTTTTGTTTTGCATATTATTTTGTACATTAAGAAAGGGAGGAAAAAAAAAATCGTGAAATTCCCCCTTCTTCCACTTGGAGGAAACTGGAGGTACTGAATTTCAAATTAACTTTTAATGTCTAAAACAGAATATTTTCAGAAAATACAGTTTTCATGCTTGCCTAGGCATGTAGAACAACAGACTAGAATGCAGTGCTCACTAAAGCCAAACTTCAGTTCCTCCGAGTGGACAGGAGAAACACTCTTTTCATTCAAAGTCCTGAGACCTCCAAATAGAAGGACTTTGCAGTAAGTTCTGGAGAATAGAGATCCTGCAAATAGTTCAGTGCATTGAGTGTGAGGTAGCTTGATAGCAGATTTGTGACAGTCTGTACTGTAATGTAGTAGACCTGTTGTTGCGGTCACATGTCAAGTTAAAGGTACTTTAAAAGCAGTGATTGAGAAGATAAAGGCTGCTTCAAGCTATCTAGGTATATTTTCTCTGTCACAAATGTGAAAGCATGTTTTTCTTCTCCATTTCCTTAAACAGAAGTAAAGCACTTAAAGAAGTCTACATTAAACAAATTAAAACAAATTAATATTATTTTTCTTCAGTATAGATTTCCTATAAGGATCTAGGGTGAATGCGTGTGACCTTGTTAGTGTCACTGTGTAATGGAAAATTATTTTTATGTTTTTAGTGCAAACCGGAATATAAAGTCCCTGGATTGTATGTTATTGACTCTATTGTTCGTCAGTCTCGCCATCAGTTTGGAACAGACAAAGATGTTTTTGGGCCAAGATTCTCTAAAAATATTACTGCCACATTCCAGTATTTGTATCTCTGTCCATCTGAAGACAAGGTACAACTATTATTTCTCGGGCGGTGTTGTGAATTGATAACAGTACTACCTTGGTGTTTCCACTTATGTGAAAGCGAATCCAGTGATTCTTTATGTCCGTGGTAGTGAATGTTGTTGTATGAAATGGTATAACATGCTGAGAAAGATTAACAAAGGTGATAGTTAAATGCAAGTTCTAGCTAAAATATTTATTTTGCCGAACTTTCATCAGTTTTGTTTTGCCTATGCAGACACTTCAACAGTGTGTGTGGCTATGCTGAAACTTTTTTTCTTGTGGCTCCTTCAGGAAAACTTACTATGGAAGGTAGTGTCTCCCACAAAAAGAAAGTGATACAGGAGAACTTCTTGTATAGTAGTCAGTGAAGGTTCTGTGCCCAGATATTTTCTAAGAAAATCATCATGTTGATTTCTTCATTCTTTACAAATCCCATAGTTGAGAATTTCATTGCTGCTTTCTGTTGTCAAGTCTGGTTTAAGGCCTTGGTTTTCTTAATTTTGCTGTACTTGTTGATAGAACAGAGGCTCAGAGAGTATTCTGAATTCTTGATAGCCCAGGTTACCATCAACAGAAGATGGCTTTTATGCCCTCTGTCAGAATAATTTCAAAAGACTCCCAAGATAAGTGTGTTTTAGAAATTGCCAGCTGGTTTCCAGAAAATCGCCTACTCACTCTTTTTCTTAATTGTAGTGCTGTAAGAGCAAAATACTCTTTTTCAAACTGACTTTTTCCCCAGTTTTCTAACTAAGCTTTTCAAAGGCTTTGATGCTCTGTAGTTTTCTAATGTGGAATGTTTAGATCTTTAGGTCTTGAATCTGATATTCTGGAGCTTCTGGGTTAGTACCCTGGTGAAATAGAGCAGTCCCTTCTTCTTTCTGTCTTTGTGGTTACCATTTTGTTTATCTAAATGGATTAGTCTATCCATCTCCTTTATGGAACCACCTGATATCTCAGTGCTAAAATAATTAAGATACTTTCCACTAGGGGAATGATACTATTTATAACATGCTTACTTTAATGAATTTCCAGTACCTAAACAGAAAACCTGATCTGAAGATACACAACTATGGTTGATATACAAAGAGAATGATATAACTTCTTTTTTTTTTCTTTTTTCAACAGCCTTTTTGTAAGATTAATATATGACTGAAAACAAGAGTATTACATTTACTCATTTTTGGGCCTTCATATTATTTTAAAGTCTCCTGGAGAGATAGAATACCCAAAGAAAAAAAATGCTGCTGTTTTAAAGATAACCGTTTTTTCAGACCAAAATCTCATTTAAAAGTAGCCACTTCAGGTTTCTCTATAATTGATCTTATTGTAGAAAACATTTAGTGAAATTCTTTAATCACTTAACCTATGGAAGTATAGGTGGATTTGCATGGGTGTATATAACTGAGTCACAGTAAGGCATTTTATTGTTGAAATAAGAAGGAACAGAATCAATTCATTCTTAGCAGCTACTGTAGAAGTTAAAAGAAGCTAAAATGTGTATGTGTGCAAGTCAGATGACTAAGTATACAAAAAGGACAGGTATGTCAATATGGCATGTATTCTGACATTTACCTGTGTGCATGTTCCAACTGAAGCAGCACATCTAGTTAGACATTATTGTTTAATGCTGGTCTAAAGAAGGAAAGACTAATTTCCAGCTTGTTCCTGAAAGCTTCATTGTTCTTAATGTTAAAAAAAAAAAAAAAAAAAAAGAGCTTAAAAAAAATAAATGAGCTTAAAATAACAGCTGACGGTCAGAGCTTCTAATTTAGTCTTTCTTTCTACAATGATCAGTTAGAATGTTTTCCATTTGCTTTCCTGATGTTTTGAGTAATGATGGAGATAAGTTTTCTGGTGTCATCATAGAATTGGTTGGGTTAGTAGAAAAAAATTCAAGCAAACAATCTTCTATCTAACTTTAAGGCTTTGTTCTAGCATTTTATGGTCTAATTGCTCCTCTCTTCATTAGGATTTTTCAGCTTATCTTCATTTTCTCTGTCTGTCTTATCACATTTGTTGTTTGTTTCATCTCTTTATGACCATCTGTGAAAAAAGGGTGGGGCTGATTTGACTATTTCTGTTGTATATCAAACCTGGATTTTCTGAGTGGCCAGAATAGTTTTAGAAAAATGGCAGAAGTTGCTTTTTATTAAAATGGATAGTCAAGTAAGTTGGTAGTGTTTACCTTTGCCATGTAAAAGGTCTTGCTGATTTATGTGACGACATAGGTGTTAAATATGTATGCCTGATTATGTTGAACTCCTATACTGTTCAAACCTTTCTCCTCAACGTACAGAAGATAAATTTTGAGTTTGTGAATTAGGAAAGCTGTATCTAGCGTTAATGCTTGCATTTGTTTCAACAGAGTAAAATAGTCCGTGTCTTGAACCTTTGGCAGAAAAATGGAGTATTTAAAATTGAAATAATTCAACCCCTTCTGGATATGGCAGCAGGAACCAGTGCCACTGCACCAATGACAGAAAATGCTACTAATAATGAAGGTATGAATGACATTATAACTTCTTTTAAAAGCATGAATGATAGTAGCTTGTTTGCTTTCACATTAAAGCACCTAGTATTAGTTTTAACAGTAGCATATTAATAAACTCAGCTTTGTTGTCACAGTTGTGTGGAGCAGCTGAACTCATAAGTAAATGCTGATATTGTAGTTCAGAAGTTATCAGAATGTGAATACTTACTTGGAAAATATCTGAAATTTATATCATGTTTATGCATGAGTACATACATATGTGCATGCTGCACTTACAGATGACTTCAGTGTCCTCTCAGAATCTTTAATTTTTTTTTCTTTTGGTCTGAAATATTTTTCTGTTGTTTCTCAATTTTATAATTCTGATGTCATCTTTTAAATGTCAGAATCTGAATAAGTAAAGTGTGTTCTTACATGTTAAGAGCTTCATCTTTGAATCAACTTAGTATCTGAAAGCAACAGCTGTCCATCTCTTTCATCATGCAGCCCCGAAACATTTTAACTGGTGTTTCAATTCCAAATTCTTGAACAGTAATTTTATGCCTGGCAGTAGGCTTTTACATGGACTACTGGTTGAAAACCACTGACCTAAAGAGTAAGGTAATGATGGCCTGCCCACAGTGTTTTCACTGACCTATTTTATGCCACATAAAAAGCTGGCAGCGAGGTTACTGAATTGTGGATGAGAATATACAAGCCTCAATTCGCTCTTTCTCTGGAGGGCCGCCTTTTTGAGTTTGCACTCTATATTTCAGACTTGGCTTTGGTAACCTCCTTATTTATTGCACTTGTATATGTTGGAGTAGGACTGGGCAAAAAATATGGAGTGAGTGAGGTGTGTTGACAGACAACAAAGTAATGATTCACAATAGCATAAGTGAAATCATCTCCAGTGGTGGTTAAGAAAGCATATCCTATTGACATGTTTTATAAACATGGCAGGGCAGGGGGAGGGAATGTCTTGACATCTGAGCTGGGGTGCCGACTGGTGGCTATACAGTTTCATTCCGATATGACAGGTGAGTGGCACTATTTTTCGATATTTGTCTCATCAGTAGTAGCTAATAGGTTGGTTGCATTCTGCATAGATTTTCATGTACAGAATTACTGATTTCAGTGAGCTTATTCAGAGGCACCAGAGGGGATAATTTGGCCCTGAAATAAATGTGCTAATGAATAATAATAAATATATTAATGCATTATGTGAAATAGAATCTGTTTAGCTCATAACGCTGCAAAGTCTGCTAGCCAAAAAAAGAGAGAGAGAAAAACACAAATTTTCTCCCTTGAGCAAGCAAATATCCTTCTGAATATATATAGGAAATGATTTGGGAGTTAATTTATATTTTAAAACAATCACTTATCTTTTTGCAGTATTTTTATGTAGCATCTGACTTCTGGGAAAATATTCAATACATTTGTCTCTGCTTACAGCATGTCAACACTGCAGTTATTTGAACTGCAAACAGATGAATGGCTTTAAAGAAGTTGGTATTGTGAGGGAAACATATTTGCTTAGTGTCTCAAACTAAAAAATATTTGTCTGTGGGTTTTTTTAACTGTCTCTCCTTGTACGGTTTTACGGTAGTCCATTAAAATATATTTGCTAAAGGATAGTTAGTTGCTTACAGCATGTAGGAATTGATGTCATTACTACTAATTTACTTTGTACTAGCAAAACATTTATTAAAAAAAAAAAAAGCATTGTAATCTAAAGCAAAGAGAATGGAAAAGCTGCATGTATAGTCAGAACTAATAGCATGTCTTAAAATGTGATCTCAGTTTTAGTAAAGCTCAGTGGAAATAGGAGTCTTTTCCTGGAAGAATTAGTAAAAATTATTTTTATGGTAGAAGGATTTGTCTGTCTCATGCAGGTTTGGCTTGTGCCTATGCAAAAGTGGCATGTGAACAAATCTTATCAAAGAAAAGGAGTTGTTCGTGAAATAATTTTAAAAAAGCTTTAATTATTACCAGACATTTCAGCAAAAGTTCAGTTACTGACAGAAAGTAGAAACTATTAAGAGCAACTCATTTGCTCTTAAAATGAACCATTAGATGATTGATTTGAAATGCTTATCCAAAAGACTAAGCCCAGAACTTTGTAACCAGAAGTAACATTTTAAGTGTATTGACACGTGTTGCTTAGCACTGTTTGAGTAATAGTTTTTCTCTCAACTTTTCTAAAATAGTACAAGTGTAAACACTGAGTTGTGATCTAAAATACCATGCTGGACTACCCATGAGATAGGCCAGTTTTGTTTTCTCTCTTAGTGTATATAATGCGCAGATGTGAGCAGTGAGTGGAGAAGTTAATGAGGCAAAATGAACAGAATATGCATTTGGGGTAGTTTAGATAGGGCTTTTTGGATTAAATAGAGTATTGTAAATAGACACTTGTTTTGAGGAGGCAGATGCATGCTCTGAAGAGTAGGATAAATGTTTTGGAATAACATAATGCTTTCTTAATTCCTGTGAAACTCTCAGGTTCACCGCCCCCTCCAGCAAAGGTTCCTTCGGAGCCCCCTCAAGTTACTGCTAACTCAGTACCTACTGTGCCACAGTTGCCCAGTTCTGATGCCTTTGCAGCTGTAGCTCAGTTGTTTCAAACAACGCAAGGACAACAGGTAACCTGCTTATATTTAGTTCCCTTCTAATTTCAGTTTTATGTTAAATGGAGGGGGAAAATGATGGAAGTAATATCCTTGATTTGAAGCAAAACAAAAAGCCTTGCTAATGTCTTCAGTGGAAAACTGATAAAGTCAGTATTGGAATTATCTGGGACCCTTCTATCCAATAATTACGGTACTTGAGGAAAATTCAGTTATACGTTCCTAAAAAATTAGTTCTAAATTGATGCAATTACAAAGTTTTAAGAACAGACAGAATATATCTGACAAAATGTTGTGTTTTATTGTTTGGTCCACTTAAACGTTTGCAGTGTTGAAAGGCCTGAATACTGAAATCTTGAGATCTGCTGAATTTTGCCACTGAAGTATTTAAAAAGTGACTTTTGGTCTTGCTGAAAGTTCTCCATAGTTCCATCAGGTGATTGGTGGTGTTCATCCTGTGCCATAGTTTTGTTTGGTGTAAAATTTGTATCCTGCAATTCTTTCAATATTATGTGTTTATGTAAGAATTTATACTTAATACTATGTAAATTTTTGTAGCTTCAGCAAATTCTTCAGACTTTTCAACAGCCTCAGAAACCCCAGTCACCGGTCATAGATAACACTGTGATGGCTCAGGTTCAAGCTATTACCGCTCAGTTGAAAACTACAGCAGCGCAACCACCAGAACAAAAAGCTGCTTTCCCACCGCCTGAACAAAAAACATCATTTGACAAAGTAAGTCTTCATTTGTTCTTTTTGTTTCATTTTTTCAGTTCAGCAGAAGACTGACTGATGGATGCCTCAATGTTGTCCCTTTATTAGGAGAAAAATGATGCAAATTTTGTTTCTTCTCTTTCCATTTGGAAGTCAGCTTCATGATTTTATAGCCTAATGCATTTTCTGAGGCTGAACAAAACTGGTTTGGGACAATTTCTGGTTCTGTATTAGAATATAGATTATTTTTTTATTTTCCGAGTCTAACCTTGTCTTTAATTCCAGAGCTGTTGGATATATAGTAAGACTTCAGTAATAAGGATAATTTGGCTGCCAATTATATAAGATACAGAAAAAAATAGTTGGCTCAATGTAATTTCTTTCAGAAGCTGCTAGATCGGTTTGACTATGATGATGAACCAGAAGCAGTGGAAGATTCAAAGAAAGAAGACTCAGCTCCTTCTCCTTCTTCAGTTTCTCAGCCAGCTTTGTAAGTTTTGTGTCATAGTAAAATTAACAGATATTTGTTCTAAAAAATCTTTAGGTTAGAAAGCTGATTAAAATTCCAAGTTACTTCAGTGCTTAACTGCTACAGTCCAAAGTTAAAATATTGTTAACAACTTCTGGTGGGTTTTTTTGGTCTTTTTACTTTGGTGATCTGGTGTAGTTTTGAGTCATTGGTTGAAGAATGTGTTCTGTAGAGAAAAGCTCAGTTTTGGTTTCAAGATGTTCCATGTTTTTATTGCACAACTGAGCATGTCAGGGCATTGTTAGTAATCAGCTGGATTGCTTTGCTGGCTGGGGAAAAGATGCTATTCCAAACATTGTGGTAGTTTTAACTATTTAAAAAATTAAAATTGGCTTTGCAGCTTTACATTCTCAAACATTAAATATCCACGCAAACTAACTCAGACTCCTGTTTCCCTTTTGATATGCATTATGATAAAGTCTTAAATTACATGATCACATACTAGTTTTTTCCACAGGACCTCTCTCTCATTCAGTGCACAGGCTGGATGGTGCTCAATACCTGGGTTAGTCAATATTTCTTTTTTCCCTGCTTCAGTATGTGGCCCCATGTCTTACTTGCTGTATATGCCATCCAAACCCTGCTCTCAAAACCAGAATCACTAACTTTGTCATTAGCTTTATTACTGTGTTTATCACCTTGAGCACTTTAATGTTCCACAAGTATTAGTTAATTAAAATGCCTTCTAAGTAAATTGCTAGTATTGTCCCTATAATACAGCTGGAACTCTGAAGTTCAGAAAGATGAGGTAGGTCAAATATGAGCACTGCTTGTGTATGCCCAACTAGAGATTATTGGACTAGGCTTTTCATCATGTTTATGTTCTGTTTGGAGCACTTCAAAGCCTCTGTCCTTATTGCCTTACAGTTGTGTAAGATGCCTCTGATGATTGGATTCCAGTAGTCTCATTTTGGGCACACAAAATCAGTAATACTCTATATGTAAAACTGATCTGTCCAGAATCATCTAAGAATTGTACGGCACCTGTGTCTTAAAATACTACTAAGTTCCATTTAACATGACAGTGAAATTCCTTTATCTTCCTGAAATCCTGTTCAGTTTCTTAAACAAACCGCATCCTGTAAACAGGTCCTATTAACTGCACAGACCTCATTAATTCCCTGAGCACTGTCCATTCTGTGTGTTGAATCAGGAAGCGAATGGCTTTACTGTAATCCTTGTGTGGTATACATACCCCTTTCTCCTCTGCCCTAAATTCTTCCCAAGCTAAAGGTTTTTTTCCCAGCAAAAGTATGGCCAGTGTAATTTCCTTGTGGAAAAGGCTTACTTCTTTTGTTCCCAAAAGAGGAACTGGAAAGGAAAAAATAATTAGCCTAAGGCAGACAACCTCCATGAAAAATTTGTGTAGGCTGAGATCTTTAGCAAGATCATATAAGTGCAGGGGGGAAGAGCTGCTTAAACCTTTATGTGGCATTTCTTTAAATGTTAAAGGACTGCTCTTACAGTGGAGAAAAGATAAGAAAGCCACTCTTTCTCCTTTTTTTTTGTTTTCAGTTTTTAGAGAGGAAATGGGATCATAATAAAGATAACTTTTCTGTCTAATTTTGAAGAAAGAATGTGTAAATGTACATAGGAATATGTAATATAAAGGCAGAAAATCTGTGTACCTACTGACTTGTCTCACCAAAATATTACTGGTTTTAGTGGATTTCCAGGAGAAGGTATACAACAGCCAGTATTTCCTCAGCTCCCAAATATGGATCCTTTTCAGCAGCGAATGATAGGAATACAACAGGATCCAATGCGTCACCAGGTAACTTTCAGGTTTTGCCTTGTCCCTCTGTTCTGTTATATTTTCTATCTTTTGTTGTTTGCTTTGGTGCAGGAGTAAGGAAGAGGTGTTCCTATTAGTGAAGAGTGAATATGGCTTAGCCCTCCAACTTTCTGAAGAAACGTATTTTTGTTCTCTGTTCTAGTCAAGCTTTGAAGAACAAGATTTTTGTTTTATACACCTCAGCACTTGCCCTACTTAATCTTTCTTGGGTTTCTGGTCTTTTATTGTGACTGGAGCAAAGATACAATTTTACTTTAGCAAACTGGGAAAGCTAATATAACTTTTTCTCCTAACTGGAAGTTTTTGTGGTTTTTCTTCTTCAAAGGTTCCACTTCCTCCTAATGGGCAAATGCCAGGTTTTGGTCTCCTGCCTACCCCGCAGTTTCCACCCATGGCTCAGCCTGTGATTCCGCCAACAGCACCTGTACAGCAAACCTTTCAGTCTCCTTTTCCAGTCCAGAGTGAATCACACATGCAAAAACCACATCAGCAGGTGAGGACCCCTTGCAGTAAACAAACAAATGCTCTAGTACATGTCTTTTTCAAATGCGTATAGTTTGTTCAGGAGAGGAAATTTTGTGATAACCATGGACAGAGATGGCTGTGAGGGTAGCTCATGTGAGAGAAAGTTGGACAGCTGCAGCGCTACATGACAAGCCTGGTATTTCAGAAGTCTAGCAAAACCAGCATATGTATGCCTTATGCTTCCTTTTGTCAAAGACTTTGGATTGCATTTTGTCCTTCCACTTCTCACTTTTCCTCATCTTCCCTTTCCTGTCCTCATCATGCTTCAAGAATATTTTGTTCCATGTAATTCTAGCAATGCAATCTCATTCTGGAGAGGAACTATCTGGGAAAAATCAATTGTTATGGGTCCAGTGGATTGCTACTGTAGTGTAAATGGACCCAGAAGTCTGTAAAGGTTTTAAAAATCCAAGTGTATGTAAACACCTCTCTCTTGTTCATAAGATTTTGGAAGATATTGTTGGTTTGGTAACTGGTTGCTACTAAGAAGAAATCAAAGAGCAAGTCTATTTATGAGCCGTTATTTTTTAAAAAAACAAAACAAAACAAAACGGATTTGCCTCTTCTGTTCCAAGGAAAGGAAGGAAATCCTGAAATGAGAAATAGAGGTGTTACCAAGCTGTCTTTATGTGGTGACCTGCGATGTCACAGACTCTAGAAATAAGTACTTGCTTTCCATTTGGAATAAAGGGACAATTCTCAAGAGCATCTTTGTAATTAGTTTTTTAGTTTTGAATCCTGTTGAGTCAGTACATTCTGAGAGATTGCTTGTTTGGATGTCCCTTGCCAGGGTCACATCATGAAGACTATTTAAAGTTTAAGCAGGACACAGTGTGTTTGGGAATGGGAACCTCTGGAGGATTTGGGGTAGGAAGGAAGAGCTATGTTGAACTTCTTTTTTTTAAATCAGGTTCTTGCATTTTATGTATTTTGATCACTTACTGCTTCATTCTTCAAATTTATTGTATTGTAGTTTGCTTATATATATGGCTTAAAGTAGTTTCCTGTAACATCTTGGGGAAAAGTTTTCTAGTAGACCTTACTTTGCCTGTGATTTTGATGTCAGAGCAAGATCCACTGACTGACTTCAAGGAACATAATCATGTTCTGTGGAGATATATGCGGTGCTGAAATTGACTAAAATGTGGAAAAACAATAACTTGAAAATTGAAAATGAGAATTTTGTGTAAATTATTATGTTTTTGCAGTGGTTGTATTAAGTTCGTGTAATACTGAACTGTCGCCCAGTTAGTGGCTACAAAGTAGTGGTGAAGCTTCTGAGGAGAGTTGCATTACATTTTAACTTCATATATGTGAATGTTCAGTATAATTTTAGTGGTTTTATGTAATTCAGTCTAGACGTAAAATGAAATATAATGCTTGCACTACTCACTTGTAACACCAGTCATCTTAATATTTTAGGATATGGAAGTGGAACAGCCACCTGTTCAAGAGGGAAAGCGGCATGTTTCTGACAACAGAAAGTCAAGATCTAGATCTGCATCAAGGTAAATTAGTGGAAGTTCTTTTAGTGAGGGTATATGTTATGTTAAGGATTGGATTTTAACAAAAGGAACTTGAGCGTGTCATGTCCAAAGACTTAAAAATGCTTTACTAATTCTGTACGACTACTGAGAAGAGTTATGCTGATAATCTGGAGCTCAGAGAATCTGGTGCTGTGCTGCCAAATCTACTGTGGGGGTGGGAACTTCTAACCGAGATGACAGTAAATATCTGAGAGGTGAGCTAACTCCTTGACCTATTGGTGGAGCTCGTTTTCAATGCCTTAGGACAGAGTCCTGTTACCTGTATTTTGAGTTGGCTTCTTGGGTGCCCTGCTCAGCGTATGTCGTTTGAAGGTCGTTTCTGGTAGGTGCCCAGTTGTGCTGTAGAAGTTGGATTCTATGACTAAATGCCAAAAGACACATTTAGCAAAGAGTCCATTTCAATTTAAGGATAAATTGCAAGAAATTACTGTCTGTGTATTATTCTCTTTATGGACAACACTAATTAAATTTCTTGGTAAAATCAAAACTGTTAAGGGCTTTATTTGAATTCACTTCTGGAAGAGAGAAAACAAGAGACCTTTTCAATCGCTTACCTCTGAGGGGAGTTATGTATAAATACAGCTGAAGGTTGGATGTACTTCAGTGCAGTGTAATGAGAAACAGATGAGTGACTCTTAAGGCTTGTGAATCTCTGAAAGTCATCTACCTTCTAAGGAAAATTGGGTATCTATACAGTTCTCCTCTGTTGGTAGAGAGTAACTTCCCTGCCTGTCAGTACTGAGTAAATTTTGGGGAAGCAGAATACGATAGTTTAATTTTGTCTGTGCTCTAAATACACTTTCCTTATGAAGAAACCTGTGACCCAGTGTACTATGGGACTTCACCTATCACAGAGGCAGTATTTCACATGTCTCAGCTGACCTAACAAATCTGGCTCCAGTATTAAAGCAAACCTATCTACTTAGTTACGAGTCTTCTCCTTTGCCAAAGTTTCATATGACTTCTTTGAAGGTTTACTCTGTCTTCCAGACCTTGAGTGGTTCAGAACTTGAACATGATGTAAATTACAATTTCAGTGGCAGAATTTATTTGTAATCTCCTTTTTAGCCATTCTTTTGTAAAAGCAATAAACATTTTCCTAATTTAAGCAGATGTAATTTTTTTCTATGTTAACATGGATATAGTTTTGATAGTCAAGTTCAATACAAAATTCATAGAAGAAATTGAAAAACAGTCAACTGCTCAGCTGGAGTGCATTAATAAGCTGCCGTCATAATTTATTCCAGTTCTAAATGCATGCGAATGAACTTCGATTTATTTATTTTTACTGACTGAACTCTTGCCTGATGATTTAAATAGACGTCTGAAATAGTTATCTATCTCTCAATGTCTGGGTCAGAAATGTGAACATCAATGGTTGTTGGTTTAAACTAGGTCACCTAAAAGGAGACGTTCAAGATCTGGCTCCCGATCTCGAAGGTCACGTCATCGTCGATCTCGATCTCGGTCCAGGGATAGACGCCGACACTCTCCTAAGTCTCGGTCACAAGAAAGACGTGAACGTGAGAGGGAGAGAGAACGCAGGTCAAAAGGCCTTCCTCAGATCAAGTCAGAAACTGTTAGTGGTACGTTTATTCTTTCTCTGTATTGTTGATGTAACTGTGCAAATTCTTGTAATACCGTTTTTCAGATGCTCAGCGTCTTCCTGGTTCATATATGGAATTTTTTTGTCTGTGCCCAGTATTTTATTTAATGAATTTTAGAGCCCTGTGAAGTTGAAGATTTTACAAAGGCATAATTTCTACTGTAATATGGAATACTAAGAATACAAACAGGTGTTTTAGAAAATCTGTAAATGTCGAAGAAATAGAGTTCTTGCATCTTACACTTTTTAAAAAATTCAATATTGACAAGTCCACTTCCTTTCAGTATATGATATCTGCTCGGAATAGCCCAGAAAACAGCTCTTAATCTGATGTATATTATTTTAAACATTTTTTTCTTGTTTTTTTCTTGGGTTTAATACTAGTTGATGCGAGTTCCAAGACTCATCCAAAGTGAATAAAAGTAAACTGTATTGTGATTTGTTTTTTGAACTGTTGTAAAGCTGGTAAGAACTAAATTCACCACACATCCCTGTACTTCCTTTACTCATAGTAGACAATTTTTCATTTTTGGAATATCTCCAAGTCAGAAATATTTTGGCTGTAAAATGAGGAAAGAAAAAGCTGAAACACCATGTTTTGCTTTTCCTCTCTTCAAGACATATAAGGTAAAGCGGATTGAGTAACAAGAAGTTGAGCATATCATTACAATGTTTCTAATAATTCAGTGTTGTGCATCTCTCAAACCTGGAGGGGAGCTTTGACCTGGAAGACACAGACTGATGTTCAGATTTCTGAAATAATCCTGAGTTTGCCTCTGTTTATAGACAAAATATAGTACTTGTCTTCTGAATATTCCTGGGGAGTGTGGAATCTTCTCTGGAGTCCTCAAGTAAAATGAGATCGCTCTTTTTATATAAGAAGGACAAAAACTAAAGAGTTTTAGCTAGCCAGAACCTAGTGAATGACAATTCAGTTAGTTTAAAAGGACTGCAAAGCCTTAGTAGCTGTTCTTTAAAAGCTTACTGGCAGTGGTGTAAGATACGCTTTTGCCAACATCTCTACCAGATTCTGTAACATAATGCTTTTTAGGTTTGCAATTTTATATCACTTAATGGGGAAAACATAGATTAGTATTAAATGTTGCTGTTGTAGTCTTCAGCTTTGAGCTCATCTGCTGTTTTATTACCTTGAAGCATGAAGTGAGATAAGCATGTTGCTTACTCTTTCCTGAAAGAAAAAGCTTGTGTCAATAATTTTTCAGTTAACTGTAGAAAGAAATGGCATTGAATAGGTCACTAAAGAGGTTAAAAGTTTGGTTGCCCATTGTAGTTGAATTGTCACCACATTCTGGAGGAAAATCTTGCTAGTAGTGGGTGTATCACTGTTAACAATCTACTTACCATCTTGCCAATAAGTACCATAACTTGCGATGGTGACCCATAGCTTGGATTTCATACTAAGCAGAGTGGCTTACATTGTTGTGAAATATCCACTGTATGCGGTATGTCAAGGAGCACTGTTAGCTGCAAAGCATATTTTTCCTTTTTATGATGATTTGAAGAGCTCATGATCATCAGAACTTGCAGGTCACTTCAATATTAGTTAACTAGAGATCTTCTTAGTAAGTGCATTCTAGCAGTGATTCTGGTACAGTTGCTGTGGTTAACTGTTAACACAGCTCCAGGCAGGCAAGAAGAGATTTCTGGCAAACACTCCTAAAGATTAAAATACATATTTTATTATTAGCTGTCTTTTTCATTTGAATACCTCACTGTTTTAAAATTACTATTTTGACATTTTGGCTTGTGAAGCATATATTTCCAAGGGCTCTTACAATCTGTGTTAACTCTTTGATTGTAGTTTGTAGTACTACGCTTTGGGTAGGACAACTTGACAAAAGGACAACTCAACAGGATGTTGGAAGTCTTTTGGAGGAGTTTGGCCCAATTGAATCAATAAATGTAAGTATAAATGGTGCAGTGTAAGCTACTTTGATGTGTCTTGGTTACAGAAAGTTTTTACAGACTGTTTTAAGACAACTTTATTTTTGATATGTTCAAAAGAGTCAAGAGCTCTCATTTGCTATATAGTTGTTTTCTAACATGGAAACTCAATTCATTTGGCCACTTTGTAGAAAAACAAGAAGGCAGTTGCTTTAGTTTTTTGCAATTTAAAAATGCTCTTGGGGATAATACAGATTATCCTATTTTCATAAAAATCATGCTTTCTCTGGAAAGAATTGAATGAGAATGGGCTATTGAGATGGGTACAGAATTACATATGTGCTACAGAGTTCCTTGTCTGCTCCATTTTGTTTGGTTATAGAAATGTGGACTCTCAGCTGGTGTTCTTGTTTCTTTTGCTTGTTTCTCTTCTGTCATTGTAGTCATAAACATGAAGAACTATTGTTATGCTTTGCTGTATTTAAGGATATTTTTATATATAAATGATAGCTGTTCTGGTAGCATTAAGATTTAATTTAAACAAACAAAAAGAAGTAACTGTAATTTTCTTCCTATACGCAAATTTTGTAAAATAATGTAGAGGCTTTTTTTCTCAAATGCATTGAAAATAATAAAAATTATTACAAAACTGCAGACAAAACTGAATGTGGAGGTGCAGCTGACAGCTTGTGGTGTGTGGAATGAAGTGCAGTATTAGAGTGCCTTCTGTCTTCCAACGAAGTAACTAATTGCCAGACCACCGCATTTACATGAACATTGCTGTTTAACAATTTTAATGGATTAAATACACAGCAGTTGCCCATGTTCTCACACAGAATAGAGTTTAAAACTTTCCACGTAAGAAGGTTCTTTTCACTTACTTGAAATTTGTATTTCCAGAAGATACTGGCTATCTCAGCCTCTTAAACTAACTTTCTCTTTCATACTTCCATAGTCCTTTTTGAAACCCCTGCTGATGTTCCAGCTTACTGTAATTGGACACTTGTATGCTGTGCACTACTTTGTTAATGTGCTAGCAAACCCATTTTTTTTTCTTAAAATACAAACAGATGATACCGCCTAGAGGATGTGCCTATATTGTAATGGTTCACAGACAGGATGCTTACCGTGCCCTACAAAAACTGAGCCGAGGAAACTTCAAAGTCAATCAGAAATCTATAAAGGTACCTCTTGGAAAATGTCAAGCTATTCTAAAGTTACTGTAATTACTGTAATTCTTTTTCATTTCTTCTAGACTTTTGGGTATTTTAGACTTTTATGTATTATGGATATGGTATTCTGTAGATTTATGTGAATAGACCGTTTTTCTTGATAAGTATTCTTCCTGTTCTGTAATGTGGCTAGTGGAACTTGTATCAGTTTCTTTGAAAGGTTGCCAGTAATTGTCTAACCAACAAAAAAAGGGGCCTTTTAGTCATTATGGTGGACTGTAACTATGTTTTTCTTGTTGCTTGTTATTTGTCTTACAACCATGTTTAATTATATATGATACTCCTACAAAGAGTACTAATAAGTAAGGAAGAACACGTTCATTAGTGACATTCTTCCTTTTGAAGAACACTGTATTAGAGTGTGACGCTGTCCTCTGAAGAGAAATAGAATTAATCTTAGGGACTGGAAAACGTTTGAAGGAACTGCCTTCATACATTTTTACAAATTGTGTGCAAGAGGCAAGCCAAGAAAACTAAGTCTGCTTTAAAAAACCCTCTTATTTCAGAGTTTTGTAGCTAACCTATTTTTCCACCTGTTTCAATTAGCTTATTCTTTTAGCTTCTTACCCTCACATGATAATGCTGTTTTGTGAGAACTAAATACTAAATCCATTAAAATGGAAACATTTTACTGACTACATCTATTTTTTCCCCCCCAAGATTGCATGGGCTTTGAATAAAGGAATAAAACCAGATTATAAGCAGTATTGGGATGTCGAATTAGGTGTTACTTACATACCGTGGGACAAAGTGAAACCTGAAGATCTGGAAAGTTTCTGTGAAGGAGGAATGTTGGACAACGAAACTCTTAGTCCAGGTAAATTATTGCTACATCTTCAAATGCTTTTTAAAAATTGTCTTTTGTGCTGCTGTATTGAAGTTGGTGTGGCTGACTGTATTGACTCAGAGGTGGATATAAAAATCCTTGAAATGGGTAAGTGGAGCACTGTGTAGCCTGTAGATTGGAGAGAGTTTGTAAGCAGTTAATGACAGTCCCTCAGCAGCAGTTGCACAGCTGGGCTAAAAATGCAGGTGGCTATCAGGTGACCTGTCAGTTGCACTGGTGTTTGCCCTTGATGCTAATGTGTGATGCAAGTGCGTTGTATTTGTCAGTCACAGAGCCAGCTTGGGGTCGCCCCTGGAGCCCCAGTTTGTGCGAGGCACCCATACCAAGGAAGCCTGCCTTTGGAGTACTTGTGTAGCATCTGACCTGTCAGCAACTTCATAATTTCTAAAAGAAATGACTCTAGTTTTCGCACTTGTGACATTTTCTGTTCCTTTAGCAAGACTTGTATTTATAGGGACCTAACAGAATTCTTGTTATTTCATATGTAAGCAGTGAAAATACCAGGCTTCTATGGCTGTATTAAGAAAATGACACCTGTTACAATCAGCAGCTTCAAATCGATAGAGTTGCTAGTGTGCTGGCTGTTGTGATTTTAAAATTAATATTAAATGAATGTAGTACTTAAATTTAAATTGCCTTAAGTTCTTTGAATTGGTACTCTAGATTACTGTGTTGGTTTTAACCATTGTGTGGTGTGCTGTATAGTTACTGAAACATTATTTAATCATTTTCTTATTCTGTCCAGTTTGCCTTGATTAGGTGGTGGTTATTCTAAATAGCATCTCTTCATGATACACACTCATTTTTGTGTGTTTATTTTAAGTAAAAGTCTTAACAAATGATAAACATACATTCAGTGTGTTCCAGTCCTCTCGGAGCTTTTCTCTTTCCCATGATGCCTCTTCACTGATCCCTTTTTTCTGCTTAGCTGTCTTTTCCCAGGAAATTCTGACAAACAATAGGAGCCGTATTTTGCTGCCATTCTTTATTGTTGTGTTCTCCTTTTCCTTGTTCCAAGACTTGAAAATGTTGGGTTTTTTTCAGAAATGACTTCTCAAATTACTGAAAAAGCTGCTACCTTCTTGCTTGAGAGCAATGGAAGGAATCTGTTGAAAGCTTGACCCAAAACAGCCTTACTGACTTTTGTTACAGATAATGTGTTTCAGAGTCCTGGACGTGTATAGATGCTGTCAGTGCAAAGAACTATTAACTGACTACTGAAAGGAATACATTTACTTACTACATTTCAGTAATTTGCTGTGCTGTGTTTAAAGTAATTTGGAATTTTTATTGTTAGAAATATATTTAAATACTTCTCTTTATCTGAAATTTTCAATTATGTCATTTTTGTAAATATCAAAAAGCATGGTAGTTTTACATGGCAGTACTTGACTACTTGTCCTCTTCTACAGAGCTGATACATGTATGTTTGGGGTTTTTTTTTGTATAGAGTGGAAGGGGATTCCGAAGAAGTCTGAAAATGAAGTAGCACAAAACGGAGGTGCAGAAGCTACACATAATGAACCAGTGTCACCTATACCTAAAGCTTTACCTGTTCCAATTCCTGTTCCCATGCCTGCACCAATAACAGTACCTCCTCCACAGGTGAGAGTTGCTTTTCATTTGCTCTGGATATCTAAACAAAAACTTATTTTAAATAATACTTCAGTATGGCAATACAAGAGACAGAGGAAATAGGAAAAACTGAACCTATTAGGGTTTGGAGCATGTTTTGTGCCCATCAGGAGCGGAGCATCTGGTTTCATTTCCCTGAAAAGGGATGGAGCTTGAATGTACCAGAACAGCCCTGGGAACTGAGTCAGCACGTGGTTAGTGGGCACGATGGAGGATTTGCTCCAAAACCTCGTTGCTGCTCTAATGCTAATGTAGACAGAGCACGTGTGTGTCTGCCAGATCTTTATTTGACGTATTGTAGGACTGTACGTCTAATATCTGTTCTCACAGTTCTGGATAAATTATTGCTGTAGATTCTTTTCCTAATTAATTTTACTCACTGTTGGCTTAAATAAGTTGTAGACCTTCTAAAATATACACGAGGCTTTCGTGTTTGTTCATATTGTGTATACTGTCTTTGAATAGCCTTTGGAAATTTAATATAAAAATTTTAATACTCTTCCTTTGTTGTAATAATGGTTCTTTAGTCAAAGCTGATGTTGTATATTCCTTCGCTAAAAGAACACTCTGAAATTTTACCATTAGTTTTAAGTAGTGTGTAATAATAATTACTCCTTCCCGTGGTTTATAATATGTAAATTTTTTTTAGCTTTACTGATAGACACATTACTACATTTTTAGTAATAGTTTCTTTCTTGTCACTGTTAAAATAGTAGTATACCTCCTACCAAATGGAAGGAAGTGTGAATAAAACTGTTTTACATCTTGAGAAAATGTCATTTGTTAACTACAATATGGCAGACACTCAGAAAAGATCAGTAACACAAATTATCTGGAGACATATCTAATTTAGCCAATTATGTGATTTGTGAACATGGTGCATTAAATTTTGCATTGTTTTGACACAGAAATTCCAAAATGCTGTAAGGTATTTTTTAATAAATGAACACGTAAGTCAAATTTCTAATTTCAGAGAGTTTTAAGAGCCATTAAATGTATTAAGTAGTAGTGATTTTGTTTATTTTCCTTAAATCCATGCTGAAAAGAAAGTGTGAAGAAGAAAACAACCAGTTTCAGAATATACTGAGTGTGCTGATTGGTTACCTCAGCCCATCAGCTTCATGTTTCTACTGTGACAAAGAAATGTGTCCATCAAATTCAGGCCAGGATCAGAGAACTGTATTTAGTCCTCATCTTTGTTTTTGCTATGAACCTTTTTATGCTGTCTTACACTTGACCAATTGAGTTGTCTTCTCTGGCCATAATTTTACAATAATGTAATTGTAAATAGTTCTTAAAACTTACAAATTAAGTTCAGCTGTGATGATACTAGTGGTATTACTAGTAAAAGTAACATGTTTTCTAATATACAGATGTGACCTAATACCTGAAGGAAAAAGCTCATTATATTCCACTTGTTTTGTTTAAATAGCTTTGTAGAGTACCACTGCTGATGTATTTTTGTCCTCTGCTACAAGCAGAACTGCTTTCATTTGTATTTGGCTTCAGTGTTTGGGACTGTAAGAGGTGGGGAGGTGGTTGTGAGTGCTGGGTGGCTGCTGATGCTGTCCAGCCTGCAATGAGCCACCAATACAGTGATACCGGGTTGCTCAGTCTGTCTGTCTGTCAGCTCCGCTGTTAGCCATGGAGAGCACCCGGCCCCCTCCGGTCCCTCTGGCTGGAGCAGCAGGTCTGATGCATTCGTATGCCAGAACAGGCTGTGTGCATCGCCCTGATTCAGGCTGCAGTGGTCAAGCACGGGGCTGCCTGGGAGATAACCCCAAACAGCTTTGATTGCGTGGGTCTGATCACCTACTCTCTCTTTTCTCACTTCTTGACCTTCCTTTTTGTTGTGCTTTCTCCTCCCTTTCTCCACTCCAGTCTCCTCCCAATTAAACAACTCTCCCCTAATTATTTTTTTCCATGTGGGTCCCAGTTTTGCTACATCCCTACCCAGCTGCTCTTTATTATACGATTACCTGAGTTGTATTGTCCTTGTGTGGTATTCCTGGAAGTGGTTACTTACACACTGTTGGCCTCACAAGGATGGCCCTTTTCCCCAGAAGATCCACTGTGCTCCTTTCTGGTTTTCTGTGAAGTTTGGCTACTGCTCACAAAGCACCCTGTTCATCACCTGCAAAATCCAGCCATCCCGTATGCCACTATCTGTAACTTGTCAGCTTCTCGCGTTGTTATCTGTCATGCCTGGTAGTTTCTCATCTTGTGCCCAGTAGCTTCTCATGCCCTTAATGCCCTTTCTCATGAAGCTTAACATCAGGCCAGGGCCTAGTCAGCACTGCTGTGATCTGCCCACAGCCCTAACAGGCGCATGATCAGAGGTGGGATGGGAAGGAGCTCCATCCCTCCTTTCTCTGGTAGAGCCTGAATTGGCCTTCTGTGCTTACTCTCCTGCATGGGCTAGACATGTAGGGGTGGAGCCCTGCTCTGCTGGGCATGACCTGTGAGCAGTGTGACTAACAGCAGACTGACCTCCTGTTATTGCCAGTATATCCCCTTGACCCAAGAATGCAACCTCTCTGCAGTGTAAAGCACTTAAAATTGATAACATCCTTCGAGGAGCGATAGCCTGCACAGGTAAGTCTGGTTCTTTGGCCTCAGTAGCACACACAGTGTCTTCTCAGCCACAGGGTCCTGCGCTGTTGGCAAGATCAGTGCAATACTTGCGCTGCTGGAGTGAGCTGTTTTCTTGCCTATAGATTCAAATCTCTGAGCTGTTGCTGAATCTGGTCGCACTCCTGCAGGTCTGAGTAATCCACCCCAGAGGTCTGCTCTGAGGGTATTTCTGTGTTTATTTTTAAGCCATACTGCAGTGTTCAAGACCAACTTAAGTCTGCTTCTTGGCTATTTGAGAGTCAGTTTCAGTTAATAGCACTTGTGGTATCACTTGTGTTGGACATTCATTGATGAGGTTTTGGGCAATTGCTGTTCCATTCTCCTGGACAAGCTTGACATTACCCTGCTGTTCTTTTAGAGTGAACCATGGCTCAGGCTTTGCCAGGGTTATACATTGAAGTCCCCAGGGGATTTGCTGTGGTCACCCTTCTCTGTAAGTTTCCCAGTCCAACTCAGAGTCCCTTTTCTTCATTTAATGGGTTTTCAGCCAGAAACCAGAGTCCAAGTTGAGTGTGTACCTCCCAAATTTCATGATGTATTTCTCAGTCCCACATGTTCCTTTTCCCTATAACTTAGATGTGGGAGTCGTGCCTTGGCCCAACATCTGTGCTGTACCCTTCCTATGGAAACGGGCACACTCCTCTTGCAGTCTTCCTGCTGGAGACTCCAGGTGCACTTAAATATATATTTAGTTGCCTTGGAGCACTGTAGGTAGCCTGTGCTCCTTTAGTTCACAGGGCCAGTGATTCTCCTTCAAGTCCCAATCTGAGAGGTGTGCAGTAAGAAATTGTTGTAGCTGGACACAGGTGAAACCCCAAGGCATGTTCACTGAGATGCACCCGGCAGTCGGCGTTACAGTTACTGAGAGGTCAGTTGTTCCCGTTTCCAACATCGCTAGTAAAATACCAGGTTTTCCCATATTTGTCTCCCTGTTAAGAAAGGGTCTTCCCAGTAGCATTTTTTGTTCTTTTTTTTTTTTTTATCCAACTCATTAGCTACTATTCTGAAACTGTTTAGCAGTCCTCTGTGTTTGTTATCTGCCGGAGTTCATTAGCCATTGGTTCCATCTCTTTAACAAACAGAGAAACTTTATACTTCAAATTGTATTTTAAATTAGATGTGACATTTATGCACAGACTTTTACCACCTTTTCTCTGCTTAAAGGAAAGGTTTTAGTGTGTTATTTATAATTATGTATTAGAGGGTTAACTTTTTAGAAAAAATTAAGTACAGTAGTTAAGCTTGTTATCCTCTAATATGTATCTAAATCATTTTCCTTTGATGTTACTTCTATTCTGGTTCCATCATAGTATCATACTATTCATTATACCTTCTCAAGCCATTGCATACACAAGTTTCATCCACAGGTTTCTCAGCTTTTAACTGCTTAAGGACTGGCAGCACTTAGCAAGTTTCCCCTCTTTTTTAAACCTTTTTGCCTTATTGATACCGCTCTTCAATTCCTTCTGCTGCATACACGCACGTGAACGCTTGCTTCACAGGACGTTACTGCGATCAACACATCTGCTGCTAGGCCTAGCTCGTAAGTTGTTCTTTGGAGGAGTGCCCTGTGAAATGGACAAAAAGACCTACCAAGGCTGTTAGGTTACTGTTGTTTTGGAGCACTTTTCCCAAATCTTTAACTGTGATTAATGGAAACACCTCCAGGGTTACTCAAAGTTAGTGTTCCACCTGGGTAGTCTTGGCCTTATATAGTATTTGCCTAGACATGCTTACCTGTGCCCTGTTGACCTTGCAAGGTCCTAGTCCCCAGAAGGTCCCCAGTGTTCTTCTCTACTTCTCGCTGAAGTTTGGCTGTTGTTCACATAACACCACCATAACCACCTGCAGAATCCAGCCATCCCTCATGGTGCTATCTGTAACTTTTGTCAGCTTCTCACGTTGTTCCCTGTCACGTCTGGCAATTTCTTATGCCACGTCCAGTAGTTTCTCACATCCTGCTCAGTTAGCTGAACTTCAGGCTGGGGCCTAATTAGCAAATTATTATAAACCAGTAAATAATCAATTTTAAACTAAAAAGAAAAAGTCTACACTAAAGCCTAATGACTTCAAGCCTACTGTATTTAATGGATTTTAAAACACTAATAGTACAAACTTTAATGCGCCTCAGCTCACTAACCTAGCCATTGGTAAAGAACTTGGAACAGAAGTTTGAAGAGGTAACAGGTGCCTGGAAGCTTTAGCATCTTCTCCAGGTTTAAGGAGAATATTTTGCTTACTTTGGTTTAATGCCACTTCTTTCAGTTCTGGGAATAAAACAGTAAAGGCTTTTCCTTCTTTAATTTAGAAATAAAAAATGAGCCGTGAATGGTCTTGGTGTAGTGGTTCTGAAATCTTGATGGTCATGGAGGCGAGTCAGTTATGATCACCCGAGTACACAGCTTTCCTTTGCTTTAATAAATCAATTTTAAATGCAGATTTTTATTAAACTTTTTTCCTTTTGATTCCCACACATTTAATGAAGTTTTTATAATAAGCTCATAAACATGAGTCTTAAGGACCAGCTTAATTTAAATCAGTTTTTATTCAAAGCTTGATATAAACCAAAATTTTTTCAAAAATAATTATGAAACAAGAGTCACTCTAATATGACATACTAACTCAAGTAGCGAAAAAGAAAAAAGAAGAGGTTTTTAATTGCTCCAAAGTTGTGTGCGTTAGAGTGGATCATGCTGGATGGTAAAATGAATTCCTGCTACCACGGAAGGGGTGTATTTAAATGAGTTACCAGCATACATTAATAACCATTTACCACAGAGAATAATACTTTCTTTAAGAACAAACTCAAACAAGATCAATGTCGATATTTTAAGTTGTAGGAGTTCTTTGACTGCTAATTAGATCAGTTAGGTAAGTCACCCTGTTGCAGAGCAATTTTTAAGGTAGCTTAAATTTTCTTGTTTTGTTGGACAAAGCACAGAAGGCAGCGCTCCACAGCTGGACAACAAATAATCCCTTCGGTCCTGAGGCAACACATTTTTCCTGTTCTTTTTTCCTTAGGTTCCACCACATCCATCAGGCCCTCCAGTGGTTGGTGCACTCCAACCACCTGCTTTCACAGCACCGTTAGGAATCCCACCTCCTGGATTTGCTCCTGGAGTGCCACCACCACCGCCACCTCCATTTTTACGACCTGGTTTCAACCCAATGCATTTGCCCCCAGGTACATCTATATATTTTTAGGAATATTAAGTCCTTGTTTGAACCACGTAGCAAATAAAAGCCTCTGCCATATAAACTGCACAAGTATGTTTTGGTAAAATGATACTCAGTGTTAATATATACTTTTCTTATAGGCTTTCTTCCTCCTGGACCACCACCGCCTATAACTCCTCCGGTATCTGTTCCCCACACTCCAGCAGTAAACATCCCAAATTGTAAGTGTTTAAATCTTGGTCAAGCGGCAGCAGAAGAAAGGTATCATGCAAGCAGAAAAGCTGACTCTTCTTTTTTTTTTAATATGTCAATGCATTGTTTCTTAGCTACAGCAACTGGTGTGAATGAAGACACTACAAAAGATTCATCTGTAGGAAATCCCATCCCAACAGTGGTTTCTGGATCCAGAGGGAATGCTGAAACTACCGATAGTTCCAAAATATATGGGACTGTTCCACCTCCTGTAGCACCTACTAATGTACCTGCTCCTGTCACACAAGCTATTCCACTTCTTGGTAAGTTCATTTTTGTATATATTCTTCGTTACATTGTTCCGTGAATTTAAAATACGATTTTGATTTTGCTGCTAGCCTACATTTCATGGGAAAGTAAAGCAGATTTTTCTAAACTTCTTGAAATTTCTGCCCTTCTGTTGGCTTTTAAATCATTTTTAGAGGCTTGATTTTGCACAGAGGGAGCAGTAGATTTTTTTTAATTATTGGAATCTGTTTTCTGAAGAAACAAAAAAGCTGTAACGTTCAAGTTACAAATTCAGGACAGAACAAAATGCTGTCTACTTTTAACAAATTGGGGCTTATACCTTCTAGAAAGTTAACTTACAGTAAAATATCTGTATGACATGAAGTATATTTTAGACTCAACTATTAGATTTATAAAATTAACTTACAGAGAAACAGTATTTTTTATAATGTGTTTTTTAAATCTGTGAAAATATGGTATACTTTTTATGTATAGAATAAATTATTTTAACAAAAGGAAAAAACCAAAAGCTTTTATTCAGCCCTGCAGTATTATAGGCTTTGAAACCTTTTTAATATGATGCTACCACTTGTGTTCAGGCTGAGGGGCCAGCTCCAAGGCCTAGCATGCATTTCCATTTTGTCTCCCCCGACAGTTACCTTATTTAAATATTACAAAATGGTATTTTAACTAGCAAAACCAAGCTAACTTTGGATATCTCATATAAATTACTTTTCACGATATATGAACTTGGTAAGATTTTTAAAGAGAGTATATACTGTTTAATGTTACAGAGATCTGCTCAATATTTATTTTAGAATGGCCTGTTACGAGTCAGTGCCAAGAATATACTTGAGACATTTCCTACAAACTTTAATGACATTATCACACTTAGGGGATTCCAAACCTCTAAATGAGAGCCTAACAACTGAATGAAAAAGATAATTTTGTTTTAGTGTGTTTTTACCCAGAATGTTACAGTGTACATTGAAAAAAAGACCCAAAGATTTGTCTCTGCTAGAGCTTGCTGCTCTACTGGATTTGATAGCTAAATTTTCCAGCTGTGACTAGTGATTTTTAGATCCTTCATGTTAGAAACTTGAAGTAAGACCCCTTTAAAAGGCATTTTTCAGAAAGCGAAGAGCTGCCTCTCTCTGAAAATCAGTCTGCTTTTTAAAATCTATCAAAGCGGATATGCAAAACCACCAGCTAATTGTTTAGCATTATCTTGGACAGCTGGCAAACAGAGAAAAGCTTAAAAAAAAAAAAAAAATCTGTGGTGACACCATGGATTGAGAGAATTTTGTGGTGATAAGGATTATCAGATTCCACATTTAAGACGTTCACATCTTAATGATGAAGTTATACTTTTTGTAATTGTAATACAGAATTACCAGATTTTTGAAGTTTCATGGTACTATATCTTGTACGGCGTAACTTCAGCTTTTTATTCCAAGCCTTTGGAATGAATTAAGTTACTCTGCAGTTTGCTGTATTGACATACACATAAGAAAAAGGTTTTACACAATTAAGACTGGAGCGAAATAAACTATACACCTACATTAGTTACTTGGACAGTAGCTTTTTTTATTCTTACAAATTCAAGGAAGCTGAATTTGTTAAATCTGAAGATCACAAACTTGGCTTTGTTTTTATTAGCTTGGTTACTTGAATAGTTCAGGCAGATAAAGTTGTCCATGTGGTCAGAGTGACTTCTCAAAGTTCAGTCTCATCAACAAGGGGATAGGAGAGTTTTTATAAGATTTCATGTGTGTCTTGAAGTAATAGGTTAGAGATCTATGCGTTTACTTAAGTAATAGTATTTTATGTTGATGAGTGTCTTATTTCAAGAAGAAGTTATTTATAATCAAGGCGTTATGTAAAATGCTTCAATCCTGACATTTTGGAGTTGAGGGGGACTGATCACAATCTGATATAAGATACAAGAAAACTAGGAGAAACAGATCATAATATTTTACGTGATTAAAGATAAAAGATTAATATCAGTTGTCTTTTGCTTTTAAAACTTTTCAGTAAGTTAACATGAATGAAACTGTCTTCGTAAGACCACTTTGATTCACTTATCAATTGAGCTTAGCTCTGTGTGTGCGAGTCCAGATCTGGTCTCCCCTTAGGCTGGAAGAAAAACATGAAAGAGATGATGTTTTCCACCACTCATGCTGATAGAGATAGCAAAGAAGTGTCCCTTGAAGTCTTGCCCTCTTCATCCTCTGAGTTCAAGAGCTGGCCAGGCCGCATCATCATTCCTTCCTTTTCGTTCTGTGTGTCAGGTTTCACTCCTAGGGAAACCAAAGCATGGGAAATGGAGTGTGCCAGGGTTTCACCGTGTGTGCAGACGTGAGGTGCGATCTACATACGCATCCCAGTCCTGGAACCCAGAAGTCCTTGTAGGCTTGACAATTTAAATGTAGCCTTAGTGCCTGACCTACAGTCTCATACAGGTCAGAGGCAAATGACCCGAACAAAGGAAATGAGTCGGTGCAGCCTCAGCCTCAGTTAGCTGCGGGAAAGGGCAGACAAGGGAAATGAAATGCTTCAGACCAAAGGACCTCATGTTCAAAAGTTACATGGTTTAGCAATTTGAATAGATGACTGATCGGGTGACGGGTTTCTCACAAAGTCCTCAAACTGCTCATTAAACATGCCCACGATGTGGCTCTCCAAGCTGAGATAAGAAGGTGGAAGAAAGGTTTGTTTGACAGCATCATAAAGTATGCATGAGGACTCTCCCTGGGGAAACAGGGATGAAGGGGTTTGAGTAGTGTAACGTGAAGAATGAAGAAATGCTCTCCGGATATTTGGGCAGGATAGAAGAACTTACATCAGCAGGCTGAATTCAAGGAATGAAGATTGCTCTGAAGAGACTGTCATAGAAATCTAAACTTAACCGTGCTTGAGAACACCTTATGTAACCTGTACAAATGCAGGAGCTCTTTTCTAATTTTTGTAACTTCAAAATGAAGCTTACCTATCTGTTCAGTTTTTATATGGAAGATAATGTTACAAAGTAAATCTAAATTGATTATTGTAAGATTTCATATGCTTTCTAAGTAATGTAAGTTACATTCTGTTTCATCTCCACTAATTTCATTCGTTCCTCCAATGTAATTCTTTCATCACTTCCAACAAAGACATGTTTGTGCTTCAGAGGCGTGATCCCTCGTGGACATTGTGTCTGAATTTTTTTGTGCTTATTTCTAAAAAACACCCTCAGGTTGTTTTTACTTAGCTGTATCCTTGATCATATTTGCTGCTGTTATAGCTTCTTGTTCTTAATTTGAACAAGATTATCCAGACTGTAACTGGTTTTGTGAGTGTGTGCTCATATGTCATTTTTAAAATGATCTGCAAAGCAGATATTTTTAGACTCCTTTCACGTGTGCATATTGCAGAAAGTGACAGGCTTTTAAATCATTTTTGATTTGCCAACTTGTTCTTAGTGTTGAGCAAATGCTGTAATTTGGACCAGTAATAAACTGCTGTTGCAGATGCTATGTTTTGAATATTCAGATTCTGTGATCTATTATCTTGATTAAATACACCGTATTGCAGTTTGTAGGTTCTGGTCTAGTGCTCCTGTTACCAAAATTCCTACAATGATAATTACGTATTATCAAAGATTAATTATACTGTAGTTCTCATCAGACTTGGTATTCATTTCCTGTTAATGCATGCTGAATTATTATTATTTTCTCCCTTGCTGGTTTGTTCTTAAGTAACTTACCTGTTCTTAAGTAACTTAACTTTTTGTAATCTGCATTAAATTATAAAAGACAGACTACAATGTTCTCTGAGCTCATCGGAGTATTACTATACTATAAAGTAGATACTACCTTCACAGGAAGGATGAGCTTTTTATTAATACAGGATATGAACAGTGTTAAACCAAATACATTTCCAAATTCCTTGTGATAGCTCATTTTAAAAGCACAACAAACACTGCATGTTTGCTAATTATATATATGACTGTTACTTTCATAATACTACAGGATGAGAATTCAGAGGTAAGGGAACATGAACTCTCAAGCACCATTCATGGAATTCAGTTTTGCCTTGATGATTCCCTTGACCTGGATCAGTTTAGTGTTTGTGTTCTATAAAACAGGAATTTTAGCAGACTTAATATCAGTAGCCAACACTGTACATACAACATAGTTGGACTTAACATTCTTATTTAAGCATCTTGCGTGAATAGGAGCAAGCTCCTGCCGGCCTCAGTGATGGACATCGACTACCCTGAAAAATGTTGGTATTTTTGGAAAGTTAGTTAAGCTGTGAATCAATACTTAGGCTCTTAAGTTCAGATTTCGTTCTTTACAGTCCTGGCCTGGTCTAAAGGATTCTGTATCAAACTCCAGAAAAAGACACAAGACTTAGAACATTGTCCCTCTTTGAAGAATTTCCTGGTAGTATTTGATGTTCTGGTTTTAAGATGCAGCATTCCCCACTGGAGAACGATAGGATAATTAATGTGACACGCTAAATGTTGCAGAACATCAGCATCACACTCCAAGTGTAAAACTTTTGCCCGTTCTGCTGGAATTGTAAGCTTTTGACTTGTTCTCATATGTATTTCCATGAGGTTTGCAAAGGGAAGTGTATCTGAAGCAGGATTGCTGTGTCAGATTCAGAAAATGCCATTCCTCCACTTGCTTTCTTGTAACAGTACAGCTGAGAAGTAATTTAACAGATGCTGAGAAACACTGTCATCACTTACTGAGCAGAGTTGGGTTGGGGGGAAAAAAAAAAAAAAAAAAGGCAGATGCTACCCTTCTTGGTTATGTCAGCATTTGTAACACTGATAATTATTACAAGAGAACATGGGATTTGTCCAGCCAGAAGAGAAGATAATCAAAAATGGAATTACTGTGACACAGAAATCTGGCTTTTTACCTAATTTATCAAAACAGTATGGATTACTCCTGTGACCTCTCTGGAGAGAAGACCCTTCTTAAGGACAGCTGTAGCATTTTGGGCTACGGCTTACGAGTAAAGTGAAATTATGAAACTTTCAACACTGTGTGATTGTTCTTGCACTTCTGAAACAACACTCGTGGTTGGCGATGGGTTTTCCTGGTACACTTGCATCTGTGTTCTTTGTTGTAAACACCCTTTGCGAGTTCTGAGGACCTTTCACAACGCATCACTGGTAAAAGTTACAAATAAAAATCAGCTGTGAAAGCAATCTATATTTTTACACATTTTGAACAGAGGTGTAAGGTCTGAGGATTGTATCTCCAGTATTGAAAGCCATGTCTTTTAATAAAAGTGCTGTCTTAGCCAAGCTCTGCAGAATAAGCAGCTGGTGAAAGGGATGGTTGTATTTCATACCCGTAAGCAAGAAGACCAGGTTAGCTACTATAAAAAGGCTTACAGTTACGAACAAATGGAGGAAATACAGTCTGGGGTAGATAAATCCATCGCTCATCTGTACAGGTATGAGATGGTCATTAAATCACTTGATTGTTTCTCTAGGAGCTCTGGTACTTCTTCCCAGGTTTGACCAACTATTTGAATTTTACATACCGTCTTTCCCTGTAGAAGACAACAAAGGGCTTTAAATTTTCCTAGACATTGCATGTGCAGTCTGTAGCACTAACGTGACTGAGCATTTTCAGTAAACTTGGATGTGTTTCTGGGCAGATCTTGGAGACTCAGTGTTTAATTGGTGCCTGATTTGTCAGCACAGCGAGGAAACTCTAGTAGTTCTTTCTGCGGTGTACCTCAGCCTCAGAATTCGAGTGGGCTGATTTAAAATAAAAAGTGTTCAGCTACTCTGCTGGTGGAGCCCATATTGAAGGAGAATGAGCTTCCGATACCATTATGCTGCTTCTGCGCGGTATTTTGTGTAGAAATAAGGTTGAGAAGTTAAATGACTTGTACTGGTGAAATTTAAAAAAACTTCTCACGCTTGCCTCCTGTTCATGCTGTTGTGACCTGCATCTACTCTGCTGCTGTAGAGCAGAAGCGTATGTTTATCGTCTTCAGCTCATTTGATCTGTTACCTTTTATGCCTTGTTTTTAATCTGTGGAGGAATTTATTTCTCAACAAACCTCAGAATTCGGCAAAATAACATTCTTGGAAGACATCATTAGCCATGTGTCTGTCTCAGCAGATCTGTAGGAGTAAGTCATGGGGGGAGTTTAAACTAGGAGGAGGAAGGGGGCTGTGCAATTTAAAGTTAAAAAGGAGGAGAAAAAAAAAAAAAAAAAAACAAAAAAAACCAAAAACCGAAAAACTAGGCTGTTGCTGCTGGAACATTTCTTTCAAAGAATGTGACCTATCAAGCCGTGTCTTAAAAGTGACTGCTTGGAGGGGAAGGTAAGATGATACCGTGGACTGGAAGAATATTTGCATCTTTGTTACCCGAGTCCTCCTGATGGGTGAAATGTCATATTCTTCTAATAGGAATATAAAGAGCACTCAGATGAAAAAAGTTTCTGTTAGAGATGTTCTTAAGCATAAGAAGTGGTGTGGTGAGAGGGCAACGTGTAGGCTCTTCAGAAAGCTCGGGCGTGTTTGGGATAGCAATGCTAAACAAATGAGCTGGAGGCGGAGGGAAGCTACGCTGGCTGGATGGAAGGTTGCTTGGGATGTCTGCTCCACCCGGCTCCTGGGGCTGAAACCAAAGTGCAGTTTTCAGTGATGGCACTGCCAAGTGTTTAATTCTAGTATTAATTCACATAGCTATTTCGCATTCTAGTTTTACCCAGGCCAGGACTTAAAAAATCGTACGTAATCTGCATTTTTAACTTTCATTTTTATTAATGTATATGGAAATAAAACATTCGTCTCAACAAGCGCATAAAGGAATGCGGGATGGGTTAGGAGAGATCTGCACTTGGTCTGCTGGCAACTGTCGATTCCTTTAAACGTCAGTTTGGGAGTTCTGAAAAACAACGCATGCTTTCTCAGATATGGAGCTTATTTTCAGGTAAATAACTGCTAGGGAGCAGAAAGAGCAGATAGATCCAGTGTAAAGGCTGCAGAGACCCCGAGACCGTAGTGTTGCTAGTTCAAACAAAAGGAGGCATGTGAGATAAGCTGGCACACGCGCACTGGTATGGAGTCCTCAGCTGGAGCTCAGTAATCCTCGTTCATTTTGGCCCCTTGTGTTGATGACAACAAGCTTTGGGCTGAGCTTTCTCGAATGGTATGTTTTGAGAGTTAATTTGTGTTCCTCTAATGAAGACCGTGCTAAAAACAGCAGTCCAGGAATGAAAATGGACTATAGTCGGTGTTGGGTATGTGCTAGAAAGGACGGAAAACTGTATTTACACCCTCCAAAAATCCAGAAATTATGTGTTGCATTTCCTTTTAGTTTACACTGCAAGGTTTATTCTACCCATAATAAACTTTGTTGTATGCCTTTTCTCCGGAATGGCAAGTTGAGCTCTCTGATTTCCCGCTCCTGCTCGGGCCCTGTTCTGACCGCACCCCTCCCTCCATACTGTGTCTGCTCTCTCTTCCACATGCTGAAAATCTCACGGATGACCAGTTCGGGTCTCAAGCATCGTAGCCAGATAGGGTTTCGCTGATGTCGGCGATAGAGATGTTGTCGAGCCGACGGGAGGAGGCAGGGTGTGTTTAACGAGAGGCCTGGGGAGCAGAGCCCGTCGGGAGGGTGTTGCGCCGGCGAGCGGCTGCAGGGCCAGGCGCGAGCTGGAGGTCTGCAGAGTGGCGGGGGGCGTCTTCGCAGGGGAGGCCTGTGGGATAAGTGCCTGGGTACTACCATTGCAATCTTGATTCCTTCTAGCACGATACAGCCTGTTTACAGACGATGCTCCCTTTGCAGTATGTAGGCCGGCACAGGAAGTTTTGCAGGCTGCCCCGTTCCCCGCGCCCCCCCCCTGCAATTTCGGTGTTACTCGTTTCGTGAGATAATTTCCAAATGTTTTTGAGATGATGAAAATGCGCTTGTTTCTTTTTTTTTTTTTTTCTTTCCCCCTCCTGCCAGCCTCTGATTTTACCTTGTGTATGTGTGTTTGTTTGTTTCAGGCACCCAAGGAGTGGTGCCGCCCCCGCCAGCCCCCGTTGTTGGGTTGCAGACCCCATCCACCGGCCTCCTGGGTGCCCGGCCCGGCCTCATACCTCTGCAGCGACCGCCGGGAATGCCGCCCCCGCCTCTGCAGCGGTTTCCCCTGATGCCGCCGCGACACATGCCTCCCCACATGATGCACAGAGGGCCCCCGCCGGGGCCAGGGGGCTTCGGGATGCCTCCCCCCCACGGAATGAAAACCCCCTTCCCGCCGCCGGGTCACTTTGTGAGACCCGGGGGGATGCCAGGAAGCGGGGGGCCGGGCGGACCCGAGGATAACAGAGATGGGAGGCAGTTTAGGAACGACAGGCAGACGTTCACGCCTAACAGAGACCAGGAGAGGTTTGGAAGGAGATCTTTTGGGAATCGGGTAGAGAACGATCGTGAGCGCTACGGTAACCGCAACGATGACCGAGATCACGAGCGACTTGGTAATCGTGAGAGGCGAGACTGGGGACGAAGAAGCCCCGAGCGTGACAGACACAGAGACTTGGAGGACAGAAACAGGCGGTCCAGCGGCCATCGAGACAGGGAGAGAGATTCGCGAGATCGGGAGTCTCGTAGAGACAAGGAAGAAAATCGAGGGAAGGAAAAACCGGAGATGACAGACAGGGCGGAGGGTGACAAAAACCACGAGTCTCATAGCGGCAAAATGGAAGACGCAGACATTGTTTCAGAACTCGCTGCGGGAGAGTCGGAACCTGCAGGGGTAAAACCTGTTGAAGAGTTAACATCCGAGGCTACCTCATCTGTGGAACAAGCGGAAAAGGATACGGGCTCCGTGGCAGAGGCGCCTCGCTAGCGACTGGAAGTTGTCGAAGGATGACAGTGACATTTGTTGGAGTGTAGAGCTTTAGAGTTGTACAGTCTGCTGTATTATATTTGCTTCTGCTTTTATCACAGCCCCTCGGTAGTTGGTGGGGAATTGTAAGCAATTTGATTGCTTCCCTTCTATTTAAAATAGCCACAACATAACATGAAATACTGAAGATATGATTAAAATATTACCCATTTTTGCTGTAACTTTTTTAAAGTTTTGACTTTAAAAAGTTTACAAATCAGAAGTAGAAGTGCTTTCTATTTTTTTTTTAATTTAAGAAAAGGTAACGGTGAAAGCTCCTCAAAACAATAGGGATGTGTTTTTAATAAACTCTATTTTCGTAACAAACTTTAACGTGTGCTATTCTTCCTACACTGCACTGAAGTGGAAAAGGAGTGTTCAACATCTTAAAGTTTGAACTGTTAATGCTGTACTGGAGTCTAAATTAGACTGTTTTGTTTATATTTGTTAAAAGAAATACATCTGTTTGTGTAGCTATTCACAGAAGCAAATTTTTATTTGTAATAGTCATCTTGATTTTCAGATTGCTGCATTTTAATGATCTACTTGACCATACTAGGTAAAAGTTAGTGGTTTTAAAATGTTAATTAATTGAAGAGTTAACTGTTTAGTGTTTGCAATGCAATCAATTTTTTTTTTTTTTCCTTTTTCCCTCCCTCCACCTGGTTCTGTGGTAAATGTTGCCCTAATTATTAGCCTTTTTTTTTTTAAAAAAGTGGACACCTTCAGACATACTTGGCCTGCTCTGCTTGTGATGTTATAAAATTACTGTGTGTGGTGGGCTAGGAAGCACACCGGTTCAGCATCTTTTGTACTTGTTATTCATTGATGCTTTTTGGAAAGTGGGGTGAAAGAGAAATCAAAGACACCAAAACACAATATAAAATGCTATTTTTTTTAAATGGGGCAGGGAAAAGGAAGGGAGGTGGGAGGGTGCGCGAGGATTTTAAAATGCTGCCTCTTCATTCACACGACTGTGGGCTGCTACTGTTGTCTGTTAACGAGGTCTACCTCCTGTAACCCTGCAAGAGGTAGGTTTAAAGTTTTTACCCACCCAGTGTTGTTCCCATCGGGCCGATGGACAGAGCGCGCATTTTCTTGTATTTGTGCAAGTTTTACCATCTTCTATCCATATCACTTAAGTAATTCTGTCAGATTTTAGGAGGGCAAATGCTAGTTCTTGGTGGTCGGCTCTTCGGGTGCAGCTTTGAGAGCCAAGGCGGCTGCGCTGCCCTGGCCAGCAAGTCGGCCCGGCCGTGGAAGCTTCTTTAACTCTAGCAGCATAGTGGAGAAGTTGTATGAATCCTGTGCATATTTAATTTTTTTTGTTGTTTTTTTTTTTTTTTTCTCGATATATGTGTGTTCTACTTTTAAAGTTGTTTTATTTTTTTTTTTTTTCCCCAAATGAAGGGCAGCTGCTTTCTTACATCAGTACTTTTTCATAGCTGCTCTGCGGCAGAGGGAATTTTTTCTGGGGGAGGGAGGAGGGTGGGAAAGCAAAAGAGTTATGGACTGGGGAGAGGACATATATTTTTATGTTCTTGCAATAGCAGAATAAAGAGAGAAAAAAACTGTTTACATACTTGTAGTGAACTCAACTTCCATGTGTTACAACTCGTGTCCTTACTGTTTGTTTCATGCTGGGCCAGCGGAACTTAACTTTTTTCATACAAAGCCAGACACTTACGTCTTATGTTTAAGACTTGTCTTAGTAAAAACTGCCATAATTCTGTAAGGAGGTAGGGGTTTTTTTTTTTAATGAATACACTTTATTAAAAGATTTGAAGACAAGAATGAAAGAGACGGAAGGCTTGTCTGTTCACACAAATGCCACCTCATGTTCTCTCCTTTTCCCTCACTAGAAATTTGAAAACAAAGCCTAGGAAACCCTTGGGTGTCCTTAGCAGAACAATTTCTTACTGCCTTCCGAAGGAGCCATTGCTTAACAAACCTACTAGCGATGAATCATCTTTACAGCATCACCAGCGTAACCGTGTCCTACCCTTCTACAGCTACCATGCTTCTGGCTTATTTTAAATCCAGAAAGTTGTAGGTAAAGATTAATTAGCTCAGTGCACATGTCTGTTGCTGATAACAGTGTTAGTGATTAACACCTTGGTGATTGAGCCTACTCCTGCCAGTGACAATGACTTGCACCTAAAGCGAGCGTTAGTTCTGCACCCTTCGATACAGCACTGACTTCTAGGCCAGGGGGCCATCAGGCATTTAACCCAACGTGAGGAAACGGGGTTGAAAGTAAAGATGTGCATATAGCAGGCTCGTAAAGCAGCGAGGTTCGGCACTGTGAAGGGCAGGAGAGGAGGCAAGCAGGGGAGCTGCCTGAGCTCCCCACCCCTGCAGGCGTCAAGTACTCGCCCCTTTTCCCCCCCTTGGGGAAGGGGAGGCCTCAGACCTTTGGAAACACGAAGAGGGGAGACTGGTGGTTGGGGGCATTCAGCATCCCCAGGTGCCAAAGGAGGGAGCTGAAAGGCGCAGTCCCTATCTTAATTCTGCTGCAGGAGCTCAACCCAAGCATAGACTAAGCCCGTGGAAGGGGCACGGGCGGGTGGAGACTGTACACACCATCCTTTGCCACCTGCACTGAAAGGAAGTTTGAAGTGTTTTTACAGTGTTGCTAGACCACCACAGGCCAGTCCATTTGTAATGTGCTACGCTGGAATCTGGGTGCCTAGAGCTACAACCAACTACTTCCATGAGTATCTCTTATGTACAGGAAAAAGGAATGTTGGTACAAGCCTTCATTAAAATTAGTGATTTTCTCTATTAAAGACTTGGAAATCTGTGTTTAAGAGGCACATACAAGAAAATGAAAGCTAACAGCAGTACGCTGTGATTACACTGCTGAAAACCATTATGAAATTGAATACAGAACTTCCGGCTACGTCTGTCCTTGTTAAGGAAAGACCTACTCCCCCACAGCTCAAAGGAAGGAGCTGTCCTCACCAACACCCCCAGACTTCAGGACACACCAGCCCAGACCACCGCGCCCCGCACAGCCAGGGGTGGGGAGGAGGCCCAAGGACCCGTGTTGGAGCCAGACCCCTTCCTGTGCTTAAAGCTTCCCCACCACCCACACACGGTGCAGTCACCCACCATCACCTTCCACAGCAGGACAGTATTTCTGCCAGGCAGCCCTTGCCCTCCGGTAGATAACACCCCCAGCTGTCACACAGAGGCGGTGCCCAGTGATGGCCACGGGCCAGGGGCTAACACAAGCCACAGCGCCTGAGCACGGGGCTCGTGGCCAGAGGCAGCTCCATGGACTCTGCTGGTGCCCAGCAAACCAGCTACCGCCCCGAGGAAGCTCGGGCCTACTCCTCCACCTCAGCAGGGAGGGGGGGCATGTTCAGTTCTTTCAGAGACAGCAAGACCAAGGTGTATTTGCCCAACGAGTTTATTACACAAGTTTGAAACCTACAAATGCTGCAGCCTTGCCAGGAGGAAGCCCCAGTACACACAGTGCCCTACTGCTCTTCGGTGAGTAGCCTTGCCAGAGCTCGGAAGGCTGATCCTCCAGATCCCACAGTACGCGAGAGGTTCGGGATGTGGCCACTACTGCACACCTCCCGTTACCCAGCAGGGGGGCTCCAGTTAGCAAAGGGATACTTAATGGTTACAGCAGATGCTTCAGCAGAAGACTACAGAGACATTCCGTCAGGGCCACTTTAATTGCAATTATACACCATACAAAATTAAGTCAGTCTTCACCAGTGGAAGTGATACTCAGAACACGGAGTAGTAATGAGATTAAGTGATAAATTGTTTGTTTACACAAGGAAGGGCAAGTAGAGCATTTGCCATGAAACACAGCCCACTCACCACTGTCACCTTAAGCATTTTGGGTACAATACTTAACTCTTCGCTATTCCAATCACACCACAAGCTAAACGAGGGCCAGCATTTCCAGTTAATTTGCTCTCATTATCTCCCCCTCTACCCAGGTCATCACATTTTTCATGGACCTAAAAGAGAATTGAAGATATCTTAATACATGTTATGTAATAACTAATCAATGTTTTTCCACAACTGACATCAGTAGCAGCAGTGACCAGCAGTATTGCCAGCTACCAGCAGGGTGTGTTACACAACAGAGAAAACCTACTGCAGTTATGCAATGCCGACTGCCAAACTGCTACTCATGCTAAAAACTTCAGACCAGACGTGTGTAAAAAGGTAAGTTGCCTTCAGCTGAATTTGTTTGAACTGGAAGCCACCAAAACCCCCATGTTTCAAAAAGTCGTCCCTAGTCCAAGAGCAAGCTTGGACTTGACATTCAAGGTCACCCTCACGACACAGGGCTGAGCTCCGCAGCGCGGGGCCCGCGGAAATAGAACTGACAACGCTCACGGGTGGCCAAGTCCACTCAGCCCCTGACGCCCCCCTTCCCGGGGGGCCATAGCACCAGTTACAGCAGCAGCTACCAGAGCAGTGCCCCAAAGTGCCCACTGCCGTGCCTTTGTGCCAGGCTGACAGTTCCTTCCTCAAGCCAGAGCACGTCAGTCACTCACAGCTGGAAGAAGCAAAGTTAAGTGGAGAGGAACATCTTCAGAAGGCAGGCAGAAAATTAAGCTCTCATGGCAGTGAAGGGCCATACTAATACACAGAGGACGTTTGGGAAGGGCTTCAAAGAGCTCCCCACATTGGAAATCTTGCACTACAAATTCTGTAATCCCAGGGACTGGCCTCCAGTACAAAAAAAGTCCCCCATTCACTGTCAAGAAGGCTCTGGAGTTCCTTAAAGCATCCAAGTAGGTGCCAGGACACTTACCACCATGGTGCGTCCAATGATGCTATGTGGTCCACTAAGAGAAATGACTTCATCTTCTATTATCACTTCTGCCACTCCTCCTTTAGCCGTCACATTGCCAAGGTCTCCCACGTGCCTACACAAAGATGCAGAGAAACTCAGAGAACTTGGTTGAAGCGAAAGCTCTAAGTGATGGCCTGGACAATACAACACCCCTAGTCACTAAATTCAAGTACCTCATCTACCTTAAACAGCACGTATGTCCTCATTTGCCGTAAGTCAATCTTGATCACTTCCACTATTTTCACTCCTTTAGTTCAAGGGATGATTAAAATCCAGTCTTAGGTAGAACTTGAAACTGGAAGATCAGTCCGCTTTGGGGAAAGGAATCCCATCACTCCCTAACAAGCCAACAGTGCCCAACTCTTCTAGTCAAGAATTCCTCCGTGCTGATGGCACCTCCCTCTGCTCAAAGAAAAATCTCTCAAGTTAGGTGAAGTAACCTTTCCTTCACATACAAGGTTTGGTGTGAACACTGACACTATTGATAAGAGCTTTTAATGTCTATCACAGATCAGCTATTCCACAAGCAGCTGCAGGCTTCAGGTTTAAATAGGATTAGTAGAAGCAGTTTGTCAAGTGACAGGTCAACGGAGATGCCTCAAGTGCTAGCTAAGTTCTAACCAGTACCAGGGATAACTGGTCAAGTTCACTTGGCATTTTCCCATGCACGTGGCATTATACCCTATTACACAGTTTGTATCAGAGCTAGATCTCTGTTCGGACTTCCCTTAAGAATTAAGCCTCAAGCCGTTCAGTTTTCACTGAACTTCTGGCCATTCCAGTGTATTGCTTCCTACGCCATCTACCCCAAATAAACCATTCACTCAAAAGACAAGTTGATGATGTTCTGCAAGACTCCTCTATCCAGATTCAGAACCTTGAACACCAACTAATTTCTAAACCTCTCCATGCAGGGTGACCAGCTCAGCTCGCTGAATGCCAACTACCAGCTTCTTAGGCAGCAGAATGCCAACTTCATATTTTTAACCAAGTCTTATGAAAGTCAGGTCACGGGCAGTTTTCCCTTTAGTAATCCACTTGATTGAAGCTTCCAATAAACTTCAGTCCAATTGTTTCAACTCCACACTGATAAAAGCACTATCTAGTTCTTATAACCTCTTACAGAATTCCCCCCAGCCTAGAGCTGCCTGAGCAGGCAGGTTACACCAGAAGCAGGATTTGACAAAACAGAACCGGCAGAAGCCTCAATGTTCATGCAACTCTGACCTTTAGCACTGGAGCAGTTGGCTGCCACTGAAGCCTGGGAGCACACCACCTCATGCTGCTCTGCCCCCCAGACAGCTAGCTAGCAGCCAGCTTGCTTGGTCTGGCACACAACTGATCACTCAGGTATGAATTTATCAGTCCCAGACATAGATGGGAGCATTCGAAGGCTAACCACAATGCCAAGCTGGTCCCAGGGCCAGTCCAGACCCTACCTGGGCAAGACCAGCCTACCCTTTATGTTTGCTCCCAGCTCCACTCACTACCACACCAGCCTTCAGCCCTTGTGCAGCCCCCTCCCAGTCTTCAAACCCAATCAGCAGGTTTAAGCCAGTTGCTCAGACACCAGGTCTCAAACATGCAGGGGTTCCCTGAAGGTAACTGCACTATGAGAACTCCTTCCAGGGGAAGAACTATGTCCCAGCTCCCAGAGACATTCAGCGTAAGCATCAGACCCTGTACTGGCACAGCACATGCTGTAGGTAGTGCAGCACGTAGCCCAGCAGGCTAGGAACATCCCAGCACACCCAACAAAAAGCCACCATGCCCAGGCACACACAGCTTTGTATTCAGCTTGCAGCATCCCCTGAAGCCTCAGCACCTTCCACTGCTGATCCAGATCTGCCACATGACAAGCCTGCACATGGCTTGAACAACTGACTGTTCGGGGCCCCCTTTTGTCCAAAGCTGACCTTGAAACAGAAGCAAACCACCACTGACCAAGTAAGCCTTTAACACACTAATTCCCTACACTCACATCCTGAGGAACCTTCACTCAGTAAGAACCTCTTCTCCCCCAGATACGATAAAACCAAGAATACGTCCCAAAGACTACATTTTACCTGCTCTCTTAGAACCCAGGTGTCTAAAAATCACTGTACAGTTATCAGAGCTGTTGTTAAGCGACCCTAGAAGTTCTGCAGAAACTACCAGTTTTCTTCTGCTACTGTCTCAGCACTATTCTTGAAGTGGCCTCCCAAGCACAAAGTAGCACTGAGGTGGCCACTGCATGGAGTAGCTACCCAGTAAGAGGCCAGGCACATTAAAAACTCACCTTTCTGCATCACTTGGGCCACCATGCTGCTTGCCTTCAGGATTGAAGTGAGAACCTGCGCTGGTACACCCTGAAACAGAACACAGACATCAAAACTAGATTTTTTGCAGTAGGCAGTTTAAATCCATTGCTTATACACTGCACCAATGTAGTCCTCCTACAGCCAGAGGAAGGAGTCGCTAATGATGAAATCGCTACTGTTAGATGTTCTCCAGAGGTAAGTAACCTACTATAGATTTACAAGTTCAATAAAGTAAGATTACACATTCTAAAACACTCTGGGCTCAGTTGAAAGCTTTCTTATTTCCTAGCACTAGGTTATAAAAGTATTTAGGTTAGTGCTCGATACATCAGATCTGGAACACCAACCTAAACACGTTCAAATTATTAAATGGGAAGCCATTCCTTAGGAAATGCCATCATTTCTTAACACAGATTTGCAGTCATGAGACTTAAGTACAGTTACAGAATTTGCTGCTGCAACACTAAAAGATATTCTTTAAAGCTGAGCAATCACATTACAGCCTTAACTCAAAACCTTGGATAAACATCTTACCATTTGTGTTGTCACCAAATTCGTGGACATGGAAGCCATGATCCCCATCAACTAAGCCACTGATTCTTCCAGTAACTTTTACTGGTCCATTACCCTTTGATGGAAAGAATTTATGATCATCAAAATGACTACAGCATTAAATGGCCTCGAGTCAAATGAAGCTTCCTAGTCAAGTGAAAGCACCGGAGACTGCCCTAGCAGTTTATTTACTAAGACGCGAACAATCACCTTACACTGATTCTGTATGCCAATACTGCATTTCACAGAATGCTGACATTTATTTAGCCACCTAAAGTATACTCTTCTTATTGCGCATCAGCAAGAAACGCCTTGCATCGGACTTCTTGCCTTTGAGAACAACTGCGTACTTCCCTTGGGAAGCCAAGTAACACCGAAATCATTCCTCCCCGGCAGACACGGTATTGCCTGCGCGCAGCCCCAACTTCCTCACCGAATATAAACGACCGACCGCTAGAAGGGCTCTGGCCGTTCGGCAATTAAAGTTCCTCTGAGCCCTACTGCGACAGTGGCACGCAAGCTGTGCAGGCGGGGGAAGCGGCTCCAGCCCGGCGCTCCGCGGCGCACCCCCCCGGCGCAGGGTCGCTCTCCCGGCGCCTCCGCGTCACACGGGCCCCGGGGGCGGCCGGCACCCAGCGCCGGGGGGGGCCCGCCCAGCACCCGGGGAGGCCGCCCGGCCCCGGAGGCGCCCGAGCAGCACCCGCGGCCCCTCCCACCGCCGCAGCGGCGCGGAGCCTCCGGCCCGCCGAGCGCGGCTCCCGCCGGCCTCCCTCCGCAGCCGCCCGGGGAGGGGAAGGCGGTACCGCCGCCGTGACTCAGCACAGCGCCCACGCGAGCCCCCGGGGGCGGGGGGAGGCGCAGAGCGATAGGGCCGCGCTCGCCGCCGCCGCTCGCCCTTGCCTGCTGATGGAAGTGGATGACGCCCTGCACGGGGCCGTCCCCCTTCATCACGCACACGGCCTTCAGCGTCGCCATCTTCCCGCGGCGGCGGCAGCAGCAGCGACAACCCCCCCGCCAGTGCCCGCAAACTGCGCGGCCGCTCCTCCCGCCGACCCTTATATAGGGCGGCCCCCCCTCCCCACCGCCACTTCCCTCAGCGCCGCGGCCAATCGCGGAGCGCTCGCGGGGCTCGGCCAATCGAAGGGGGGCGGGTCGCGGCCGCGCGCGGGTGCGCGCCAATCAGTGGCCGCCCGCCTCCGAGCCGGTGGGTCGGCGCGTCGCCCCCTGGCGGCGTGGGGGAGGAAAGGGGGGTAAGTGGGGGTGGGGGGTTGCGCGGCGTGGGGCGGGAGGCCGAGGGGGGAGCGGGGCCGCCTCGGCCGGCGGGCGGTGCGTGGGCCGGGGCAAGCTGGGCAGCCGGGAAGCAGGGGCCAGGCCCCGCGCTTCGGCCGAGTCCGTGTTTTCTCTCGAGAGCGCGAGGGAATTCGCTCCCGCGTTTCGCGTCCTGGCCGGCGCTTGGGCCCTGAGGAGAGCCCGGGAGTTAAGCGGTCTCGCTTTAAAGCTTTTTCTCTCAAATCGACGAGCTCCTGTGTCTCCGTCTACGAATGTTATGATTTCACCCAGCCATAAACCCTTTCCTTTAGGCGCGCACTAAAGTAGTGACACGGGGAGGAGCGGCAGCGATGTTGTTTTCCTTTCCTGCAGACATTTTTCCTCCAGCATCTTTGCATCTTTCCCCCTCCCCTGGAGGCTCTTTTCCCGAATTACCACCATGACTGGGGTGTGTCGCATCATGAACTCTCATCTAAAATTGGAATGCAGTTTTGAAGTTGCCTCTGGATAGCTTTGCATTTCAAAATAGTTGCCCTGCCCAGAAGATGTTTTCTTCAGAAACCACCGAAGTTGCAGTCTGACGCTGGTGCTGCTCAGATGCTGGTGTTTTGCAGGGACACCTTCGCACATACAGCAACAGGCTGGCTGTGTATCATGCAGCTCAGAGCTCTGCTTTGAATGGGAAAGCATCTTTGTGTAGCCATGGGCCATTTCTTGTCAGAGGGATGTGTAGGAGAGAGATGACAAGATAGATTCTCTCCGTGCTGATAACACTGGCAAGCCTGAGACTCCAAGGGAAGGTTAACACCAGGCCTGGGGAGCATCCAGCTCAGCAGTTCTGTTCAGAGATCTGCAACCTCTGAGCATTTTAAGAATGAAAGTTTGCATTTAATTAATTCATTTGGCAAAACCACATTGCTTGTTTTTCTGCTGTTGATGGAGAAATCAGAAGCACAAAATGATTTTACAGTACCTGTGACTTAAGGTAATCTGTGTGTATGACCGAGGTATAAATGACTTAAAGCCCAGGTGGTTTGAAGTCATGCGGTTGAGAATGCCATATGGTCAGGGAAGGGCGTACAAGGTTTTGTTTCACACATCAGTCAGCCACGACTCCTGAGTCATGGCTCAGGTGACATGACTGAAACAAACAGGGATTTGTTTGCTTGGATGGTGTATTTCTCTGCTTGAGAAAGAAGAAGCAGGGGCAAAAAAAGCACATAAATACCTGGAGACTGTTTGTCTGAGTGACAGATAAAGATTTGTAGTTTAAACCCAGAAAGAAGCTGAGAGAGAAGGAGAGCCAGGCAGCTTCCTATCTAGGAGGCATCTTGGCACTCTGAGATCAAGAGTAAAGGTTCCAGTGCCCACGAGGTGAATCTTGTTTGATTTGAAATGGTTTGTAAGCTTGGAGGGATAGCAGTGACCCATTTCACTTTCAGTCACCTTTGGCTTCCCATATCACTGTCTTTACTTGTCGGTGCCCTTTCATGAAGAGGGGCATCTTGAGCGCTGTGTTATAGTGCTTTCACTGATTTTCAGGCTTGTCTTCAAATCTGCCTGTGTTTTTATCAGACAGGTTTATTCCTTCCTTCCTGGGAGTAAGGTTTCAAGATCTGCCCTTCTTCATGCCTCTACAGGAACATAGGACAAACAGATGGAAAAGAGCCAGATGTGTCGGGCTTCTTAATATGGGAAATTAAATAATCTGAAGTAATGATTCCAGAGATTTATTGCATTAGGCACCAATGTCAGGTTACCTGTGAAGCTACTCTGAGGTGCCTGATGCCTAAGTTAGGCAGAATGCAGCTAACAAAGCTGAAGTGCTAAAAGACACCATGGTGAAGAGATCGGCAGTAGGAGGCTAAGGGAAAAATGTGAATTTCAAGGACTAATATCTAAGAGTTTGTATGGTGCATGCAGAAGGAGATCAGTAATCTTATACAGCTCATGGCCTCACCCTTTAGAGTGTTTTCTATTATTCTTTTCTTTCACAGGTACAATAGAAATACAAAAGTATTAGTTTACAGGTGAACTCTTTCACATAAGTCTTATACAAGAAGCCAAGGGAAGGTTTTTGTTTTGTTTTCTCCCACATACTTCCTTTTAATGAATTTATTTCCTTAAATCTCACCAGCAGGTGAAAAAATCCACCCCAAATAAGCTGAACAGGGTGTCTGGTAGCAATAGCTTATTTTGTTATTTGGAGTATTGCAGTCAAAGCAGAGAGGAGAGAAGCAAAAGTACAAGGTGGGATTACAAATGTCGACAGTAGGAACTACAGGAGGACAGAGGATCTGGCAGGCATGAGAAAGAGTGGCACCTCTTGCAACTCTGGCACCTCTTGTTTGACAGCCCCCTTTGCCCCATACCCCGGTTCTGCCATTCCAGTTTGGAAGAAGCTTAGAGCTTGGGCCTAGCTGCACCTTTATAGGTAAACCGGCGATAAAGTGGGTTGAAATGAATACAGGAGGGACAAACGTAAGGCTGGGTGGACACGCAGCTGTGTCTGTTCGCCCTGCTCTGTAGTTGCCTGCAAAGCATATCCGCTGTGTCAGGGGAGTGAAGTGTTTTTTAGTGCTGATCAGGAGGGTTGCTCTCACCGCGTAAGGGCAGACACACAGGGATCTCTGAAGAGCTGGGGTTTGAGGCGGTCTTGGTTATTTCCTAACTGGCTAACTTAAAGAGCAATTGAAATAATTACTGTGTGATGTAGGTTAACAGAAGTCTTGTCTATGTAGGCAGAAGCTGATAAACTTCTAAGCAAAATGTGCAAAAGTAACAAAAAATCCCAAACCCTTATGTACTGTAAAATCTGGCATATATCAAGGATAAAGTCCATGCAGCACATTAACATTCTTTCTGATTGAGATTTTATATGGAGTAAAAAATTTGGGGGAATTTTGAGGGTTGTGGTTGCCATGGCAACCATACCTCTGGTGCCTTGTGCAAATATATAGTATTTTCTACTTGTGACGACTCTTCCGGAAAAATACAGGGTGAAACTAAGATTGCAGTGGTACCAGATTGCCTGAGCTTGTGTGCACAGGTGCTCGCTCATCAAGATCACTGTCCACAAATCTGCATTATTGTAATTTTTAGTGTTTATTCTCTTACGTTAAGCAAACAGAAACAACATGGATTTTGAATAATAATCCTTCCTATAGGCCTGCTCTGTCCTTGGATGTGTGTCTCTGGAGGAGAGAGTGGTGGTAGATAAGTGCAGGTATGCTCACCCCAACATGCGGGCAAGCAGACAACTGTCTCTTCTCCACAACCTTGTGGTCTAGTGACAGAATCCCAGCGGGGCTGGATCAGAGCAGTCCTTCCTCCTGCTTCTGGAGCAGATCTCTGGCTATTCTTAACCCATTTTTCCAGCTCAGCAGCTGAGTAATCGATCCCTCTTACATGAAGGTGATGAGCAGTGGCTTCCCAGTGCTGTAATGGACAGGTTGTGTGGTCTTGTCATCTAGAGCTGCCGTGTAGGAAGGTGGAAGCTGCACTTCCAATGTTAACGTGACTTTGTGCTGTGGCACCATAGGAGACTTGATGCACTTGAGAGTCACCTAATGCACGGAGAGCATAATATATGCGTGCTTATTCAGTCTTGCTCAGTAGGGAGAGTGCTGCACCACATGTAGGTTATTATTCTGTGTTTTGAATGGTCTGGAAGAGGCTTGTGATTTGGTTTGTTTTTTAGCTTTGGGATCCCACAGTCTAGATGCTGGAAACTCCTAGTGTCTAATGCTTTGTCACTGGGCTCAGCTGTCTACACAACAGTGTCCAGCACCATCAGAGATACTCCAGGCTATCTCCTCTGGCCTCTGGCTGCTACAGAAGGGGTCCCAGAGCTGCCGTTCCCTACCTGCCAGCCCCTTGTGCATCCCTGAAGGCACTCTCTGGCATCTCAGAGAGCACTAGGGACCTGTGCCGAGAAACCAAAACAAGCCCCAAGCCTTTGTGTTGTCCTGGGCAAGACGTTGTGTGTCATTAAAGTCTTCCCCTTTGATTACCTGTGGGTAATGACACTTCCCTGCCTCTGAGGGATACAGGGCGAGGTAATTAACTGAGTTCATGTTTGTATAGCATTTTGAAGATGAAATGTGCTGCGGCAATTATTAAGTGTTATTTCACTAGAAACTTTGTGATGGTGGCTCCCTAGTGGAAAGCCTGCCGTTCCAATTAAGGGGTAGTGGTGCTGATAACAAAAAGCATTAATGTAATTAAAATTGTGTCAGCTGGAAAGCCTTTACATGGAACATACAAGGTTAAAAATAACATCCACTTTTAACAGCTGAACTGAGGTAATCTGTCTGCTTCAAGTCCCTCATCCTCCACTGCTTGACAACCTGAGTAAACTTGAAATATGAGACTCAAAGGAGAGGTTGTGTAAATGTTGATGAAGACCTTTGTACCCAGCATGAGGCTTGCAGCCGCATGTTACTACAACCCTTCTAGGGTGCTGGTACTACTCCAGGTCTGTCCACTGATCTTCCTTTTATTTTTGAATTTTTTTTTTTTTTTTTTTTTTTTTTTTGCTTGTTAACATTCACTGAGGGCTGGACTCCAAATACTTCATGCGGCACCAAAGCCTGCGCGTCTTATTTCAGTGTGTACTTCTAGTGAATTCGATGGATCGCACGGACCCCCTGCTGAGCCACGTATGGAGGTCGGCAGCAGGCGGTGTGCGGTGCAAAAACCGATGCGCGGTGTCCCCTCTCGCCCATGCACCCCTGTGCAGGCACGCTCCGAGGAACTGGCGGTAGGTGCCTGTGCGGGGCAGGAGCCGAGGGTGCTGCTGGATTTCAGACCGGGTTCGCAGCAGCTGCCAGCGCTGCGCTAAAACGCTGATGATTTTTAAATTCTATTTGTAAGGCTTCGGTACTGTTTACCACAGTCTCCCTGAAGGAGCAGAAGTAGCTTGTAAGAGAAACTGTAGCCCTCCATTTCAGCTCAAAAGGCTGTGTGACCTTTGGCTAAAAGACGTTCTGAGAAACAGAGGAGCTCCTGCCAGGCACGGCCGATCCGGCAGCGCCCGCTCAGAGCCCACAGGCTGGAGCTCCGGCGGGCCCGGCAGCCCTGGCGCGAGTTTCCCCATTGAAACGGCGCGACAGGGTGAAATGGGGAGTCCGCAGCAGCAAACAGTGCCCGGCACGGTTGTCATACGCAGGACAGGATGGATGCACGCGTGGATTCTGGGGATTCTCCGGTGTTTGCAGAAAAAATAATTTGCTGAGGTCTGTATGGGAGCTGATGCTATAGCACAAAGTGATGACTGCAATCAGACTGAATTGTGGGGAAACCTGGTTGAAATTTGAAACGGCTTTTAAACTATGGACTGGATTTTTTTTTTTTTTTTTAACTGAGCTTCAATAGTTTATAAAAATTTCAAAATAATGTTTTGGTTAAAGTAATGAAAACCGTCATTTGAGGCATTATTCTCCTGCACGTACCTATTTTAAACTAGCATTGCTCCATCAGCCTCAGTGCATACTCTCCCCACCTCGAGCAGTTTCTTTGCCCACTTGGATTACTGTCAGAGAAGCACAACCACAACCAGCAGCCCCAGAAAACGGCTACCCGAAGTGTGCACCCCACCCAGGCGATGGGCACCTCTGCTCCGGCCGTGGCAGCCCCCGCAGCCCCCCCTCCCACGGGATTGCATGCTGCTGCTGGATTCACCGGAGCAAAAATCAGGCCCAGAGGGTTTGTTTTTCTGCTCTCACAGGAGCACAGGGCTGTCGGCATGGCCGACGAAGGGCAGACCAAAGTCCCACGAGCCCTTCAGCCTGTTTCTGGCAAACAGGCGACTCCCGAGGCTGTGCCAGCAAGGCTCCCTGGTGTGACACCGGGCTCTGGGCCGGCCCCACGCCAAGCCCAGGAGCAGCAGAGGAAGAGGTGCTCGAGCTCCGGCATCACGGCCAGCGCTTATCGGTCACTTGCACTGTCAGAAAGGAAAACGGGCACGCGCTCGCTTGAAGGTACTCGGTGGTGGCTGGCAAGGCTGCTTTTGTGGGGGAGCAGAACTAGGACTCCAGAGCAAACCACACTTCGGGTTACTGGTGATTAAAGTATTTGTCATAAAAAAGTGAAAATGTTATCTTTGAAGCTGGTCAAAGACAGAACATTGTCCAGAAAGGTCATCTGAAAGAAGTTTTTTTAAGTTAGAGACCGTCAAAATGTTTATGTGTTCAGGAATGTTATTTTGTTCACTGAAACAGTCCAACCACCTAAATGATTGTGCGTGTGTGTGTATATAAATATATATTAGGAAAATATATTTAAAATATCAACTAGGATAAAAATTGATAAAGTCCAAAGAAAGCCTGTGCCTTTTCATACTTTATATATGTTATATACAGTGATCTACTAAGGATTTCATTCACAGTGTATAAAAAGAAAAGCTTATTCTTAGATTATTAGCTAGGATTTTATTTGTAAGAGTCCTTATAGTTGTAACTAAACTGTTCATTTCACTTGATATATAAATTGCTTTGTAAATCCCAACCCGCATAAGCACATGCTGGAGGTAACTTCCCATGCAGTTTAATTTGGATATACTTTTCAGCACTCCCCGACACAAAGCGTTCTGCAGTCTCTCTTCAGTATTTACCAACTTTACATTTTAGTAGTACAGCAAGTGTCAGTACACCAAAGGATTGAGGTGGTTTATATTTTTTTTTTTTTTCCTTGCTTAACTCAGCTGCGTTGGTTAATCCTGGAGATGCAATCATTTGATTCAGTACAAAACCACAGTGAAAATGTTAATTAATATGCAGTTAGAAAATACCTAAATGATACAACAGGATAAACTATCCCATTTCTGCAGTGGGAAATCAAGACTGCCAAACAGAATGTATCTAGGCAGGTCTCCAGAATTACAAAGATGTGGTTTTATTTGGCTTTTTAGACACGTGATTTCTTCTCTGGGGACAGTGGGTGGTTGGGGAGCAGCCGAGTTCTTTCATGAGGAATAAGCTGGAGTTTGTACAGCTGTCAGTGAAACGAGGCTTCTGGGTGCTGTCTTAATACAAGCAATTAGTAAGTGGGAATGCAGCTGCGAAATGTTTTAGCCAGGTATTGTAATACAATTTCCACAGTACTGTGTAATTAATGTTTATGTGACCACTTGGCATCTGTTAGGAAATTTTTTCCACAGGTCAGCAGACATCTCCAGCCTTGCCAAAAGGACGAAGTGCACCACCGGAGAAAGCCTGCAGACTTTGCACCCAGCGTGCATGCCGGGAACCATCGTCCCGCTGGGTTTGTGTGATCTGGAGTGCCTTCACAAAACGTGGCCAGAACAGATAACGCAAGTTCCCAGTCAGGACTCGGGCACTGTGACTGTTGGTTTTGTTGGACAGAAGAAAAACTCTCCTTCCACATTCACTTGTAAGTGTTGAGAGACTTTTAGAAACCTGCCTGTAGGTCCCTGCCCAGGCCAAGCTTTGTCACTGTCCTGGAACCAAAACCTGCGTCTGCACGGAACTGCGTCCGGCCCTGTCAGCACGCTCCCGAGTGGGCCTCACCGGACAGTCCCCGTCCCTTTCCAGAACTGGAGTCACTTAAAGCTCCTGCTGGTCCCTGTCGGGCAGCCCACCAATGTCACACGCCTGCGAACCGCTCAGCCATGCTGGGCCGGCCGTGGCTGTGGAGGAAGACGAGGTTACGGCCGCCAGCTGCTGGAGAGCGGCACCGCTTCTGGCTTCACGTGTAGCTGTTCCCTAATCTGGTCCTGTCGCTGTGATCCTGGCTCGTTTGCACACTTTCAGTAGCAGGGATTTTCTAGCCAGGATCGCTCTGACATGACCTGGTTAAGGAGCAGCTCCAGGTGCGATTGTGCCGGGAGGTCTGAGGGACAACGGCGACTTTGCTCAGAGCAGGCTGAGGGAGCTGCTCGGCACGGGTGGGTGCGATGTAGCCCGCGCCGTGGAGTGCCAGACGCCCCTCCAGACCCAAAACCTCACCATGAACATTTATTGCAGCCTCAGATGGCACCCCTCTGGTGAAAAAACAGGCCAGCCAGCTTCCACAAACTAATCCTCATACCTTTTGTACAGCGAGTCCCAGCTGCCGCCGGGTAGTGCTGGCTGCAGCACTGGGGTCTGGGCACGCACCAGGGGCAATCCTTGTAGGAAGATGCTAACCTGCAGAGGGGTAATGATCAACAGCAGCACATTCGCTTCAGAATGTGGAAGGCCACTTCCACGGCACTAGCTCTGGCTGTTCAAATTTTCGTTCTCTCTGGGCCCCTCTCTCATTTCAGCAGTGGGTGGGCACTGCCCTCTGGCAGCTCTGCCTTCTGGCAGTGCCTGGCACCTGCTGACCAGGGTTACCGCAGCTCAGAGCTGGTGAGTACCTTGAAGTGACTGCCAGCGGGAGGTAGGCAAAGCTGTCTGCTGCCTATTTTCCCCCGGAGCTGTTGGCTTTTCCTGACATCCTGAGCATTGTGACTGTATTCTGGAGACAGAGCAATCACAGCAGCTATTCCTGGGTCACTGCGAGGACACTTGTCTTCACCCTACCATCTGTGGAGGAGCAATCACTGCCACGGTGGTGAGTTTGCTGTGCTATGCTGTGGGAACTTGCAGCAGAGGCAATTCGTGCACAACCTGCATCACCTGTGTGCACAACACCCTCGTGTTCCTGATCAACATCCCCCTTCTGCTCTTGGCTACGGCTGATCTCTGTGGTGGAGGCAGCACCCACCTAGAGTTTTCAGGTTTTATATCCCAGTTGTGCCTGGCTCTGAGTAGCTGAGGGCCTGCAGGTGGTACCTCTGAGATGGTTTGTTGCCAGCACAGAAGACATTATTTGGATGCCCAGGACCTGCTGTATGCCTGGGGATAGCCTTCAGCCTACCTGTTCAAGGCCATGTGTGGAGCATGGCCTCAGCCCACAAGAGCTCCCATCACAGAAGAATCACCTCTGTGCTGGTCAGTGCGTCATGCCCCTTATCTCCCCAGATACCATCCCTCCAGTGGTTTGACTGTGGGACCCTCACCTCCCCTCTCTTTTAAGCCACCACCCTGCTTCTTTGCAGAGTTTTCTCATTGCTTTCACCTCAGCGATGTCTGCACACCAGAGTCCTCCTGTGTGCCTGTGAGAGCAGGCAGCAGCCTGGCTGTCCAGGCAGCCCAGGCCAGGTCTCCTTACCGCTGTGGGGCATGGAAAAAAAAAAAAAAATGTTTTCTGTCTGAAAGCAGAATGAAAATTCTGGACCACCTTTCTGCTTTCTTGCCTCAACTCTGAAAGCAGGGGATGGGTGTCCTCTAGGGCTCTGCTCGGAGTGTGCTGCGAGTCCCCCGCACAAGCACTTGAGCGGATGCACAGACATGTCCTGCCCGGGTTTCGTGATCCTGCGGCTCTGCCTGGTCTGTCCCAGCGGGTGTGGGAGCAGAGCAGAGCAGATCAGGAAGCAGATGGTTGTGATTTGACTGTGGTGGTGGTGGTTGGCTAATTGGGTTTTTGGAGGATGTTGCAGTAGGTGCTGGGTTAATCTCTCTAGTACAAGCTGTTTATTGCCAGGACATCTTTCTCCTTGCTGCCTGCCAGCCGACACTGAGTGTTCCTGTTGTGCCTAGCTGTTTTATAGGGGCTACATGAACTGCGACTGCGTAACACACCGTTGCAGAAACAAATAAAGTCCGTTTTGCTCTGTACCCCAAATTAATTTTTATACATTTCCCCCATGGCTCTTGGCTGAAGGTACTCACTGTAAAAGGGCAGGGCAGCTTATTGCATCGTGTGCACAAAGGCAGATCACATACAAATTGGGCAGCATGTTCAATTTATATGGGGATTACTTCACAGAGACTAATCTGATACTTTCTAAAGAAAACAGAGGTGGGAAAGGAAAAATGTGCTTAAAACAAGATAGATACAACCTATGTGTGGTTTCTTACATTTTTTTTCAGGATAAACCTGGGCTCTGATGGGTTCAAGTGCAAAAAAACCACTGTGTGAATGGTTGTAAACAGCAAGGGGGAAAGAGTTTGGAACGATTATTTGTTCCAGTCAATTCTGGGTTTATTAGCGATGGCAGATGTGTGAGTGTGTGGCAGCCACTGGATGGCATTAGTGGTCCAGGTTTCGTTTGACAGACTCTACCTTCCACAGTACTTCCACTCTTCATTTGCTCAAAAGCTGGCAAATCTGTAGAAGCTAGAAAAATAAGTAAGATAACCAGGCCCGTTGGTTATTTTATACATACACATGACTGTCCCTGCTCTCTCTCATGTAAATATTATCATCTTCATCCTTTAGGAAACCCAGAGGTGAAAGAAGAAATTCCAGCTGCACCTCAAATCCAGCAGACCAACCACCAGCTTTTCTGAAACAGCCACTGACTTTCTGCAGCCCATCTTGTCCCAGTTCTGGACACCTGATTTTTAGCTGTGTTGGGTTCAGGCGGGCCCTGCTCAGTTGAACCAGCAGTGTACGAGTCACTGGTGTCAGGTCCTGGGAAGTATTTAGCTCTTCAGGGAAAGACATCTGGGGGGAACCGCCGCATCTATCTGCTAGGCATTCAGATCTACAGACTGGTTGAGCCAGGTAAGGTTTTATAAGTCATGCTTAATTCCCTGTTGGTTGCATAGATCAGTCCATTTCAATTAAAACAAGACCTAAAAGGAACATTTTGAGAAGTCAGTCCTTGGTCCATTAAATAAGAACTGTTGTGGTAGGCTCCTTATTGCCCTCCTCCCAATATATCCCTTTAACCAGCAGACATGCTTCATGTCTAATGCTGTTTAATACAGATTCCAGCTTCAGACCATCCAGCAAAACCAGGACTCGGCTAAAACCTAATAGGCTGTTAGATATGCTTGGTATCATTAATATTTGTGTGTGATAAGTCTGAGGAAGCAAAAGGAGGAAATAATGTAGGCTTATTGACTCAACAAAAATAAATTTGCCCTTTTTAGATTAGGTTTGTAATTTGGAAACCTTGATGAATCTTTGGCTGTGTGACAATATAAACTGGGGGGAAAAAAATATCTCCTTATCCCACAGTGCCTGTAGAGGATAGCTGATCGTTTCTGGAAGAGAGAATCTGTCTCACAAGGGCTGAAAAAAACTAGCCTGAAAAGAGATCAGAAAGCCTTCACACTCATGCAAATGATTGCTCTTATTCCTCTGGGGACACAGAGGCAATCTTTATATGGCATCTTACATCAGACTGTAATAAAAACAAGGGGCATAAGGACTTGCTTGTGGGGGAAAAAAACCCATCCATTGCAGAGCATGGAACCAGTCTGTCATGTTCCCATGGTCTGTCTGGGGAAAAAGGATTTTAAAGTGAATGGCATAGAGATACTTTGTGAGTTTTCTAGTACTTCAGTAATCATGTAATGTCAACAGCTTCAGTAAAAATGGCAGGATACAATCTTTTGCCCTTTGACAACATGTAGGACCTCACCAGGACAAAAAGAAGTGGGGAATGTAGCAACCCCACATAACAGAAGCCTCCTTTTATGCCTGAGATGGGAATACCAATTTAGGCAACACCTGGCTCCTCCAACATAGCATTTCCCAATTATACAGATCACTAAACAATTCACCCTGCTTCATAAATGAAAGCAAAATGCTGAGGACACAGATGAACTGATCTCATACCAGGATTTAGTAACAAAAGGACACGGGGATAGTACCAGCACCCGCTTAATGTTGCAGGGGCTGAATTACATGAGAAGCCTCCAAGTTTTTTGTCTCCCCCTCTCCCCTCACTCAGTCAAACCCTGAGGGAGTGGTGCTTATGGCTGGTGATACGTACTGCGCTTGGCACAGAGCCATTTTGTTCCCCCTACTTCCAGCACAGACACAGACTGTAGTTTGGCCGTGTAGGCAGAAAACAAGCGCCCATCATAGAGAAGCCATTTGCTGGAGTCAGAGGATTGAGTGACTTATTACCTGCATTAGCATGACGGGGTTGAGTTATGGGAGGACGGCAAAAGCACTTGTGTAAATAGAACTAATGGAACTAATAAACATAAATCAACAGGCACAAACATTCAGCAACACCTCACACCCCCTGGTCCCCTCTGAGGTGGGATCTAACATCCATCACAGCAGACAAAGGCGAAATGGATGTGTATGCTCTCAGTCCAGCCAGTTCTGGGCTCCTGAGCTGCCCAAGGCTGCATCAGCAAAGCCTACATCAAAGCATCTCAGAGGTTTAAAGTCCAAGCAGAAAACTCAAAAAAAATCCAGAATTTACAAAAGTCAAGGGGTTGTTTACAACTGTCCTTTCTTGACATCATTCTGGAGGCTGCATCTCCAGAGAAGCTAGTCTGGTTTCACCTGCTTTCTGCTTTTTCCCCCAAGTCTTACAGCACATATTCTGGCTTATGAGAGTCCTTGCAGGGTAGCACTTTTGTCCCTAGCTCCTTGAGAAGACAGAACGTGTGTCTACACTTGCTGAGTACAGGAGGACCAGGAGATAAGTTCAAGCACTGGATTCCTGATTATCTGCACTGAGTAATTATTAAGTTAATGTTTTAGATCATTTCACCAGCCCCTCTAAGGTACGTCTGCCAACAGAGCAGGCTAGCCCATAGCATGCACAGGGGATGTGCTGTTTAGCTGCTAAGCTAGGAACTAGTATTTTCTCTTCCATCCAGCAGCAGAAGCATGGCCAGAGGTGACAGTGAAGATTTTGGGACCTACCTTCCTTCCTTCTAGGGCTAGAGCCCTAGATTTGTAATTTAGAATTTAGATAAATTGAAGGAAAGCTCATTGAGCCATCCCCACTGCTCCCTACTCCCCGCCCCCCCCCAATTCCTTCCTTCCTTCTCCACTCCCCACCTACACACATGTGGGAGAAGATGGTCTCTAGGAACTCTGACCACTGTTTTTGCTCTCCATCCTGCCATCTCCAAAGGACTAGGATGCTGGGAATGCTTCCCATTGCTTTCCTCACCCAGGGCAAGGATGTCATGGGCAGGCCATGCTCTAATCCACTGTTAACTAAAAGTTCACTTCTCTCTAGCTTTAATATTTTAAATGAATTATTCAGAGTCTGCAGGCACAATCACCTTTTCATAAGGAGCAAGTAATCAAGAAAACATTAATATTTGAAGAAGAAAAGCTCCGGGGTGATGATTTAGACAGGACAGGCAGGGGTACTCTCTCCCCATCCTTTCATAAGCAGCTTTGTGCTTCTCTACATCTCATGGTCCTGACACATTATGAGGTAAAATATGATTAATTCTCCATAAATATTCTTGTGCTGTAAGTTTACCTCAAAAAGGCAAATTGATCTGACATCACTGAGATCAGAAGGCTTCGAGGTTTGGGTGAGGCTTGCTGCAGCTGGCTACCCCTGAAGCAGCAAGGTCGCCTGCCCCGTTCCCCTGTCATTCTGCAGGCTACAAGCGTGTTTTCTCGGGTAGTCCTTTCAGGGGATGGGCCAGCAGGCAAGTCCAACGGACTACAAAGCTACATCCACAAGAGGTGCTTTGGAAGTATGTTCCTGCAGATCTCCATGCTGCTCAGAGTCAGCTTCAGCAATCAGGAAAACAAGTTCCAAAGAGCCGTGCTGAATGTTCCCTGCGGGCGAGCGCCCTGCCGCTGCGGCACACGGGCTGGCGAGCACGCAGGCTGAAGCCACCTCTCTGCAAAGCCAGGGCTGAGGCATGCCCAGCTTCTGCCGAGTCCACCCAGGGAAGGTAACGAGGCCAGGCATGTGGCAGCCCAGACCTCAGCACAGCAAGCCACCCGAGCAGGTAACAGCTTATCATGGTCCGTGCCAGAACCAGGACCACCATGTCCCCACGGTTATCAGTGTCCAGGTTCACCAGATGGACACAAACGTGGTGGTGCTCACCTACAGCAAGAAAGCTGTCTGATGGCAATACAGCCCCGAGGTCGCATCTCAGTCCCTGTCCCCCCCACGCTCCAAGGGGAGGCTAAAGCTGTGCCCTTTCTCCCCCAGGGGTTTGTGCCAAACCAAGGCGCCAATGGGCAGTGCCCGACAGTGTGGTCGGTTGCTGCTTGCTTGCCCCTCACCGTGCTCAGCTGGTGTGAGAGCAGCAGGCCTGCAGCAAATGCCCCTCTCCTTGTGCTGAGGAGCAAGGGTGAGAAGCCTTATCTGTCCACCTCTCAGGCTGTAAGGGGAAATTCAGCCCTGTAGCATGAGCCAGTGTTCATTTAATTTTTGCACGCATGGTATCTGCTCTCCAGATAGTAACAGTGCGATGTATGGCCTCCACTGAGGACAGTGTGGAACTTGTGGGCTGTATAAATCCTACGCAACTCTCCAAAGGGGTTCAATGATACATTGGCCCCTGCTGAGCCTCTACCAAGGGTCAAATTTCACACAGTGCCAGATGTGGGACCAACAGTCCTTCAGAGTCACCTCAGCCAAGTACTCCTCGAGATTTTCCTGTGAATTCAGTCTGCAGGAGGAATAACTAGAGAAGAAGTGGTGGGGAGAAGAGAAAGAGGCAAGGATGTTATGGGGCATGACAGTAATGGAGGATACAGAAAGGAGAGGTGCTGAGAGGTAATTTTTCCTTGCTGCTACCGCCAGATGATGCTGCAGAGCAAGCCATCAGAAGCAATTAAAGATACATCTGTAGGAGCCCACATACTTACAAGCTGAGTAATAACAATTTTGAGATAAACTGACTTTTTAAAATCCATTCTTATTACTCATACAGGTATTTCTTAGACATCATCTCTGCAGAACATCAGCGCCTCTCCTGAATTACTCAGCCAAGCTCTTCCCTAGGCCACCCTGTAAGGGGGAATACTGCACAGCACCGGCTGCAAAACTTGCCATCACATGTCCCCAGCTACCAAAGCAGGCTGGGGCACAGCACACACATGCACGCCCCAGAAGGGTGTCCACACCACTCAGTGCACCACTGCACTTGAAGAAATAACATAGGGGAACCAGGCAACCGCTAGTCACCGGACTTAACTCCTACAAACAGCACACAGAGAGATGCCCCAAACTGAAAATGGGGGGGGGGGGGGGGGGGGGGGGGCACTTTGCATAAAACAGACACTCAAAGGAGCAAAACACCTTCGAAAGGTAAATCTGGAATTAACAAGCCTACTGGCTAAAAAGACATCTTAGCTATAAGGAAGGTATTTTAAGATATATTGGCTACAAAGAAGATAACTTTTAAGATATATTATAGATGCTCCCCTCCTACTAGCACCTCAGTATCCCATGAACAGTATTACCTACCTCTCCTACCACCTCTCCCTTGTGAGCACTTCACAAGTACTGACTAAACTCCTTGTTATCAAATTGTTCAGCTGATTAACATAATTCAGTTAAACCCAGAACAACTAATCTCAATCTGTTCTTAACATGAAGATTGCTGCTTCTGTTTCAGAAGTGAGGAGGGGCTTGTATGCCTGAAAGCTGCTGTTTCTCAACAGTACCAAGGGATCTAGTGAAAAAGTCCAGTAACCGCTCAACACCAAACCAAAGTGCCTGTCCCTGCAAACACCTGATTTGTGGGTTTATGCTATGCTTTTCTCAACAGCAATGGCACTTCGAGTGTCTTCTGGCTCCTCTCTACTTTCCCTACCCCATCCTACATCCACCATCTCCTTTTGCTGCACCACCACCGTTCATGGCGCTACTTGTTGTACTCTTTACATCACACCTAAGCCAGCATAATAGCTAACTGCTAAGGGAAGGTTCTTCTTTCCTTTTTGTTTATATTAGCACCCACCTGTCCATCCTTCCAGCCTGCTCAGGGGGTTAGAACAAGAAAAAGCTGGCGTCTTGGTTTTGGAGGTTAATTTTTGGGTGACTTGAGCTTGCTCATTGCAGGGTCAGATTGTGCAAGACAAGCAGTGAGGGAGCAGGACCAACAGTGCCCCTTTGCACTGTCATTTGCTGTCAGGGGTGGCTTAGATGTAGTATCAAGCTGCACCCCAAGAGAAGAAGTGAGATTGGTTAACCTGGCTGGAGGTGCCACAGAAATCTATATTCTCAGCCTGTGTCTCCTGGTGGCAAATCTTGCACTCTGTCTGGTAGGCTGTCCTTTCTTGCTCTGCAATTTATAAGGGGTATCTTCCATGTAGGCATTCCCCTTGGATCTAGCTTTCAAAATTTTGGTTATTTCTATCCTCTTATAGTGCATTCTTGGCATTTTAGACCATGCTGGTTCTTCCTATGAAATTGTCACTCAGGCACTCCACACAAGTCTCTTTCTGGTTTATCACACACTTCTCAGTGTGTTTGCAGATGGAAGGATAGAAGAGGAAAATGCTGCCAGAAAGTGTGCCATACCTGTCTTTTCCTCTGCTGACCTTCGTGGGTTCCTTGTGGTTCCTTTTGCAAAGGCAAAAACCAGACCAAAGCTTACTGGGGTTTTAGTGAGGTGGTCACAAGGGCAAATGTCCCCTTTGGGACTTAGTTAAGGACAGGAAATGATTTTGTGTCTGTGACCTGTATCAGAGCTGAGGACAGGTTTCCAGTAGTTAAAGGCTAATGCAATAACCCAGATTTTGCTAAAGTTTACATGTTTAAGCTAATTAAACACTTAATTGGGTTAAGCTAATCCAATAAGAGATAAATATTTTCAGTTATGGTACTTTTTTTCCCCCTCCTCATATAGGCTTTTCAGTAATGCATACTTTATCCATAAATTGATGTCAGCGATCAGCTGAAACCTGTTCTACTGGGGGTGATGGGGTCCATCTGTTAGAGAAGGGGAAGACCATCTTTGGTCATAGGCTTGCCAAGTTGCTGAAGAGGGCTTTAAACTGAAGTTGCTGGGGCAGGTGAACCTCAATCCATCCCACTCCTACCAGCTTGATGCCAGTGCCAGCAATGGATGCCCAGAGCCTGGAGAGGGGTCACAGGTCAGCAGGAGAGCACCTGCAGAGCAGCACAAAGGAATTCCAGACAGTAAGTCAGCTTTGTCGGGGGCCCAACTTAAATGCCTCTATGCAAATGCATGTAACATGGGGAATAAACAAGAGGAGCTAGAGACGTGCGCACATCTGCAGGGCTACAATCTTACTGGCATCATGGAGATGTGGTGGGATGGCTCCTGTGACTGGGGTGTTGGAATGGAGGGTACAGGCTCTTTAGGAAGGACAGGCAGGGGCGACGAGGAGCGGGGGTCACCCTCTATGTCCGTGAGCAGCTGGAGTGCATGGAGCTCTGCCTGGGGATGGATGAGGAGCTGACCAAGAGCTTATGGGTCAGGATTAAAGGGAGGAGAAGGACAGGAGATGTTATAGTGGGGGTCTGCTACAGACCACCCAACCGGGAAGACCAAGCAGATGAGGTCCTCTAGAGACAGATAGGAGCAGCCTCATGTTCTCAAGCCCTGGTCCTCGTGGGGGAGTTCAACCACTCCAATATCTGTTGGAGGGACAACACAGCAGGACATAAGCAACCCTGGAGGTTCCTGGGGTGTGTTGATGATAATTCCCTTTTCCAAGCGGTGGAGGAGCCAATGAGGAGAGGTGCTATGCTGGACCTTGTTCTCACCAACCAGGAGGGTCTGGTGGGGAATGTGAAGCTCAAGGGCAGCTTTGGCTGCAGTGACCATGAAATGGTGGCATTCAAGATCCTTAGGGCAGCGAGGAGAGTGTGCAGCAAGCTTGCTACCCTGGACTTCAGGAGAGCAGACTTTGGCCTCTTCAGGGATCTGCTTGGCAGAGTAACATGGGATAAAGCTCTGGAGGGAAGAGGAGCCCAAGAAAGCTGGTTAGTATTCAAGGATCACCTCTTTTAAGTTCAGGAGCAATGCATCCTGACAAAGTCAGGCAAAAATGCCAGGAGGCCTGCATGGATGAACAAGGAGATCCTGGACAAGCTCAAACACAAAAAGGAAGCCTACTGAGGGTGGAAGCAAGGACTGATAGCCTGGGAGGGATACAGAGAAATCTCTGAGCAGCCAGGGATCAGGTTAAGAAGGCCAAAGCCCTGACAGAAACAAATCTGGCCAGGGACATCAAGGGCAACAAGAAAAGTTTCTATAGGTACGTTAATGATAAAAGGAAGACTAGGGAAAATGTGGGTCCTCCCCAGAAGGAAACGGGAGACCTGATTATGTGGGATATGGATAAGGCTGAGGTACTCAGTGACTTTTTTGTCCCAGTCTTCACCAGCAAGGGCTCCAGCCACACTGCCCAAGTGGCAGAAGGCAAATGCAGGGACTGGGAGAATAAAGAACCACCCACTGTAGGAGAAGATCAGGATGGTCTCAAACCTGAAGGTGCACAAGTCCATGAGACCAGATGAGACGCATCTGCAGATCCTGAGGGAACTGGTGGATGAAGTAGCTAAGCCACTATCCATCATATTTGAGAAGCTGTGGCAGTCTGGTGAAGTTCCCACTGACTGGAAAAGGGGAAACATAACCCCCATTTTTAAGAAGGAAAAAAAGGAAGATTTGGGGGACTACAGGCCAGTCAGTGTCACCTCTGTGCCCAGCAAGATCATGGAGCAGATCCTCCTGGAAACTATGCTAGGGCACATGGACGATAAGGAGGTGCTTGGTGACAGCCAGCGTGGCTTCACTGAGGGCAAATTGTGCCTGACAAATTTGGTGGCCTTCTGCAATGGGGTTACAGTGCTGGTGGATAAGGGAAGAGCAACCGATGTAATCTATCTGGATTTGTGCAAAGCCTCTGACACTGTCCTGCATGACAGCCTTGTCTCTAAATTGGAGAGACATGGATTTGACAGATGGACCACTTGGTGGATAAGGAATTGGTTGGATGGTCGCACTCAAAGACTTGTGGTCAAGAACTCGATGTCCCAGTGGAGAACAGCAACAAGTGGCGTTCCTCAAGAGTTGGATTTGGGACCAGCACTGTTTAACATCTTTGTTGGTGACATGGACAGTGGGATTGAGTGCACTCTCAGCAAGTTTGCCAACGACACCAAGCTGTGTGGTGTGATCGACACACTGGAGGGAAGGGATGCCACCCAGAGGGACCTGGACAGGCTTGAGGGGTGGACCCATGCAAACCTCATGAAGTTCAACAGGGCCATGTGCAAGGTCCTGCACATGGGTTGAGGCAATCCCAAGCACAAATACAGACTGGGCAGAGAATGGATTGAGAGCAGCCCTGAGGAGAAGGACTTAGGGTTGTTGGTTAACAAGAAGCTCAACATGACCCGGAAATGTGTGCTTGCATCCCAGAAAGACAACTGTAGCCTGGGCTGCATCAAAAGAAGCAAGACCAGCAGTTCGAGGGAGGGGATTCTCCCCCTCTGCTCCACTGTTGTGAGATCCTACCTGCAGTGCTGTGTCCAGCTCTAGGGCCCCCAACATCAGAAGGACATGGACCTGTTGGAGCAAGTCCAGAGGAGGGCCACAAAGATGATCAGAGGGCTGGAGCACCTCTCCTATGAAGTCAGGCTGAGAGAGTTGGGCATGTTCAGACTAGAGAAGGCTCCGGGGAGACCTTATAGCAGCCTTCCAGTACCTAAAGGAGGCCTACAAAAAAGCTGGAGAGGGGCTTTTTACAAGGGCATATAGTGAGATGACAAGGGGTAATGGCTTTAAAATGAAAGAGGGTAGATTTAGATTAGATATAAGGAAGAAATTCTTTTCCTGTGAGGGTTGTAAGACACTGGCACATGTTGCCCAGAGAAGCTGTGGCTGCCCCCTCCCTGGAAGTGTTCAAGGCCAGGTTGGACGGGGCTTTGAGCAGCCTGGTGTAGTGGAAGGTGCCCCTGCCTGTGGCAGGGGGGTTGGGACTAGGTGATCTTTAAGGTCCCTGCCAATCCAAACTGTTCTGTGATTCTGTGAAATTAGCAATGACATTGAAAGAAACCCTTTAATACTATAAACTGACAGCAAAAAGGGGGATTGGAAGCAAGGGCTGTTGCCTTCCCCATATGTGTCCTTATGACATGAGCAATCATAGCCCCAGGAAAGCTCAGACATTGCCATTATCCAGTGTACTGTGATTTTACATATCACTTCACTCGCAACTGGCAGTGAACACTGATAACAGCATTTTTCAAAACAGAGGCTGAGATGGACAGTAATTCATCATATGCATCCCCTCTTTTACATAATCCTAGATGTGTGAGGATGTGATCCTACTATTAGCCTTGCTGCAGTCTGAAAATTTTTCAAATACCAGCTGAAAAAAACAGGGAAGGCATTATTGTAATTCTTGAAGCGTGCAAAGGCCTGGGACAGCTTCTCCGAGGGACTATAAGGGGTAATAGATATTTTGCACTCATGGAAGCAGACCGTCCCTGCTAAAAGGGGTACTAAGCAGGGAGAGTTACTCTCTGTGTTTGGAATTCAGGGTCTTGTAACCAGCCTGAGTTACTTTTACTGAAAAGCCAGAAAGAAACCTCCATTATTACATTGTTGTTCCCATTTTCAAAGAAAAAAGAAGGCAACAACTTCTGTGTTGTGGTGAACATCTTTTTTAAGCTACAGGCAAAACTGACAGGTAAATAAGTAGAAGCTGTAAGGTTCACCAATAGAGAACAAGTCCTAAATCAATCCAATTTGATGGCCTCGTTAAGACTTTTGTGGTAAGCAATCCTTCTGCTGTGTGCGGGACAGAAAATGTTAGGTTACACACATGCAGCGGCACATCATTGAAAGGATGTACTGGTAACAGTCTGTAACTATTTTTCAAAAAACAATTTCTGTGATTTTTTTAACACCCTTTTCAATTTTTCAACCTGAGATGTCCTCTGCCATTCCTGTCTCTCAGGTCCCTGAGTGTACTGCTCAGAAATAAGAGCATTTTTTTGTGTAGAGGTGAAATATCAAAACATGCATTGCAAAAAGGAAGATGCTTTATTTACAGATAATTAATTTTACAAACGAAGAATGAATATCTAGGGTAGTAACAGAACTTTGCTTTTGAGTTTCCTCACCCATACAAATTTTTAGATAAGCAAATGCTATTTCATGTTTTCAGTCGCAGAATTACCGTCCTTGCAATAAGTTATACTCCTCTGTTCATTGTGAATTGCCAAGTTGTTTTTTTCTGAGTGAGCTACTCCTGTACGCCCCTACCAAAAACGACTGGGTTTTTTTGCAACTCAATCATTCATAACCTCAGACAGAATCTTCAGAGGATGCTGCTTTACTTCTGCGACATTACCTGAAAACAAAGATTGCTGATGTTGGACAAAGAGTGTTTAGTAAGGGGAGTTTTCTGCTCAGTCCTGTGTTCTGCTTCCTTTTAAAAATTTTTGGAGGAAACTGAAGTTTTTATGCACACAAGCACTGCGAGCCAAAAATAACAACTCTTAAATTAGCACTGAGTAGGTGGAGGGGTACAACTAGCACACCAGCTTGCCATAACAGTCTGGATATATAAATGAAGAGATAGGACTTGACATGCAGAATAACTAGAACTGTCAGATGACTAATGGATTTCACTCATTATATGCTGAGGCCCTGGAAAAGTAACTAATGAAGTGGGATTGCTTAAAAACATGCCTATGTTAGCTGCCATAAGCCCCAGTTGCGCAGTCAGGTCTGCTGAGACGCAGCCGCCTGCCCACATGCGCCCACCTGCGGGAGCTGCCTCCGGCGTGTGCGTGGCTGCAGCAGGGGAGGGGGGCGGCAGCACTGAGGAGGGGGGCTGACGGGTCTCCTGCGCTGTTGTTTGATGGGCGCCCGAGCCTGTGCCACAGCAGAGAAAAGCAGCCCTTGCAGGGGGTTCAGCCTCTGGCCCCTTTTTTCCCCTCTGGTGCTGACAGAAGCGTCTGTGGAGCAGAGAGGCGAATGGGACGCAGGAGCTGGGCTGGCCAGGGGGCAGCCCCCTCCTCCCTCGGCCATCCAGAGCTTTCCATGGGAACAGAAATATTCCCCGATTGGGTCTGACGGTCGATGTCACCTATAGGTCAGCACCTCTGACCCTTTCAGTTTCCCCCTGTTCTGGGGCAGCTGCTGAAAATCACACCAATATTTAGGCAGGACCGTGCCAGTGTGGTGCCCTGTGGTGGCAGGAGGCAACAGCACCTCTCTGGCATCGGACTCTCATACACCGCCAGATGTGTCCTGCTACCATTTTGCTTTACAAGCTGTTAGAAAATGTCCAGGCCTTCCTTCACCGTTAGTTTTTCTTTACCATTCTTCTCTGTACGTCGCAGAGAACTTATAGGACAGAGTATATACTGGATGTGAGAGGAGCCTGAGGGGCTATATAGTACTCTGCAGTACGGTGCTCTGCAGGAGCCATAGGCTGATAAATGGAGGATACTGGGTGCAATAGGACCTGCTGGATGATTGCCTGTTTTATTGCCTTGTGTTTGTCTCGAACCATGCTGACAGCTGCGGGATTTCTCCTTCGGACACATATGAAAGTCCCTGTAGCAGAAGGAGGCTGGCAGACTGGAGTGTGTCCGATGGAAGGACACAGAGCTAGGGGCTGGAGCTCATGGTTTGCAAGGAGCACAGGCAGCCCAGAAGCTGTAAAATGTCCAGCCTTGAAGATATCCAAATCTTGACAAGGCAAATCCATGTGCAACCTCCCTGACTGAAATCAGCCTTGCTTTGAGCAGGATATTGGTCTAGAGGCTCCCAGAGGTCTGTGATTTGCAGTCCCACTGATGCCACCAGTGCTCCGTATTGCATTCCTCAGCCCTCCTTAAAATATCTCAAACCTCCTCTCTGCTTTTCTCCCCTCCCCCCAATTCATTTCAATGAAGTGCTCTCTGAATTACTTTACCATGTGGGGTGGTAGCAGCTTGGTAGTCTCATCTGTAACACATGGACAATTCAGCATGCTCAGCTTAATCCAGTCCTTCTGGCTTTTCTTTGCAGAATAACGTGAAGTAGCAGCATTTGGCAACTTGTCCCGATTTTGCTCTGTGAGGACAGCTCATCATCAAAGCATTCTTCTGCTGCTAGATGGCCAAACCTAGGAAGCGATACGGCCTTCCTCAACCACTGCTTGGGCAAAGCAGCCATGCTGCATGGAGGATCTTCTGCTGTCTTTGGTAGCTTCACCTTGGTTGAGAGTTGAAATCATGTTCCCCGCCTTTATTTTTAGCATGCCTTTTCCCTTCCCTTTCACTACAAGTTTTCCAAAATGGAAAATAAGATTGGAGTTACAAAACTCATTAACCATACAACGAATAGCCAGGCTGTGAGACCTTGAAGACTCACAAGTCATTGTTATAAAGGAACGTGTGTACCAAGCATGCCCAAACATTGGCTGAGGAGCCAAACATAGCCTACTACCAACGGAGCAAATTTTCCCTCGGCTGTGTGGAGCTGCC